>NC_142821.1:7205000-7829285 GCF_057945365.1 Rhopilema esculentum
GGTAACTCAGTATGGGATATGCACAGGTAAATAAATGCATTGGAACATTTATATGGCAATTGAGGAAAACAGTGAACTTAGATAAGATCAAAGTACTTGTTTTAGTATTGGAGATACATTGAAACAGAGAAGACGATAAAAACTATCAAGATCTTTGTAAAGAATTGCTCTATTCTGCAGTATTAGAGTATTTGGTATGATAACTCTTAAATTCGATACCAAAACAGTAGACTTGTGTCAGAGGTCATCAAAACCCATTTGCAATCTTGACAAAAAAGGTTAATGGGACAGTTTAAAATCTGTCATTAGCAAAAAGCAACTCCACCAATTTTTGACCATGCCCCCTTGGCAGACCCGTTGCTAGCTATTGTGCTGAAGGGCGCTTTCAAGGCCCCATTTGTCAACACAATAGGTGTGTCATCTTTTATTTGCCGACCGGTTTGGAAATTTGCTGGCTAAGCACCCCCAAAAGGCAAAAAGCCCCTCGTTTTCGCAAGACATTTTTTCAAGGGGTTGTTCCAGCCCTTGCGTCCCTTATAGCGACGGGCCTGTCCCTTAGTTGAACTTGAAATAAGCCATCAAACTTAGAATTAATATTTGTTAATATCGAGTTTTCTTTATTTGTTGTGGAGATTTTATCGACCTTTAAGTTGAAAGAAAGAATGAAATTAATTAGAGATTGAATTTGTAGTATTCTGTATTTGTATTCTATATTTCCTTAATTTAAGGAAATACTTTGTGTATTCAAATATAGCAGAACATTACATTCGTACTTCAACTGATTCTTAAAACTTTTGTATGCTAGTAACTGAACACAAGTATGCCAATTGTTTGAAGCAGTGGATGTGTATAAACTACTAATTCTGGCAAACTTTCGTGGTAATTGTCCATTAATTCTTCCTTTTCTTTGTAAAGCAAAGGGCGTGGGGGGGGGGGGGAGGCGACCGCCACTTTGCTACCAGGGCCAGACTGCATCTGAAATACGCCATCAGATGAACCTTGACATTGAGTATATATGGAATTTGTACACATTATCTGAATATTTAGGCATAAAGTGATCACATAACTGTTTTTTGCCAGCTCGGAACCCTTGGGCAAATTATTTTGTGGGGCCATTTTGAATCTACCCGTTTTCGCGACTCACAACAGGGATCAATTCTCAATAGTACACTAAGTAAAGCAACATAATATATCATTTGATTAATTTTTTTAAAAAAAATGGCACAGAAGTTGACAAAAGGGCCTGCCTAAGCCAGTTCACACTTATTTGGTGCCCCCTTTTGACCACGCTCTTTACCCCCATCTTCCTAAAAAAAAGTTGACATATCAATTTTGTAGATTTTAGAAGCTTAATGACAAAAAGAGGACAAAAATTCATTTTAAGATTTTCTAGCTAATTATAGGCCCATTTTGTGAAATCTTTTACCACAACCACTAACCACAATGGTCATTTTTGAAAAGGTTACCAAATATGATTTTCAAAGTTGGTAGAGAAAAAATATTTCCAACCGTTTTAATTTGTACTTTATATTAATAAGAAAAACAAGAAATAAAAAAAATTCAGTTTAAACGATAAATCTCTCAACAAGGCTCATAATGAATATGTATGCAACTAGAGATTCATTGTATATTTATTCCCTCTGTTCTGTTTCTTGTGCGTCTTCCTCGCCATCACTGTCTTTGACAATTGAACCTTTTGCACAACCGCAGAGCTCTGTACATGCTAGCCGTGACTTGACATAGCTGCATTGGCTTGTACCACTATTATAACCTGGAACAATATGAAAATTTTGTTATCCATGGCATTTTTGGTATCCACGAACCTTCTGGTGTGTGTAGATTAACTTAATTGAGAGTAGGTTTAGACATAACTTCTAGGAGAACACAGGTTTAGACATAACTTCCTCGATACCACTGATCCAATGTGTTTAGCAAATAAACTACCACCCATTTTATGCTGCTCTGCCAAGAATACGCTCTCCACAGAACTGTGCTCCTTGATAAAGTAGCCTCCATTTGTGCTTCCCATGGAATTGATTGTAATATGTTGAACGATGTAGAACTGCTCACACTTCCACTCTGTGGCAATTATGCCATTAGTGAAATTTCAAATAAGAACACTCTCTCAGAAAAAATATTTTACATCAACTATACAAACAAATTTATTCAGTTGCACCTCTTTACCTTTCTTCTCTTTTAGCTGCACCCTTCTGTCCTTATTCTCTTGTGTTTTCTACTTGTCATCAGGACAATCATGTTCTTGGATTTTACAAAATTCGGTTGTTCTCAGTTTTATCACGGTTTAATAGTTTCTTAATTTGTTTGCTTCGAGTACTGGAGTTTCTCAATTTTTTCTGACTGTCCAGTACTCGTTTATAATAGCCAGTTTCTTATAAAAAATTGAGTGTAGTCGTGTGAATCGTCTTGTATTGCGGTATAGTCGTGAATTGTCTTGTACCATGTGGTACTGTATTGCTATTACAGTCTTTTATAAGATTCAAATGTGGATTTAAAACATAAGAAATTGTGTTAGCTTGACTCTGTTGTTGTTTATGTATTTTGTTATTTGTATTATTTTGTAATTTTGTATATATTTATATAAATATATAAAAAGCTAAGGATGATATTTGTCCTGTCATTCAATGAGCTGCCTTCCTTCCGTCCATAGCACTTAGCAAACATTGCTTGCTGGAAAGTACAAGAATGATTCCTGTATTTTCCAGCAACACATCATTTGGATTGGCAACTCCACGGCCAGGATGCTGAAGTTGCAACTGATGTTCCAGTTAAAAATAAAAACGTCTACTCTCCGTCTTACATGCTTACCAGAAATTTCGGACCTTTTCAAATCTACCATTTATTAACACCAAACCAATTCACATCTGCCAGCAGTCACTGTTACGTAGTTACAAGGGGGTGAAGGTATAATATAGAATTACCCCCATGAGCCTCTGTTTTGCTAAATTTGTAACTCGTCGAGTAAGTCTAGGTGTCGCAGGTCTATATGCTGTGTGTTATTATCCTAACCTTGCCTCCTTTTTAAATTATCTTTAGTCTTTTGTAAGCTATTCGGTCAGTTCAAAACATCTTTACGAGTCGAAAAAGGCTTCGTAATTTTTTAACGTTGTTGGATGTTGAAAAGAATCAAGTCCTTGGCATGGGGTGGTGCCCAGTCTTTTTTACGTCTGTCTTGACATATTGTAGTGAAATCGTTAGCTCACATGACGCCGAGGATTACATTTTGATAATATGTGATATTGAAATCACCGAGCAGTGATTAGTCGCCAGTAAACGCAGTATCCAAATGTAAACATAAGCCCTTAGCAACTTTTAATGCGCGGAGATCGAAAAAGGTGTATACCAACGTGGATTTGGATATGTCACAACGGCTTAGATTCTTGAGTTTATATCAAGTGGCGCCCAACTTTGAAAAGAGCTTTTCAAATTTTTCATAGAGAACTTTTCAAACCTTTTCATGGTAGAGAACGTTTCAAACATTTTCATGGTAGAGAACTTTTCAAACATTTTCATGGTAGAGAACTTTTCAAACATTTTCATGGTAGAGAACTTTTCAAACTTTTTCATGGTAGAGAACGTTTCAAACATTTTCATGGTAGAGAACTTTTCAGACATTTTCATGGTAGAGAACTTTTCAAACTTTTCAGGTAGAAAATCGAGATAGGCAACTCTGAAGTGAAAAAGAGTTTTATACAAGTGGTCAGCTGCTTTTAGCAAAATCATTAGAGTTTCACGCGACCTTTGCAGCCATTGTTTTCAAATGATAGTTGAAACAAAGTGACAGCTTTCAAAATAGGTAAGTAGTAGCTTTATGTGATCCGCTACGAAAATTATTACTCTCTGTATAGGGTTATACCCTCTTCTTTTTTCGTGGCTTAATGCCTTTGACATCATAACAGTATATGAAAAATATCCTGAAAAACACAGACGCTCAAAAACAACAGCTGCTATCACATTCATTGACATGTTGCGTGAACCTGATTCAAAGAGTGCGAAGCAGTGTGGTTTTGTTGCGGAGAAGCTTTCAAAGTTTGATGCCATCACGCATACTGTTGCTGTAAAAAGAATTTGTGATATGCCTATTGATTTTGAACTATAAGCAATATATGCCTACATGTGTTGCAAAATCATGAACAGATAAACTTTTCCAGCATGTTGCAGAAATTTCCATGTACCACTTTTATCTTAAACTTATTGACTGTAACGTTAATATCATTGTATTATAAACATTTTTTGTATTCCTTATACCAAGTTAACACATATTGGCGTTAAAAGACTAAATTGAGGCTAAATCAATGCTCGAACAATGTTGAGCGTTGTTTAGCACAATGTTAAGACCGGTTCGGATCGGATGGGGTTTTAGACTAATGGCTAGACTTCACGAGACAAGGAAAAATCTTCAAGATTATAATAGGCTCTTTTATTAGTTCTCAGTTAAGCTACTATCGCGTTATCTGGAAGTTTGACCAAGAAGTTCTTAAACAAGAAATTATTATAATTCATCAAAAAGCACTCTCATGGTTGCTGCAAACGCGGTGAATCAGATTGCAATGAATTGCCCATAATCTTATCAACATACAGCATTTTATGACATCATCTAGATCTACATTACCGTTAAAGAGCCACGCGGCATGTCGTTCAAAGAACTACAACCCCGGACAAAAATGGTTGAGACTATTCAAGAAAAGCTTGTATTTTTACTTTCCTTTCAAAAATAACTTTTTCCCCTCCCCCAATTCAATGTTGAATGAATGATTTTGAAGGAGAAATGATAGAACTGCAAATCTAACATTGATTCGGGGGGAAACGGGGGGATTCAAATTTATTGAGGCGACATAAAGTAGAAAATTGCAGAAATTGCATTTTGTCTCAACAATTTTGTCCGGGTTTGTAGACATTAGTAGACTCTACAGAGCATCTGCAGATGCTATTGTTTTAGTTGCAATTATATCAAGGTGATCCAATCTCTTTTGCTAAGAAAAGAGGAAAATCAAAGACTATGAGAACAGAGTCTTCTTTTAAAGAATTTTTTAAAAACTATTTGAAGAATTCTTTTAAAGACTTCTTGTGACCGTAAACTTTCTGAAGAAAATTTCCTGTGAAAAAGATTTGGAAGTTGTGGTTCAAAAAACTCAATAATACAACAGAATTATGTTGTTGAGGACATGAAGGAGTCATAAATAAAAATTAAGATTTAAGATTTTCGCAAAAATTTTTTGCCATATTTATAATCACGGGCGCAGAGAATCGTTTTAAACATTTTACTTTTGCTACGTTTGATTAATTACATTCCAACAATGGAATTCATTACTTTATGAGGCCCCTGGGGCAATTTGCCCCCTTGTCACCCCTCTCAGTGGCCCTGCTTATAATGAACATCTCAAATATCTCAAACACTCCTAACAGTAGGGGTCGTAATGACAAAGCAACAATTACCTAATTTGCTACTTTTTGTAAAGAATCCCCTTGAGTTCCCCTAGCACATTATTACTATTCTAAACATAGATTATTTTCAATGTAATAAATGTAATCTATTGCGAGCATTTTTATTTTGATTGCTTCCAAACTGCCTAAATTCTTGCAAAGTGTTAAACCGTTCAAATCTTTATACCTGGTTGAAAACTTCATGTGAGAAAAATGTTTTAACTGGGATTGCTTGTGACCAATGGTCACACGGTCACGGGAAAAATAACACCCTGTTTGAGAGTGGAACAAAAGTCTATAGTGTAAACGTGAGGCTTATCCTTTCTAATTTGGCAACGGAAAATGTGGTTCCGTTTTCTATTGTACAAACGAGTTTCGCTATTTTTTCTTCATCTCTTGGCGCATACATTTGCAATGAAGTGTGGTTAAGTGTAATTTTGAAAGTTGCAAACATACGATGTATTACTGTAAACCAAGTCAGTTTTCAAAGGGAAAATTCAGCTATCCCCTCCCCCTCCCCTATTTGAACAATGTTGATTTACTACAAAAAGACGTAAGACGTTAGGGAGTACCATTTTTCTGTGACTTTTATGATATTTTTCTAAACTATAGATATTGCTTTGGGGTGAAGTTTCTTAATTTTTTCTGACTGTCCAGTACTCGTTTCTAATAGCCAGTTTCTTGTAAAAAAAGAGTGTAGTTTGCAAAGAGTGAAGGCATGACAATAGAATAATGAGCGTCAGTTTCTATTCTGCATTAATGGTTATTCAATTCGTTTACAATTAGGGTTATTCTAGGACAAAACTTTTACATAAGAACTTAAAGACGTAATCTTAGACATCGATTTAATCTTAACCTAAGGAGAAACTCTACCAGGGTTTATTATTATATATATATAATATTAAAAGAAACTACAATACAATAATCTGAGCCAATCATAGCGGGGAAAGACACATGGTCAGCTAGTCATCACCATGAATGGCTCTTAAAATGAATTTTAACAATAATCTCTAAAGCAACTAATAAAAGAACGCAATATAACATTACACCACGCCATACCAATGAACACTACGCTACATTGAGGTATAACGAAAAAAACCATGCAGCGCAAAGCCAGCCCCAGCCATAGAGCCACCACCAACCCACAGAACACCGCATACCAGGCCCCATCCAGGGAGCCACCAACACCCCACAGAACACCGCACACCAGGCCCCATCCAGGGAGCCACCAACAACCCACAGAACACCGCACACCAGGCCCCATCCAGGGATCCCAGCAAGCGGAATCCGAATCCCGCCGCTGCAAGAGCAAAGCATCACCCACCAAACCCCCAAGACGGCACCCAGCCCGCAGCACTTTTCTTACTTTAATAACAGCCTCTCCAAAGCATATGGTCACAACTATGGGGGCAAGCATTGCTGATGGAGGAGGGAAGAGGTGTTGCGGCTAAAAAGGTTTCGCAAAGTTTTCAACCAAATGGGAGTTTAATAGGAAATTTCAAGTTTTCAAGGACCTCTGTCAGTGCCCGCTTCCTTTCCCCTTTCAAGACTTTTCGCCCCCCTTCCGTTTGAAGCCTTGGTCACGCGAAGGAAATGGTACTATCTGTAAACAAAAATGTGGATACATCATAGGACGATCCGTTGGAGATGTAAAGTGTGCGTTATTTATCGGTAGAAAGAATCATCAGCAGTTGAAGAACATATTTATTAGAAATGCAGTAGGAATTTCATGAATTTGTATAAAATAGGTTAAACATACACTGGTTACTATAACGAATGCATTAATGGCGTATTTAAAAGAAGGATTTTCGCCTCTGTTACTGTCCACATTCAATTAATGTAGGTGTTTACTCATAGATCATGATGAATGTAGACAACAAAACAGCGCGGAAAATATTCTCTTTGCCCGCTTGATGAGAGCTAGCCGAGTATCTCTCATTCCGAAACCGTAGATAAATGGATCTGTAACAGCATTTGCCATCCACAACACTAAAGTGAAGTGGTACTTATCGACAGGCAGCGTACCGTAAGTAATAACAGTCTGGAGAGCTATCAATGCTCCCGGAAAGGTGCAAACTAAATAAGTAACAACCACCATGCCAGCAACAAATGCAATCTTCAACTGCCTTTTCCAGAGGCCTCTTTGCTCTGCTTGGCTACTAGTCGAAACTCCTGGCTGAACCACCAACAGCTTTTTTCTGCTGACTGCGAAGAGTTTGGCTTGTATCACGATTAGCGTTAAACAAGTAGGAATCTCAACAACGAAAGCTATTACTCGTAAAAGCGGGGTCTCACTAAGGAATGCTTGCCCCTCGATCATTGGCGCCGGTCTGATAATCGCGAAGTTAAATGCTGCAAGTATGAATCCAATACTCCATATCAGAGCCAAAGCAGCGGTAACTCGTGCATTGGTCACAATTTGATGAAATCGAAGACCATGAACACAGGCGACATACCGTTCAACTGACAAAGCAATCAGGTTTAAGCTCGTCACGACTAAGTTTAGAGGGGCAATGAATTGTATGCATCTTCGCATCGCTATGCATTGTGTCTCGTGTGATTTCATGGAAAATGCTTTTATCACCAGGAAAATGATGTTGGAGATACCAATTTGTATTACGTGAGACAACGACAGGCTAAACAAAATCTTATGACGTGGTAAACTGAACAATGTATCTTTTGCCAGTGTAAACAGAAGCAGAATGTGAAAAGGCAGAACAGCCAATGCCAAAAATACACCAAAGTTTGCACTGATCGCTTCATGACAGGGATACGCCACACTCATGTTCGACATTTCTTTTCGTCTGTGTGCTTCTTAGAGCATATTGTCGGAACATAAATTTATAGGAGTCTTGAATGATTAATAATGCATGGATAAATCATTCATTGAGTATTAGAAGAAAGTACACATGGTATATTGAAACGATGAGGTAAATGATGTGGCGGAATTTTGAGTAGTGGGCGGGTTGCGCCAAATTTTCAGAAAAGATTTGACCAGATAAGGTAGAACTTTTTGGTCTTTTTCTGCCGAAATTTCATGGCTGCTATTTGTAACGATTCTAGCAGCATGATCTTGCAACTTCTGGAAGGTCCCCCGCTCCTACCTTCTATTTCCTCGCTCGAAATGCTGTGGCTCTGGTACCCAGGGTAGATAGCTTGCGACGGCCCTGACCATACCTGATCACACTGAAGGCTTGTTCGAAAACTAAATATTCGCCTGAAGAAGTAAAAGGTGGATCAACGAAAAAAATGCAATGAATGTAGTGAAACAAAGTATTTAAAGAAATCAGCGATACGCTGGAGCATTCTGCCGTTGATATGTTTTGTTCTAATTAGCGCGACATGAAGTTTCTAATGTGCACAGGGCCGGATTAAAGCTCCGAAGGGCCCTATTTTGTTGCAACATGATGACGTCATAAAAATTTAATTTCAGAATCCAAAGAACCCAAAAGAACTTCACTAAAAACTAATAAATTTGCAAAGTCAGCTAGGTCTGTTAAAGATTGGCTGAGTTTTGCCAAATGAGTAGAAGACGTGCTGAGTTTTTTTTGGCAAATGAGTACAGACTTTCCCCAATATGGCCACTGCACATTGGTCCAGGTTCTAAAATTTATGAAATTTAAATCTTATTTATTCCACAACATTAGTTAAAAGGATGCTCACAGTTAATCTCTGTAAAAATATTAACAAGAATTACCAGAAGATAAAATTTATGTTATATTTGCAACTTTTTGTGATATTTTGTATGATATTGAGCGCCTTTTGGACACTAAAGTGTGTAACACACTGATCAGTGCCTTTAGATGTTTGGGCCATAATGTTTTGTATGAATGATTTTACAATATAAGGTTGTACCACAGTTTATTTGTATTTGAATCATTAGAACTAGAGAACAATTAAAAGACACAATGAAGATACAGAAAATATAACTAAGAGAAAGATAAAGCGAAAAAAGGATAAAGTTGGCATGATTTTTTTTGTTTTAATTGTAAAGTAAGGTGCTATTAGTCTGGAAAGGAGATTTTTTAACGAGATCTGGCAGTGCTATGCTGTTTTAAGCTTTCCAAGAGCCATTTTTGGACTCTTGTTGCAATATTGCAGAACGTATGCAACAGCTTCAATTGGTTTGCACATTGAGTAACATTTCGACATGTTCTTTTAGCTCATATGATCAAGAAAAAAAAATTCAAGAACAATGTTTGAAACAATTTAGTTATGCAAACACTGTGAAATTTGTAAATCTACGCACTTTGTTGGCATAAGAGGCCTGAACACCTCCCCAGAACGAAAAGCTAGAAATCGCACTGCTTATACCCTATAAATTTAAGAACAAATTAAGAACAATCCAGCCTCAGACTTTCGGAAAAATTAAGAACAATCAGCCTGAACTAAAATTTACTGGTTCTTATAAAAAAACGAGTGTATGTGTAAAATAATTTACTTTGTTGGGCGGGGCTCTAAAATCTGCGGGGTCCTGGGCCATAGCCTAGTTGTCCTTTGGGTTAATCCGGAGTAACTGCAAAAAATCAGGTCAGGAAGTGGATGAACGTTTTACATCAAAACTGATGTTATGGGGCAGGCTGCAATTTCTATTTTCAGTGGGAGAGACTATTGATGTCTTTTATTTGAGTTAATAACAGTCACTAAGAAATGTTTTCAGACACAGTCGTGTCTGGATGGCAAAGTGGCGATCTCTTTCCGGGCCCATTGCTTTAAAAATTAAAAAATATGAGACTTTTCAACAAAAAATTCCAGAATAAGATTTTGGATACTAATATTTCTAATAAACTTCATTTTTCTTTCACCAAACATATCTACAAAGTTCCACAATCAACTGAAAATCACTCAAATATTCTAAAATGTCAATGCAAATTTGATAGCTTCTTTGAGGAAATGTAACCAGGGGGGGTGGTGCATAGCAAAAGTCGGCAGAATTGTGTTAACACTCTTTTTTATAAGAATAATTTTATAAGAATACGAGCCTCAAAGTTGGCCAAAAGTTGAGAACAAATTGAAAACAAGCTGAGGCTGAGCTAGTGTAAAACGCAATTTTGAACAGCATTTAACTTCAAAAGAGGATTCTTAGCCATGTATGGGTGCTTTTTAGGTAAATTTTCAAACTTTCCGGCAAGTAAAGGGTGTTTTACTCACTTTGTTTTCAAATGAGCCCTAAACACCTCCCTAGAGCGAAAAAGTTAGCAATTTCACTGCTTACACCCTATTAATTTAAGAACAAGGATTTAATCTCAGATTTTTGAAAAACATTTGAGTAATCCTTAGCTAAAAATCATTGGTTCTCTTAAAAATGAGCGCAGCTAATGTCAGACTAAAAACTTTCCCCTTTATCTTCCCTGTTAAATACTGAAAAAAGGTTTTGCTGATCCCTGACTCAAATCTAGAATTTGAGCCAATTTTTAGAGTGTTAATCTTAACGTTTTAATCATCTATAATAACGATCAATGTAAGTAAATTGTACCAGGAAAAGTTTTTTTAAAATAATGAGCCTAAAACATTGATCGTTATTATAGCATCATATTGTACCGCAATCAATCTAGTATATTAATAGAGTCTTGATTGTCTACCCGGTATGCGTACGTGTAATACAACAGACGAGAATTTGAACTGGTTGCTGTTCAGCATTTTACGAATTAAGTGTCCTCAAAATAGCCATGTAAAATACTTTCTAAATCCATATAGTTCACAGCTTTTCACGCTTACATTAGAATTTCGATACATGTTCCAGGAAAAAATGTTTGTCTGCAAGCGATTCCAACTTACAGATCTTTTTTGACGTAATTCACAAAGTTTTCTCCATGAAATGTCTCTGTCACTCAATCATATCAGTCGATCATTGATTATGCCTTCGAATATTTTGCATATTTTTGCCAAAAACCATGATTCTCTGTAATAAGATCTGGCTTTTCCGCAACACCTCTCGAAGTTGAGAGTATTACTCCTACGCTGCTCTTCATTCCTGGTAATAAAAATTAATCAAGAATACTGTTAAAAATCTCGGATTAACGTTTGTGTGAAGCACAAAACTGCATCTTAAACTCTACCAGTATATCAAATAACGGATAACATGCGATTTGTCCCGTCAGTGGGTGTGATCATCCTTAAACCTGGCCCTCAAGGTCTGAGAGCCACTCTGCAATTATAATACCAGACCGCCCCTGAATGTTTTGCAAGATGCTTATAAAATTATTCAGAGGTCAAGCCAACAGTAGCCTGCGAGCAGACTCTTACACTCCTTTGGGTGGCTTAGACCCCGTTTACACTGTGCCGGATAAATTTTATCCGCATAAAATTTGTTCGGATTAATTTGCGTTTACACTGTGCCGCACAAATTTTGTCCACTTTGCCCTCCGGTTTACACTGTGCCGGATAACTACACTCACGTGACCAATAATTCAAGTAGTTCAAATAATTCTTTGTTTGAAATAACACGTCACAGAAATGGCAAACAAAGTAGGGAAAGCTGAAAAGGACGCCAATTTCACGTGGACTGACGAAGAGACAGCACTTTTGATACAAGTAGTTATCGACTATAAGGCAGCAAAGGTGGCAAAAGGTCTTGATTGGGAGACGGTGAAAACAAAATATGATTAAGATTCTGGAGTCAATCGTGAAGAATATCCCAATTCTGAAAGTCCAGATAAAATAAACAAAGCAACACGATTCTGTTTACGAGAAATGAGATTTGGCGCCACCTCGCCCCACCTTCTTTCTCTTTATTGAAAGAGCCTCGCTGTAAATCAAAATCAGCCTCGCAGCGGATGTGGATAAAATTTATCCGGATAAAACCGTTTACACTGTACAACATGGCTATCTGAACTAATTTTAATCCACTTTCCTAAGTGAACTAATTTTGTCCGGATAGCCGCTCTCAAATTCGTGCGGATAGCGTGGGTCTAGTGTAAACGGGAGCCCTATCTGAACTAATTTTGATGCGGATAAAATTTATCCGGCACAGTGTAAACGGGGTCTTAGTGTCTGCACGCAGGCAAAGGCAACAGCTGACGGTAGCACTTCTATAAAAAGATATCATGAAAAGCACGGATGTTCAAAAGCAACAGCTGCTATCACATTCATTGACATGTTGCAAGCATCTGAACCAAAGAGTGAGAAACAGTGTGATTTTGCTGCTGAGAAGATATCAAAGTGTGATACAGTCACACATCTGCCTTATGCTGAAAAGTAACTGTATTATCTTTGGTTTCATAAAACACGGAGGAGCTTTTCAAGCAAACTGCAGTAAAATCAACAGGATTGATCGCGTAAAATAATGCATAAGATCCAATTCATTTACTCTAAAACTTGCTACCTGGTACTTTATAGATGTAATCTAAACAATGGGTCTAGCATCCTAGGATTTTGAAAGAAATTTCGGCGATTGGATGCAATGGTGAACAATTTCATTCTTTACTTGAATGTATAAAACTTAAAAATGCAATAAGATTGGATTTACTTTGTGAAATGACCTGTTGAAACCTTTGGACGAAAAATTTTTGAGACAAAAATGCTTGGGCCACGATGCAAGTTTAAAAGATTTTCGGACGAATAATTTTGGATGAAATTTTAGACAAGAAAAATTAAAACACTAAACTTGAGCTACGATACTTACGCACGTCTCGTAGAATGTTTGGATAGATGAATTTCGGAAGAAGTTCTGAGACAAGAGAATTTAGGAAAATTTTGTAATACCACGTCAATTCATCAGGCTAGCATTATCTGGAATAAATACTTGGAAAGTGCATGTTCTCTGTTTCCAACGGATTCTTGCTGGAATGTTGTAAAAATGTTGTTGAAATTTGTTTTCAAACCTTTTTAGTTTCATTCCCTGCGAATGCTTTAAAAATTTTTGCAATTACATATGAAAAAGCTCGTTCTTATATCACTGTAACAACGTTTTGTACTTCACTGTACCTTGATTATCCTTCATGAGATTTTGGTTAGGATCAATAAAGTTTTTTGCAAAGCCAAGTGATGTGAAATCTTAGAGCACAAGTGATTTTTGACAAGTGCAAGCTTAAAGTTATATATAACCTTGTCCCTCTCAGCCTCTTAAAGACATCAATTTTCACTGCTTCTCAACTTCTCAGTTTCTTATAAGAAGATTTTTTGAAAAAAAAGAACCTGGAGGCTCTGTGGTAACTGTTGCCCTCCTATCATCCCCTGTTGCAGATTTTATACGAGGGAACTGTGGAAAAGCAAGGTAAAATGTTTGCGTTAAAGAGTTTTGAATTTGCTTTAGATTGTCATAATACTCTTTTGACCTAATACAAAATGGGCGAGTTCTAATGAAAAGACAGAATGGATATGCGAAGTTGGGCAGGAAATACCCTGGGTACCAGACTCACTATATGTAAAAAAATAGAGAGTCTGGTCTAGTGCGCCCCATTCTCGTTCTGGTGTGCTGATATTGACCAATCAGGAGCGAGTGAACAGATTTCTGTACGTTCAAAGGTCACAGCGAACCAATAAACTTAGCTCTGGTGTAAAACATTGAACAGAACACAATATAAATAAGGCCAGGTCGAAAACGCGGAAAACGCGGAACTTGCGGAGCACGCGGAAAAGTGGAATTTTGCTTGAAGCTTCTGGAATGAAAATACATAAACAAAGCAACAGAGCTCTTTCAAGAATTGAAATATAAGACCTTATTTTTAATTGAATAAGAATTCCGCGTTTTCCGCGTTGTCGATTTTGAACGAGGGTGAAAATCGAAAACGCGGAAAACGCGGAAAACGCGGAAAACGCGGAAATCGGTTCCAGCCGATTTTCCAAGGGGTTTTCCTACACAATCTTGTCTGTGCTTGATAAGAAAAAAAGAGCTCTGTTGCTTTGTTAATGTATTTTCATTCCAGAAGCTTAAAGCAAAATTTCACTTTTCCGCGTGTTCCGCGTGTTCCGCGTGTTCCGCGTTTTCCGCATTTTCGACCTGGCCCATAAATAAATGCTAGCGACCGTGACGATTGAGTTCGAGGATGCTGTTAAAACTGTACTCAAAGAATATTTTCCGCATGTTGTGGAATTTAACACAGAACAGCATTGAAAGTCTTGTTTGTAGAGAGAAGAGACACCTTCGCCATATTGCCAACTGGCTTTGGAAAGTCTCTGATATTTCAGGCTGTGCCTCTCATTGCAAAGAAACTAGGCCTTGTAGTGAAATGCAGTAGATAAGAAACACCGCAAGGCGCCGAGAACAATCAACAACAAACACAAGTAAATCAGTTATGGCTAATATTTCGCCCGGCATACAGGGCTTCGCTTGTCGTATTGGCCATATTTGCTGTGGTGACCTTCCAACGTGATGATTCTAACCGCCGCGGTGTCCAAGCGCGCTGCCTTCACAGTGAGGAAGTAGACGTTGAAAGTACACACAATTTATGAGGAAAATTACAAAAGACTTATTTTAAGTTGTATACGAAATTTGATAATGATTAACATTTGATAACTGCATTGTGCTAACTTTAATTTCATGCTTCGCACATGTTTTTTGCTGTCAAATGGCGTTTTAAACCTGATTTGATTGTTATCTTGAGGCAGAAAAGTCTATTGCCACTGTATTAAAAATGTCGACTTTACAGAACTATATAAAATACATTTGCTTTAAGATTTCCCAAAAATCCTCTGACTACTGAGTATCTTTGTTATTTATCCGACAGTCTTGTTTCACAGGCCTAGTCTGTTAAATAGACTTCAGTTCTTTCAAGTAAGTTCACCAGAACGAGAATGGGGCGCACTAGACCAGATTCTCTATTTTTTATATAGTGAGTCTGGTACCCAGGGTAGGCAGGAGAGCACAGATTAATAACGTCTTGTATTTAAGAGCAAATTCTTACAACAGGTATAATTCAACAGCATCCCTAGAATCTAGAAATTACGTTTCACGGTACTTTAATGTGAGTATATAGATGTTAGGGAGGATACAAGGAATAATGACCCTTATCTAAATAAGGTAATCGAATATTGGCCAATTACAAACGCTGGAAAATCATCTGACGTAATACTCATGTATGTTGCATAAGATGAAACGTTTGATGCAGCACAGCGAAACTCGCGAGAAACCCGCAACGTAATACTTAACGAAAAACTTTAATCGAAAACAGCAGAAGAAAACAGCAGAAGAAACTAGAAAGACAATGAAAGTTTAAGCAATTGATCTATTTAAAATATTCAATAGTTCCAGACAGGGTTAGCGCCTGGAAATTGGCAGGAAACCAGAATCTCCAAATTGGAACATGCTGAACATTCAATTTTAATTTCCAGCTCATTGTAAAACTATTTATGTACGGTAGCCCCGTTAGTCATAACGACTGGAATTTCAGGGGAGAGGACCTTGACTGATTTAAAGCTTACATAATAAAACTCAGCTAAAGGTAATTATAAGAAATGGAACGTAATTACGATCATAAAAAGTTTATTCGCAACAATGTACACTCAATTTCAATAACCCTTTTGAAGAGGTAGCTTGCTTGGATTCATGGCATAGTTGATTCCAAATTTTCGCTCCACAAAATTCGATTGCCTTCTGTCAATTACAGAAATAAATGCAAGAGATTATCAGGCGCAACATTACTAATAGACCTATAATATACGAACGTTGCTGTCCCACTTCCAATCATACCTCTAAAAGAGAAGCTCAATCTTTCAGAACAGGCAAGAAAACTAAATTCTGAATTACGTTTTTATTAAAATTGTTGCTAGTAAACTTTTATCACATTATACAAATGTAAAGTTTGAGCTGCAGACTTTGATAAAGAAAAGAGCGTCAACATAGCAAGGACAGATTTTGTAACAATAGGTTCTTTGGTTTTTTTACATTTTGTTGACTAGCCAATCAGAGAGCTCTATTTCTAGGGTGTGGTTTTCTCCACAGCAAACCCCTCCATCCGCCATTACCATCAGATGACGCCATAGAAATAGAGCTCTCTGATTGGCTAGTCAACAAAATGTAAACAAACCAAAGAACCTATTGTTACAAAATCTGCCCTTGCTCGTCAACATACAGTCATACATTATATAAATCATAAATGTTTAAATGAACCATTCTCCATGAGCACCCTTAACGCAAAATGTTTATGTAAACCGAGTATATAGATGGGATGTGCCTAAATATGGCCCATGTATTTATTGTGTGCTATAGGGCCCGAAAATTACAGAAATTTACAGTTTCTTGAAATCTAATGAAAAAAATGTTTTTATCAGTCAATCAAAATCGGTATAATTTCTTTAAACTAACAATTTCGTTGTTTGTGCCTAGCTTGTAGGCCTTAACATCGTTTACTGGCTAAGCAAGTTTTGGCCATTTATTGCTTGGTTTCTGCCAAAGACAGTATGATTTACTTTTTGGAAATTTTCTTTTAAAAAGATCGAGGACAATGTCAAGGTCAAGCATCTAACCCCGCTTTGACTGAATATCGTGGAAATATTTTTTGACAGTGAAAATAGCTATGCATTTAATAGTTATCACAAGCCCTGGGACAAGAAACCAGAAGAGAAACATTTTGCGAATACGCCCTTTAGTTCAGCTTACATTACATTCCAAAATATTTCTTGGAACTGTCGGCACTTTGAAACTGTCGAATGAGGAATCTACTCTTTTTATAAAAACCATTGAATTGAAGTTCAGGCAGGCAATTGTTTGAAAGGTTTTACTATACTTGGGCATACTTTTGTTATGTTTGATTAATTCTATTTTTAAAAATTTAAAAATATGGCTCTATAGGGCCCTGGAGAAATTTGCCCCCTTGCTCCCCTCTCTGCAGCCCTGGCTATTTGATGCCTTTCAGATTCCTAATAAATCGTGGAGCTCGGCGACAGTTTTTCATAAAATCTTCCCGTCTAGCGGTGCTTTGATGCGGAATTTATCAAACTTCGTTTGCAGATGGTGCCTGAATACTCCCCTTAAGCACAATATCTAGCAATTGCACTGCTTATACCCTTATAATTTCAGAACAAGTAAAGAACAATCTAGCCTCGTAGTTCGAATGCTTTTAATGGTTTTACTCAAAGTCAAAAAGCGAGCATGGAATTCTAATTAATGGTTCTTATAAAAAAAAATCAATTCCTCATTCGACAGTTTCAAAGTGACAACAGTTCGCTTTCTTTTCTGAAGTTGGGCTGCCAAAGAAGTGTCATTTGAAAACCTTTGGGGGGAGGGCAGCTGCCTCCAATGACAGCCCATAGCACAATCCCTGTTTGGTTTGTCGACGTAATGAGGTGTGTTGCTTGTCTCAATCTTTTTGAATCGCTCAGGGTATTTAATAATAGTACATATAATTATATATGGAGGACACATTGTTGATAATATCACAATCGCATTAAGTGTGAAACTCGAAGTAGGCACTTTGAACCGTCCTGTTCTCTATACCAAAAACACATATAATATGTATCTACATATAGAGATAAAATGTAAAGTACTAACATGCCAAAACAACAGTTCTTTATGGTACGTTTTAAAACCAAGACACTTTGATAAGACGAGCTGTCTATGGACGCATCGCATCTTTGATGGGCTTGGCATCGCAAGC
This sequence comes from Rhopilema esculentum, assembly GCF_057945365.1. Taxonomy (NCBI): domain Eukaryota; kingdom Metazoa; phylum Cnidaria; class Scyphozoa; order Rhizostomeae; family Rhizostomatidae; genus Rhopilema; species Rhopilema esculentum. The sequence continues at coordinate 7,222,979 of NC_142821.1, forward strand.
ACTTGTTTTGTAACCAAAGTTGTGCAAACAGCTACCAAAAACCCAGCAATTCAGCTACGTATCCCACGCTAGAAAGATTTCTCTGGCTATAGTTAGATCTTGTGTTGATACAGAATAGATATTCAATTATTCAAAGCATTGAAAGAGAGCAGTGTCACAAAACGCGTGCTCCAAACACCAGCTCGCGCTAGCTCACGACAAGGCTACAATGACCATTAACGTTGACAAATATGCAAATGTCATGAACATGTTGTACTCGATCGTAGCAAATTTCAATTCTGCTCTCTGATCTTCATACGCTTGGAACAGCTCATCTCCAATTCTTGATAAGTGCATTGTGATATTACGTGAAGCATCCATTCGTGATGTTATCCTGGTCAGCAAAATCGACTCCATCTAACAACAATGAATTTGCTCCTTCCATCGAGTGCTAATGATACTCTTGATATCAAAGTGAGTAAATTTAAATACAAAGTCGATGTTTTTATAGACAAAACAATAAGTTAATGGTGCCTCACGACCTGAAATTAATAATAGTTTCATTACTACAGGATTTTAATTTAGTTCGCATGGCGGAAAAACTGTCACGGGGGGATGTGAAACGACTGGAGTAGTAGTTGAAGCATATCTTGACGACCTGAATTCAGTTCATCGGCCACTGTCACTTGGCAATGGAAAATATGTAGATAAATTTGCGATTAGAGGTTGCTTAAAATGAAATCATTTTTTTAGGCTCAAAAAAGATGAAATCAAGATTTCACTTTCTTTATTTCATTACAATCTCTGCTTGATTTTGGAAGTGCTTGAGTCGAAGTTTGGATACCAATGGATGATCCCACCTAACTATAGTGAACATGCCGCCTAAGTGACATCAGTAAACTTTCAATTGTTTTAAAGATAATGTTTGTATAATATTCCTGATACTTCTATAAGGATTTGCTGACAAAAAAGGTTGCAAGGATGTAGTGGTAGCGCTGTCTAGTACCTAGAAAGATCCATGGGCCAGCATGACACTAACAGGCCTGTACATTCGTTCTCTATAATAGGAAGAACTTGCCTGAACTAAGGTTGAAATTTTTTTAACGTAAACACATTGCTAAGGTTACTCTACTTCTAAAAGTGAACATATTTTGTGTTAAATAGCTTTTCTGAGCTACGTACAGTTTAGATACATTGAAAATCTATTGTTATTTCTGATAAACGTGCATAAAACGTTTGCTTGTAGAGCATGGTATTTCAAAAAATCATTGATCGTTGAAGCTTAATCTTGCGCTAGTCAAAGGTATAAATCCGTCAAAATGTAATAATCCTTTGAATGAATATCCTTTTTATTTTGTAATGAAAAGGAAAATCAGGATTTTTAATGATTTTACACTTAACAATACTTTTTATTATGCATTGTTTTTCAAAAATGCAATTGCTTGTTACAGACAAGAGAACCAACTCTAAGGTGGGAAAAGCTGTTAACACTTTTTTAATAAATCAGTATGAGTGAGCTTGAAATTAATTGAAAGCGTGTTGCTAGACTGTTTAAAAAGAATCGTAATATAAGAGGAAGATTTCCCAGTTAAGAAAAAACTTGCTCTAGAAGTTGAAAACAGTAAAATATTGATTGCTGTTAAAGCCACTAGTCCTTTTTTAGCAATGTTTGATTAAAGGCTTGCTTTTATATAAACGTTATTCGCTTTTCTTTCTTTGTTGATTAAATAATTGTTGACTAAGCTATAAATGATAACACTAACTGTTATAAAAAAGAATTTACAGACTTTTCTAAATTCAAATTAATTTGAACAGCTTGAATGTATGGTGATTACAATGTGATTTATACTGTTTACCCTTTGATTAAGGTATTAATACTAATTGCTAATTTACTTTCTTAAAAACATCAGTACTGTTAGAATATATGCAAATGGAGACAAACGTTTCTTACCTTTGCAAAAGTAGTTTGAGAAAATTTTATTTCATTTGCCGAAATTGATAGTTCCTAATCTAGAAAGTTTATATTTGTAATCATGTTTCAAGGCAACGCTTATGAACCATGTGTTTATTAACGTCGTTATGCTCAAGTGATAGGGAGTACATTTGTCTATGCACTAAGAAGGTTCTTCTTTGGTAACCGTTTGTATATATGTTACTGCAATAGCTAATGTTTGGAGGCTAGTTTATGAGACAGCTTAGATGGTTGCTAATTTCCGAAATGAAAGACCTGCTTAGCAACAAACATCATAGAAATGACAAGCCAAAAAACACATTTTTGTTATGCCACTACTTCAGTTTTACTATAATATTTGAAAGAGGGAAGAAAATTGCTAGAATTGGCTTGCCTTATTTACAAAATTGCGGCCAATGACCAGGTCATCAAGATAAAACACCGCATCCTTTCAAGCCTATGATTTTATAACAACGATGTATGCTGTGAATCGACAGAGAAATCTGCCATTTTAAGAAAAAAAACCATTGATTGTCCTTTCTGAAAGAGGACAATTAGCAAAAATTGACGATCAGTAGGGGATGATTCCACCTGGAGATGTTAAGTATTTTCTGCATAATATACACAGTCTTCATAAGAGTCGAGGATGGTTGTAAATAGCGAATTGTTGGCAATGAAAATATTTTATTTGACTGTTTTGAGCTGTATTATTATGATTCTTTTGCATTTGTTTACGAAATACTACAGAGGCAATTCACATTCACAGATAAACCTCCTGCAAGGCTGTCTATATAAGACAATGCGGCAAAAACTGCAAAGCAATAAGGAAACATATGCTCAATTAGATTTGAAATTGTTTCAGAAAACAGCCCAAACGACCAGCAGTTCTTCTACTTTGTGGCTGCACACGAAGAAGAAAATGTAAAAACTTTAATTGAAATCATTGTTGCTGGATACAAGCTGGTACTCTTTCTTATAAAAAAATTCTAAATATTTAATCGTTTATCCTTAATCCTAACTGTCTAGAAACATGCTGCAGAAAGCAATGAAAACCTACTTGCAGATTACGCAAATAGGATCATTTTCAAGTGAATTAAAACAGCCGTCTACGTGTTCAAATTATTATCGAACATGGAAGCACGACAATTAATTAACTTCCTTTTTGACAGCTACGTGATTTAGTGTGCAGGGGATGACGAATTTTTGCCTAAACTCTGAATTTTCAAATGTTTTCATTGCTACAGAGAAAACATTCTATAAGCTCTGTTGTGTTCTTCAACAAATTTCTAGATCAAATAGGCTTTTGGTAAAGCAAAATTTGAAGATGGCAGGAAATAGAGGAAACATAGCAATCAGTAGAAACCCACATAAAAGAACCTAGGTTTTTTCTGGCAGCCTGAATCGGTTCCTAATTAACAGGCTGCTATTCTAAATTTCAGTCTCAAAGGTTCTTAACAAGGTTCTTATATAAGTACAGGGCTTGCGCACATTAACAATGTTTTCCACGGCAAGAATTCTAATGGACACACTTAAACCAGCTTTTTCTTATGTTGAATTTCAACCAATCAAATGAATTTTTGTTGTTAGATTGTCCAATTAGAATGCAACATACCATAACCTGATTTACTCTGAAGACCCTTTTTCCCCCTTTTTCTTATATATACACATAAGAACCTTTCCAAATTTCAGCCTCTTGGGGTTCTTGATTATGGGGTTTTAAAGGTAAAATTTAAGCCTCAATGTTCTTATAAAAAGAGGTTCTTTTGTGCGGATTTCTACTGCACTAAAGTATTTTTCGTCTGACGCTCTTCAGAGTAACACGTCGGATAATGATAAAAAGAAAGCAGAAAACATATATCCAGGTGTGGATCGAAAGAAACGTGACTGGATCCTCACTGGATTGTTACTTTTGTTCTGTTTCTGCCAATCAGCAAACGATAATCTCTCGCCTAGTTGAAGAAATCTAAGAGAGAAAACAGTTTCCTTCTGTCTACAGAAGTTGGGATCCTTGTTTCTGTATTTTGAATGTTAGCACAAGTGGTTTCAATGATCCAATGTGACATTTTTATAAATATCACTGAATCGAGTGACAAGATTTACGGAAACCGTGGTATCTCTCTCAAACAGTTTGTACAAATCTATAATAAAATGTAACTAACATTAGCGATACAAGTAACGGTTTATTAATATTTCTTTTGCGTGCCTTAAAGTCAAATGTTCTTAGATGGACGACTCAATTTTGTAAAGTAGCATAGCTTGTAAATCTTTATTGTATTTTTTTAGTGGATATATTTATATAAAATTTGAACCTGAATAGATTTTTAATTCTGAATCTGAAATAGAGAATTTACAAACAAAAGTCAATGGAATCAAGAATACCCCTCAAGTACTCAAGGAATACCCCTAGAAGGAATACCCCTAGAAGGAATACCCCTCAAGCACTCAAGGAACACCCCTAGAAGAAAATGCTAATCCTAGATACTGTCGTTCTTCATTACGAAAACACTTTAGGAAATATACTAACACAATACAAGCTTTATGTGTGCTTTTATTTGATCCCAATTGATTGCTTGTAAAGGGAATATCGATTTGCTTAATTCAGCAAATTGATTGCGTAAATTGAGCGTTGAAGAAAATCCTATAAACAATTTCATTATTGGGCAGTGGCAGAAATTCATCGCTATTTTCTAATATTACCAAATTATTTCCTTACTAAAAATGTCATTTCACAGATTGATGTAGCATTGATTATAATAGATACTTATCTTTAATACCAGATTATAATAAATTTAGGATGTTTTATTATCATTTATGATTTAGGATGCTGGGACAATCTCTACCTAGAAAATGACATTGCACAATAAATTGAAGACTGTAACAATGAAGCTGCCTTGAGAAGTCACTAGAAAATTAGGTGAAGCGCATCTTCCATTTTATGCGGAATCTTTTTGCAAGCAATGCATCAAGGTGAGTATGTATTCCTACGCATTGAACAATTCTTGTTGGTATATTTTAGAAGGGGTGCATATCTGCCTAATCTGGATTTTGGTCGGCAAAGAAAAGGATGGGACCATGAGTATTTCAAGCAAGAGAGAGAGAAGTAAAGAAAATTTTATGACGTCATCAATGCAGGGTTCCATCAATACCAGAATTGTCTACAGCATAAAGATCTTTCAGAATTGAAGTTAAGTTCTTTTCAATTAAAGCGCATAAAATTTTTAACTTGGATAGTTAACTTAGATTGCTAGAGTATAAAGGTGGGGGTCATCAGGGTTTGGGGAAAAACGGAATTTTGAGAAAATTTGTTGCGGTTTACAGAAATTTGGCCATTTCTCACCAGATGGACGGAATTCTCCACACTTGCCGGACTCAGTGTATGAAAATGATACACAAAATACGAAATTTTTATCAAGTTTAAAGCAGTTTGCAGAATTCTTTAGGTGTTGTCTTGTAAAACAGAACCCGGCCAAACCTTGTCTTATTAACGCAGCAGCATCTATCAACAATTTTTGGAAGTGGAAGTTTCGTTAAAAATGACCGGAGCGGCGGAACTGCGACTAGAAATTGCGCGGAACGGTGAACGGTGAACACCCCTTGATGACCCCAACATAAAGTGAAGCCAGCTTATGTCCGTTTACCCATTTAACTCAAGATAATAGTTATTCAGATGACAAGAAATGGGCATTTTTAATTGAACTTGTGTAAAGAAATCACCATTCATTTAAGCTTAGATCGAGCAGAAGTTCCAAAAAATCTAGCTTACTTTTCGTTGTATGTCACCCGAAAAAAGATTAAAAGTACTGAGCCGTGTCTTGTGAAACCGTGTCTTGTGCGGAGGAGCTAAAATGAATCATGACACCCTGTGGTGATAATGGACCACAACAACCCAGTGATAACAAACCGAAGATAATGGCTACTAACAAAGTGTGCGCACCGTGATTTTCAAAATTTAAATAAACATAAAGGAAGTTGCCTGAATATTTATTGATTGACCATAGCTACTAAAGATTCAAGCACCGAGGATGAATATAATACATAAAAAGACCAGTATCGCTCGAAATGAGCCGCTGCAGGTAGGCCAAACAGCAAAAGAGGAGGGGAGCACAAAAAGGATGGCGACTTCTGTGGAAGGAAATTTAAGACTTTTGGAAACATTGTAAGAAATATTTTCTTTGGAGTTTGAACGAATAATGATACACTCTAAGGCCTGTTTTGACGCTTGCCCGATTTAAAGGCAAGGTCACTTACTTGAGCACCGTTTGTTTTTCAGTATCATCACTATAGCCGCCAGATTTATCAAGAAACTGAACATTACGCACTGCACGTGAGGCACTTACGGACAACAGTTTCTCACCTTTCTATAGAAAACATTTAAAAACAAATGTTTCTCACCTTCCTATAGAAATAAGGATGAAGTTAAGCTCATTTTATGCTGGTTTTGTAATACGTTTTATTTTAACTGGAAGGAAAGCTGCAAGGCTTTTCATCATGTAATTCTTATCTTGCAAAAATGAAAATCAGTAATAGAAACACTGTGATGTCCGTTAAGTTTTGGATGTAAACAGCTTTGAAGATTTGCATTAAATGATCATAAGAGCTCTTACCCCCCCCCCCCCCCCATGTATTAAACTGCCACTTTTCCAAGCAAAAATATCAAATAAGCTACCTCTCTGTTAAGCCCTTTCTTACTCTTATACAAGCATAAAAAGCAGTCAAGTCAAATAACCAAAAAGGATGGGATTTTATCAATGTTTTCTAGCCTAAAGTCAACAATTTTCTTGTCCAGTTCTGCCTCCGGTTTTTCTGGTAAACTTAAAGGCAGGCCTTACCTGGAGACGCAGGCTATAAGCCCGCCCCCACGCAAACCACACGCTAAATAAATTTGTGAGTGCTTTTTTCTTCCTGCGCAGTTTTTCAAACAAATGTTCTCATTTAATTAGCACAGCTTGGCTTCTCAATGTTTGTATCACTTACTGCTGAATATCAGGGTCAGCAAGGGATGAATTGTCCACGCAGCCAAGCTGGCAAGGGATTTTTATAGTTGTTTTTTTCCTGGAGAGGCCTGCTCAAAAATGATGTAAGCTGTAAGTGTTCAACCTTCAAGCATCCATGCCCTACTCTAATACCCCTGTTATCTTTCTATCTCCTTCTCTAAATCTCCAATGCCTACCAAAAGTCTTGGAACACTGACATCAGTTTTCAAGGTCAAAATCAATCATCCCCCTCTCCTCCACAGAACAATGCTAGTTTACCATGAAACTGGTTAGGATTTTTGGGAGCACTTTCTTTTGCGCTTTTTCTATTATATCTCTCTAAATTATCAACATTGTTCTAGGGGAAGGGGGGAAGTAGTCATTTTTTTCGAAAAAGGAATGAAAGATATAAAATGCAATGCAAATTGCTAGGTGTTCCAAGTACTTTTGGCAGGTATCGTCCCTCAAATGCAAGAAGACTTGTTTTGTATTTCAAATAAATTGTAGTTAACAAACAAATAATTTCTGTTGATTTGATTATTAAAACAATTTGACCAAGTAAAAGATTTGAGGAGTTAGGAAGGAGAGTGAAGATAACCAAATCATAAATGGTAACCAATAAAGAATGAATTTAATGACAAAAATATAGATTTAGAGAGTGCATATCCAAGCTAGCTTTTTTCTCTGGGTACCGGTAGCACAAATCTAGATCCCTGTTTTTAATTGGATGTGCTTTTTGTTGAATAAAAGCTTCAAGGTATTCAAAAACATGTTGTAACACCTAGTCAAAGTTAATATGAACTAATGAAGCTTAGTGAATATGTCATGTTATATAATCAAACAGCTTCTTATTTTCTCTTTTGAAAAAGGTGAACAATTTAGAATTTCTATTTCAAAATAATGAATGCTTGAAAACTTTGTTGAGAGACTAGTGAAGTAATGAAGATTTCTACCAACTCAGTTTTTACATCACGGCACTGCAAGGATGGTTCAGTTGTTGGGGTCAGGGACTACAGATCCAAGGGTTTGTGGTTTGAGTTTGTGTCATGACCACAGTTTCACCCCGAGCAAGGGGAGTCACCAGCTCTCTGCAATTCCAGGCATAGAAATCACAAGTTGTGGTCACATCAAGTAGAGGAATCTGGGTACTGCCCAATAAGCATAGCTCCTCAGCAGTGGCATAGCTTAACCTTCCAGTCAAGGGGGGATGGAGGGTCATGAGTAGAAAAATTTGCTAATGAAGACATAGATAAAGAGATATTTAGGTGCTATTTAATCTAACCAGGGAATTTTTGCACTAACTGAAAATTTACTGACAAACTCATGAAGAATCTGGTTGTCACGCCCCCCTAACCCCCCTGCTAACTATGCCTCTGCTCCTCGGTGTTCTAAAAACTACCATCGGATGCTGGATAGAAACAAATACAAATAAATCATTGCATGTATTCATAAAATACTACCAATATGTGATTGATTAAATGACTATAGATACTAAAATAATTACAAGTTTAAAACACAATAATCAATAGTGGACAAATAACACTGGAACAAAGACACTACATGCCCCTTGCAGCAAGACACCAAACAAAGACACCAAAACTGATTAAAAAGTTTATTATGTTTGTCTGAAAGCTTACTTCAACAATAAGAATTGTATTATGGATACCGTATTTTATGGCTCTTACAAGCCTATTGGCTGTCAAGTCATTGTTTGAGCTCATTTTTGTTGCACTGCCTTCCTTTTCCTATGAAGAAGATAGGTGGCTATTTTTGAGGTATCAGGCCAGGCTGGCTATCTCTCTGGAAAAGAAATTGAAATCTGGTTGGAATGTTTGCCAGTTTCAACAATGCCTTTTGAAAGGAATGCCTTACTTTCCTTAGAGAAGTCTTGAAACAGTATCATGGTTACAGCAACTTCCCTCAAGTTTAATGTATTTTTATTATCACCTACTTTTCTTTTTTTCAGAAATTTTTTGTAAAGGACACGTTTGATAAAAGGTTTTTTATCCCCGAACAGTTTCCCCTTGATGCATCTCCAAAACCTTTCTGTGAAAATATTTTAATATGTCAAAAATGACTATTTTTTAAATCTTGTAATCTTTTTAGTGAACTGCCTAAAGAGGTAATGAACTGCAGGTTCAATCCAAATGGAGATTTATTAGCTGTAGGGTTGGCAAATGGAGTCATCAAGGTATGTTACAGATTTTGAATTGATTGCTACTAGAATTAATTGCTGTTTTTCCCCTTATGTTCTACTTTTCCGTTGGAAATTCTTTAGACCTTATAAAATTGCTTTAGACCTTAAAAAGTTTGTTTATTAAAGTTTTATATTATGTCTTTAATTTTTGTTGGAAAGACAATGTTGTTTACTGTTTTTCAAATTGTTTTTGTTTGGATATGTCCAACAATAATGCAAAATTTAACTTATGGCTCCAACTGAAAATGTCATCATCGAAAGCTGTGTTTATCAAATTAGGCGTGAAAATTGGAGTTGCAACTTTGACAACACTTTACAACAAGCCTTTAAACAGATATATTTAAAACAGCCTAAAGTAATTCCCTTGTAACTTTTTCATGAGTTCGTGTTATGATTAACTTCATTGAAATTTTTTTAGGCTAATAGTAAAACATTCTTTACTTTTCCTTGTTCTTTACTGGAGCAAGAGACATCTTTATGTATTCAGTTTTGTTCTGCTATTATCCTTCTGCTTTAAATCGTACCTCTAGGCAATTACCACCTAAATTTTTTATCCAAACATATGCAATTTACAGCAACACATTCAAACCTGCTTTACTTTAGGTTTACTCAGTCGAGTCAAAGACCTGTGTTTATAGCATCCCAAATCCAAACTCAGACCTTCCAGTCACATGCTTGAGATGGAAGCCAGACACCAGAGACCAGACTTATGCAAACGTAGTGACTGCAACTTGTACGTATTGCTTGAATTTTTTTATGAATTCACAAATATGATCATAAGTACCAATTCTAAACATATTTGATTGCAAGATTGCATGATAGGGCACGAGGTGGTGTTTTTATCGCAACCAACTAGCTTTAAAAAAATCAACAGTGTTATCAGCTTTTCCCGTTTTTTTAATATTAAGTAATATATTTAAGATCAAAGATACAAATTGGTTTAGTATGAAATCGACGGACCAAAATAGAAGTGAATATATGCATTAATAATTTAAGATTCCTCTTCTATTAGCTGTCCCTGCTTTCAGTTCAAGAAGTGTCTGCAATTTTTTAGTTTCCTTGAAAATTTCGTAATTTCCTGGTGGTCTTTTAACTAATTGAATGTGCTTCTTGAAAGCGCCCTTAATAATAAAAGATTCCCATTCAAATGTTCAAATTAGAGAACTTGTTAATTTTTTATACATCGTTAGAAAAGAGGTTTACTATGGTTGTAGTGTTGTAGCTCATAATGTAAGCAGCGATAAATAGATCGGATAATCGACGATTTTGACGAAGTTTTTTTGATTTACTTTGTTTAAATCCCAAATTGCTATATTTTACTTCCACCTTGATAGATGCTTCTGGTGACGTCAAACAGTGGCATGTCTCCTCGGGAAAATGCTTGTGGACAATTAAAGAAGATCGACAAGTCCTAACGTGCTCTATCAGCTCAAACGCAGGCAGATTTCTAACATCTGGAAGTGATGCTAAGGTATACCTTTATGATGCATCCACAAGAAATGTACTGAACACTTTTGAAGCAAGGTATTTTCTCATTCATTTCAATCAACTATTGAAAAAGCAATTCCAAATTTGAGTCATCGAGATATTTATGTAAAAAAAGACTTATTGGTTTCTTCACACTCTATCATAGCTCGTTTCTTCTTTCCTTTATGACTCAGCTAACAGAAAACCTTACGACGTTCAGTTCCGCATGTTTTTACATTCCATATAGAATGCCCAATTTTCGCATATCTCTGAAAGTGTTTTGACGCAAACACTGTTACGTCATAACCAAACAATTTATAGTAGCAGGTTTGGCAATCAGCATTTGCTATGCCTTCTATTATACTTCTCTTTGAATCGATGTTGTAAGTAAATTGCAGGGAAATGGCACTGTAGGTCTTTATTATCAATGATTCACGTCCTTATGTCTGCCCAGTCAACACTTTAAAGTCGGTAATCTTTTGTCCAAAATCCAGGAAATGGATAAGAATTTTATAATGCTTCAGCTCTTTTGACTTAGCTGCTATACAGTGTATCAAAGATAGGGGTACTGTAAAGATATAGTAGCTTTTAAAATAAACTTGGCCTGGTTTACTATCAGTACGGAGCAAGAAAACATTGCTCATGCGGTCAAAGACAATAGAGAAGACCTTTGAAGACAAAAGCGTAATATCCAAGAAGACATTTTCAATTTACGAAAGAAACATAAAGTATTACTTTTATGATTGCAATCTCAGTCGGTGTTTCAGCTTTTTTATCAGAATGCAGAAATAATAAGTGACAGAAACAATAAAAGATTCTATTTCAAGCTCTCGTTTTTCATTTATAGCACCAAGTACCAGTTCATGGATGGTCACACTATGAGGGTGTTTGTTGTGCAGTTTCAGCCAGATAACCCAAATGTATTTGTTTCCGGAGGCTGGGATGATACAGTTCAGGTGCTTACTTCTTTTTTAATCATAGAATTTCACTATCAAAAGCCATTTGAATACAAAGTTTCGTGCCAACAAATCTGAGAAAATTCTTATCGTTGGATTTCAATTTGTCTGTTGTTTTTATTGAATTATTTTACCGTGCTTAATCTCTACTGCTATTCGAAGGAGCTCAAAACAATCAAAGGTTTTTAATTTCCAAGCCTAATACGGTCATTCGCAACTATTTCTTAGTTCATTTATGTTTCGGATATTTCTTTCTATTTCAAGCTCAACTTTTATAGAAAAATTGTCACCTTTTTATCAATTAGGATTGATGTATAAAACATAATCGCAACAAAGTTATACTACAAACTGCTCTTTCTAGATTTCCAAAAATTCTATGACACTAAAATGTTTTCATGTAAAAGTTTTATTTAAAGAAATAACAGCAAGTTCCTGTTGTGCAAGTTTTCTCCTGTTGAAGCTATTGAAATTAAGCAAAGCTTATGAATCCATTCAAAATTTCGTATTTCTTAGTAATAACTATAAGCACTGTCAATTTTGTAAGAACTTTTCAAAGTTAAAAGACCTGGATATACGAACGCTAATCTTGTCACAAAAACTTGAATATCTTTACGGTTGCACTTGTGTTGAACTGATTTGCATACCTGAATGCATACCTTGCTGTAGCCTGGCTAGGATTTAGTTTGTAGCCGGTTTTTTTAAGAACTACTAGGAATGAACAGCTAAAATATGCTTATTCTAGTGCACGGAAGCAGTTGATATATGAAATAGAAAATAGGAAAATATCTTAAAATTTCACTTATTTTTGCTATAGACGGCAGGTAGATTAATGGATTTATTCTGCTGTTTATTCTGTTGACAACAACCATAAAGACCCGCAGTTAGTCGTAGCTGTTGGATGTGCCGACAAATTGTTTTTGTTTACATCAGTATATTAAACCCATTAGCCAAAAAGATATTATGATGCTCGCCATAGCTTTTTTCTAAGTACAGGTAAAAAACCCAAAAGTATGACTGAAAAATCTTTGAACTGTTTGTATGATAGAATTTTAAGCCTTACGCTGTATTTCTTATTGGTATCAAAACTTTTGCAGAAGCAATCTTTCATCTACGTTCTGGCGATTCCTAGTCCGTTTTTTAGGCTAAAATATTTCTTTGAATGGCGAAGCCTTGCTTTGCGATTTGAAAAGCAATTGATTTAAACGGGTCTATCGCTTATGCGGTGAACCATAGTGTTTTTTCTTTTTTTTATACATTCCAAAAAGCTACATAACAAGTTACTGTTACACCTTAACTACACGCTTCTTTACATACGCTTCAAAGACGATACCCCGGGGATCATCAGCTCTATCTACCCCGGGGCCATAATGTAGAGATGGAAAAAATCAACGTTTGTTATTAGAAATACTTAAAGATATAAGAGTGTAAGACACTCGGTTAAGCAATACGCAGAAACTTCGACATTAATTTTCAATTCACCTATGGCTTAGGCCATCCAAAAACACTCGGTCGCGTGAAAACGAGGCAAATGGATTACGTAATCCCCTAAAAAGAGTTCCTAATTGGGAGGGGTTTAAAACAGCTTAAATTTACCATCTAACTATATAAAAGATATCATTGTTCTTACAATCCAAGAAGAGAGGTTGGTCTATGAGAAGTAAACTTTAATCGAAGCGTTTGGTTTCAAAAAGATACTTGATTGTGAGATTTAAAATTAGCTTATTAGCTTCCAAGGGCAAATCTTCATTTCCATATAAAAGGATTTTCAAAATATTGTTATCTAGAACCTCAGGTTTACCATAGGCCGTACATTTTTGACACCAGCGAGAAGACTTCTAGGTTCATTAATGGGATGGCAGAGCAGCAAGAAGTGAATGGTGAAGCCTTGCTTTGTGATTTGAAAAATAATTGATTTAAACGGGTCAGTAGCTTATGTGGTGCACCATAGTGTTGATACAGGGTCATTCCAGTTTCCTTTCCACAGACTAGATTTGTCAACTGATAATCATTAGCATATGGTGAAAGGTCTATAATGCTGCACTGTTAAATTCAATGCTTCCTTTTCCATACTTTTCTGTTTGTATCTCTTTCTATCTGGTTTTTTTTCTATTTTTTTTCCAACAAATTTTTCAAAACTTTTATTATTGACCTCCGTGTTTTTTTCTGAGGTTTTTTAGTTTGATTTCAATTGCAAGAACTTTGCTGCAATACCTCTCCTTTTTTTGGTATTAAAGTGCCATCAACTGAAGTTGCAAAGAAGATCGCTATAGCATCACATCTTTACCTATTCCTTTTTAATTGACCAAGCAAAAAGGGATTCTCCTTCACTAACAGCAAGGTATTTTCATTATAGTGGTGGGATGTTCGACAAGACCCTTGCCACAATATTCGAAAGATTGTTGGTCCACATATTTGTGGTGAAGGTCTTGACATAGAACCAACAAGTCTCAATATTGTGACTGGCTCATGGCGCAAAGATAACAACGTACAAGTCTGGGATTTTCACAGTGGTAATCTTATCAAAGACGTCCCTTCAGATTTCAACAGGTCAATGGTGAGTTTTGAAAAAAATGTAACGTATACCCTAATCAAACTGTCATTGTGTTTGAGACAATGCCTGGGATCTCTGTATAGGAATTTTGGTCCTGCATTAGCTGATCTCTCGCTACGTCTGCCCCTACTTCGTCCCCTGGTCTCTTCAACCCCTACTTCGTCCCCTGGTTTTCTTTGCGTTGTGCATTTTTCTCGCAGCCCTTACATTTTACTTACGTGATTTTCATTCTTAAATAATATCTGCTTAACCACTTGGCTTATCTTAGCTGTGGAACTAAAATGATAGGAGCAAGAACCCTGCCTTTGGCACGTCCAATTGATTTATGGAAAGAAACCTTCTATGTAAAAATAAGCATCAACATGAATTCTTTATGGGAGCAAAAGCTCATCGTATAATTTCTTGGAAACACCGGTTTCGCCTACCTTATCATTCTCAAACTCTTTGTTTCTATGTGTCACTAAAGTAGGCTGTAAACAACTGAAGTCTTTTTCCTTTGCCTCTCATTTTAAGATGTTTGATTTTGTATGACTTAAGCAAAAAATGTTGCCCATTTTGCTTTCAAGATTTGTCAGCTTGAAGTTCGTTTGACGACTTTTTCTTTCCTTTATCCCAGATATACACAGTTCAATGGAAGAATCCTGACACGATTATTACTGGCGGTAGCCACTGCAACATGATGCGGTTTATAAATTATAAATCTATGACGGTAAGTTTGTCATAAACTTCCAAGCAGGCTATAGCAATTCATTTAGGTACGTGCAAATATATCCTAAGCAACATATACACGGGAAAATCGTTATGTTTTTGTTGCAATGTCCATTGAGCTTTCTGCCCTCTTAAATTCTTTCGTTATAAAGTTTGCGCTTTTGGTTAAAGGCCGTCTCTTGCCAACCGTGCTTTTCATGAATTTATAATACAACGTCTTTTATTTTGTTCCTAACCTTTAAATTGTCATGTCATGTATGCTTTCTAATTCCTGTTTTATCCTGATTTGCTTACGGTGAGTCAGTCTGTCTATTTTGATCTATAAATAGTTCACATCTATCCATTTGAGTTCTGCCTTTAATCATATCTAATCTGAGATTAGATTTATTGTATTTTGGTTTTTTTACAAAAATAACTCAATGTCTGAAGAGCATTTTTTATTTGAGTAAGGTCTAAGAAAATCCTGGCTAGGATTTAGTTTGTAGCCAATTTTTTTAAAAAGTACCAGGAATGAACAGCTAAAATATGCTTATTCTAGTGCACGGAAGCAGTTAATATATAAAATAGAAAATAGGAAAAATTCCTAAAACTTCACTTACTTTTGCTATAGACGACAGGTAGATTAATGGATTTACCTGGAGCTGTGTATTCTGTTGACAACAACCATAAAGGCCCGCAGTCAGCGGTAGCTGTTGGATGTGCCGATAAAGTGTTTTTGGTCCAGGGGATTTAGATGGACGCTCAAGGTCTTTCTTAATGATATATCAATGCATTTATGACATTTAGAACATAAATATACTCGCTAGATATACTATTTAACATCCATGTTTGGAAATAGGGAACCATTCTAAGTTGCATTGGCAGGGTAACTCCAAGATCATGTTGTCGATCTAAACCATGTCGTTCTGGTATGAACCTTGCTGATATTTTTTACTTTGTACAGTAATTCAATATTGATTTTCACGAAATTCAAGTCTTTAAACCCATAATCAAGATGTTAATATTTGTTGTTTTTAGTGCTGTGATTAGTTTGTACTATTATTTTATTCAGTTTAAAGATTGATTGTACATATACACTTTCTAAAAAATCAAAGAAGTTCAAAAAGGCAATATATTAAGGGCTATTCCACCACTTTTTGTATTCGTTGTTCTCATGGAATGTCTTTGCCTAGAGTGTTCTTCATAACAAACTTTGGTATATATTCAGCTGCTAAGCACCGATGAGAACCGCCCATTCACACTGAAGTCCATAAGAACCTGCCTCAAATGACTGGTCTCTTTAAGATTTTTCGTATCTTTCAGATTCGAAATGCGAAAAAATTTTGAGTTTTTCGCAGCTTCTTTAGGGTAAAACGCCCCCATCGCTAGCAGGTAAGATACAAACTGGAGTTTTTGGTTCAAACCATTCGCGAATCCGAAGTATTAATTTATTGCCTTAAAGATTTTACACTCTTTTAAAGTCTTTTTTCTTTTAATAACACACCAAAACACCTACACTATGAAGCAGTTCAAAAACTTTGTTGAAAGAAAGCTGAATGACCATACAGTTAGAATCCGAAGCGTCATAATAACTTTGTTCTTCTAGAAGATCGCAGAAAGACTACATTTAATTGTTGTTGTTTACGCTTCAGTATCGTGTAACTTGATGTATAAAGCATACTATCCGTGGCAACAGTCCAACACTTGACCTACGATTTGGCTCTTAAATTTACCAAAGCCTCCAGTTTCTCCCACAATAAGTTGGATGATCCCTCGGTCATAAAAGAGATGTTTGCATTTTTTTAACTTGAGTTTTCAAGTTGGTGAGTGTACTTAATCCGCATGCATCAAAACAAAGCTTGGCCGTTTCTATAAACAAAAAGCCTTCTGCTCTCGGGTCTTACAAGGCAATACATATTTGGAATTGTATTTGTATTGCCTTAGGACTTGTCCTACTGTTTTAGCGCCCACACTCTTGTCTCCTTTGAAAATTTATTTTCTAGTTACTTGATTGCTGCTGCTGCTGCTGCAAACCCAAGTGAGGGTCTCATCGACGATCTTGAACGTCGAATTAGACCCAGATTTTTTACAAAGGTTTTGTAAGTTTATTCTATTCACTTAGGTACGGGTTTGACTTCTATCGTTGAAAAGATGCAAAAATACTAAGCTGTGACAAATCATAGTCCTAAGAGAAGAATAGTCTGAAAGCCAACAATGCGCCATTGTTTCATAGGTACTGTTCGTGACTGCAGATTGGATAACCAGCAGCAACAACGCGAAGTTGTATACCTTCAATGCAGTATTCAATGTTTAAGAAATGCATTCTTCACTTCCTAACTATCTTTGCCCTCTGCTTTATGGATAAATTAATGATACCAAGGCTCTTTATTTCTCAGTGAAGTGAAAGACTAAAACGAACTGTTAGTGATCTCTAAGGTCAATACTGCTGATCTGTGGGATGTTACGAGCTCTATCAACCCCTGCAGAACGATCAAGACAATGTACAAGCGAGTTTTTAAAAGCCATTTTTCTCGAAGTTACCAAAGAAATTTCCCATCTGTCATAGGCGCAGACTTACATTTTTTCCAGGAGGGAGGGGGGGAGGACGCAAAAAATAAATTGCAATTGCTAATGATGGCTGTCAATGGCACAGGGTAGAAAAAGGCTTAGCCGAGGCTTAGCTGAGGTTTTCTTTCACATTTTTCATTATCGTTATTTTTTCGTCTGGATTAAATCTCTTGGGATGATTTTTATCCGTGAAACCAAGAATGTAAAAAAGTAGTCTAAAAAATCAGTAGCCAACTCTTTTACTTCCCAGGGGGAGAGGCCTCTGCCCCTCCCAATTTTCGTAAGAAGGGCCTCAAACTCTAGAGCCAACCTCCCCCCCCCTCCCCCTAAGTCTGCGCCTGTGCCATCTGTTACAAACTGCTGATATTGATATCAAATCTATGATGATTATGTTGATTTTATGAGCATGTTTGAAGAAGGAAATCTAAAGGCCACACACGCCTGACATTGTCAAATTCATAACGAGCATTCATTAGTTTTGTAATGCTTCTTTGCGCATATTGTTTCAATAGTTTGTATATTAAAATATTCCTCAAGTGGTTTACTAATAGTTCGTTAAACGTTCTGAGGATGGTATGAGCGGTGTTTTTATTGAATAATAAAACATTTTAACGCTTTCAAAAGGTAATTTCCATTTCTTAAATACTAACATTTGCGTATTGTTTGTGCGGAATCGTTGCAATCCTATCAAAATATGCCTCCCTTTCTTTAAGAACTAGTTGACATGACAGCAAAAAGCTCTTTGCTTAGAAGGAAAGGTCCTCCCTCTACCACAGGCATATGCAAAAACCACCAGAGAAACTTTCCTAAATATATAGATATATATACATATTTTGTTGGTAACTTCGACAAAATATTGCTTGGCCAATTGTGGTACTACAACGTGGCATCACGGAATACACACATGTCTCTATTGTCAGAAAGTTTTCGAAGCATTATAAAAGCCACTTTTCGGAATATTGTCTCAATGTGTGCAAATATTGATCATCTGAAGGTGCTCCTTTTTGAAGATTCTCTCCAGTTTTAAAGGGTGCCTCCAACAATACCCCCAGAAACCTCCTCCAAAAAAGTGTCATTCGCTGACAACAATAACACCCCCACAAACCTCCTCCAAAAAATTGTCATTCGCTGACTATGAATTGCTTCTAATTTTCCTATTCTTATCCTAACTTTTCATTGTGAGAAAAAATAACAGTATCCTCAAACGGGGATTTTATTCTATGTCTAAAAACTCTATCGCCGCAGAATAGGACAAAAATTGGACGTAACTGAAAAGTATTGCTCAAGTTGATTTCAAAATGCTATCAAAGTGCATTTCAAAATGATAACCCGTCATCACTTTTTTAGAACCATTTAATCCAAGGGGAAACTCGATCTTGCAAAACGTACAAAATTTAAAAAAAAATGAAATCCCTCCCAAAAGTGTATGTGATTCCCATGCTAATTTTTATAAAAAACAGCATTCCCTAGAAATTCCAGGTGTGAAATCATTTTCAGTCAAAATTTTCTGTATGTTTTTTTGCCGAAAACCAATTAATCACTATCCCTGATTAGTATGAAACACCCCCACGTCCGCCCTCACCCCGCCCCTGACTTGTTACCATGTAGGTATCCTTGAACAAGAATTAGCTTCGCTTTATTGCGCACGTTTATGCTTTCTCTCCGCCACAGAAAACTACAGTTTATCTGGCTAAGGTTATCGGCGCGTCTCTTTTCAAGCTCGATGCCGAAATTAATTTTTAATAGATCTTAGACCATATAATACCCAGGTCGGCATGTTTTTAAAGGTATTTCTTTAGATATTCCATTAAAAGTCATGAAAGATAAAGAAAACTGTCTATAGTTTGGCTCTTAGGATCTGCAGCTGGCTTACTTTCTCGAAACTGCCTATTTTAGAGATCTGTTTTGCTCTCAATTTTAGAAAAACCAGCGAATCTTTTGATAAGCGAGTGCAAAGAGAGGATGAAAGGCAAACTGAAGTTAAGATAGGATCGCGTTTTCTTGAGCGTAAGAAACGCTTTTAAATTTTTACTGTGATTCAGTGTTTAAGTTTTGCCAACTTTTTCTTTCAATCGATTAACAAACTTTGAACACCTGTGGTCTGGAAAACTTAAGATCAAATAATTGTTATCGGGAATTTCATGGTTGAATTTTAAAGACAGTTTCGAAATATCTAAAACTGTGCCCCTTTCGTTCAAAACACCTAACTTCGTGATCCTCAAGTTGTTCAAGTAAATTCCTTAAAAAATTGAGCGTCCAATAACAGCTTGAAAACTTCAAAGTGTCTAAATACAGATAGGCACACTCTAAGAAACGGGAGACGGGGTATCCCGTTTGGAATGGTAACATTATAAAAACGAGGGTCTCCCAGGGGGGCAACTTGTTCCCGTATTCCCTTTAAAAAATAATCAATGTTCCCGTGTCCCGTCGAAAAATAACTATAAAAGATATATCAATCCGCCACTTCGCTAAGGTGCTGCAATGCCTTTTGCCAAGAAAAAAGGCGATTTTTGTCTTAGTTTTTTGCATGCTTGAGAAACCTAACATGCATTTTAGGGCGAGGGAGCTTGACCCTGAAAATATTACCAGTGATGCTATAAACTGTAGCTTGAAAAGATTTTCAGTTAAATTCAGGGTCACCGACAAATAGTGGCCATGCCCCTCCCCACTTTTTTTGCAAAACAACAAAGTTTTTTTCAAAATCTTTTGTAATGGGTGTTGAATTTTTCCTTGGTCCCCCACACTTTTCAACCTGTGTGGGAGCCCATGAAATGTAGGGTGTTTTCACAGACGATATACCCTTGAGGCTTTCGAGTCCATGCCCTTCTATTTTGAGAGGTTGGGGCATACCTAATTTTAAGGTGCTGTGATAACTATTTTATGCAGTTATAAAATTGATTTTTGCAGTGATAAACAGGAAAAATGTACAGTCATGGCGGTCAAGTTTTACGCATTTTTCACAAACTGCAAATTTTTGGACAAAGATTGATAGTGTGAACATACCCAGGGCAACCGAGACAGGGGGCAGATTGCCCCTGGGCCTTAAAGTCCAGGGGCTCCACAAAGTATTGAGTTCTATTTTAAGAATGAAATTTATCAAATGAATAAAAGAGTACCTGCAAGAAATATTCTGAATTTATTTTTAATCTTATCTAAAAGGTGTGGTTGTAAAAATCTTCTGCTCCCTTTGCTCACAGGGGTCGTCATATTTCGGTTTTGTCCAAATGGGGATCATCATATTTCGTATCATTTTTTGCGATGTACCCTTGTTCCCAAAAACCCCTAGGTGACCCTCGAAAACGGGATACCGTATACTGTTCAAAAGACCTACACTATAAAACCCAAAATATGTAGAGCCTCTGTAGGAGAATATGGTTTGCATAGTTGAAATCAGCTGTATAAAATACGAAAGTTCACTGAATAAAATTTTGAGGTCTGAAGATATTATGTCCACGGCTCCATTTCTCCGTTCTCAGTGCTAAATCCTTTGACTATCTGAGGCTGTTGTACCCAAGGTAGTTCACGGCCGGCCATATTTGGTTTGCCATAGTGCCTCCTTGCGTAAATCTATGCGTTGACCTCTTCAAGATGAAAAAGTGAAATTGAAATATATCAAGAAAAAGTTCAGCGCATTAAAGTCATGAAAGGAAATTTTAATTTGATGATTTTTATGGCATCAACACATACTTCGTTGAAAGTTATCGAAAAATATCTTGCGACATTGTTAAGATTCTTATCTAGTATTTATTGAAGTATCGGTGTTCAGCTTTTTGGGATGAACTCCATGACTTTTTATGTAAAAATTTGGTAATTAGAGTGTTATTCTTGTCTCCGAATCTGAATTAGAATACTTGATCATGGCTTAGGTACTATACTACCCAAAAATATTGGACGGGAAAAGTTTCCGACAGTTGTTATGTCTAAAAATTTGTTCGTCTGAAGAATGAACACATATGGATGCATGAACAAAGAATATTTCCACAGGTTTCCATTTACTGCAATTTGGTCGCTGCTCTATACATTATGATCCAAGCAAAAACTTGTAATCCATCAGTAAACTCAACATCATTCATTGGTAATATCACCAAATTTTGAATATATGTAGATAACTTAATATTTGAGTTATTTTGTTATGTTCTTTCAAGTAATGTGGCCAAAAGTAAAAATTTCAAATCAAGATATTTGTTAATTCACGCTACATTATTCTCTATCAAGTTAATTTAGCTTCACATGAAAGATAATTTGGCAAAAAATAATTTAGTATATATTTTGGTGATCAAATATCTGAACATATCAAGTCCATTTCAGGTTTAAGTTTTGACTGAATGCTGTGCATAAGACTATGAATTTTTTTAACATAGATTGCCAATGACTTTTTTCTAGTAGGTCAACTTCTGTTTTGTGTGCAAAACTTTAGAAAATTCATGCTACGAAACGTGGGTTATGCTGTTAAAGTTCCTGCAGCAATGTGACAATTGTAAGATAAGAACTGTTCTATTAACATCTACGGAAGCAATTTGCATGCATTTTGGCCGGATACAACGTGACCTAACGAAGATTTTATTCACTGCAGAAGTTCTGTAATCTGTTATTCAGTACATCTATTTAACAGAAGATTCCTATCTTTGAACAGCCAGTTTTCATTGGTGCTGTTTCGTCAGACGAATAAGCCTTAAGAGAAAAGCTCAAAAATTAACAACTGCTCAATGTAGAAGGTACTTTGTATGGATAAATTTTTCTTTGTTTTAATTTTTCTCAGCCTATCAAGAAGAAAATACAAAAAACCAGAACAGTTTAATGAAAAAAGAGAGGCCTGGATTTGTGTTTGCGGTAAAAAACTATCTAACCCTATAGTGATACAGCAAATCTTATTACATTGGTTAACCCACAAGAAGTTAGCCTCGATTCCCTTAAGATTTCTTAAGAAGTTTATTTCAGTAACCTTTAACTGAGATCTTTGGTGACATTGACCTCGGTGCAAAGATTTTTGGTTAACAACACCTTGGTGCAAACAACAAAAGTTTTTACAGCCTCCAGGGTCGTCTATGAAAGCTTCTCCTACAAGAAGGATCAATTCTTCGCATAAACTTCATGCTTTTTTTCACATAAAGAAACTACTAGGTTGAGTTAAAAAAAATCCATTATTCTGAATTGTTAAGCTATCTTTATTTCATTACATAATTACAAAGTATGATGAAGAGAAGAATATTGTTATTGACAGAAAATGTAACGAGATAAGTTATGAAGCTAGATTACAAATGAAAAGTGTTGTTTTTGGATAAGACGAAGAAGGTTGCGTGACGTCAGTTCAGACGACTATAGATAATAATTGACCAAAAGTAGACAAAATTACATTGTAACAAGAATTTTCTCTCTCATGATTTCGTTTCTGAATGAAATTTTGAAAAATGCTGTTGCTGTGGCGTTCTTGCAAGAAATAATACTTAGAAACACAAAATGCTTCGCTAACTTTTTCGTATTTGCATTGCCTCCATCACCACCAATCATTATCGCAGTTGTTCGTCTTATGTAGTTAACTAAGTATCAGGAAAGAAGGGGTAATGGCATTTGCATGTTATATATTGACAGCTATTCACATCTGTTATTAGACAAGAGAGTGGCTCTTTCTATGGCTCAACCCTCATGGCTAATATAAAATGTTGGTCACGTTTTGCTAGGTTTAATTTGAAGCAAAAGATCCAGTACCTGAAAGGATTGGGATGTTATTTATCCTGGCATCGTATCACATACTTCTTCCTTCCACACTTGGCATTGTTGCTTTGAGGTTGCTAGTCTAAGTTTTTTCTTTTTAAGATGAATAAAGAACAATTCAAACAGATGGGAAATTGAAGAACTTAATTTATTGAAGTAAAATCAAATTAGATTGTAAGGATGTTGGTCTGAAGTGTGAGCAATCTTTTTAAAAAAAATTATTTGAATTGTTATTTAAATCATTTTAATAATGTCAGTGCTCGTTTAGCCTTTACTGTTAGCTCAACCCCATAAATATATGCATTCTTGCTTGCTGAAGCCAGCTAATTGATTGACTTTAACAGATTAACCCTAGGCAGTTAACATCTTAGTCCTATATATCATAGAAATAAACTGATATGCCAAAAGACGAAATCTGCAACATGAGTTTAAAAATTTTGAAAGTCAATCTATCTATGAAACTCAAGGTATGTATGCGTCTTAGAGTGTGTTTGTAATAAATAAAATTTCACTAGTAGAAGATAAGTAGCATAAAGATAATATAATATAAGATAATTTTTGATTTTTCTCGAAATTAGGTTTTCCGCACACCATTTTTTCCATCTGAATTTCATAATATACTGTTTTTTAAGTCATAGTCTACAACCAACAGATGGTATCTGACAGCTTTAAGGCGTATTTTTGAAGGTGTAAGGATGTTATTCATCAACGATGGATTCATGCCCTAAAAGATATAGATGCAAATTGTCTTTTGACGAGTAACTTGCACTGTGTTTTTTATGAGAAAGGGATTTCTACAGGCATAATAATTATCATCATATCGTTTTATGTTAGAGAAACGCCCGATCATGTTCTTAAAAGTGGGAGCCCCCTTGGCGCTGCTACTATGTAATTTGCTCTGTGCCATAGCCAAGTCTATAACAAATGTACCAATACCAAGTCTATTATCTTTCTTGGTGTCCAAAATGATTGTCTACCAGTGGTTCAGAGGAGGTTCTTTGGAGTTATTACCCCCTATAAAATTTTGTTGAAACATGTTTCATATACAGCATAGGGTTAGGCAAATTTAAAAAATTTTTTGGAAATGTGTATCACTGACATTATGCAAAAAGAGGGATGGTATCAATATTTCCCAAAGGCTAGCTCCCACTAGCAGCAAGTGGCTCCATTATAGGCCATTTCTTGGACTTCATCTTTGAACCTATCTGAGAAAAAATTTCTGGAGACATTGACCTTGGAACCGCTTCAATTTGGGTTACGTATGTAGTATAACGGATATGGTCCAATGTGAGCTTTCATTTGCTAACTAGCACACATGTTGCATCTTGTGTTGTTGGGCTTATAATCATGCCAAAATAATTACCATTTTATGCCAAAGATTTGCTTACATCCAACAAATAGTTGATTGTTTTGATTTTTTGGCAGTGCGAATTTTCTATCGCTAGTGCACGATATGGTATTTGTCATGGTATTTGTACACTTATGGCAGTGCATTTTATTTGCAGCCCGGGGGTAACCTAAAAAGACATAGGACGGGCGTGTGCCACTTTGAAATATGGAAGCACTCCTTAAAATTAATAATTTTCCAAAACCCTACCTCAAGATTTAGATATCATATAAATTGCATACCCTCAATTTCAGTTCAGATCTGCAAAAATTAAACAACTCAATCAAGTAAATGCTAACATATTACCTTCAATAAAGGTCATGCTGAAAAAATCCCAAAATTCATGACCAATTCCAATAAAATGACAAATTCTACTTGAAAAAAGGTACCCCCGTCCCGTACCAGCAAGATAAGATAATCTTGGTATCAGTGTATGTGGAACTAACACAACAACATGAGGCATAGCCCTTCCGGCCCTAACCACATATATATTAATCATTATAAATTTATTTATATAGGGTTACCTTTTAAGCGACAAATGTGCTGTTAAAAATTGAAAAAGGAAGAAAAAATTAATATAAACCTGAAGTTGATTAATTACAATTGGAAATTATATTTATAGACACTACTAAAATTGTCACTTTCTACAAGAGCGATAATAAGACCATCTTCGAGCTTAAGTCTTATAAAAAGGCAATTAATTGTTTATTTAGCTACACGAATTTAGCGACATATTATTCTTGGTATACAATATAATTAAATCACTCCCAAGACTAAATTTGTCCAGAGGTGTTTGTTTAAATGATATGTCTTTGAAAATCGTACAAATTGGTATGTGCTTCACATTGATTGTTCATGGGCTCCGCTCCAACACAGGTTGGAAATTGGGGGGGGGGGGGCAACGGAAAATTTAGCACCCATAGCCAAAGATTTAAAAAAACTATTGTTTTGCAAAGAGGTGGGGGCATGGGCCCCCGTTCCCCTTCGCGGATATCTTGTGGTTCCCATATATTTGACCCTTGTAGCATAGTTCCCCCATATCTGTTTGCAAGCATATTTAGATACTACTGGTCTGATAAGATGCTATTTGTCACTATTGTCAAGGGACATTTACCTTTCTGGCGGTGTGAAGAATTTCTCCGGAAACAAAAAGTACAAATATTTGCAACCTTTTAAGTGGCTCTTATAATTGTAAAGGACCATTAGATTTTACTTGTTTTTTATGATGGTGTTTTGAAAAATGTGATATCTAGTAACTGAGTCAATTAATTCTAAAGCTGTATTCAACTTCAAATTGCATGGCCACAGACGACAGTTTCACACACTAGAAAGCAGGCTATGCCGATGAGTCGTTTCATTAGAGAAAGCCGCCTTTGGCGAGGTTCCTTTGTGCTGGTGTCCTGTGACGGATGGAGAGAGAGTAGGCGGAGCAGTGCGGCAAACTTCATTCACTTCTCCGCTCGGATTAAAATCTCACACGAAGCGATGGACAGGTGAAACTTCATTTCGAGTCCAGCACCGCGGACTGAGGCACGACCGCACAGGGAAATATTTCAGATCGAGAAAAGTAGAAAAATATCAGTCTGCTGTTGTCAGAGTGCTTCTCAATAATCAGGAGTGATATTTTATATGAGAATGGTTTTGTAAACAAAGTGAAGGCGATCATGTTCTCTGTTATTGTCTTGTACTGTTTCAACATCCTGCTGCTTGTTAGTTCAGTTCTTGGCCTAGATGTAGCCATGATCGATGTTGTCTTAGTGGAAAATAAAGCTGGAAAGTACAATACACTAACATATCAAGTGAGAGGCAGATTCAGTCGTGCGGGTGCAGTAACAAGCGCTGAGGGAGATATACTAAAGGTACGTGAACCACGTTTGTTTTCTTTGTGCGAAGGAAACCGAGCTGTCTTTTAAATTCGTCAGCTGTTGCTTTGGCAATCACACGTTTTTGTTCTTGATTTATTCAGAGAAATGGCCGTGGAAACCGCGTGATTTCCCAACCTAAACCCTTCAACTGCATCATCAGATCGGTCGACGCGAGAGCTTGTTACATTATTTGTCTTTGTTCGTCCCCGCAAAACCGTAAAGTCGATGAGATAGAAAGGAGCAGAGAAAACCAAATTTGAAATGAAAACATTAAAAAATTATGGATGCAACAGGTACTTTGTAGACTAGGGTGAACAGCAAATTCTCCCGACAACATAACCTGTCAGCCCAGCTCCTTGCACTTCAGTTTTTTATTCGTTCAAGTGTAAAGCACTTGACGGATATTAGCCATAATATATTGTGTTAAGAAGCTTGTACTCAAGATTATCGGCGATAACTTTCAACGGCTCTCTTCTTTTATTTCCAGCATATGCACCTCTTTGCTAAGGCTTTATAAACAATAAAAATTCTTACTGAAAATTAAAAAAATCTTTATCATGAATTTGTTGATATTTATTCTGTTGCATTTCATTACCAAACATGCAAGCATAGTGGCCGTGGCTGCATGTTACAAAACCCATACTGGTTGCTGAAAACTGAATTTTCACCTAACTATCAATTTTGTTTAAGTTCTCGTATAAATATAAAAGCATTTCATTAAATATAAGCAAAACAAATCTAACACGATAAAAGACAAACGAGGCAATTTCGCTCATTGTCTAGCGCAATTTATTTTATTGCATGCGATTGACTCTATTTATCAACAAATTGCTTATAATTGCTGTGTGTGCCCAGCCAGACTACTACCTTATGATAAACAACCCGCAAACATCGGCACACGGGAGTTTGTTGTATCGAAGTTAGTTAGACCCTCTAGTACACCATGCTATTATTTTTCCTGGCACCACGGGTTTATTATGACAAATAACCATTCGAATTCGCTGTGTGTTAGCAAGAATCTCCGGTGTTTTCAAGAGGAAGAGCGGCTTCCTCTTATAAACCTTCTTAAAGCCTGTTTTATTGAAAATTCATTTGATTTTCCGCCGTGTTGGACGCCATTCAATGGCCTTGTATTGGCCTATTGTTCGCATCAATGCTACCACCTCTCGCTAGCTCGGATCAAACAATTTTTTATTAACCATTCCGCATTGTAAATAAAACCATTGGGAGAGTTCATCCCCTGAATAAAAGCTCAAGACAAGCCGCTTTATTCTCCCTACCCATTTAGGATATTTTGTGGCTTGACTGTAGTGACTATTCTGTTTGTTTTTGTATGAAGATTTATTGTGGGATTGGATCAGCATTCCCTCCTTCGTATCCCTAAAATTTCAATTCCAACTCAGGAAGGGATGAAAGGATAACCATATTTAACTTATTCTACCTGAGGGGTTAAAAATGTCCCGCCAACTTGCAATGATGATGATGATTATTATTGCCCAACGAACCCCTTTTTATTGCTAATCACTACAATAATTTAACCAATTTTTTGGAAGTGGGAGGAAGCCTCGAAATAACTATTAATGTAAACATCCGTTTTTCCAAAGGGGCTGCCTCGGCTTTGTTACCCCAAGCCAGTGTTTGTAATTTGTTGCAGTTCTGCGGGGCCGTAGTCACTCTTGTTCTTTTTTTGGAGCGGAGTTGGGACCCTGCAATGAAAGTTATAAAAACCCTTTTTTCCAATGAAACTTCCTTATGGAACTATTTTTCTCAAACAGTCGTGCCCCCAATAATTATATTCTGCCCACGGCATTGGTTCTAAGCCATTCCTCCCTAATGGAAAAGGACCTCTGTCCTTTGCAATGTTTTACACGCATTTGAAACTTTAAGTGAGTTTTTCCTGGAATTTATTGACGAGTTAATTGCCTGAAATGTACACCCGTTTCTCCTCCATCGTCACCTCATTGTTAGCAAAACCGTTGACAAGTTCAAGTATTTCTCATAGCGGGCGGTCTTGATACGACAGATAATTTACCACAGTATCAGAAAGAGAACAACTTGAGCGATTACTTCGAGTGCTTCTTATTGTATCACGTGGTCATAATGGAAACCGCAGTAGACTTTTGATAATTCCAGGTTTAGGCACGTCATCAGTGTCAATTGTACCTCGCTGTCCATCAATAATGCCATGAGCTTGTGTAGTGGGATGGATTGCTCCATGCCAAGGATCTGCTACTTATCCGGGGCCGCTGTAGGCTGAGTCTGCTTGAGGTTAGGCCACATCAAGTTTTCCAGAAAAAAGGCCACACAGTCTACTGACAGTGGTGTTATGGTGGGTAGGTTCGGGTCGGGAGGGGGGGGCTCCGCCCCCTTAACAAGCCCGTGTTTGTTTATTTAGGCGAATTCCTTACTTAGCCCTTTATCATGCTAAAGGTTTTCCATGCAAGAGCGATTTTTATTAGCCTTTAATAGTTTGAATCGAGGGGTAATTCATCCTTGCAAAAGTGTACGAGATTTTAACCTAAACAAAGGATTTCTAGGGATTTTCAATTAAAATAATAGAATCTATACCAAGGTGTACGAGATTTTCAAAGATGGCCCCTGGGTTTGAATGATTTCATAAACACAACCGAGAATCTTAAACCAAATTGCAAGTATATAGGGTGTGAACACGGGTGTGGCTTCTAAACGTTCTCTATAGCACAGACTTCTTCCAAACTTTTCCGGACGGCACCCCTGTCTTCTGATATGACACTCGGAGATTTTCTTACGTGGTTGGTAAAGTTTTTCGTAAAATGTTTTGGCCGTCTACATGTAGGCTCTTTATAGCTCCTTAAAAATCTTAATTTGTATTTTTAGCGTAGATATCGGTAATGCCAATTAGTTAGCACAAAACTAGGTAGAAGCAGGAACCAAGGTTTGAGGCCCCAAAATGATGACATGAAGTTTACCATTTTAAGAAACGAAATCCTGTGTTACTGAGAGATACTCGTTAAATGAGAATCTGCCTAGGTCGAACTGAAAAATTTAGAATCTTATAGAGTAAGTCCCGCAAGAAATGGACATATTAAAAAAGCTACAGCCTGCCGTCATAGAGTATATTTTCTCCTTTATAAGAAACTAGACAGCCAGATACTTTCCTACCAATGGGGCAAAATCAATAAAAGATAATTAAAGTTCAAATATATATATTTATAGATACAGTATTTAATACTTAATTGGTTAAAATTCATTTCTAAGGGTATCCTTGTTTCTTATCCAGAATGATCCTTGAATTCCAAGATACTTTTTGCCAAGAAAGCATTATATAAAAAGAGGGTTCTGAATGGACATATAGGAAATGAGCCAGTTTTATTTAAATATATTTTCTTGCATACAAGAAACAGCCTGATTTGAAAATTCGAGTTCCTTTCCTTTTAAGCAGGACTTGCTGTATTCGAACGGGCTTCTCCTGTATTTGCTCTATCATCTGCTCCTCCCATGCAATAGGTATAGAAAATAAGCGCGTTATTTTGCTTAGGCTATTTTGCTGATTAACAGAGAAAGCATACCGCATTGTGAGATGAGAATAAAGCATTCCTCTGCAATGTAATTGATGCACTGTGTCGGCGATTGCTACCATGTAGCCACGATTTTGAGAAAGAAATGAAAAAGACAAACACCAATAACGGCGTAGAGAATTCAGTTTTTGTATTCTTTTGATTCCTAAGTTAGCATCTTTGAATCTTCCCACATTCGTAATTGAAATAGATCTCTGATATCACAGAGAGAGCCTCGAATGAAGGCATCTATCTTGCCTCCCGCAAAGTTATTGTCAAGCTCAAGTTCCAAACGACGCTCAAGTCCTTCTTTAGGCGAAAACTCAGTTCACACGAACTCTAAATTTGTACTCAAGGAAATATACGATACGCCTTGAAATCTAAACTTCATTCTACGGTTTAATGTAGAAATTCCCTTTTGCGAGCACGTAGAGCTTTGGAGATTGCTAGAATGGTGTTTCTTTAACAATTTTCGTCGTCTTTCATTTGTATGGGGACGTTTTTTTGCCCGGGGTCAGAATTTCTAATTACCCACATATTTCTAATTTTGCATTTTTTGAAAAGTTTGACACAGGTTGTGAGCTCCTTTTTCACTCCGACCAACAAGATCTAAAATTGCGTCCTTACAATCCCAGCATACACCTGTAGAAAAGACTTATCAAGTAAATAAGGCATTGAACATTGTTGCTCATCTCCTATTCGCCGTGCATTTAATTACTGAGATTATTTTGTTAGGTGTCTTAATCGCACAAAGAGAATAATAATGACAAGAAATATATCTGTCTACCTAGTTTTTATTGATTCCTATGGGAGTTATTTGATGTGGTTATTGGCGGAAAGTTCAAATTAGAAATTCCTAAATCTTCCATTTTATTCATTGATCATGCATTGATCGCTTCTCTTTAATGTATGTCCCTACTCAAAATGCACAGGCATTAACTTAACCAATTATTATGTTGTGCCTTTTATATCCAAAGAAATGGATTGCTAGCATTTCCTAAAGCAAATTAGGAAAATTGTTACGTCATTCCCATGATATTGATTAATACGTTTTGGAAGCAGTTCACGTCTCTCCTGTATTCTTATTTTACAGTCAGAGCTTGGAATTTTGTGAGTTATTCAGATCTGAAGCCACGGTACCTGCCAGAGATAAAAGTTTTGTATGTCTTCAAGTGACAATTACTGTGGCCTTTATCAAAGCTGTATCCGATAAGTTTTATTCTGGAATTACAAAGGAATTATTTTGCTGAAAAAGCGACTTTTTGCTTTCGTATACCTGCAAGCCTCATCTCGTAGGCTTATAGAGGCTCGCTAGCATTTCTTAATACATAAAATAAAAGGAACGAACTCGCCGCTTGAGTGATTGAATCTGTAAACATATCTTCCATTTCTCATCTTTAATTTCATAACGAAAATGATTCGCTACAGGCTGTCTAGAATTAGGCGAATTTCACACACCCTTAGTTTCTTATAGCTACAGTCCTTGTTAGATCTATAGGGTTCTTAACCCCTTGAAGTCTTTAAAACTCTTTATAGTCTTAAACAAATTTCACGAAAGAAAAGTTTTGCACTAAAAGATAAGCCATAGTAATAAAAACACTCGAAATTTTCAGTAGCCAGAACTACCAGCTATAGGATGCAATCGCTTCCAATGGCCAAAGGTTTGTAATCCCCTTTCCCCTGGTATACAAACAGACCAAAACATCAAATGTTTTAAAATTGAAGAACTTGGTTCACGCAAAAAATACGTCTGCTTATTCTGCAGCAATTCTTATATAATCGCTGGTGTAGCTTAATGTTAGTCTAAATGAGTGTAATTTCTATTTACAGCAAGCTAACTATTATACGATGTAGGAAAGGGGAACAAAAGATTTTAAAAACAAACAATTTATATAAGAATTGCTGCAGTTTATAAACAAAGAATAGCCAGAACTATGTTATGACAATTTAAGTTTCACAAAAGGATTTGCTATATTGTCAAAATTAGACCAAGATAACTAGAGGTAACGTTTGTTTGGAAATTTTAAACTGGTGTGATGTAGCACGAATGGAGTGCTTAACTAAGGAAGGCATGTTTCCTTCACATAGTTTTTACCGGGTGTTGAACCAAGCATAATATATTAATTATTGTTCTACACCTTTTTTAGTTTATAAGAACAATTTTTTAAGAACACGAGCCTAAAAAATTGGTCAAAAGTTAAGAACAAATTAAGAACAAGCTGAGGATGAGCTTCTGTAAAATGCAATTTTGAACAAGGTTTTATCTCGAAAACGAGGATTTTTAGCAATGTGTGGGTGCTTTTTCGGTGAATCAAACTTGTCGGTAAACGAGGCCTGAACACTTCCCTAGAGCGAAAAAGCTAGCTATCACATTGTTTAACCGTATTAACTTAAGAACAAATTGAGAACAATCTAGCCTCAGATTTTCGAAAAAATTAAGAACAGTCAGCCTAAATTTAAATTTACTGGTTCTTATAAAAAAAGAGTGTATGTACAGTGTCTTTCGTATTTACAAAGAGTAGGGGCACTAGTGTAAATTGTATCAAGAAAACTACAGTCCCATTCTTAGAAATTAACTCATGGTCCCAGATATTTACCAGTTTGTTTCCCTGGAAGCACAAGGACACCTGTTTTCTTTAGAATAATGGTCGTTAGCCGAAGAAAGATTAGCCTCTTTCTGGACCTTTGTCTTACGATAAACCTCAGTTTCACCTAGAAAATCAGGATAACCTTTTCAAGTTCACCTTGCTGGCCAAATCTCTTGAAAACAGACACTGATCGGCCTTTTTTGTCAACGAGACTCCTGGAAATGCAAGTGGTCATGCGTTTTATCGTCGGTACATCAAACACACGGGCCCGCTTAGAACTAGATGGAAAACACGGATTATTGTGTCCAGTTTTGCTTGAAATCGTTTAACGTGGTTATTTCCATGCTCACCAATTTGTCACACACTAATTTTATTGGTTAATACGGTTTCCAATTGTTGCGATATCTAAATAGCTTTTAATTGAATTTAAGGATAGCCAGAGTAATAGCGTAAGGGCTACGAATTTCTTTTGTGCTCGGCCCGAGTCGTCTTAACAGTAGCCTTGGCCTAATCCATCGTATTCACCAACTTAACAAAAGATCCCGGACATATTGCTCATAACCCAATCATCTGCAAATCTCATCCCTTTTGTTAACGAAACTTCACAGGATGAGACTTTGAATCTTGTTATTTCGTGTCAGTGACAATGAAAAAGATTTGAACTTAAAATTTATTTTATTTGATCAATGGCACCATATCGAACGCCCTTTACTGTTATCATTTATGAAAGTATCAAACAGCCCGCCGATCAGACTTGAGGGTAGGAAAGAATGCCTTTCCAACCAGATTGTAGACATGAAATATTTTTGTACATTTAGCCACAGTTTCAGGAGCCCTCAATTTGCAACAGAATGAATTTTATTGGTCTGGTCAGGAGCTGGGCAATGATGGATCGTTTGTTGAGCTAGAACGTTTCTGAAGCTCGCTAGATTTATCCAAAATTTTATCATTATTTTAATAAACAAGTGATACAGTGGAATCCTGCTACCACTGACTTCTCGCTATTACGAATCAAATATAACTCCTTGGAATACTTCCTGCATAACAAAATACGGTATAACGAACTGTCGCTATTGCAAACCTCTCGCTATTACGAACTTAAGGTTTGGTCACTTGGAATACATTACTCCCAGTATAATGAATCCTCAGTATACCCAACTCCTGCGAAATCTTTGAGGGATGATCTTTCAGTTGCTTCCCATTCAGTACTTCATTAAGAAACAAAATGCTTATTGCTATTGTTTTTAGTTATTTTTTGCGAAAACCTTCCCCCTCCTCTCCAAAATCAATTTAATACCCCTACTTATATCCCCATAGTTGAAGACCACTTTGCATGGAAATTTGGTCGTTGACTTGTTTACTAACCTAACTTGGCGCTGTCACAAATGAACCGCTCCTTACTTTCAGCGTTGACCTCCAGATTACGCGGAACCGCTAATCAAAGCTTTACAAAATCTCATCAAATCGTAATTATATAAGCTGAACAAAATAGAACAAACGATGAAATATAGGCAGTACGGCCAGCTTTTGCAGCTGCTTTATTATTTATTCCATTTGAAGCTCAAGCGAAATTACAATTGTTTACCAGTTTCTCTTACAAACAGAGGCCGCCTAGGCGAAACTTTTTTCGAAGTTGTTTCCAGTGACCTTGATAAAATAGGATTCACAAAAAACTGTGGTTTATATTAGTGACACTGGAAACTTCAAGAAACTAAGACGACCAATGCGGCAGGGATGCTGCGTTGCCAGGGTTTTAAATCTTGTTCAATGAAAATTTATAAGCGATCAAGAAAATTGACATCCATGCAAAGAAGAATTGTGTTTGAACAAATTGATTGTTGGAAAAACCCTCCTGAATTCATCACAACATTATTTCAGCTGAGGAAGAACTAAGTTCCATGCTTCAGCATAAGTGGATGGTCAAGTGTATACGGGAAAGTAGATTTTTAAGGGAGTGGTGAAGCTTCCAAATGTTTTTGTCATATTTGTGTTAGCCGCAAGGGTCATTCAAAAGGGGGATGGGGGCCATTTTCAGAGCCGTAAAAGTGCATTATAGGCAATTGATTAGGAAACGTTTTTGCCAAGCTCTTTCGTTGTTTAGCAATCGCCTAGGCGAACCGCTCTTGATTCCGTCCAAAGAATAATTGCAACCGTTGGCGAGGAACGTGCCAAAGTTCCAGGGAATTTTTATTCGTTCCTGAAAGAGGTCAACGCTAAGAGACAGCGCACGATATAAGTATTAGAGATGACCCAGTCTTTGAGAACAATCCTTTTTGCGCTCTTAATCGACTGTCTTGAGGGCCAAGGTAACTACCAATCTTGTTGAGGGAACCGCAGACCCGACATATCTTCAGACAGCAATGCTGACCCTTGCAAAAGAACAGATAGGTCGTGTAGATTTTCTTTCGTGTACATTATGATTATGTGTGCCAGCCAAAGGGTGACAAAAGGTTAAGGGTAAATTGTCCGTTTGTATCACTTTTCCTTGAATGAGGAATTCCTGTCAACCGTCTCAGAAAAGCATGATACCGTAAATTCTTGAATAAGCCCCCACGCTCGAATAAGCCCCCACCTCAAAAATCATTTTTGTAAATAACATCCCCCCTGGGGCTTATTCGAGGGAAGCATAATTGCAGAATAATATCTTATTTCAAGAAAGCTCTCACAGGACAATAGCTATACATTATTACTTCCTTTGACTGGAGACCAAAAAGCAAAAAAGCGACTTTTGTGATGATAAAAAATTATAAGATTTGTTAGTTCTTTGTTAGATTTGTTAGAAAAATTATGTCGTTTTAATGTCGATCTTTGCCGAAAATAATTAACTTTGAAATAAGCCCCCCCTCGAATAAGCCCCACCCAAAAATTGAATTTTGCAAATGAGCCCCCGGGGGCTTATTCGAGGATTTACGGTATGAGACTTCTTGGATTTATATTGGTTGAAAGAAATACCTCTTTTCGAAAACTTCCCAGAAGTTACCAGAACAAAATGATAATAAAAATTGTCCTTTCAATTGACCTTTGTCTAGTGAGAGCATTGGAAGCCCTCACTCCTTTTCGCCAACTAATTTACATCCAAATACATCGCATTACTTGAAGCGTGTCCCATCCCCTGCAAGCTTCAACCTTGCTCCCTTGCCAGCTTAGCCTTTGGTTTTACGAATGCTAAAACTTGAAGAAATTTAAAACTTAAAGCATCACCGCAGTAGCTGCATCAACAGACATATTGCAATTGCATTTTGTGCAGAAAAAGGCAAACGGTTAGATGCATGACAAATTGTTTGATATGATACAGCTTAAAAGATAGCTTCAACGTTGCAATTGGATTTGTCTGTCAAAATTTATTCAATGACAACTCTTTTTGACGCACTGATGGAAATGACAGGCATTTGCAAAGGTGTCTTTGGTAGTCTGACAGTGCTGTTCACTTATCTCCATCCTTATCGCACTTCCCGTGTTTTTCAATTGTTGTTTAATTCTCGTGCAGGAATTAGTTATCGCGCGCAAATAAAGCCAATACAAGATTAATGGGCAGGAGTCAGTTATAACGAGCGACGCCCCGCCGTATGTGCTTATCCCCTACAGGTTTCCCGACGAATCCGCTCGCGGGATTATCTAGGATCACTAGAGCTCTTACTGTGTTAAAAGCCTCGAATCAAAGGGGAAAGAAATTGTGGATTAAAATCACTTAAAATTCCACTAATACTCCTTGAAAGCTAGAAACCCCATCCCTTTGCACAGATGCGAGAATCCTTGTTGTCTAAGAAGGATTGTTTCACTTGGGTCATTCTACTCGTTTAT
Organism: Rhopilema esculentum; assembly: GCF_057945365.1. Taxonomy (NCBI): domain Eukaryota; kingdom Metazoa; phylum Cnidaria; class Scyphozoa; order Rhizostomeae; family Rhizostomatidae; genus Rhopilema; species Rhopilema esculentum. Next base: position 7,259,197 of record NC_142821.1, read on the forward strand.
CTTCTTATTTTCAAAGTTAAATGTACCTTTCTGTGTATGACACAGGAATTATAACCCTATTGTCTGTCTAACAGTTTTAATCACAGCACAGAGATCGAAAATATACGCGCGCAAAGATCTTGATCTTGTACGTTGAGTTCAGAGGCAGCAATTCTGACAATGATATCCAGGAACGAAATATTGTTGGCCGTTTTATCCTTACATTTTCCAAAAACAGTGCTTCTGAAGCTATCTGCAGATTCCCATTCATTTTTGGCAGTTCACACCATCTCTATGGCTCACACTTGCTTTTAATTTTAAAACAACCCGTCAAAAAGCTCTCACGTCTGCACAACCAGTGGCGGGTTTAAGGGGGGGGGGGGCAACTAGGGGCAGTTGTCCCTCCCTAAACGAGTTGAAGGAAGTCTGGCGCCCCTTTTTTGGAACTTGTGCGCCCCTTTTGAAGAATGAAAATCAGATGAAAAAGGTTCTTGGACCGATAGGTTAATTTGCTTCAAGGATTACCTCAAAGTTATGTTGTTTATTCGAAAAGGTATCTGAAATTGTTGTATACAGCGTACTCTCGTAACCAATTTTTGAAAATTTTTCAGCACCCCCACTACCCGCTGCCTCTCCTTCAAATTTGCTCTGGATCCGCCCCTGTGCACAACACTTTTATTCTTTAAAAGAGAATCTTACTTGGTATCATTCTGCTAGAATCGTTGAGATTTCTTGCTTTTGAAATTATAGAAATGAAAAATTTTTCCTTTTACCACACATTACCTTATATAACTTACATTTGTCTTCGCACTTGAAATAAAATATATAAACTTTTAATATTACGGCTGTTTATCGTTGTTGAAATCCACTGCATTGGTATTCATCCCTTAATTTTTCAACTATGAAGCATTTTGAAAGGACATTAAAAGATTTAATTTTTTTCATGCTACCGTATCGATTTTTATTGACATTATCTAATTTTGTTTTGCAGCTCCATGGTTTGAATCTGTGTTCTTCTGACATTGACCGGAAGCCAAGTCACGAATATGGATGGGTTGGTGTGATGAAAATCCCGCCGGTCGGTCAAAAACTCAACCCCTGCGTGTCGGTCGTTAAGAAAGTAAGTTAACAATTTTTTAATTGCTTGGAAACGACAAGGAAACAAAAAACTTTCTGTGACCTTTTAAAATATTTCGTTTCCTATAACATACCTAGAAATAGAAACTAGGCATTGAATGTTAATTGTTAAAATAAAACTTGCATTGAATCTAATTGGTCAAAATAAGCCTGGTGTTAAATTTCATTGGTCAAATTGAGCCTGTCAGTCAAGTGGGTGACCATTGCAATTGAGTAACAAGTTGTGGTGTGCACGAATCATTTCATCGTTGCGGGTAGCTGATAGTTCTACAAATCAAATGGCTGCGAATGGTTATTTTCCTAACTTCTCTCAGGGGTGCAAATATGGTGTATATGCAGGGTGCATCACCAAAATTCTTTGATTTAGGAATGTTTTGATTGAAACCGAGATGATGGGCCTAGATTCTTTGTCATGAATGCTAGCTTCAACGATTGCAAAGATTATTTGTGACAACAATGCATTTGCGAATATATATGTTCAAATAATATTTACGCTTCTTAAAAGTATACCTGTCATGTACACAAGTGATTATTGTATGCAATGTGTTGAATGGCATACACTTTCCTTGAATGATATTTTGTCAATTGGGGTAGTAAAATTATTTTATTCTGCTGTCTTCGCAGGCCGAAGTCGCTGTTCAACGAGGTGCAACTGCTGTCATTTTTGACGTCACGGACAACCCAGGGGCACGAAAAGAGGTTGGTATTATGTTTAAAGGTAGCTGAATTCACTTCTACTTGGTTAGCCAACACAAACCACATCAATATTTGTTGCTCATTACTAAGGTTTAAGTTGGGAAGGCATTGGATATCTATCAATGTAATTACTCTAATAGCACCTGTACGACGTCACATTTTGCAATAAACCTTGTGACGCTAAACCGACCAGGCATAATTAAGCGCGATGAATAGCATTCAGATATAGTTATCGTGTATTAACACCATCTAATTCGAGCACGCAACTATGGGTACGTCATGTTTTGTGAAATCAAGAAATTCATTTTAGGTCCTTTATTTGACGCATGGCACCCTTTGACACTCAACGCATGGCACCCTTTGACCAATATGACTGCGTAATTGCCGTTTGCTTTGTGGCTTGCCACGACCAGCAGTAAATTTGAATCTTATCACCGAACCCTGCCCGTCACGCAGGGGTATATGCAGCGAAAAATGTTTTCGATTTCTTTTCAAGTACTAAAAACAACACACAGTTTATTTAGGTTAATGTCTAAAATATTTAGTTGCTTTAACTCGAATTGATGGAAAGGATGGGTTTTTTCAGATTTCATTTTAAATATTACTAGGCATTAGACTTGCACATCCTTCTGCAATTTTTGTTTTTTTAGATCTACGTCTAATCAATCATCAAATGAAGGCCATTTTGGCCTATTCTGAAAGCTAACTTGTCGTCAGAATAGTTTTTTTCTATTCATTAATTCCAGTCATCTTCCTTCAATTGCCCCTCTTCTCCCTGTGTTTTATCTTCAATAATGTTATGCACTTCAGTTTTTCTAAAAAGCTCCCCTTGATTTTTATTTGGAAATTTTTTGTTTAATATGTCCCAAAGTAGGTTTTCGCTCTTTATAAGAGCTCAAACTGTAGTCCTAAAATTTGGAAATGTACTGGAAGACATACATATTCAATATGTAAAAAGTTATGGAACCAGCTTTTACTAATCAATTTTCTCAAAACATAACATGATATTGTGTGACGACATTAACATAACTATTTTGCTTTCACTATGTTTGTCGTGAAGTAATGACATAAAAAGGTAATTTGAGTAAAACTTCAATATGATTTTATTGAATTATTCCCAATCAAGTTCCAAAATTCCAAAGCAAACCTTCCAAGAACGATTATGCACTTCCATTGCTACAAATAAAGTGAAAGAATGCAAGTTGTAGGCGCATTATATTATCCCTCCTTTTTAGCTAAGAATGTGTTTGCTAAAAAGTTATACACAATCTCGTTTGCCCATTTGTGTTGAAATCAATTTAGTAGTTTTGAATTTGTTCGACGACCTTTTCTTGTTATTGAAATCACTTGGAGTTTACAAGATTCATCAAAATCTGAATTGTGAACCGCGACTTAGTATCGCCTGGTTGCAGGAATGTTCTATAACTAGAGTTCTGTATTGTGCTTCTCCTATTTCGAGCAAAACAATTTATTTTTCATTGTATTTTCGTGGCTTCAGCGGCGCTCTCTGTTCGCAATATAATTTGACTAGAGATTCTCTCATCAATGGCCCGCAAAATTTCAATATTATTTGGGCAAGACTTAGTAGGAGGTAGCTAGTTCATCCTCACAAAAGACAGATCTATAAAGGAAATCATGAATTCGTAGCTTATAATCGCTAAAGAAGATGCTACCGGGAGGGTCAACCTTTTCCAAATGCAGTTATGCTAAATTCTCTTATGTGCTTACGTTTAGAAGTTTTATTCTTTATCATCTTCAGAGTAGATTAGTCCCGGTGTGTCCAGTCTTACTTAGAGGTGTACCCAAGCTCATCCGAAAAATCTACGAGAAAGGGGTGGTTTTTTCCTCAAACCTAGGACAGTGCACTTAGAAAGAGAGGTCCGTTTGGTTTTATTTGAAACTACCATGGATAGGTAACACTTCCTTGCGATTCGAGAGTCAGATTAGGCAAGCCATCACAAGATGTTTCTTTGCTGTCAATCCTCGTATTGCTTACAGCACTAAGAGAGCCCTTCCATCCATTCAAAAGGGTTCCGTTCCTACCAGCCCAAAAAGTTCCGTTATTTATGAATTTACGTGCCAGTGTGATTCTGGCTACGTAGGACGCACAACCCAAAGATTGGGGGATGGGATAAAACAGCATGTCCCTTTCAACATAAGAAACAAAACTGCCCCTCAAAGAGAACAACCTCCTCGATCTTGTAGTTCTAGAAACACTGTTGAAACAATTTTGCCATCGGTCAACATCTTTTAGACAACCCAAATTGTGCTAAACTCTATAATGACGACATGTTTCGGATAATTGGCAGAGCCCGGTCGTCTTTCCATCTAGCAGTTTTGGAATCGATCTACATACAAACGAAAAAGCTGCCATTGTGTAGACAGAAGGAGTTCATTTTTTCTTTTAGACTCCAGTGGTAATTTTCTTTACTCACGCAGCACTGATTGGTCAACTATACCGGTCTTGTGCTTGCGTTTATCTGATTGGCCTTTTTCGATCCACATATGGGTATATATTTTTCATCGTGCTCTTTCGGACCCTTATTCTGACGCTTTATGCTCTGAGGAGTGTCAGACGATAAAGCTTTTAGCCAATATGTTGTAAAATGTTTGCTTTTTTCAAAGCCATTTTCAAGTTTTGTAGAGCTTAGGTACCCCTCTGAATGAGAGTGGATACGCCGTGAGGTTTGTAAAGGTTAAAGTGTTGGTGTGATCAGCCAATTTTGGCACTTATTCTATTGGATCACCCCAAAACTTTTTGCCAGTGGCTCCTTTTCAGAGAGGGTGACCTCCCAATTTCTATGTTTTTGTAGAGTATGCTAAAAGATTGTGATCTCAGATTATTCACTGTGTGATAACAACCGTTAGTATATATATGTATTTGTTCCTTTCCAGTTGGAAGCCAAGTCAGGAGTTGTTTTGCGTCCCGTTGTCATCATTGAAGGTCCTGATGCTAAAAAACTTGAAAATCTTCTTCACGAGTAAGTCTTTTTTTCAAAATCGTTTACGTATTATTTCAGAACTTCTATTGGAAAACATCAACATAGTTAAAAAAATACCATCAACTGATAATCTACAGTCTGTATTTTCGATTCGGACAGCGTTTTTATCAATGAAAATGGAAAGTGACGAATACGTGGCAGTGTATACGTAGACTTTGTCTAGACATAAATTTCATTTATTATCCAGAATAGATACTCCTAATGGTTTGGTCTTTAAGAATTATTCCTAAGACATTATCCTTATTATGCAAAATGTATTTGGCGAAGATGAAGCGATCAATCCTTTAAACAAATTAGGTTTTAATTCACTTTTAAAATCTGTTTAAGTTTCCTAGGCTTACTCGAGGCAGCTTATGGCTAAAGTCGAAATGAGAAACTTGGCCTAGGCCCCTAGATCTTCGAACGAGGCCACGTGCTGCTTTGTTGCTTTGAGTAAGAATCTATTTGAGACCTTGAGATAAGCTTAATTTTATTATTCCACTATTTTTAAAGTTCGTTATTGAGATAAGACAGAAACAATATACATTGTTTGAACTCGTGTTTGGCCTACAAGCCTTCGGTCAGGAACTATCACCTAACATCAGCCCTGCGTCTATTTTGAATCCAATTATCAGGCCCATTTTCATTTTTGCTGGCGTACCTTCGTTACTGTACTTCGTTACTGTACTTCGTTACTGTACTTCGTTACTATACTTCGTTACTATACTTCCCTTACTATACTTCCCTTAATGTGAAAGACTATTTCATTTATTAGTTGCTATATTTTCAGGTGTTAAGTTTATGTAGTTCCTCTTTATGACGCTCCCAGCCCCATCCTTGAGTATCTCTCCTGGTTTGTGCCCCTGGTTCGCATCTTGAGAGGCAAATATGATATTTTCTGGAAAAATGAGAGATCAAAATACCAAGTAGAAGAGTATAAAAGAAAATGCTTCTTCATTTGCGATATTAAGTGTCTTTTAAAACTAGACTGTTTTGATACATGCTTTGGCTTTCAAAAAGCTGAACTTTAAATGACAATTCTTGAATAAAATTACTAGACACCACAACCAGTTTGTCCCCAAGCAACCGAATGTAGAGCAAACAAGAATTCATCAAAATTCCCTGTTAGATCTGAAATGTTCGTAAACAACCGAGGCTGCAGTCAGTGCTCAAGCGCCATTCTATATTTAGTAGCTGGGAGATATTTTTGCCAGGGTTTTTCCGCGTTAATCCTCAAGAGCCGCAAAATTTAAAGGAAATGTGGATATGTGCCGCGACTTCTAATTTACTGTGGAACTCTGTCAACAGTTGTGGTGTCTGGTTATGTCTAACAAGCCGGGTACAACGTATAGCATTGTTCACTTTAATACGGAAGCAATTGCTAATTTTTCGATGACTAAGTTACCCTCCCTCCCCCTTTTATGTAATGGGCACACGCAGTCGTATTTTCACATTAGTTATCGTTGCACTACGAATCCAAGGTTCGACAGTGTGAGTTACTACACTCTTTAAGTTAGTCAGCGCCTAGAGGACAGTTCTAGAGGAATAACGCGGAACCAAGCAAGCATGCTACTTACCCATAAGCTTATATTTAACTTTTCAAGGAATTTAACAGATTCTGTCCAATTTATTAAACATCTAGCAGTTGGCTGCTTTTAAAGCTCTACGATAATTTTTCCCTTGTTTCAACACCTGAACTCATCTGCTAAACAACATTGCTGTGGAAAATTACAACATTGGATGTTTCGAATACCAACAACAAGCAATGACAAATTTTGCCTTATGAAAATAGGGCAATCGCTGGTCTGAATTAAGTTTTCAAGTCAATTGATTCGAAGCACCTAAATAACTCTCCCAAAGTATCCAGTCCTGTTTCAAAATAAGCTAGACGAGTAACTATTTTTGTGATTTATTCAAGAGTAAGATATCTGTTCAGATATTGGAGAAAATGGACATGATGATCTTGCCCTGTTTGTAGGTAACAATTGGTGTGCTAATAACTCTTCTGCATGTCTGGCTCTTTGCTTTTGTCTATATACTTAATATCAAAGAAAATCTACAGTAAGACGAGGACTATATGTTCAAGAATTTTTAATTTGTTTTTCCTTTCCTTTGAAGACGCAAACTTTCAAGGGCGAGAATAAAGAATGAAGCTAAAAGTGTCTCACAAGCTGTGAGTATTCACTCTATATTTTGTACATCTTTTTTAAGTTCTTTCCATATCAGTAATAGTTTTGGTTAATCCAGTGACCTTGTATCTCACCTTTTTTCTCACTTTTGCATAAATAACGTATTCTAAATAATCAATTGAATATTTTACTGGCAGATCAATTCTCATGTTATAGATCGGGATTTTGTAGAGTAATGTGCTTGAAGAACTCTAAAAAGTTATTACGTCTGTCCGATCCTTTCTTGTATCTAGCTACCAGAAATTTGCCATGATAGACACATGCGAAATCCCAATGCTCCTTTTTGGTTTGAAGTCTTTTGAGTAAACCACCATATTGCTCACATAACGATATTTGTTGTCTTCTGACGCCAACGATACTTTATAAACAGTTTTCGGAATTAAAAAGTTTTATTTCGTTACCACATATCTTCCTTATAATATTACATGGTGTTTTCTCATAGTTTTCTTAGATAAAAGGTCCTCGTTGATAACATCTCTTAGCGTGTTAAAGAGGTTACTCTGCATCAATATTGTTATTGTCTTTGTCCACCACGCACATAAAGACCATCATGAACTCTGTAACCACTCAAAAGTACCATTATGAACCAAAATGTTCTGTTTATGAAACATCTATACTGAAATTCTTCTCTTGTTCGTTTTTAGACTTCAAACGAATATTTTGACATGGGAATTTTTATGGCCTTCTTCATCTTGGTCTCTCTAATATGTTTAATATTGTTAATTAAGGTAAGTACAGCAGTCCAATGTGTTGCCAATTAACAGTATAGTGTTTGATGTTTTCCATGTGTACCTGGAATGCAATCAGCACTGAATTTTCTTAACTTTATAATGAATTTAGTAGCCTTCAAAGAAGTTTCGTATGAGTTTTTTAGTCTCTTGGTTTCTTTGCTAATTAAATCACAATCCTTACGCTTTATGCTAGTTTAGGGACTGCTTGGCATTGTTTTTTAATTCAAAATTTTGTGAAGTAATACAGTATCTTTAATACAAAGACAGAAATTTATTTTAAGTCAACGAATTCAGATGCCGAATAAAAATATATCCTGTTGTTGCAATGTTTGTTTGTGTAAAAGTGAAACTGTAAAAAAAGCTTTATATGAACATGATGTGTACCTGGAGAAACTGGCTATATGGATGTTATAACCATACATGAAGATAGCCAGACTATGTACTGCTGAAAAATAAGAGTTTGTGAATTGATTTGTTTGTGAATTAGAACATTCCAATTTTCAAATTTGTGTTGCCTTTTCATTGTTGTTCTTGCAACACTTTCTCTACATTTTCTAGATCAAGTGGCGGCAAAAACGAAAGCAGACTTCGTTAACTCGTATGGCGCTGCAAGCGATTTCGCGCATGGAGACTCGAAAGTACACCAGTGAATTAGGGTCACAGCAGAGTCTTGAAAATGCATTCATCTGTAATCGTTGGCCTTATTATGATATTAGAAGCTGTGCAATTTGCTTAGAAGAGTTCAGTGAAGGACAGGTGTGTTTTTTCGCATTCATAGCGTATCGTTTTGGGTCCTTTCATCTCACAATACCTTTTTTATTTCAATTGAAAATCCTAGTTGAAAATTGTATGTTGAAGAAGTTTTGCAAAATTTCACAGCTATAAAGAAATAGGGTGCTTCAAATGACGTAAGTTTAATTTTTTTCATGATTTCTTTGCGAAATTTTAAAGTGGAATATAATCAGCTAAAGTTTAGTTCTTGATTTTCAGCAAGTTGAAGTTATGGATGCCATGTGTTGAAATGATGAGTTTTTTGAATTCGAATCATTAAGACAAAAGTATGATAACTTTTCAGTTACTTGATGAACGTTCTTTTTGCTGTAGGATATCCGTATCGTACCATGCCGACATGAATTCCACAAATCGTGCGTTGATCCGTGGTTGCTCTCTAACTGCACTTGTCCTCTCTGCATGTTAAATATAGTCGGTAAGTCAATTTCTACGGTATCATATTTGAAAATCTTACTCTGACATTCAATTTTACAGACAGAATCTCAGTATCTACGATGAGGATTATTTTTCTTTGGAATAAATCAAAGCCATTTCGGTCATGGAATGCTAGGGAATTTTTCGTATACCCCAAAGCGTTTTTCCACTACAAAATTATCGTCATATAATGCTCACATGTTGGACCTGAATGGGTACAGGTGTGATGGTACAGATGTATTCATTGTCTAGCGACTACTTAAATATTTGCTCGTTAACAAAGAAGCCTTTAGACGGAATGGTTGTCCGTTGTTTCAGTGCTTTAGAAAGGTCTTCATTGGTGTTTCAGAGGAAAACGATACTTATTCATTTATTTAATCTTGTTTATATATGATATCGATTCAGTACAGAGAAAAGTTACGATATGCAAAATTGAAACTACATTACAATAAACAATTGTTAAGGTTAGTCAGAAAGTTACTAAAAGGCAACTAGCGTTAAGGTTAATAAAAATAAAAATTGTCTGACCTTCCATGGGCTCGTGCTGAGCTGATTTCGGTTAGGTCAAAAGGTTTTGGCTCAAAATACTTATTGTACCTTTCTTTTATCAAAGGCTTGAACAAAGGCCTATAAAATGAATTAAGATTATGGCAATAGAATCAGAGACATTTAGTAGGAGCTAGGGTACATAGGTGTAGGATACAAAGGGGCTGCGAGCACTGCAGCTCCTCTGATCAGGCAGAATGTATCGCTTTTCAGGCTCCATTCGGGCAATATACGGGCAAGATCAGTGCTACGTCGATGCTAGTGTAGGTCTTTTTGCATAGCATAGCATAACAACCCCCCCCCCACCCCTCCCCCGTATTGACATTCATATTGGCGTAGAGACCGTTAATGACGAAATAAGAGTGAAGTAAAACAGTAATTTGCATAAATTGTACATCTTTTGACTAAATCAAGGAAAGAACCATCGAATAAAGGAAATTAAGATTCATAAGTTCGAGCCCCAAAAGCAACAAACCTTTTCAGGCTCAGCTAAGGTCATGCTAATAGATTTGTCAAACATGATTTGACAAAAACTTTGTCAATTGCTGATACGATTATCTGAAATTTCTTTCATTGACTTTTTATTATTTTTTGTCTCTTCTTAGAACCTTTCGATAGGAAGAGAAGATCAAACTCACTGCGGAATCAGAGAAGAAATGGCATTTTTAGATATTGTATTGCATTGTCCTGTGGTAATTCGGAGATTAACCAGGACGCGATTAGCGCCGAAGAAACCTTTACAAATATTGAATTAGCTAGTACTACTAATTATTCAGACCCGCGTTTATCGTACCAATCAAGAAGGAGCATAGACAGTCCAAATACCATAATCGAACATTCACAACAACCTAGTCAGTCTTTTATAAGCTTGGCTGATGTCCACACGACTAACACTATGAACAGCGACTGTTTGCAGCCGTATAGATTTCCTAGGTGTAAATTCCATCATAAAAAGAATCGACATCGAACTACAACATCGCCACCGCCTGAGCAAGCGGAATCAGATATCGAGCATTCTATCGTTGTTGTTGCTGATATACCCGTTGACAATTTTGATAAAATGATCGAGGATGTTGTCTGAATGTAACTAACCTTAGCGGAAATAAACGATTCGTGAGACACCTTTCGCAGAGACCTTTATGGCCTGTGTGGATTGCCCATTAAAGGTCATTTGTTCAAGAAATGAAAGGTGAAACTGAAAGTGATCAAGGCATTACAATTTGCTTTACGGAACACATTCACCTTTACCAGAATTGCTACATGCCACCTTTGTGAGACATTCCACCTTGACTAAGCAGTTTTCACTTCTACTTCGAAACACAAAGGGATGGATGTATATTTAACAATGGCCTTTTCAAATAAGGACTGGATAAATTTTCATAATAAGTGGGGATCGATGTTTCGGTCTTTTAACACATTCGTCCTGCAATATCAGGATGGGGATGGATACCTTCATTGGAGTAACACCAATATAATGATCTTATTGTTATTTAGTGTTTTGTAAATACTGCAATTTAATTGCATAATAATTATTTCATTCGAAAACAACCCCTTTATTATTTTGCTTGACACCTTATTGTAATGAAAATACATGAGATTTAATCTACATCTACAGTTACATCTATCTACATCTACCAATAACTATCTGGCTACTATATAGAAGATTCTGACAGGGTGACAGGCAAGAGTGGGAGGTCATTTAAAAAAATAGACAATTGAGAATTGAGGTGTTGGACCTGAGCCAAGGCGAACCATTAGTCTCCTCCAGGTTTCTGTGTACCCATATAATATTATGTATTAGTAGCATAGTACTTATTATCTGCCTATGGTTTGCCCAGGTCGTTCAGGTGGTTCAAATGATTGTTCAGTCTTGAATATGATCCAAAAGTACTCTAGATTCGAAGCTGATGGTTGAAAAATTTATTGCATTTTTCTTTTATAAGCAGAGCTTATTCAAAGGAAAATTTCCAGCTCCACAAATCATCTGAACATTTCTTGGCGCTATATACTCTTAAAGCAGGGCTTCTTTCAGAGCAAATGCATAGCAATCCACTAAATATTTTTATAGTAGTAGATGAACTTGTGACAGGAATTGGCAACGCCCCCAAGAGGTATCGGTGGCTGCAGTGCAAAACCAGAAGTGGAAATTTTTTGCAGCCATGCCCTTAAAATAAGCTTGAAATACATCTCAAGATTTTCTTGCAGACATTTTCTTATAATCGTTTAAAACGTTTTACTTTTTTCGGCATTATTTTATTACCCTTTTTTCTAGAAATTCATTACTCTATGGGACCCTCGAAGCCCTTATGCAATTTGCCCCCTCTAGGCCGCCCTGGTGTAGGTTGAAATTCTTTTGTAATCTGGCGTATCCCAGACTTATGCCTTTGTCCCACAATCGCAAACAGCAACCTTTCCAGCATCATTACAGTCGAACTGTTTTATTCCAGCGAAATGTGATAAAAGAAATAATCAAAAATCCAACATTTCTGTGTTGTTTTGTTTTAATTTGTTTTAACTCCACAGAATTTCATATCCAACTCCACATTTCGAATTCCAGCTCCAAGGAAATTTTTGGAGAGGTAAAGAGGTGCTTTTTGCCGACAAAAAAGGCGTGTTTCACTCTTTAAGGGTGTGGTCAAAAGATAAAAACTCTTATATGCTGCCTTAATGCGCTTCTGTTTCAAAGTAAATACTTTAGTGTCATACTTTCAAAGTTCAGCTACTACAGAAATGTTAACACGTTACAATTGTTGCCAAAAGGTTACAGAGTTAGTACAAAAATTGCTTCTTTTGCCCGGCAAAAATCCTTTCTCTGCCGATGGACAAATTGTTGGGGAGGGGTACCACACCCCCTTTTAGCGACGCCCCTGACGTTACTTGTTAACCCTATCCAGACTAGGCTTTTTGAAACTTTCGGGAGACTAGGGGGGGTGCCCCCCCCTCCGTAATTTCTTTGTCCCTCTAGCTAGGACAATGAACTTTGTTTGGATGGTACTCTTATCTTTTCTCCACATTTTAGTATTATTGTTCAATTTTTAAGTCACGTGGTTTTACGATGACGTCATCATTATGGTGGCCGGGTGAAGCAAAAGTTTAGAAAATTTTAGAAAATCTTAAAATATTCATTAATTCCAAAGCATCGGGCTAAGATATTAAAATAAGCAAATTTGATGCATTTTCTAATAGAAACAAGAAGATTGACACAATTTAAATGTTACTTCTCAAAATTATTAACGTTCCTAACAAAAGAACTCAACATATTTTGTATTTGGCTATAGTTTTTTCTAAATAACTAAATGATCGATACAACCAAATGTCATGTTTGAGTTCATTTTTTACTGCCTTAGCAGACAAATTATTCTAAACTTGCAGTTTTATTAATGTAATACCTATAAATATGTCAACAAATGTGTGCGCATGCGCAGCAGAAAAATCATAGAAAAGGAAGTTGAATTTGAATTTTCTGGTCAGAATCATGAAGAGAGCACAAATTAATGCCTAGATACTAATTTTCATCAATATATCTACTTTTGTTGCGAATCCGTGGAAGATTGAACTATTTTTTACTTGACTAGTTTTGAAAATGCTCCTACACAACCCCCTGATTAATAATAAAAAAATTATCTTTTTATATGAACATGTGTCAGATAGGTTAAAACTAAAAGTCAGGAGGTCTGAGGGGTATTGCTTTGAAACTCCTGAAGTTATGAAAGAAAAACCAACTAGGGGGGCACTTTGTGCCCCCCCTAGTCTGGATAGGGTTAAGGGCTGATTATGCCAATCCAGGACAAACAAAAAAGGTTGAGGGGTTACTATTAGAACTTTGATATAGAAAACAGGCATTCATCCATGGTTGGAATTAACAGAAAATTAGCGTTGCGTCTGTTTCGTTCAAAGATATGCTGCAAATCATTAACTAAAGTGGAAAAAAAGCTGACATAAAAATCCAAAAAAATTTCAACTTGATTTTCAAAAACTGTTACTTCGCAGATAGATAATAAACCCGAAATTTCTGCTAAATATGTGTATTACGTTTTCTGCAGAATGGTACTATGTTTGATTTTATCTACCTGCTCTAAAGAAAATGGGTTATATTTATAGGTGCAGACATTAACAAGCTTCACAACGTCTTTTTTCCTCTCTTCACGCCACTTTTTCATAACAAAAGTCAATGATGGTTTTCAAAAAACAAGGCTTTGACACTAGCACAAGGGCTCACTTGATGACTTTGCGGGTAATCCAGGGCAGAGGTGCTGTGGAGGGGGCTATGGGGGCTAAGCCTCCTTGCTAAAGTTCAGAGAGATTTTAGGGGGGACTCAGCCCCCCCCCCCCTAAACATGCCAGTATATGCTGGTTAGGCGATTTCCTTACTTGAAATGTGAATAAACCTTGACCTAATGAAATTTAATCGCGTTTAGTATATTTGGTAGGGTACGCCTTTTTGGTGTTCCTTGGGTTTTTGTTTTTGGCACAGATAGCACAATTTCGGAATTTTGCGCTTTTGGTAGCAGTGTTTGAGTAAGCATTACATTGTGTATTTTATAAGGCCAAAGCAACAAGCGCGCAACCCACCTGACCCATGTTTTCGTATTTTCAGGTTTTTTATTAGCAGGTGAATTTCTGTTTCTTTTCATTGTGCATTAGTTAATTACCGAATTGCTAGCAACTTTGGCACAAACAATGTGTTGCTAGAAGGTGGACGCAGGCCATTGTTTCTTTTTCTCAATCCCTTAATAGGAGTTGTGGTTTTAATTATGGCCATCTTTGCATTTGGCTCATCGACAGCCCCCAGAAAAGGTTCAAATGATGAGAGAACACCACCTCCAGTCTTGTAAATGAAAATATACAGTTATTCTGAGGCCCTTTTTCCACTTCTTTGCTAAAGTTTTGTACTGTAACCTGAGAAAAATATCAAACCCTTTATTTGTTCTTGATTTTCAATGAATGAGCAATTTCTACCAATCTTGCAGAGTTGGTTAAAAGTTTGAATAATTTCATATACTCAACAGAGAATCTTTAACACAAATGCAGAGTCTTGGATTTGGATCTATAAGTTGCCTTCATTACAGCCCATTTCCTGGCTGTTTAGGGAAGCACCCTTTATCCCGAGCTTACACATTTTAGGTGTTCATTAAATTTAGGCATGGTTGCAATCAACGATCACAACTGTTCCTTAAAAACTTTTACCAAGCTTATTATCAGCGGAATTTTGCAAAAAGTTCATGTCTCCTTAAAAAATCTAAAATCGTTGATAGCTTTATCTAAACTTTATTTTGAGTTCCCCTTTCTTCGGAATATTAGAAATTGATTACAGATATTGCAAATAAATTTCTCCTTCAAACAAATTCCTTTGCTAATCGTTAGGTTGGCAGATAATATTTGACATTTGAGTTTACACTGTGTAGTATTGCTCTTTCAATTCATAATTTGTTTGTTACTTAGAGTGTCTAAGTTAAAGAAATGAGCTCATAATTCTAAAAAGGCTAAATTTAAGTAGTAGTCCGAAAGATGATTTTCCAGGCAATTTAACTGTGGATAAGAAGAGAAGGCCAGTCTGGCAACCCTTCGACAATGGTTTCTGAAAGATTTCATAGCCTCGTTTACAGGTTTCCCGCCAGCCTGAACAAAAATGGCTGCCGTGCAGGAACATTGATAAACACTTGAACGGGCAAAGGCCCTTGCACTTTAGGTTTTAGAAATAAAATAAAGGTAGTTTTGAGCAATGGCATTCGATGAGAAAGTACCAGACCCATTATTTGCTATTCGAACTGGTTTGAATGGAATAGATTGTCTGTCAGAGGGATTTACGTCATGGCAAGATCTCGATAGTGAAGTCTTCGTTTTTTCTGGGTATGTTGTATGTACACTTTTTCTTATAAGAACACGAGCCTCAAAATTGGTCAAAAGTTAAGAACAAATTAAGAACAAGCTGAGGCTGAGCATCTGCAAAATTCAATTTTGAACAAAGTTTTTTCTCAAAATCGAGGATTTTTAGTGATGTATGGGTGCTTTTTCGTCGAATATTCAAACTTTTCGGCAAATGAAGGTTGTCTCATTCACTTTGTTGGCAAATGAGGCCTGAACACCTCCCTAGAGCGAAAAAGCTAGCACTCGCACTGCTTACACCCTATTAGATTAAGAACAAATTAAGAACAATCCAGCTTCAGGTTTTCGAAAAAATTAAGAACAGTCAGCCTGAACTAAAATTTACTGGTTCTTATAAAAAAAAAGTGTAATGTGTTGTGTTGTGTTGTCTTTTAGTGCAGACTCCGCGTATAGTCTCTTTATTTGAAGCCAGCCTACCAGAACAGTCATATAAAACTAAGATCCAACCATGCAAAACTGTTCAAAACAGTCACAGTCTAGTCTGCTTTTACAGTTACAACTTTTCAAGTCAAGCAACATTTTGCGTAACATAACCCATGAGTTGTTTTTCTGTGTTGTAAGAAAGTTGAATCAATAACAAAAAGTATTTGCAAAATCCTAGAAACACTAAGAAATTTTTTTTGAGGGATAATCAACAAATTTTGTTGTCCCACTTAACATAAATTTACCCCCACCTGGCACCCTCCCCTCTTAAAGAGTAATGCTTACTACTTAGACTTAGAGTGGCATCACCCTTTTGGTGCACTTTGTCATAATAAATCTAATAAAAAGACTGTTACCAATGTAAAAAAGAATAAATACCATTTACAGCTTTCTAAATGTGTGCTTTATATTCCGTTATGATCCAGGTTCAATATTCAAAACAGTTTCCTAGTATTAGCAAGTTGAACAACTGATTGTTTTCATTGACAAAATCTAGGCCCGTCGCCCTTATTATCACCTGAAAATGGTGCACCCGAAAATTCAGGGCCGCGGAGAGGATTTATGGCCCCCGGGTCAGGACGAAAGTTAATAGAAAGCATTCCTTAGGCAGACACTTCTAGGGGATAGGGGGGAGGCTCTCCGGGAATTTTTGAAATGGATAATTGTTGATAAAATTGCTCTGGTGGCTAGTTTGGTTGCTAAAATTGCTATGGTGTCTAAACTGGGAGGTCAGAGGGGGCAAACCCCCCCTGCCCCCTGTAGAGCTAAACTGCTATGTTAAAATGCATGAAAAAATATAAATTCTTGATAGATTTTTGTCGAAAAATCTAGGTTTCTCACCCTTCCTATGAATGTTCCTATCTAGGCCATTGTCTGGTGGCTATTGCTTCTGTTTGCTAATTGGTATAATTTGAGCATAAAAATTTCTTAGAAATTCGAAAAGTCTTGGAAAATGGAAATCGATCACAACCAATTCACTGTTTCAAACAGATGCACACATCTTTTAAGTACGCTGACTGTTGTCTAGCGATAAAATCATGACGCTTCAGCTTTAGAAGACTTTCAAGAAGATAATTTATGAAATCACAAGTTGATTTTGTTAAAGTTTCAAGGCTTGTTCGATCAACACTTATCCATGAGTTGAAAGTTATTTCCTCAACATCTAATTGCTCAAAAATTTCTGCCAGTTCAGTCTTCAAAATTTCTGTTTTTCCACAGTTTTTGCAATTTCCCAGAAAGCAGTGTGGGAGCGGAGGATTGCAAGTTAATTTAGCTAGCAAGTGCTGGTAGCTGACTTTTCCATCAAATCCATCACCAACCAAACTTCTAAATTCAGGCAATTGAAAAATGCCAGAGTTCTCCAGCATCAGCTTCGTGTTTTGGTGAATGGTACAGACACAAACACGATGTGCTCCACTATCCCCTGGTAAAACAACATTCTTTGGTCGAAATTCACAGAATTTTGAAAACCCAATCGAAACTTGATTTTCTTCTTTGAATTTCAAATATGCTTCTTTTAAAGTGCACAAGATCAACCTCTTTTGAATCCTTTCCTTCACACCATGTACCCTCATCGATATACAGTCTTTTTTACCAGGCATTGATCTACTTACTTCAGCACTGGCATAAAAATCTCTAACCAATTGAACAACATCATTGTGTATTGCATGACCTGGCTTTGGATTTGGGGTTGATAGGATACCCTTTTCTACCACAAGTTTTTTAACTCGTCTTGCCATGTAGTCTGAGCACTCGAACTCCGTTGAAATTCTCCTTGTACTCCAACTTTTTGGCAAAACCGTGAGCACCTGAAGTTTTTCCGCTCTTCCAACAGAGGAATGAAACTTTTCCTTTAACTGATTCAAGATTTCATCCAGTTCTATCTTCGACTTGGCCATCTCATTTTCCTTGCTCTCCTGAATTTGCTTTACTCCCATTTTCAATTTTTTTCTTATTGCTCCAGTGATTTTTTCAACTTTTTGTTCTGAGTATGCCTTCGACTCAATCAGTCGTTTCTTTTGAATAGGTGATTCCCCAATTCCTGACAAAGAAGAATTAATGATACCTATGTCAGCAGCAAATGATTCGAACTCATCATTGTCATCTTGTTCCTCAGGATCACTCATGCTACCATGCTCTTCATATGGTGTCACTCTTACCAACATAGCATCTGCTTGAATTCCCTTCCTACAGTTTGTGCATAATTTTGACCCTGGTATTAAGCTTAAATGCTTATATTGGAAACATTTTCTAAGAGAAACCTCCCTAAGGCCCTTTGTTGGCAGTTTTCCTTTGTGTTGCCCCAGCGGATTAGCACAGTACTTCTGATTGATTGAGAATAATGTTAAATATATTTTTCTATGTCTTTGACAAAGATTTCCATCAAAGTCAGCTCTCAATCGCCAACAGAGCAGCTCTTTTTCCTGGTCATCAGGATAATAGAATAGAATTCCTCTCCAGAACTGACACGATTCATTTAGGAGGTGACCAGCCGAACAAGTACTCTCTAAAACACTCATTTTTACTCAACGCAAATCAATCACTGTTAGCTCCGAAAAACAATCTGAGAAACCTCCAGTTTTTCCCTTATTTTATACCTTACTCACAAACACCTGCAACCATGTGACCAATTGAAAGGACAGTGACATGGCATGATGTAATTTCTAAATGAGTAAGCATTGCTTAGGTTCCATAAGTCAGAGGTCAGAAAGCTGATAGATAACCTAGGTAACCAGACAAAATAAATTTATGATGACAGATATAAATTTGAAAAACAAACACCAATTAAAGCTATTTCTATCCTCAATCTATACATTAAAAACGTGCAACCAGGTGATGTGGTACGATGTAATTTCTAAATGAGTATGCATTGCTCAGGCTTCATAGGTCAGAGGTCAAAAGTGAATTGGGAAATGAGGTAACCAGAACAAACTAAATTTATAGTGACAGATATAAATTTGAAAAGAAAACTCCAAGAAAGTTTTTTCCAAACTCTGTATGGTTTATAAGAAACGGCATTCCCTCTCCCTAGTTATCTTATTGATCAACTGAATGATACTTTAAGGCTACTTTGCAGCACTACATACTAGAAGAGTACTTGTCTGAAATTATATATCAAGGAAGTATATGATGCAGATAACAGTTTCATCATTTTTAGTGAACAGAAACCTTTTGCACTTTTAAGATTGGTAGATTAACATTTCCTTGACACCTGTTGCTTGAATTATTATTATTTTTTAGCTAGTTGAATCCTGATATTATGTATACATGTTACATCTGTTGCAATTTTTGCAGAGGTATACCTGATCACCTGATGGATTCAAAAACAAAAAAAGAGAACATCTAATGCAAACTGGCAGCCAACCTCCTTCTACTTTAGATTAGACAGCTTTATGCAAGGAATGACAAAAACATGCACGATTATAATATATAAGGCTTGATACAAGAAATTGAAAATATACATTTCATTAAGGGTAAGTTTATTAAAAGGCCTCTTACTTGAAAACAACAAGAAAACCCCAAAAAGATATTTTGCACACAGACTTGGGATATCAAATGGTTAACAAAAAACCAATTTTTGCTTTGGGAAATTGATATATTTTTGGGAGGAGGGGGTAGAAAGAGAAATCTTTATTTATTGCTTTCAATTAACATTGAGGCATTTGCTGATGTAGAAGACTCCATTTTCTGCCAGGAAATCAAATTTCCTTTAACATGAGTCCTTGCTTGCCTCTGTAGGTAACAAATTAAAGGATTTACAACTTTTTTCTATTCTGGGGGGCTGCGTATCAACCGCATTACCCCAAAACGTTAGAAGCCCATAATTTTGCATGTAAAAGGGGCAGGAACATAAAAATTGGCAGAAGTGGATATCTTTGCACATTAAATCTAATGGCCAAATTTCATCAAAATCTGAAAACTTCAGGTGAAAAATTCCATGTGAATGTGTTGATTTGACATGGAATGACCCACATGCCATGGTGTAAATCTGTATGATGTACATATTGTTGTATGTTGCCTTGTAGCAATCACATTTTTTGGTAACATTCAGAAGCTTTTCAACTTCTTTAACCCAAGCCCACAAAGATGAGAAATTTTAAACAAAAATATCTTTAACAAGGCAGTCAACCCCCCTAACCCTCCTCTCCTCAGCACTGCGAAAATTACAATTTTTACAGACTTTGAAAATTGATAAATTTCTGTGAATAATCAATTCTTCAAAAACAAACCAAATAGGTATAATAAAATGTCCGTCAATTAATTCACAAATTAATGTTTTTTCTTCTTCTCACAGCAGTTTAACTGCCCCCCCCCTTGTTTTTTACTCCATTCAGAAACTGAATGACTTTGACAATGTGAAATTCTAAATGCCAATCAAATTACTTGTAGCGAGCAACAGGTGAACCAAGAGGGCAATATCCGCCCAATCAACATTTATTTGTAAAACACCTCCTGATTTGTTCCAACTTTTTAAATCTTGCACACTGATATATTGTGTCAACACAGAAAGGCGGTTTTATTAACCACATATAAACAATTTTTATTGTAACAAAGAGTAAATGAGGAAATTGAAACCAAAGTTTTTGCATAACCAAAAAACAAAACCAAAAATTTAAGGGTACTTACTTACGAACTGGTTCAAGGTAAAACATTTGAAAAACTTGTTGGAAAATATATTTATTTGTTAAAAAGAATCAGGAACAGCCAGCAACTTAAAGATTAGTCATCAGCAAGTTATTTTCACGTGGTTTTTGAAGAAAAACTATGCCCAGTGTACTCTTATTTATATTTTTACAAGTGGTATTCCAATCATGCAGATTTTTGCGGGTGCACCAAGAGGGCGATGCCACTCTATATGAAAATGAATTATTTGTGTGTCGCAGATGCCCAGAACATCTACATTCTGACTAGCCTGTGGATATTGGTAGGAAATTTGTTAAATTGGTATGTTTTGGTTTGCATTATGACTTAAGGTGCTACCAATTAATACTTTTTGATAATATACATAAAACAAATAAAGTCAATTATTTTCACTTTTCTCTCAAATGTACAATTTTTAACTGATTCTACCTTAACCCCATCCACCCCTTTTATGAGCCTATTATGTTAAGTGGGACAAGAATTATTTGTCAATGACAATTTAAGCTGATAATGATAGTGAAAGTAAATTATTGTATATCAAGTAAATTTGTTGTTTATGGCTTTAAATAAGATATCCTTCTTCTGACCAGGGGCAATTGAAAATTATATTATTTGATTTATTGCAATTTTTCAATTGGAAATATCCTCCTTTAATAGCAAATAATGCAAAAACTAACTGCTAGTAATTGAAATTACTAGCCATCATGAGGCCATCATGAGGTATGATAAAAGATATATTCAAAGTTTTGATTGCATTAAAATTTGAAATCTTTGCCTGTTGATCAAGATTTTAGCAATAGGTTCTCCAGACAATAACAAGTTTTTGTTGCATTTTATATTTTCTGAAGTGGTGACTGATTGTGGTATTAAGTTATAATTCGAATACCCATGATTCTCTAATAAAAGAGACCTATGCTCTCTATTAGCATTATGTTCCCTTGCTCAGCATAAAAGGTGGTTGCCAAGCACCTTTTCAAAAAATTTTTGCGTTACAACAGCTGTTCACTAAGCTCCATTCTATTTGCTTTTCTGTTATTTCAATGGAACTCTTCCTTTTGCTTTTTGACATCTTTAAACTGTGTAGTACTTAGTCCAATCCATTATAACTATAGATGAATGGGGATTTATAAGAAGAACATTTTAAAATGTTTTCTGACCCTACTCAAAGGGTTTACGTCTCAGCTAATAAAGCTATTCCATGTACTCCTAAACCCCACTGATCTTCTTTCAAGCTACATTTTTCTACTTATCTTCTTGCATTTTAATGTATTTTTAACACTGCGGATTCCTTTGAACATTGTGTAGTGTTTCATTTATTAATTAGTATTTGCCTGCTTTATTTTCAATAAAATTTATTTTTTAGGTCAAGTAGTGGCATTGTTAATCTATGGAATATGAAAACAAGAAGATCAATTTTAACTATTGATACAAAAGCAAGCAGTGCCATCTTGAAAGTCATCAATCTTGAGAACAAGAGGATATTGAGGCATGAAATTTGAGCTTTTCTTTGTTTTCTTTTTATTACATTGCAAGTATTTTTAAACAGGCTATCTACATTCAGACCCTGGACATAAGAATTTTGGTAGTTGGGCGGTAAATCGCTCTCCTTGTTCGAGTCAGGCAAGCGATTTAAACAAAATGTAAAATTTTTCAGTAAAATTTCTTGGAAGCATTTATACACCAGTTAGAAAGAGAATGACCTTAAAAATAAAAAACTTATCTTTTGAGAACTTCCTGCAACTGAACAAAATGGATAACAAGTTCTATCTACTGTGATTCGTAACTATAAATTCATGCTCACTGGAATTTGATTCTTATTAACTAATTCCTAAAACTTCCTCTTTGCTCTAAACTCCACAAAATTGTTCCATGATTTTAAAATAAGTTTTTGTCACGTTTTACAACCCAAGACAAGATATGCATGTAATTTTAACTTAAAACTCTTCTCAAACATTTCTGAAAACTCATTCCATTATGTAAATTTACGAAAACGGGTTAACAAACTTACATGTGGAAGGGGATAAAAGTGACATGTGGAAACGTTAATCTTGTTTGGTTTCAACATGAACAATCTTCCTTGAACAGTAATGAAGCAGACCAAAATAAAATTGTCATGACAGTTTGTTTTGTTTAAATTATGTGATTTTAAATGACACAATGTTCTGTTCTGTTTGTGAGGTAGTCTTCTTATAAAGGCATAATGGCCTGATATTTTCTGTAGTTTCATCAAATGACCATATGTCACCCCTATTGCTAGGGGTCAGGCCAGATCAAAAATGTGCATGGTGGGAAATTTTTGCATTCATTTCCAATGTTTAAAAGTAGTTAACAAATTGATGAGTTTTTTTAGAATAGAAAAGATTATCTGATGAATTTTTGTAATATTTGAATACGAGTAGACAGGGGCTTCAAAATCCATTGGAAAACAAATTTCTGACCTAACATTAATGCTTGTAATATGATGCTCGATATTTCTACGTGATTAACATGCTATAGTCTCCCAAATAAATAGAAGCTTAAGATGTGACAAGTATATTTAGCTTAAAATGCCAAGTTCATGAGCAGGGGGTAGTTGAATTCTATAGAAATATATCGTTAGAAGAAGATTGGAAGTTTTGCAAGATTGCAAGAGGCTCTTTAAAAACCTTTAAAACACATTATTTAACTATAAGGTGCAGCTATACAATTTTAACATATCAATACTTGATGCCCTTATGCTCTGCACTCTTTTGTTGCATCGGAGATGCAGTTGTTTATATATTGTGCTATTTGTTTGAAAACTCTGTTCAGTCTTCATATCATGGTTTCTTCTATTTAGTCTAATAGTCTCCTACCTTGTTTTAATTTAATTATCATCAACACTCCTTGTTAATTTATCACTTACTGGAATAATTGAAATATGATTTATATTGTAAGCCATGGTAAACACACTAATATATTAAAATGCGTGTGGTACAATATGATGCTATAATAATGATCAATGTAAGTAAATTGTACCAGGAAATTTTTTTTTAAATAATTAACGACGTTTCGAGCATAGCCCGTTATCAAGTGATGATATCAACCAACATAACAGGCTATGCTCGAAACGTTGTTAATTATTTTAAAAAAAAATTTCCTGGTACAATTCACTTACATTGATTATTATTATGGTAAACACGTTTTTGAAGAAGTTTTCTTTTTAGCCATAATGATTAAACTTTGAAATTTAATGTTTTGTCATTCTAGTCATGATAGAAATGGCATCATCACAGTTTGGAATTTGAATGACCTGGAACCCACTGCCGAGGAGACCTTTGCTATTTATCAGTTTGGATTCTGTCCAGTTAGTGTTGTTCATGAAGGTAATGGATGTTTTTAAGTGATTGTGAATGTTTCCTACAAATCAGAATATATGTAAGTAAATTCATCACCATCATAGATGCAGACAGGCACTTAATAATGGGCGGATCGTTCACTCAACTGAGCATGATATTTTCCTGAATTTTTTATTATTTCCTAAAAGCCCTATCATCAATATCATGAAAAACATGTGTGCAACCAGACAAAGCCTCTCAGCTGCAATGTTTTTAAATTTCCATGCTTTGATGTTTCAATGAAAAATTGCTTCAATGATTAGCATAATTGTTAATAATTAATGACTTCATTTGATAAACAAGGAAATGACTAGTACAGAAATAAGCAAGGCTTTGAAGCATTAATGGTAGGCTGAAAAAGTAACTGTTTCATTTTGCTGATGTGAATAATGATAATATAAAATGGCTTTGAAAAAAGCAAACATTTTACGACATACTAAAAGCTTTTTCGTCTGACACTCCTCAGAGCATAAAACGTCAGAATAGCCTCCCTCAAAGAGAACAGCCTCCGCGATCTTGTAGGTCTAGAAACACTGTTAAAACAAGTGATTCTGCCATTGGTCAACATCTTTTAGACAACCCAGATTGTGCAAAACTCTATAATATGTATTTAAACGACATGTTTCGGATAATTGGCAGAGCCCGGTCGTCCTTCCATCTAGCAGTTTTGGAGTCAATCTACATAAAAACGAAAAAGCCGCCATTGTGTAGACAAAAGGAGCTCGTTTTCTCTCTTGGACTCCATTGGTAATTTTTCTTTAGGCTCGCGGCACTGATTGGTCAACTATACCGGCCTTGTGCTTGCGTTTTTCTGATTGGCCTATTTCGATCCACAACTGGGTATATATTTTTCCATCGTGTTTTTTCGGAACCTATTCTGACGTTTTATGCTCTGAGGAGTGTCAGACGAAAAAGCTTTTAGTATGTCGTAAAATGTTTGCTTTTTTCAAAGCCATTTTCAAATTCTGTACCGCAAAAAAATTGTTCACATTTTTCAAGCAGAGGTACACTAAACAGGAGAATGATAATATAGTGATAAAAGCAAGGAAATTGGGTTGGCCACAAATAGTAGCTATTGGAAAACTCAATGTTTATGTCTTTAAAATTGAATATCATTCTTGGGGACATAATCCATAACGATTGACATTTTGCTGTAAGGGGTCTGGTGATTAGAATTTTTGGCAAATTTGAAAAAGTTTTATAGTTTCAATTTATTCAATTCCTATTTGCCAAATTTTATAATCAATGAATTAGCATCATCTGAGAGAATCTCAGCTCTCTTCATTTACTGAGTTTTTGTTCCTTACAAATGTAAGTTGCAACTGTTTCATTTTTTTCATTACTTTTTGCAAGTTTCGTATATTAGACGCATCAGCACCTCAGGAAAGCTAACACAGTAAAAACAAAAAATCTTTATTGAAAATAGACAAGATTAAAGAAGAAACAGATTGATATAAGTGAAAATCAATTTGATAGTAAAACTTAGACAAAATTGCCATGAAATGATAAAGATTATGTGCGAATCAATTCATAATTTATGTATTTTTGTTCATTTCAATCAAGATGAAAGTATTCTGGTGTGCTACCAATCGAATTCTGACTCACAGGTGAGTTTTTGTTTGTTAAGTTTGTAAAGCTTAATATTTGTTAAAATTTTGTTGAAAAAAGGGGATATCGTATACATTTAGTTTCAAGCTTGTCGCTAATAAAAGTTGAAATCTAATACATTCCTCAAGGTACGTGCTTGGTGTATAGAACAAGAAGGTTTTTAATTTGTGTTTCACACTTGATGCGATCATCAGGCAACAATTTGGGTGAACAGCTCGGCCTTGACGGCATTGGGCTAGCTAGGAACAAAAAACAAAATGAAGATCAAGGAAGAATCTTAACTGTACCGCAAAAGTTTCTTATCATTTATACCCTGTTGTTTTGTAAGGATTTTTGCAATTAGTGTCTTTTCAACGCGTAATATTGTTAGGTTTGTTAACACAAAATTTGCAACAATCGTGCAAATTATGATACCAGCATGAAAACTTCACAACTTATGTAGTTTGAGATGTAGAATATGATGCAAAACAGAAGAATTCCCCTAACAGCTATTTTTAGAACACTCAACTTGGTCCCAGTTCTCAAAATTAAAAAAGTAACTTTCGAGCGATATAATGAGTGTATGTCTGCAATATTTGGTATTCATATACAATCTGAAGTGTAAAATGTCAAGCCAAGCAATAAGATCCATAGATTGCCCCATATTCTATTATTGATTGAAATGAATTGACAGGTATAAAAGTGGCTTATGCCGGCTGTCAATCAATATTAGCCAATCATTAAGCGTTTGAGTGGAATCACACCCACTGATTGGTCTATTTTTGATTGAAAGATGGTTTAAACCTCTTAGTGTTGATTGCCTTTAAATGCTTGTTCCTCGTCGTTTTGCATATTCTTTATTTATCATCGCAAGATTCATTTTATCCTGTGGACGGTCTCATCTCACTCAAGGTCTCTTTTTTTAGCATACTGGCAATTCTGCCTTGGCAAATGGTCATATGACATGACATAGGGTTTTTGAACCCACCTTGTTGCCTAACTCTTTGTTTGGTATTTTCATAACATTGTAAATTCAAATTGAATGCATTTGGGTTGCTTCAAACTGCAGAACACGGCAAATTTTCAACAAGTTGCGGTCTCAAAAAAAGAATACATTGTGACTAGTTTCTCGATATCAAGAGTCAAGCTACCCTCTACGGGACATGTTGATTGAATGTATCAACTTTTCTAAATCTAAATCTTGGTTTTCTTTTCTAATTTATCTCAACTTCAAGCCTGCGTGGCAGGTATTTTGGCACCCCATGGGTGGGTTTTCTCTTACTACGGTTTCATTTACATTCCGAGCTGCTTTTAATTGATTTTGCAAACTCTCCGGCAACTGCTCTTTTATTGAAATGAAAATTTGTTGGCAATTTCGGAACTAGATTGAAAGGCAATTTTTGTTTAGCTCATATTTTCACCCCACTTTGCAGCCTCTCTGGTGTCTTGAAGTAAATAGCCTTCACTCTAGCTGTCTGCACATGCATATGTCGCATTAGCAGTTGGCTAATAAAACAAAAGCGTTTAGAGTGGAATTCCATTGTTTTCGTGACTTTTCATTTCTTCTTAATTAATTTTTACTGCCGCAAAATTCACCCTCGCTTCCCTGTTTGTACTAAACAAAAGACATAATTGTATTGCATCAGCCAATCATGTTCAGAACACATGCCCTTTAAACTTGATTCTCACAAAAAGATACGCGAAAAATTTGTATTATAAGCGAACGCCGTCCAAAATGTCAGATTTGTCGAATCGGAATACATAAAATTGCAGCCAAAGATATGGCCCCAAGCAAAATAATTGGCAACTACGTTTTTCTCTCAATTTCTATTTTTACGTACATTCTCATAAAAACTTTACAAACATACACGAGTTAACCAGACGATTCCACAGGATGCATTGAAATACATAGCAACCCTGTGGCAATTTGCAATCATATAATAAAGGAAATGATATAAGGAAATTTTCCAGAAATGGTCATTAGCCGAACGTGTTCTATTCTCAGTTTGTCTTTTTATGAAGAGAATGGACCAGCATACTAAATGAACCGCAAATGAGGCAGAAAATGGTAAAAATGTTTCGAAATTGATGAAATTACAGTTCTTAATTTTTTAGAGTCATCTACGTAGAAATTTGCATTAGGAAATCGAGGATGAGCCTGAGAGCGCGAGGCCACTGACCACTAATAATGGGAACACACTTTGATTCGAAGGCCGTTATTTTAGAATCAGGGTCTCTCATGGCTTAGTTTGCCTGTAATTTTTTGAAAATTTGTCGAAAAGTTTATAAAGTTATCTTTGGTTCATTTTACCTTACTCCTGTGTATGATGGCTGGCTGGTATTTAATCACGATCTTAATAGATTAACTCCTGTCCAATTTTCGTCTAAAATTGTTACGTCTCGGTAAATTTACTCTTATTGAATATTTTCAAGTAACCTCTTACTTGCAATTCAGCTGGACATCATTGATTGGAAGGATAAAAGAATTGTTAAGCAATTGAAATCGGATAAAAAAGTAGGTGAGATATCTAGCAAAGTTTTCCCTTTGAAAATTCCATAACTTTTACTACTAATTTGCAATTTTACTGCTTCCATACTTAATCCGGAATTTCACTGTAGACGGAGCGAATATGTTCTAACTACAATCCCGGACAAAAAAGTTGAATTCTACTGTCCTTTTAAGAATAAGTCCCCCCCCCCACTCCCAGCAATGTTGAATGCCTGTGTTTTAGGCACAAATGATAGAACTACTAATTTAACTTTGATGCGGGGGAAAGCGGGGTTGGGGGAGGGTTGAATTTCTAATTTACAAGAGCAACATAAAGTAGAAAATTGCAAAATCTCATTTGTCTCAACAATTTTGTCCAGCATTGTAACTTACGCTCTTTTTCCCACTTAATTCATTGGTACTGGTTCATTGATCAATTGGCTGATTTTTTACTTCTTTTTTCCTAATTGTTTTCTTGGCTCCCTTCTTGCATACCCTCCTACCTTCAAACTTACAAGTTAACTAGTAACTTTTGTAACCGCCAATCTACGGGCTTACCAACCAGCGAATTCTGAGAGATCTGTCTTCGTGATTCACTCTTTTGACACATAATGTTTATATCAACGAAATTAGAATTAAAATTAAGTTTTTTTTAAGGAATGGTAATGCAAGCGAAGCTTTTCAAAGAGAAGAAAAGAGATATATTGTTAGCTCTAATTGGTTATGAAAATGGCAGCGTTGCTCTTTGGAATGCATCCTCTGGAGATATCCTTACAGATCTGAAAGTACATAATGATGCAGGTAGACTTTTTATAATGATGCAGCCTCAGTCAGTGCTTTTCATAGGCCCTTTAAGTTATCTTCCATTGAGTTCTGTGAAGTTCGGTATCAGTACAAAGGTTTTTAATTCTTATTTTTTACGTTTGAATTATGAGTTTAACTCATTAGTCTCATAATGAGATGGTATCATGAAGAAGAATAACAAACAGCGGTATCACCATCTGCGCATGTGGTATTACGTACTGCGGAGGTACGTTTTAGTTGTCTGTGATACAGTGCTTTACCTTCTAAGTGACGTCCATCCATAAATGCAACCTTTTACACACGTGATGATCAAAGCGTTCAAGGGCCGTCGCTAAATATTGTTTTCAAGGGGGTTTCCAGGTCCAATTTCCTGACAACGTGGGTGAGCCTTCCATAATTTGCCAACAGGTTCGATAATTTGGAGACGAAGCACCGCCAGATGGCCAAAAATCCTCGTTCCTGAAATTTTTTAAGGAGCGTGTCACACCACTCACGCTCAACATTGCGACGGTCCTAGAGCCTTCTTACTAGTTACGTTACAGTTCATTTGTAGAGGATTAAATATTTCATTTAATGTTTCACTCGGAAGAAGATGTATATCGCAAGATAATACGCTGCAACCTTAAGAATATCATGGCAAATTTCATTCTTTTTATTAAATTTTTAGAGCCTACACATGCATTTTTATAGCAAATTTAAGATATAAATTACTGTTGCCAGTTGCTCTAAAAGTGTTGCTTGCTGCCTGTCACATTTAAATAGTTGCTTGCTAACCACATGCTCTGCTCGCGAATAGGGGCTGGTTTTTGACAATATCGGATAGTTCTGACTTCCAAAAAATGGTTTGGGAAACGTGTTAAATTTTTTTGAATTTATGGTTAAAAAATCGGCTACATAAAAGTTTTTTATTAGCTCTAGAAAAGTTCTTATCTATATGGGGTTCAGAGTCTTATTGGGGTAATTCTGTCGCAGATCGAACAGCTAAGTCAGGAGAAAACTTCTTGGCCGATAGCATGCGGTCAAGAGCAGGGGTGGGGTGACTGTAGGAGTTCTGCTGCAAAGTCAGGACCCACTCAACGAATTTGGAAGTGAGGGGAAGGCTAACGAAGGCGGGGGGGGGGGGGCAAGGCTTTTTCACCTTTTATTGCGGCTTTGAAACCATTTGTGCCTCGCCACGTCTTCCCACGCTCTGTCAGCCATTATATGGGTCTGGGGTGCTAATATTATACACAGTAATAATTTATACTCTAATTCAGCTGTAAAACAGTCTACTGGGACAAAATATGATTTTACAGCCTCCCGGTTAACAACCCTGCTTAAAATATAGACGTATTTGATATTTTCTGCAATAAATCTTTCAAGACTTCAAATGAGTGGATTTTTGAAATCATTTGACCTAGTTCATTTCTTTGTCTAAAATCTTTCTTTTAGTTATGTGTCTGGATGTAGACAGTGATTTCTCAAAGGTAGCAGTGGGATCGGTTGATAACCGGCTCGTTCAAGTAGCACTTCCAGCAACTTCAGTATGTTGTGTTTTAAGTCTTTTATGTTAATGTTAGCAGTCGGTTGTGAGGTGATGTTTTGCATTTCGCAAAGTTGAAAACTCAAATATAAACGCATTTAAGTTTTTTGCTTTTGATGTGTGACGAAGCGAGCGGAATCTAGCAGTACAAGCAGGAGAATGCCGAAAAGACACACGATATATACATTTTTCCCTTTTCATCAATCCATTTTTCTTTATATCTTTCTTATGAAACTTTATCAATAACTACTTCTTTCATTCTGTTGTCAAACTCCACTTCTCTAATGCTTCCTTTTCTCTAGTAACACGTGACTTGATATCTAGGTTCCAGTTCTCTCACATCTCTTCTCATGACTTAGGACATTGCCTGGCAACCGCTCTAGTTCTTTTAGCTGTATGTATGCGCGAGTACCTTTACATATGACGAAATCATTAGCGTTGAAGAGCGTATATACTTTTTAACACCTGTTTCATTTGATCAGATTAGTTCTTCTATTATCATCACAGTTTCAATTCACGCGCTTAAATTATCACAGTGAAAAAACGCTTTAAAACTGCCACACTTGAACGCATGCGTTTAACGACGATTCTACGATGATTCTACGATCAATGGTAAGCGAACGATACCTCACGTTTTGCAGGGCGAATCTCTTAAAGAAGTCAGGTCAGCTGAGATAAATAGCAATGGCATTTCTTGCTTGAAGGTGCGTCCAGACAACAAAATATTAGCAGCTGGATGCTGGGACGGAAAGTATGTATTATGTAATAGTTTTCTTTTTAAATATCCATTTTATATGCTAATCTTTCCAGAAAATAAGCTGTATATTAATCTTAACCCTCTGTTCTAAAATATTTCTAGACGTGTTTGATAGTAAAATATCAAATTTTAAATTGCAACTTTCATGCTTGAAAAAAGGAACTTTCAGTTGTGTGCAACTATTAATACAGATTTTTTCATTTCAGTATTAATACTTGTACAATTCTCAATAAGCTTAACAACATTAGTTAAACAAATTTACTTTACATTTTCGTTCTTTTTGCATTGTCAATCTATCGTGTCAAAATTCTTCTTTAACTCAACAACGGTTAGTTTGACTCAATTTTGTAACCATTGTTATGTCTAATTATCATGAAAAGGGTTTAAGATTAAAGAATTCTGCAACTATTAATCTTGAAATTTATCGTGCTAGTTAGTGTTTCTTCGTAGTCAACCAAATATATCAATAATTTAAGCCGCAGCAGCTTCTTAAGCCAGCAACCGGCCCTGCATTCCTCGATACAACTAAATTTCTAGATTAAAAACGGATTTGAAAAAACAAACATTTCGGAACATGCTTAAGCTTTTCGTCTGACACTCTTCAGAGTATAAAACGTCAGAACATAGATCAAAACACTACGCTAGGAAATATATATACCCACTTGTGGATCGAAATAGGCCAATCAGAAATGCGAGAAACTATAGAGGTTGCCCAATCATTGTCGTTTGCCTATTCAAACTATTACCAGTAGCTTCTGTTGAAACGATCGAGCACATGACCTCGGGGTAATTAGTTGCTTACAGAAGTAACGTTTTACTAACATATAATCTCACAAGTTGTATTTTCTTTGCGCGCTGGCCTAAACTTGAAAACAAACGGCGCCCAAACCCCCCCCCCTCCCCCAATGGCACAGCCTCATCGGTCTTACAAACTGTAACCGAGCAGCATTTACCAGAAAACCCAGATTGTGCAAAAGAACTATATTGGCGATATATCTGATTATTGGCAAAGCTCGGTCGTCATTTCGTCTATCAGTTTTAGGATTCATCTACGTAAAATTGAAAACAAAACGCGTAGACAGAAGGAGTTCATTTTCACCCTTGGATTTTATTAGTGACATTTTCAACAGAAAAGCGGCACTGATTTGGCAACCGTCTGGGGATATATACTTTCCAACTTAGATTTTTCGATCAATATTCTGGCGTTTTGTCACAGAATAGAGAGAGTACAACTCGAAATGTGGTTTTGTATTCTGTAGAGTGTCAGACAAAAAGCTTGAATACGTATTAATATACTTGCTTTTTGTCATTTCATGTTTAAATTCTTTATCGCCAAAAAATATGTTTATATATCTTTTTTTAGGATACGACTTTTTGGTTGGAAAAAGCTAAAGCCCTTGGCAGTTTTGAAATATCACGTGGAAACTGTAAACTGCATAATGTTTACATTGCATAATGATATGGTTTGTGGAAGTAAAGATGGAAAAATTAGTGTCTGGCATATTTACTAAAGTGCGTGTCATCATAATTCGGTGAGTGATTAATTAAAGATGTCCTGTAGTAAGTGCAAGCTTTTCAATGAGCTGCTAGCAATTACATTTTTAGATTACACCAAAATTCATTATTTGATTGGGTCGTCTTTCATAGGCAGAAAAATTATCACAACCATCTAACCACGTGCCTAACCTGAAATTTCTCAACTGTCTCCAAGTATTTGAAGCAGTGTGTCCAATCCTTCCCCTGAAGTAAAATTTCCTGCAGTTCTTTCGCCTTCACCTTCTCATTCTGATCGTTGTAATCAAATGCGCTTCTGCAAAGATTCAGGTCCACCTGCTTCTCTTTTTTTCTTAATTGTGGACTGTTATATACGTGAGTTGGCCTTATTTGTCATTAACAAAAGCAAAAACCGATTGAGATGTTTTCTGTTAACTAACATCATCAACCTTTTATTCTTGTTAGATCTATTTACGTAAACATTGGTAATTTGAATTTTTTGGCTTTTAAACAATTAACGGAGACGTAGCTAGAGGAGGTGTAAGGAGTGTGACACCCCAAAAATTCTTCACGAGTTTGTCGGTAAATCTTCAGTCGGTCAAAATTTGATTAGTTCGTCGGTAAAATCCCCTATCGGCCGAGCGAGGGGAAAAATGGGGGCACATACCCTTTGGAACGCCAGAAGGCGCCCTTTTTTAAAGAGTTTTATTGCCATTAGGGGGCAAGGCGCCCCCCTCACTATGCTACTGTAGGGAAAAATAGCACCCATCTTTTTTGCATATTTATTTTACATCGATTACAAATAGTTATCAAGGGGACGAACACCAACTGCATGGAAGAAAGATATCCAAAACTAGACAGGAAGAAATTTGCCAGCAGCCATAAGATCGGCACGAAACAGAGATGAATTGAGGGCTCTCGCGGAGATCACAACAGCGCAATTTGTGCCTTCTGACTAGACGGACGGATAAATAGTTGGTCTGCAAAATACAAATGTACAACTAAACTAATCTAAATCAATGGATACGTTGGCTAAAGTAAATTTTAATAAATCGTAAAATTATCTTTTTCTACGTGGTTTGTACATTATTTACAATCAAACGACTGGCATCGCTGTTATACGGAGGACCATCCCATTGTTTTATCTAACGTTTGAATGCGTTAAGGTTGTCTGACAATTTTAGTTCATTTAGCAAGCAGTTCCAAATCTGTGATCCTAAGAACTTGAGACTGTTGTTGCCGAAAGCAACCTGATTTGGCCTATAATGAGTCAGATGATTAGGGTTTCACAATGAATAATTAGAGTATCCAGGTTAAAAGATGTCTTTCATGAAGGCTGAATTCAGACTATTCAGAGTTTTAAAAATTTCCAAAGAGAGATGTCTAACTAAGTCGGGAGACATGCATCGTGTCTCGCTGAAACTTTATTAGAAGGTCATTATATGAGCTAAAGTGATCGTTATAAAGAAATCTAAGTGTGCACGCTCTCGTATCTTTTTAATCTTTTGCATCGATTTCACGGGAAAAAATGCAATACCAATGGACAGTAATCAAAATTTGAATAAACGAAGCTCTGAACGAGAACTTGTGATCTGTGATCCTAAGAAACAAGCAAGCGTGTTTTCGTCAACATGATTATATAGCGTTGCCTGTTTAATGAATAGAAAAAGATCATTTATGTTAACTTTTAAAAGAATAGAGCCTAGCACTGAACCTTGGGGAACACCAGATAGGATTGTTTGAAAGGAACTGTATGTGTTGTTTATTCTCACGGTTTGCTCACGTCGTTAAAGGTATGAGTAGATTAGTACTAAGGTATTTTCTTCAATGCCATCTTCATTTAACTTTGCAATTAGCAGGTCTTGTGGAATGCAATGAAATGCTTTGGACAAGTCCGTTCGTACAGCACTTACAATGTAGTTATCATAAAACACGTTGAGTAATATCGATGAGTAACACCGAGTGAGTAATATCAAGATGGACAATTAATTGCTGTTTCATAACATTTTCGTAAATTTTAGAGAATGTATTTAAAACACTAACAGGGCGAAATTATTCTCAATTGTGTTATTGTCTCACTTTTGTGTAGAGGGCATATTGCTGTGCGCTTCCCGTTGTCTGGGAACCTATGGTGTCTCAAACAGCTGTCTATGGCAAAGGTTTAGGGAAAGTTTGAATCTTGACATCATGAACTTCAAACTGAATGGCAACTTAATCCTTCAATTTTCAAGTTTATTGTTAGAAAGCTGAATTTTGATGTTGACATTGACCTTTTTGCTTCTAGAATTAACTGTCAGTTGAAGCCATTTGCTTCGTTTTGGCCAGATCCAGATGATTCTGCTGTTGATTCCTTTACATTCAATTGGTCATTGTTTAATCTCTATGCTTTTCCACGTGTTGATGTTATTCCTAAAGTCTTACAGAAAATAGAATTTGATCAAGCAACAGGCCTTGTTATTATCCCTGTGTGGCCATATAGTTCTTGGTATTCTCAATATAATAGACTTTTGGTATCAGAATATATCATTTTTCCACGCATCAAGAACCTGTTCATGTTGCCAAGCCGACCAGAGGCAAAAGATATCATAAACTGATCTTGGACATTAGGCACTTGAAGACAATATCCTGTGTATATAAATAATGGTTTGTTTATTGCACAAGGAATTATTTGTGTCCAACAATATAGTCAATAGAATAAAATTCCTGACCGAGTTATTTCATAAAGATATCTTGGGATACTCAGTTATGCATTCTGCTCGTTCATCTTTGTCTACCATTATGGTTACGACAACTGATCAGCTTTTTGGTAGTCATCCCCTTGTCAAAGGTTACTGGAGAAAATGTTCAAAATTAGGCACATTTGATGTTGATATTGTCTTATCGGTATATAAAAGAATTCGGGTATGCAAATACCGTAAATCCTCGGATTAGCCCCCTTGGGGCTTATTTATTTTTGATGTCTTCAAATTGGGGCTTATTCGAGGAGGGCTTATACGAGAGAGGGGGGAACAATTTTTTGACATTAAGGAGAAATTAATAATATACCTCGTTAATTTACTTACTGGGGAAAGAAATACCAATGCATTATAAAGGGATAAAGCTCGCTCAGAAGAACTGCCATAGACATCAGAAGGTCAGTCATGAGGCTACGTTCCCACATCATCTAGAGCGAGTTGGGCCGTTGGTGCATCGGCGCCAATCGCTCAACCTACCATAAGGGAAGGGTTACTAAGGGAAGTTACACAATAATCCCCAAATATGATTGATAATTGGGAGGGAATGGACAGGAAAAGCTTCTTATCCCCACTAATAGCCGATACACCAGTCCTACCTTATACCATCAGAAAACGCTAAAAACCATAAAAGATGCCTAAAGGTATGAGAGGTTTTAATGATGCCATAAAAGAAACTCAACACGCAAAGCTATACTGAAAAGGCATTTGGCATAAAGAAACAAAATGAGGGAGGGGCCCGTATTGCCCATAAACTAGTAGAGCAGATACAAGAAAAACGCGAGGAAGCGTGGCACAAGAAAACATAACGAAATAGTAGTAACAACAATCTCAAGCGATTTAGTTAACGCTCAAAAGCCCCTCGTGAAATTAACTCTGATTAAATTTCATTTAATCATCATTTTATTTTAGTAGCAATTTCTTTATGAGCATTCAATTAATTACTCCCAAAAGTATGAATTTATTGTGGTAATTCATTAAAACGCCATAGGTAACCTCAGATGGCAAAAATCATCAAATTGAGGGACCTTTTTCGAGAAGGGGGGGGGGCAATTCGAGGGTTTACGGTACTACATGCACGAATCTAGGGTATGCTGAACTTGGTTGTCCATACCTGGGAACCATACCTTTTCTCGTAATAGGCTTTTTGTTTTGGAAAGACCTTGGTGAGCTTCATGGGCAATATCTATAGCTCGTTGCTGAAGTGACTCCGGTATGACTAAACGTGTTCCTCTTAAAACAATTCTCTTCTTGCCAACAGTGAGCTCGTCATTGATTGCACCGAAAAGCTAATAAGCCACCTAGCAGAAAGGTAGCCAAAAAATACTACGGATTTCCCATCTCAATTAACCAGACATTGCTACATTTCTTGAAAAGCTTTGTCACAAGGCAGAGATCATGTTGGGCGAAATGCTGGATCGTTAACCACCTTGTTGGGTCACCCAATATCGTAAATTTCGATGTTGGACGAAATTTGACTGAGGTGGCTCTGCGCACGCGCGGTTGGCTAAAGAGCGCCAAAATTCAATCATCGCACCGTTTCTTGGGCTGGTTTCGTTCGTTTCAACAATTGCGTTTGCTTACAATCAGTTACACTTTAATTATGGACAATATAACGAAATATAACGAATTCAGTGCGAAAGAAGAGGCATCAAGCGTCAATGAAGAACTGTAGCACAATGCAGCCACAAAAAAGCGCAGGGGGACGAATTTAGGCCACGGTCTTGATAGGGGATGCGACGCTCGTCCTGAAAGACCGCGATGACAGTGAAAATATCTGAAGAGAAAATAAAAAATGAAGGGAGTGATTGCCTTTCGTTTTTCGGATAGAAATGTTTCGAAACTGTGCAGCCTTCAGCGCGAACTTCTACCCAGTCCTTTTTTCGATCTGCGCGTGAAAATGTTGGGTGAAATGTTGGATGAAATGTTGAATCGTTTGGCCACCATCGTTGGGTCACATTCCAACATAAAAGAAAAATGTTGGGCGAAATGTTGGGTGAAATGTTGGATCGTTTGACCAGGGCTTAAGATGCTGAGATACTTTAAATCATCTCTGTCAGATGCTTGCCTTCTATTTGCTCGTATAGCAGCTCGCAATGCTTGCAATGTTTTGTCAGCGTTGATAAGCGACTGTCTGGATAGATAATCAGCAGAGTTCTCGCTTCCTGCTTTGTACTGCACTTGAAACGAATAAAGTTGTAGTCGCAGAACCCATCGCTCAATGGCTCAATCCTCTCGGACGGTTTAGACGTTGAACTGCCGTAAATAGTTTTCAAAGGTTTTTGGTCTGTAATCAAGGTATATTCTTCGTTACAAAAGTTGATTTTTCGTGATTCTTAGTCGTGATTTCTTTTAGACCGCAACCTTTAGAGGAACACTGAACTTTTCCTGTTCATTTATTGAAACAAATTTGCATCGAGGCTTCAGGTACTTGCTACCATTAGCTGCTACACATTCAAGTGTTTCTAAAGCAGCAAGGTTCTAGAAAATTAACTCGGAAAGTTATTCTGCCATAGAAACAATGGTGTAGGGCACAACCTTTGGTAGAGTTGTTTTATGTACAAGCTTGGACTTCTTGAATTGACATTTTTAAAATCTAATCAAAATTCTCATCAAAAATATCTTCCTTATCCTCGTATTTAGTTCTTCATTTTTCAGTAATAATGCAATTCATTACCTTCTCTAACAGCTGCAATGGTGATGTCAATAACAGCAGCATTTCCTTTTTCTTTGCCCCATCCCCGAAAAACCCCTTATGTCATTGGAAAGGTCTTGTGAATTATTTCGGCGTTTTCGATGTCCTCTCATAATAAGGCTGTTTTTCGTACATATAGCTTTGTATATAGGTGTATATAGCATCCGGATATAGGCGCAGTGCGCTTATCAGTGGATCTTAAGCCCTGTTTACACTACACAGACTAACCTGGGTTCGCCCTAGGTTAAAAGTAATCCGGATCGAATTCTGATGCGTTTACACTTGAAACTGTCGACTTTATAGTGTAAACGGAATCAAGGGCGAGCCTGGGTTAGTTTGATAACGGCGCATGCGTAACACACAAACAATTGAAGGTGAGGAAAAACAAAATGGCGGCTGTAAATATGTACATTGTTTTTGAACTTTACAGAATACGAGAAATCGACTTTAAAAACAATTGTTCCGAGTGCGGGTTTCGTACAGTGAAAAAACTTCGCATTTGCGGTTTGCTTAGGCCCCATTTCCACTTAGTTCGGATTTTGGATTTCGCATCTGATTTCCGAACGACGAACGTTTTTCGATTTCATTCCACACTTTTACGACGTTCGAACGAATCCTTGGTGACAATTTTGGCGCGCTTTTCGGTTGTTGTTTATGAGAATTGAAAATGGCTGCTATTAATCGACGAAGCTTGTTGTTTTTGACGCGGCTTACCGATTAAGAGAAGGCAGTTGAGAGCAAAAAGCAAATACCTTGAAAATTTTGGGTACGACCAATCCTTCAACAGGGAAACAGCAAGGGGGTATTCCAACTTGGCTAGAGAAATGCAATTGGCAGATCATGAGAACTTCTTTGAATATTGCTGGATATTTTCAGCCAAGCAGCCTCTTGTGCGTTCTTGTTTTTATACATTGGATTTCCCGTGTTCCGAACGATTTCATTTTCGTGCACTTGTTCGATTAACGCTACTCCCAACTAAATCGTTACTCCAAGCAGTTTTTGGAGTCGCTGTAGATTTGATTTAGGCCATCGTCTCGAAATGCAGTGTAAACGGAATTTGCATTTAGTGTGAAATGTTTACTGTCCAGTCTTGCTGGTTTCGAGAATAGAACAAAATTGCATTTTACCTTTCTTCGATACCATTCTTCATCCTCAAGATGTTAATGTCTTAGCTCCCGTGAATTGGAGTCTAAAGTGTCCATGTTCTCTCGCAAAGTTAGAAAAAAAT
Organism: Rhopilema esculentum; assembly: GCF_057945365.1. NCBI lineage: Eukaryota > Metazoa > Cnidaria > Scyphozoa > Rhizostomeae > Rhizostomatidae > Rhopilema > Rhopilema esculentum. The sequence continues at coordinate 7,298,275 of NC_142821.1, forward strand.
TCCTAGACAATATATTCTACACTTCTTATAGTTATCCATCTTGGTATGTTTGCAGAGTGGACAACTATAAGCCACCCAAGCTTAAGATCAGCACAGTTATAATACCCATTCTCATACCAGACACCTTTTAACCTATCAGACAACTTGAAGTAATTGTTACGCATCAAACATAATAGTGGCAGTAGTTTTTGAGAATCTTTAAAAACTTATGCCACCATACCTAGCTACTGTTCAAATGCACACCTGAGACCCATCCGGTAACACACAAAAGCACATTAGATAAATACAAATTACATACAAATTAACAGTTGTTAAAAGAAGAAGCAAATGGTTAATATACATTAGGTTAGACCAAACATTATCAAACGAATTTATATAGGTTACTAAGAAATACATGAGTAGATTGAAGCTAAGATGTAAACTTCATAAAGCAAAAATCTTGCAAAAAAGAGGGCTTGTATAATGTGAAAAATTTTTGGCGGTACATGATTTGGAAATGGCTTTAAAAAAAGTTAAAAATTTTACAATATACTAAAAGCTTTTTCGTCTGACACTCCTCAGAGTATAAAACTTCACAATGAGGTTCTGCAATGTTTCTAGACCCACAAGATCGAGGAGGCTCTTTGAGGATTTATCCTATCCCCCAATCTTTGGGTTGTGCGTCCTACGTACGCACACTGACACGTAAATTCATAAACAACGGAACTCTTTTGGGTGGTAGGAACACAATCATGAACGCAGCCCTTTTAAATGGATCTCCTAGTGCTGTAAACAATACGAAGATTGACAGCAAAGAAGCATTTTGTGACGGCCAGATTATACTCTGAGGAGTGTCAGACGAAAAAGTTTTTATTTTAGTTTTTATATTTAAACACGGCGGTCCAGTCAGCCAAAAAGCTGTTTTTCAGGGGGCTGTGGAAAAGCGTACAAATTAGAAGAAAGCTTATTTGTGACCAAATCGAAATCAACAGAACAAGACCAATACAAAGTAGCTATGTACATTGAGAATGAAAGAAAGAGCGTGTTTCTTGATCCACGTGCAAAAACTTGAAATAGCAGCAAGGGTTATGCGCTGAAACAACCATTGATCCAAGCTACTTACCAGACTGTTGAATAATCTATGCTTAAATGGATCATAAAAGCACAATATTTCTTATACAGCAAGTAGCAGCCCAAGCAGTTTGCGTGCTAAAATGTTTGGCGTTCACAAAAGTTCAAAGTCATGTTTACTTTTATTCAAAACACAAATCAGTGAAAATGATAAGCATGAAATGTATGCATTATTTTCATCGTGATGATAATACTTAGAGGTTACGCAAATCAAGGATATTAGCAGGTGATTCAAACAACAGCAGTTTCTTGTTCGAGGAGCGTCAAGCTGACAGTAGATACCCAGGAAGGAGAGCAAGCAGAATATTTGACAATTCTTACACAAGTGAGAAATCATTTAAAGTTTGAGCCACTGGTACCATCTTTGCTGGTACCATAACTGGTTCCATTAAGTCTTTATCCTCAAATCTTCAATCGAAATTTTTTGCTGATTCAAGTGCTGACCAAGAGCAAGACGCAATGAAGGCTTTATTCGTTCAGGTAACTTTCTTCATCATTCTATTGGCACCATTATCTGATGCCAATTTAAATGGCACATCTCAGATAAACGCAACTAGCATGCCCTCTAGGTATCTCCCATACCTTGTGAGAGTAGCGTTTCCATTATCATTTGCCGGGAATTCCCTCATTATTTATGTGATCTGGAGACGATGTTTTGGACTCGAAGGCTTAGTTCCAGAAAACTTCATCTTAATCAGCCTGTGTATAAACAATATTTTAACCAGTGGAGCAAATTTTTGCATATCTTTTACGAACTGGTTATGCAGGAAATGCCTTGCCGTTTTCATCAACATAATCGTGCTGCCACTTATTTCCCTGTCTCTGATGAATGCTACTTTGCTTGTCATTAATCGTTACATTTACTGCACAACAGACGTTTTCGCTGGTTTTTATTTCAATCGAAAAAAAGTCATCATCTACATATGTCTTTTGTCGGTCTTCTCTTACTTGTTATATTTTGTTGAGTTCATGCTACACAGAAATACGACACCCGACGGCGCACGCAGTATCTGCTTCCTGATATTGTCTGCAACTGAGATAGTGACGATGCTCGTCTTTCAATTCTTGTTGATGAAGTTTGCCTCACGAAAAGCCACACTAGATCCAGGGACCGGTCAAGCAGCAACGACAGAACATAACGAGCTCATAAGAAAATTGAAGAGGACATGTTTTACTGTTGCAAATGCATTCTTTTACATGATGGTATTTTCGCCTTACATTTGCGGCAATATTGCTTCATTTGTGGCCTCCATAGAAACAGCTTCTACAATAAATCGCGTGGCATTCATCCCAATGTTTTTGCAACCGTTGCTCGACCCAATAATTCAGATGATAACTATTAAACGCGTACGTGATGGTTGTTCTGCGCAATTATCAGCTTTAAATTCGGCAATTTTATTTGCTTGCGGTTATACCTAAAGGCTGTTTATCTGCAATGGCAGCCATATTTTGGGGGTTTTTAATGGCTACTACTAACTACCCACATTCTAGTACGGAATCCCAATTTTTCTTTAGCTGAGTCGGAGTCTCAGAAAAGCGATTGAGACACGGGAAAGGCTATAAAAATGTTAAATAAGAACATGCTGTCTAGCCTGCTTGAGTTTAAAATCACAACATAAACACTAAAGAAAATATCCACTTGCTCAGAATTATTATATAGGAGTAACTAAAAAAAAGGGATCTAAGGCAAAGATTCGCCACTCGGAGCCTAGGTTTGTTGACACTTAGTTTTACCTCTTCAAATATTATATTCTCTTATTTCACTTTTGCTAATATTTTTCTAGCTTTAACCTCAATTTTGTGATGCTATTTTACAAATTGTATTTTAGTTGCACTTGCCCTTGCTATTACAGTGCGTACAGTGGAACCTCTTACAGCGACCATTTTTGAGGATCAAGCTTAGCTGCCGTTGTTTTAGAGGCGACCGTTATGTGGAGGTGTTTTATATATTCTTTTTGTCCGAACCCTGTATATTACAGTATATGCTCGCTATGCTAAGAGATTTGAATGAAATGCAAGAAAAGCTCTTTGCCAGATGTTTGTTTTCTCTGGCAGAAAAACGTGAATAGAAAAATCCTTTTGCGTATCCTAAACTCCCTTCGACGCTTGCTAGAGTAGCTTTCTGAATTTATTTTAAAAGCTCGAATCCTATTTGAGATTAGCTAAATTTTTGTCAAATGGACATATGTTTTTGTCAAATGGAAAACATCACACCTAAATCATTGTTCGGATAAACGAGGTTCGAATGACCTAGGTTTGGCTAAATGAGGATGCACTGTATTTCGACGGACGGGGGACGGCACCTGCTCATTTTTATTTTTTGCCTCTTGGATTTCTCTCCAGGATACACCTTTCCACCAATTGGGATCCGTTATCGTTCTTTATTAAATTCTGTTTATTTCGCATTCCTCAACTTCGGCTTGATCTAAGTAAGTTGTTCATGTAGCGTAATTATGTAGGAAATCCTTTTTGTAAAATGTGTTACCATTTGTTGTTTTGTTCTTAAGTATTTATATGATGCTTCGTATGCATTGAATAGTTATTCTAAGAAAGCTAATAGTGAAACGTCAAACAAGTTGTTTTTATATTGAGCACCTATTTAGATAGCTATAAGAACTTACCTTGTAAAAGGACAAATGGTTCTAGAATCAACAATAAAACAAGAAAATGCAAATAAAATCGAGATGAAAACAAATTTATTGTATCAACATGCTTTTAGCAGTAAAGCTGTCCAGTTTAAATTGCAAGCTTTCCTACATCCTACTATCCCAGTTAATCCGTCAATTATGCTTATGTCCTGCAATGGCCTTCTTCAGTCAGAAGCGTGACGCAGGCAGCTGGGGCTCTTATAACCTAGGTTCCAGGGTAGGGCCCTTATAGATTTTCCAGGTTGGGGCCCCCTTGTAATATGAATTGAAATATATAAAAAAAGCATAAAAGGCCAGTTGCATAATGAGAAATTCACTACCATATTTTGTATATACTTCTAACAACGGCAAACATTCTCGTAACAAGCCCATAATGTTAAAAGTTCCATCAACATCATGTGACGTTCTAGGGCCTAACAATGCCTCTTCGCAGCGAAACTCAATATAAACAAACTTTATGATAAAGAATATTTAATAGAGTTCTAAATACCATACAACGAAAGCCTTTGATTAATGTATTGGAAAAAAAGCTAAATAAAGATGAACAAAGTACGAGTCTAATCTTATGAATAACACATAAATCTCCATAAAGTTTGGAAAGAGAAGAAACATAAGAGAGAAAAGGTGAAAAAAAATATAGGATCCCCACAAGGTGATGGAATTTCGGGAATTTTATTCATCATAGCTCTAGAGAATGCTTTGCAAACATTACGAAGAGATTTAGATGAAAAGAAACAAGAAGAAGATAAATAGAAAAGCCAGTGTTAACATACAATTGTGGAACACTGGCACTCACAAAAAATGAAAGCAAAGAACTAGACTGCATACATCGAAAGCAACTTCGTCAAGTACAGAATGTTAAGAGAATACACAACAAATAACTATACGAGAAGAGCAGAGAAAAACAACTGAGCGCTGAAATGGATGAAGCATAATGGAGAAGAATCGGTGATATATTGCGGTTACCATCAAGCACACCATGTCAACAGACTATGAATTACTACTTTGAATGTCCACCTAAGGCAATTCCGTGAAAGAAAAGGAATAACACTGCCTGTATTGCTTGACAATGACATCGTAGAAGCAGCAAATCACCATCAACGATTGCAAATAAGACATTTTTAAAACAAGAGAGGACCTTAACATCCTAATACATCTCGCAAACGAACGTAATGGATGGAAACACTTGACTAATCTGATTTGTAGTGATGCGCAAGATGAACTTGTGCGCCGTTGTAAGCCGAATACACAGCGAGGGAGAGAGTTCTGAAGTGTGAAGTCACCAAAACCTATTTTACAAATTTTTGAATTTTAATCACATAACATAAAGGATCGCCATGAATACTTCAAAATATGCAAAATCATTCAAACATATCTAAAATCGGGCGAGATATGGCCAATGAAAGGTTTGAAGCTTGCTAACAATTCACTGTTTTTTTTGTTCTGTTCATAATGTTATGAACAGAGACCAAAATACAGAGGTTTGATGGGGAAAGAGCCAATACACAATTTTTCTATGCATGCAAAATATTACAAAACATGTTACTTTCTACTATACTTATTCTAGTTACTATACTACACCACATGGACGATACCAAGGGGAGCGAAAGATAATGACTACCCCATGGCCAACAGGCAACGTTTAACTTTATACAACTACATTACTTTTGATTAAAAACTAATAGCTACGTTGCTAGATTCTGTTTGACATTTGATGGCCGGTCAGATCTGGCCATATCTCAGCCAATTCGTAACAAATTTGATGATTTTGCACGTTTAGAGGTATTTCATGATGCTCTTTCAGGATCTGGGATCCAAATTCAAAAATTGATGTGTCAGATTCTTGTGACACCATCACTTTAAAACTCTATAGCTTTTAGCTTATGGGTAGTTTACTCATATCAATGCACAAAGAACATGTCAAAGTCAATATGCTTGAATCAGGAACTGCAGAGGATATTAGGGAGTGAGGGGGCTAAAAAGTATTTTTGTTTTTTTGGGCGGGTTTTTTGTTTGTTTTCATGCTAAAAACCAAGTGCGAGGCAATTTTTTGTATTTGATATAGTGCCTAGCACTCAAATCAAATAGTTAAACGTCGTTGAAGAGGAACGATATGGATACTCCTCTTCAACGATGCATTTTCAATATCTTCTACAAAATGGTACTTATAAATGGGGAAATTTCTGTCACATTCAAACTTAATTAAGCTACACAGTCTTCACGACGTGTGGATTTCTGGAATTATGCAAGATTTCTGTCACTTTCAATTGGAGCAAAATCGGTCGGAGTTGTGCCTCCACAAATCTTATCTCATTCAGACTCTGAAGAGGCAAAAGCAACATCCCCTTGAACTGTTTCCTCTAATTTCTTCTGGAAAATTCAAAATTGACCAAGTGTTAGTTTTCTCAGCTTTTTCTTTTCCTTCCTTTTCTTTCTTTTCTGATCTTTTCTTGCTACAAGAGGAGAGGGGTGAGCACCTTTGCCTGTGGGTGACATTCTTCGCAGAAGAGAGACAACAGCAGCTATCTTCGAGTCAAAGTATCCTTCGCTTTTAAAACTAAGATTTTAACCAAGGTGTTTGGATTTCTTTCTTTCGCAGCAAATGGCCTTTCTCCTTGTTTGAATTAGTACGCACTTTTTTTATTTGCACATGCCAGCCTCTGCAACGAATAACTTTCTAAAACTTGATTGCATCATAAATGACGCTATACCTTCAACAGTTGAACCAGAGAACAGGTTTCTCGATCTTGATACAAAGTAAGGCTGTAAACATAAACTCAATCATAAGGGTTTTGTTCGAGATTCCATTACTATGTTGTGTTACGAAACTCGAAGTTTATGTCCGATTTTGTCCGAAATTTTTGTCCGACATTGTCCGAAATAAAGATTTTTTGGTGCGAAATTTTCTGTCCGAAAATTAAACATTTAGTGTAGCAAATAAACTTTATATGAAGCTTTAATCAAATTTCTTTTCGTTCATTAGACGGAGACACCAGGACAGCTTGAGCCCGTTGAACTCGATTATCATATCAGACAACCATCTTCAAAGTAAAATAACTGAAAGGTACTTGTGCTGGAGGGGGAGGGACTGTCTCTAGTAAATAGTCTAAAATATTCTGCCTGAGGTACTGTGGATTCCTGACTAAACTGACGATAACACATCTTATTGTTATTAAACTTTTATCTAAATGATGTGTGCAAGTGCTACTAACATATTGTACATCACAAACACTGCACTCTAACAAATTTACCAAATTTGACGAATCACTACCAAAATACGAATCATTTACCAATTTTGACAAATCACTTAAACAAATAACGTATCTTGTATTCCCTACCAGTTACCTTGTATTTAAAACTATCGCAGTTACTCATGTATTACACACTTGAAAACAAGCTTTACCACAACAAGAACATACCTTTGCATGTGTTTTCCTATGCCCCTGCTTGCTAATCCTAGCCCCGACTGAAATATCCTAAGGCTCTTACATATCCTAAAATGCAATTATTGGTGGCCAAGAAAAGACCGTAGGAGCTTAAATATTTGCTTATTTTCTTACAGCGTCCCCCACCACTGCTATATGTACTCATTCTTAGTACATGAAAATGATGGGTAATCACAAAAAACATGCAGAAATTGGACTGCGTACGTCTTAGACAACCGATGGGCTCCCAATAATTCCTTCACTTGATACATCGATTGTGAAATTAAAAGTCAAGGCGACACAGTTGCTGTAGTTGTTGCAGTTACTCTTTTCGTCATAATATAATGCTACAGAAGATGGTTTGATTAATTTTGGATATTCTTCTATAGGACTTGTGTTCCAACACGCATGTGATCCTTTGAAACTGATTGCGATAAAAGATTGGTCCATGTCCCTAGAGCTTTTGAAAAGCAAGTTTGCGCTTCACGTGCCTCGTTGTAGTAATCTGTTTGTTTTCTTTTGTTTCGAAAGACCCTAACTTACTTACGGCTAGTTATATATTTTTGAGAGAAAACATAACAGACGGACTCTTCGACATTAATCAACTTCTGTTTATAAACTGACTGTTGCCTTTTGCCTCGAAGAACGCGGCTTGGCTTATCGACGGCTTTTGGGCCGCTACGTAGAGACAGGTTACTTGAAAAGAATTCGGCCAAAATTTGGTTGGATTGGGGATTCATCTAAAGACAACAGCAGGTAGCGTGCAGAAAGCAGTGTCAGTAAATCCCATAGACTTAGCTTCGACTATCTTTGACATTGTTCAGTTAACTCGGATTTGGTCCCTTGTCGATTTGGACAAGATGCTTGGATTTTTAAACTCAAATAAAGGCTATCTGGTGGACGCTGCTCTCCTTATAATCTACCTAGAAATCGCAGGTTTTTGGACGTATGCAAGCATGCAGAATCAAGGTAACTGTCTCTTTGATTTTATCTACCCCTTTGACACTTTGGGTACACTTTTAAAAATTTTGCATCGGATGTTTCAGGCCTGAAGACCTTGAAATTCCCGCCATCTGTTCTTTGAGCTCGAACCATCAACTATCCTAGTGGTCCAGTGACGATTCACGTGTGACGTTTGATACGTTTTCTTCAATTGATTAGTGTGTTTATTGAGCCATTTAAAACAGATCAGACCTGGGTGATCTGCTGATGTAGAAAATATCAAACAGTAGATTATATTGATGAAAAAACCGTGTGTCATGGTCGGAGCTTTGCTTTTATACCTCTTCTCTTTATGCTACATTATTTCTACACGCGCTCAATGACCGCAGACCATATTATTTTTAGATGGACAAGATATGATCCTTAATTTTCTTACCATAAGTTTGCGGTAGTTTTCATTCAACTCTGGCTTACATTTATGTGGCCACTTACCCATTGATCATATAGTATGACCGAGAAAATTTCACGTTGTTTTATTCCTAGTTTTAGAGAGCTCGCATGCAATGGTCAATCATTGTTTACGTTTGATTAAAGCAAGTTTTTTCATTCAAAGTTCCACTGTATATCACATACGAGGCAAGCATCTGTAGTTACTGTCGACAGTGCAGTGCTCCATTGATATACGTCAAACTCGTTCAGGTCGAATGTTCCTTGGGACAGAAAATTTAATAAAATATCGGTACATTTTAACGCACTTTATGTTTTCTTTATCCAAGCGGGAAATTCACTTTAGTAAATGGGGTACGAGATTTCCACAAAGACAAAAGGATTTCCAAGGTTTTTCTGATAAAACAAAAACATGAAACCAAAGGTTTAGGAGTGATATGCCCCTCGCAATTATCCACTTTCAATTCAACCCGCTGTCCATACCAGCTATTGCACGCAAGTTATTATCCCAGTAAATCTAAATATAATTAATCAAGTTTCAGTTGTTTCATGTATTTTTTTGCTGTCGGGCTACCAGGCTTACCCACAAAACATAGATTATCTCGTTTTGTGTAACCTCTTTGTGTGCCAAATCGTACCTACGCAGCTCAAGTCATTCGTCCTTCCTTTTTGTGCATATAAGTCTTTTTTCATTTTTTCACATCCAAGATCAGATTTTCCTTGCCGGTTTGAATTACCCTATATACTTTTTGGTAACTTACCTTACCCTTCTGCATTTAATATTAATCTCTATATATTTCACTCTATCTGCATCAAATATATTTCTCTCTATTAGCTAATAACATATCATCTAATAATCTCCTAAACCAGATTTGGCATTGTGATGAGTTTAGAGGCAGTGTTTCTCTTCAACTTGAATAAATAGCCAATTGTGGCCGCAGTCTTTGTTGCTAAGAGCAGTACGTTCGTAGGTACACTGAAAGCCCATTGTACATAAAGTAACTTGTAAAATATCATCAAAAAATAAAATGAAATAATAAAATATAATCTCATCCTATCGTCCATTGCGGTGTCTGTTATTATCACGTGAATGAATTAAAAACAGAGAAATTTTATTGCATCAATTATGCTTCCGTTGCTATTAGTTTAAAAATTTTCTGCATTCACAAAAGCATTTCACTTAAAAACAGCGCACAATTCATGAGGATATGTGTAGGGATAAGCGAAGGAAGGTGAGCTTTTTGAGTGCAATGGCAGTATATTTCCACTTGCTGTTTGAAGGGGGGGGGGGGGGGGAAGAGTTGCCTTCTCATTTAATTTTCTATACAATATAAATCAAAATTTTTGGATGTCAATTTCTCGTGTCATGCCGAATTGGAGAGCAGTTGCAACCTAAACCCTTCCCGCACAATTTCCGTAATAACGTTATGACTTTGATTCCGAAAAACATTTTCAAGATTGCTCTTTTTTTAAATTGTCCCCTTGTTACTCTTTATGACTCAATTGGGTTATTAAGCTCTGTGATTCTATGGGGAAAGCGAGAACCGATCCTACCGAAGAAAAAAATCCAGGAGTTTAAGCAGTTAGCCACGGCTGTGATTTCGAAAATAAAATGGGCGCCATTTTGAAAGGTTTTTGATTTTAAAGATCGTGTGTCTGATGTCTGATTTGTATGAATTATTCAATGTTACAAGAGTGAATTTACTCTTATTCAGACTAACAAATTGCACATAAAGCAATTTCAAGTATTGCATAAGATTATTTCTTGTAGAAAACATGCGAACTCCCTTTTGAAGACCTGTTTTAGGCAAATTTTATGAACTGTTTTGTATTTTGGGCGGTCTTTATTGAATCTAGAAGTGAATTCAATTCTTTAGACGTTAGAAGCTTGATAAACCATTATTTGTAGTTGTGACATGCCACGAGGGGTTTTGAAGCGATGGTTGTGCGCCGAACTCTGATTATGGCTCAATGACCAATGAACTCAACGTCAGAGTAGCTATCTGTCGACCGATGCTCTGCAGCCAAACGCCTTAGGGTGGGTTGTAGATATTTATTTACAAATTAAAATATGCTTATTGATAGAATCCGGATAAGGATGAGGAAATCCAGCTTTAAGTCAACATGATCTGATTGTGATAAATTTCTATCGGCAACTTTACCTCTTGAGTTGCAGTAATGAGGCCGCAATCAATTTTGATCAACTTCTTCTCAGGTGTGATGGCGCAAGTTGGATTTTATTGCGTTCTTTGTAACATTTTGTTTCTCATTGATTTCAAAGTAATAAGACCACAAGAAAGAAACAAAGGGCTCCCGACCATGCATAGGATAATCAGTGGTGTAGTGGAGGGGTAGCGCGACATAACGCTGTTATGCTTTCTAAAAGGTTTGAGTAGTAGCGTTAAACTACCTACCCAAGCAAGCAAAGGCAGCAAACAGTGGCGTATATCTGTATCATCATGGATATTATTACAAAGAATCAATTTTTGATTAGAAAGTATAGCAAATAAATTGGTTAGGCTTTCAATGCTTCTCTAAACCAAAGTTCGAGCGAGTATGAAATTGATTAAAGTTTCATGAAGATATTGTCATTGCATTATGGACTGCTTATGTAAACTGGGCATGCGTAGTACGGAGATCCTTTATTCGTGATTGTACTCAGTAATGATCTTGATACTGGTCATTGGTCAAAATAGAGAGCCAGATTGTAGAGGAAGTAAATTAATATGGCTACTTAAATCAACGGGTAATATCCAAAAACGAAACAAAAAGTTGATAGAAGAACAGCCACGGGATGGCAAAGATTTGGGAAATATTGTGATTTCATGAGTAAAAAATCAACATCCTAAATTTGCAGAAAAGGGTGGTGGATGGAATTATTCCACTATCAATAACATGGGGTGTTAAAACATGGCGACTGGAATAAATTGGCAGTGGCACAAATAATCATAGGAAGAGCAATGCTAAACATTGCATACCTGAAAAGAGGCACGAATGAAATTTTAAGATCACAAACCAAAGGTTTTCACGTTTTAGAAAACTCAGAAAAAAATTTGTGAAAATTCGTAAATGGGCAAGCCATGTCACTGAAATTGAAGCAAGAAAGTAGACAAAGAAAATCACTGATTGGATACCAATTTCTATGAAAAGAGAATGCAAAAGACCTTAAAAGAGACGAAAAGATAATCTGCAGAACATCGCTTAAATCACTAGGACGTATACGTACACGCAAGCAGTTTGATGTTCAACGCAGAGATGTATTAAAAAGCAAGAAATATGATATTTTTCTGAAAAAAAAATAAAAAAGGTTGTTTCTTTTTTTTAACTTTTCCGTCATGTGAGGATAATGTATGAGGCCAAGAACGTCACTACCCGGGGATTGCTTCCCGACAGTGTTTCATTTTCGGCTCAAAATTTTTTTATGGGGTTCAGCCTTGTGTGTCTTATTCTAGCAGAGATATGCCAATTAAAAATGTCTTGTCATGAAAAATATCTCAGATAAGAGATCCTTAACGTATCAACGAAGATAACAGATTCAATATACGAATTATCATAATTTACAACCAAATAACAAAAATAGAGGTAAATTTCATGTCCCTGCTAGTGCCAGAGGAAACAGCACAGTTCGGTTATATTGCAATTCATGTCCCTACAATAAGGGGCAAACAAAAACACACAGAAACATACATACTTAATCTAATACTGCAATGAATATGGCTAAAATGCTGACAAAGACATGAGACATGAGAAACGAGAATATGAGCCCTCAAAAAGTTGTGATATGAGGCTAAAAAGGCCTAAGACTATAAAGAAATAAAGTTTTATCTACTTATTAGTAATTTATCTACTTTATTTGAAGCTTATTTTTATTTGAAGATTATAATCAATCTAAAACACTAAAAACAAGAAGTCAATTGAATCTGTTTGTATGTGAAGAATTTTGAAATGAACCCGGTGTCCTAATCCTTTCTAAGTTGGCATTGAAGAACCATCTTGGCAACGCTTTGTAAAAGCCAAAGATACAAGATTTATTTCATGCTCTTGTAGTATTACCCTTCATACCAGCCAAGCAACAAATATTTATGTATGTAAGTTTTCCCTTTGTATTGGAGATTTTATTTTATAGCTGTATCACAATTTCTAGGTTTCCAGCTGGTGTTCCCGAAGCTCATCGATGCTAATGAGCGAGTTGTTACCAACAGAATCAAAGATTACTGGAAGCATCGTCCATTCGCATTTCCATACTTCGAAGCCTTTGGACAAAATTTCACGTTGTATCTTAATCAAAACAGCCATCTTTTCACGCAAGAATTCAAGGTGGAAAAATTGACCAATCTTCATCAAATTGATTCTCTCTCGACCTATGAAGTAGCAGACAAGAGCTGCCAATTTGTTGGTACTGTGAAACAGCACCAAAATTCGAGTGTTGCTGTTAACGTTTGCAATGGTTTGGTAAGTAATATATTTATCTATCAATCGTACAAACGAATACATTGACTATTCAGCCATCGACCATCACAAAGGAGCTCTCGTTACCCAAAGGTATTTCTGTGTTGTAAAACCTGACAGTGTAGCCCTGGTGCTGAATTGGGCCCGTGCACGTCATAATTAAGAATTCCATCGAAAATCTAGGGGAGAAATTTGCATCTGAAAATGATTAACTTGACACTGTCAGCATTGTATTATGTAAAATAAAAGATAAGGTTGGCTAATTACATTGGTGTTATATCCTTTATCAGCGATTTTTCTCACATGGAGAGCTTTCTACCTATGTCCCTTAGCAGAGGATTCTTCAAAAACTCTATGTCCCATCCCACATCTTTATTTCTTACACATATTCTTATTTTTGAAGAAGCCTTTGGTGATTTATGGGCTTGTCTGTTAAAAATGAAATTAAGATCTTGGGATGTCCTTAATTGTGTATAAATCATCGTCAATGAAGTCAGTTTAAAAATCTTTTGGAGGGTAGTACCCTCCAACAAAAACGCATTTGTCCTTGTCAAAAAACCTCATTTCTATCCATAGACAAGTGTACTAGGAGGAATCGGCTGTAGCTTTTGCAAACAATCGGTATATGTTTATTTTCATACGAAAACTTTGCAGCATCTCGTAAAGACATCGGCTATATTTTTTATAATATTGCTCGATCTCTTTATCTCCTTCTTCTCCTTTGTCCCGGTTTTTATCTTAGAATGTGTTAGAGTAAGCTGCTCTATTCCTATATCTCCGACCTTTTTTATTGCTGCCATCCTCTACCTTAGAGACAGATTTCTAGAGATGTCATCGTCCAACCACTAATTTTTAATGGTTACGTAGGTACCTTTTCCCTTCAGTCTCCATACCCATCACAATCTTTTATTATTCTTTGATACACTGTCTCGTCACCTGCCCAAACCTCTTAGATCATGCCTCCTTCATTTTCATACCCGTATCCACAACGGCTACAACGGCACATCATTTTGTTTTATTTTTTCATTTAATGCTTTGCCTCTTAGCGTCAACCAACACTCTACAGAGCTCGACCAAGTGCAACAGGCCTATTCACAATCATGCCGATTTGACCTTTTGTTGCATTGGGACCTTCTGGTCACATATAACTGCTGACACTTCCCTCCAGTTAGGCCATGTTGCCTTAACTTTTTGCCTCCTCCCTAAGCTTTAATCTTTTTTTGCCACCCTCCCCCAGTGTTGATTTCTGATCCAAGTTAGTTAAGCCCTCCTACTTGCTGCAGAACCTGTGAATGCACTGCAGCCTGCTCTTATTATAACAACACATGTGGATTTACAGCATTCATCTTCAGGCCTTTGTTTGAAAGGTTTCTCTTCCATCTGCAAAGTTTTCAGAAAATATCAATCGCTTCTGACCTTGATTGCCATTTGATTGCCAGATTAAAATGGTACGCTTCTGACCTGCCCTTTGATAACATACTGTTTCTTTGCAAATATCCATACAAAAGAGCGTTTTTCAGGTTCAGGGAGTTGAGCCATCCCCGAAACATTCTCCAGTGACGTCCCCGACTTTGGTTCTTTTATAGTTTAGTGATTTCACTTTAGAAGTTAATACATTATGAAGACAATCTTTCGATAAATCTTGAATTCAAATGTCCATTTAAACACACGCCTGAGCCCAGTCCCGAGTAGCCCCACCCCCCCCCTTTCCGGTACGCCACATATCAGATGGTGTTAGTTGTCGATTGGTTCACTGTATATGGCTAGAGTATTATAAGATAGCCAAATTTGACACACGATATTATTTCTTTACTTGGCCCGCTAATAGAGCTCAAAACAGAAAAAAGAGTTCAATGAATGGCTGCCAAGAAGTAAAAGTATCGGTCGGTTCAACTCAACTCCTAGTCTACGTCATCAAGTTCTTAAGTCGAAAGCAAATGAATCAATTACATTGATTCATCAATTTAAATAAGTAATTGTATCAACTGGTTTTATGAAACGGAGTCTCTCCTTAAGTTTTAAATGGGGCATAGGCTCCGTGAACCAAATATGTATTTATGCAATTCAATTTCCCTTCTGCAATTGTATTTGTCTAATATGTGAATACACCCGACCCTTCCTCTTATTTGCTTATTCCGTCAAGAAACATTAATTTTGAGCTTACAAGTGAAATAAAAGGCATTTGGTCTTTCAAGGAACCAGACTCGTTAATCTATTTAAACAAGCTGAAAACGAAAGAGCGAGGATATTTTACGCCACCGACATAATGTCAAATTGTCAACATAACATCGAAAATCTGTACTTGAAACTATTTTGAATTTTTAAAAACTTTATTCCGTCAATATACAAGAAGCGAGACCCTTAAAATATTGCCAAAACAATAAAGAATTTTTGATAGTTTACTGAATCAATCCTTTTTAAGATCTTCGTTGCTTCGTATTAACGACAATCTACCAATAACAATAAAGTTAGAGAAATAATAAAGGTTTTCTGTGTTTGTTTATTACCTACTCTACAGCCTTGCTGGATGCTTTGGATAGGAATTCGGGGAATGGCAAAAAAAAATCTACGATCTTTAAAGTATCTGGAATGGATTTAGTTAGGACCATTCAGATTCCATATGAAGTTGCGTTTTTTATAGCATCTGGTTTAAAATGAATATGGGTTTTTTGCGCGCGACAAAGGAGCAAAGAGAATATTCTGTGTTACAACAATTTCATCGTTAGCCTCACGTGCATGGACTTCAAAGAATCATTGGCAACAATAAGAACGTGTCACATTATATCACACGGATGTGGTTGCAAAGTGGGTGCAGTTGATCACTGTTCTTAATTTCTAGTTTATTTTATTTGAAGCATGTGTCCCTTCATCTTGGTTCGTCACAATCAAACATATGATACATCATTGAGCGAAGCCAAATTCCTAACATGTTTCTGTTAAATTGCAACAAAGATTGGTTATCTACACAACAATAAACATGCAATCTCAAAACTCTTTCCTCTTCCCCAATTACAAAAACACTCTTACAGAGCAAAAAAATCGATGCCTAAATCAGGTTGTCATGCAAGCCATCCGGACTACAGCACTATTTATTGTGGCATAGAGAACTCAGAATTTGAATCATAGAGTAGTAAAATGCAGAAGGAAAGCTTTTTCCAAGCGTATATGCGAATGTGTAAAGAGTCTGGCCAAGATTTTCATCGGCAAAAAAGCTCACTCAAGACAAGGCAGAAGGAAAGCTTTTAGCAAGCGTATATGCAAATGTATTAGAGTCTGGCCATGTTTTAACTCGGCAAGAAAGCTCACTCAAGACAAGGCAGAAGGAAAGCTTTTAGCAAGCGTATATGCAAATGTATTAGAGTCTGGCCATGTTTTAACTCGGCAAGAAAGCTCACTCAAGACAAGGCAGAAGGAAAGCTTTTAGCAAGCGTATATGCAAATGTATTAGAGTCTGGCCATGTTTTAACTCGGCAAGAAAGCTCACTCAAGACAAGGCAGAAGGAAAGCTTTTAGCAAGCGTATATGCAAATGTATTAGAGTCTGGCCATGTTTTAACTCGGCAAGAAAGCTCACTCAAGACAAGGCAGAAGGAAAGCTTTTAGCAAGCGTATATGCAAATGTATTAGAGTCTGGCCATGTTTTAACTCGGCAAGAAAGCTCACTCAAAGCATGGCAGAAGGAAAGCTTTTAGCAAGCGTATATGCAAATGTATTAGAGTCTGGCCATGTTTTAACTCGGCAAGAAAGCTCACTCAAGACAAGGCAGAAGGAAAGCTTTTAGCAAGCGTATATGCAAATGTATTAGAGTCTGGCCATGTTTTAACTCGGCAAAAAAGCTCACTCAAGACAAGGCAGAAGGAAAGCTTTTAGCAAGCGTATATGCAAATGTATTAGAGTCTGGCCATGTTTTAACTCGGCAAGAAAGCTCACTCAAGACAAGGCAGAAGGAAAGCTTTTAGCAAGCGTATATGCAAATGTATTAGAGTCTGGCCATGTTTTAACTCGGCAAGAAAGCTCACTCAAGACAAGGCAGAAGGAAAGCTTTTAGCAAGCGTATATGCAAATGTATTAGAGTCTGGCCATGTTTTAACTCGGCAAGAAAGCTCACTCAAGACAAGGCAGAAGGAAAGCTTTTAGCAAGCGTATATGCAAATGTATTAGAGTCTGGCCATGTTTTAACTCGGCAAGAAAGCTCACTCAAAGCATGGCAGAAGGAAAGCTTTTAGCAAGCGTATATGCAAATGTATTAGAGTCTGGCCATGTTTTAACTCGGCAAGAAAGCTCACTCAAGACAAGGCAGAAGGAAAGCTTTTAGCAAGCGTATGTGCGAATGTATTAGAGTCTGGCCATGTTTTAACTCGGCAAGAAAGCTCACTCAAAGCATGGCAGAAGGAAAGCTTTTAGCAAGCGTATATGCAAATGTATTAGAGTCTGGCCATGTTTTAACTCGGCAAGAAAGCTCACTCAAGACAAGGCAGAAGGAAAGCTTTTAGCAAGCGTATGTGCGAATGTATTAGAGTCTGGCCAAGTTTTTAATCGGCAAGAAAGCTCATTCAAGACAAGGCAGAAGGAAAGCTTTTAGCAAGCGTATGTGCGAATGTATTAGAGTCTGGCCAAGTTTTTAATCGGCAAGAAAGCTCTCTCAAGACAAGGCAGAAGGAAAGCTTTTAGCAAGCGTATGTGCGAATGTATTAGTGCGTTTTTAGAGTCATAAAGGATAATAATGGCTTTGGGTTATATTTTATTTATGAAAGTTTTGCATTTCTATGGCTTCAGACATTACAAACAACCAAAATTGAACATTTGCCAGCTCTATTTCATACAAGAAAAAAAGAGCTGTTTCTTGGTATCAATTATTCAAGTCCATTAGTAACTGTAGATGATGCTTCGACTGATAAGAAATGTCATATCAGACATCTGTTTTCTCTTTTCGTGCTTAGATTGACGTTACGCTCAAGTACTCTAAGAAACGAACGAGTACTGAGATAATTAAGAAATTTCAGCCCTTGAAGAAAAAATTGATCGGCAATTTCCGGCTGAATTTTGAGAAATTTTCTCTACGAGTTGTGATAAGACTAGAAGGAAATTTTCTCACCTTCGTAGAGGTGCAATTATTTAGTAGTTCGTTCGGATTTAGCAACATTTTCTTGCGTTTTCTCAGTTATAATTTATCTAGCCTGTATAGCAAGTTATGGACACGATATAATCGAAGTATGGTGGTTTTAATAATAATAATAATAATATAATAATCTACCATATTTATACAGGATAGCCTTTTCAGTAAAGATAATACTGCTATCACTAAGGGTCCTGTTAAAAAAAAGTTTGTAAAGTAAAAGGTTCAAAATTATAAGAGATTGAAGTAAAAGCTTAAAAAAATTTAAAAGGTTAAAAAAGTTACACTACAGAAGTTAAAAAAGTTACACTAAAAATCTAGGTTTGTGTCCTTTGTCATCGTCACTTTGATCGTCACTTGGTTTTGTTCATCGTCACTTTGATGATTTTCATTGCGGATCCAAAAAGTAGTATATGTCCAATCTCCGGAAAGTATTTTTGGTATGAGCAAGTCCTAAACTCAGAAATTTTGTAAAATTCCAACAACATGATTGGCTGGTAGGACGGCAGCAAACCTCTTGACAGAAATGGTACGAACATTTGAAACCGATAGGAACATTGACAAGTCTCACTGTTTGCAGCGACGGAAACCCTCCCCATATACCAATTTGTGTGATATATAGACTCACTTTTGATTGCTCACGATTGTTTATTCCTCATGATTTAATAACGATTCACACTTCTCTCAGAAACATAAAAAGGTGCTCCAAAACCTAAACGAGACTAAACTAAAATGCCCAAATCGGCACACCCAATGTTAAAATTAATGATGTCATATTGAAGAAACTCTTAAGAAACAATGAGTAATGAAATTTCTCAATCAAAGCGCTGAAAACTAAAGTACTCAACTTCAACCTTTCAAAAAGTATTATATGCAGACGAAAACGGATAGAATAGAATGTATGTTGGTTTCAGAGTGGACACTTAGGTCATCGCAGATGAATATGGTACCCTTAGGGGGGCTTCTATTGGAGAGAGCATTTATAAGAGAGGGGCGTTTATTAGAATACATTGCTATATATCGTAGTATATCACGTTAATACTCGTACAGTATATCGCAAGAGGTTTTTTGTATCAGTTATCATATCTTTTGCGAACTTGCATCTTCTGCCAAGTTATAAAAGCTACTTCCAATAAAAAACTCATTAAATTATTAACAAGATAAGGAACATGAAACATCATGTTGCTGTTAGATTCCCTAAACATTCACATATTGCCTTTCACAGCTCAACTAGTGAAAGAAGCAAACGACAATGTCTTGTGCAGTTTCTAGCACATCAGGTTATATCACGAAAGTTCTTCTTTCAAACTTTGCATGTATTGTCTCTATCGAACCCTTATGAATTTGATTGGCAGCTTTCTCTCAGACAGGTCCACCACAATTAGGGTCGACGGCTACCTCTAAAATCCCCACTGAATTAATGCAGGTGCTCCACAGGGTTCTATCTTACCTCCTGTTTTATTCATCCTATTCATAAATGATCTACCAACTTCCAACGCTACGATTCTTTTGCTAATGACACCTTACCTTCATTTTTTTTATTCTCCGCATAATTCTGCTACCAATCCTACATGAAATATTTCAGCGTCACTTCTCACTAATGACCTTCCGAAAATTGAGAAGTGGAGTAAAGGCAATCTTGTAAAGTTTAATCAAACTAAATCCATACAGGTTGTCATTTCATGCAAACGAACCCTGACTTTCTTCTTGTCTCTGTGAATGGTACTGATTTAGACATTTCTGCTTGTTCTACTTGATGATCAAGGACAAAGATGGAAGCGTGCTTACCGAATCTTCTGACATAAAGAGACGTTGGAAACAATACTGCAAAGAGCTGTATGAGCAAGATACACGCGTAAACGCAGCACCTGATATATCCGCCGTATATATCAACGAACCGGAAATACTAATCTCAAAAGTCACCGCCGCTTTGAAGAAAATGAAGGATAACAAGTCTCCAGCGCAGTTGTTGAAAGCAACTGGTGAAAGTGGTGCAAAAATCCTTCTGAAAATCTGCAATAGGATATGGCACACTACAAAATGGCCACATGACTGGACTAGATCAATTCTGATCACCTTACCAAAAAGGGGGATACTCGAGATTGTAAGAACAACCTCACAATCTCTCTCATAGTACACGCCAGCAAAGTCCTACTCTACATCATTGCAGCACGTTTAGAAGCCCACCTGAACAGGGAACTACCACAAACGCAAGCCGGTTTTCAACGAGGACGGGGTACACGTGATCAAATAGCTAACATGTGATGGGTTATCGAAAAAGCCGCCGAGAAGAACCGCAAATAATTTATGGTGCTCATCGACTATAGCAAAGCATTTAATTGCGTGGACCATAAGATGTTACGGCATATTCTGGAGGAAATGGGCTTTCCACATCACATCATCCACCTCATCGAAAACTTGTATGCAGATCAAGGCGTTGCTGTCAAAACGGAGAGCGGACTCAGCGACTTTTTCAAATTGGGAAAGGGTGTACGTCAAGGATGTATTTTATCACCATAGCTGTTTAATATATACGGCGAGTACATCATGCGCAAAGTAGCACAGGACGAAACCAATCTCCTCGATCTGACTCTGAAACTCGATGTGACGTCCACATAACGATAACGTCACAAAATCTATTTTTAGATTTTTGAATTTTGAACACAACTCCCAAAAGATCATTATGAAATACCTCTTAATGTACAAAATCTGTTGAATGTGTTACAAATTGGCTGAGACATTGTCATATGAGCACAGGCTCTTCCCAATCAAACCTCTGTAATTTGGTCTTGGTTCATAACTTGACCAGACCAGAATAGGCCAGAATAACAGTAATCCTTTTGAAAATGTGCAATCTTTCATTAGCCATATCTCGCCCAATTTTGAATATCATTTTGCATGTTGAGAGGTATTTATGCCGTTCTAGATTAAGAAGTTTTAAAAATAGATTTTTATTGTCAGCAACAAAACTTCCAACACCAACATGAAAAAGTTTTTTTCTCGACATCAAGTCTTTAATCAGCCCGGGGGAGGGGGGCTTAATCAGAACCACTTTACAGCAGCAGTTTCATCCTTGCTATAAATTCGTTTTTGTTTGGTGCACACGATCCGAAAAAAATCTATTGCATAAAGAACAAACCTTTTACTGTGCACTGTTCGGTAACAAACTGTCATCTGAATATCATAGTTATTATAATAAGCTTTTTAAAAGACAGAAATACCATTTAAAAGCCAAAAATCTTTAAGATATTGCTTTTAACAATGAAATGTCAGATTTTAAAAAATCCAGAAATCTCTAAATCTCGTAAACATTGTTGGGCGTGATTTACCCCTCGCTCTATCCCACAACTCTTTCTTCCTCCCTAGATCTTTTAAACTTTAGAATGCCCTACCCTCTTTCTGCTTCCCAGACTCTTATAGCTTTTTATTGTTAGAAAAAAAAATAAACAAGCTTGATCCTAATCTGTCTAATTCTGCAAGTCAAATTACACCAGGAAACACACTTTCTCTTTGATAACTTGTATAGTTGAAAAGTGGTGGAAGACGCAATATTTAATGGATACAAGTACCCCAGGTTAAACATGTATTTTTTGAAAAGTTTAAAGCTGGATTTGCATCTCATTTTATTCAGCACGTCAAATAGCGCCAGAAAACAGACCTTCTTTTTATAACTTGCATAGTTAAAGCCAATGATGCAGAAGCGCCGAAGGCGCTAGAGGCAAATTTTGTTTTTACTTCCGCCATTTTGAAAAGTGGCAAAAAGGAACTTGCTCCATACTGAGTCCTTTAAATCTCTAAGTGTGTTTTAGAGGGAAAAATTGTAAGAAATTTGATCAATTTCATAGGTGCGGCCTATATTTAACTATTTGGAGTCGGGTTTTTTTTCCGTTGTTTCCACACAGAGGTGCGGGGAGATGCAGTGGCGGATTACCTATGGGAGATGAGGGGTCTAGGCCCCCGGTCCGAAATCTAACCGGCCATTTATTTTCAGGATAATTTTTTTTGTATTTTCATTCAAAGGCTGCGTACTTGATAAGGACCCGTTGCAATTACGTCGTGTGGGGGTATACAGACCCCCAACCAAAGATTATTGAAAATCTGGTGTGTTTTATTTAAATTTCCGTGAAATTGTCGAATTTGGTTCATTTGCAAAAATGAATTCTCTTGAAAACGTGGGTAGGTGAAATAAAACCTATCCTTTACATCTGTAATATGTTAAATATAAATCATTTATTTTATCTGCATGAATTGAATAAAGTATTTTACGGAAAGTCTTTTTTCAATACGAATATTTCTTCTGTAAAAATGTGAAAGCATCAGCTTTAAAGAAGATTGAGATGATAAAAACAAATGCATGTTCTTGAATTTGAATGAATGAATTTGAATGTTTTCTGTTATGTACCAGTTAGTATGCTACCAGCAGTGCCCCCACTGGACGGAAAAGGCGCATGAAATCAACTGAACGTCTCACACATAAAAAATTTCCCTAAATTCGGATCTACACCCCAGAATTAACCAGAAAATATATTTTTCACGGGCAGCTTTACCAGTATTTGTGGATAGGGAATGGATAGAGGCAATGTTTTGGGCAATGAAAGTCTTTCAGATATTTTCATACAATTACCTTATTATGTGGTTTCATTGTTGTAATCGATAGTATTACAACATCGATAGTATGTGAATATTTTTATGTAACAAGAAATGACCCCATTTTAGGGCAAATACCCCCATATCTCGTAAATACCCCCTTTGTATGGCTGAATAACATCAAAATTGGGAATCTACACCCCAGAATTGACAAAGTGCACCTAATCACATAGACTCCCTATCTGGGTGGTGATACTCCCTCTTCCACTATCGGACTAAGAGGTGGACTGGCCGGTGGAGCTACCGGGCGATCGCTAATTTTGAGGATTTTTACTGAGAACTTTCAGTTACTGTCTTCTATCGACAAGATATAGTTTTTTCATTGTTTCATTTTGAAATTTCTTTAAAGTAATGTGTGTCGGAAAGGTTGGGTTTCTCGCTAAAAGTTGAGATCATGATCTTGGCTTGTCGATAATTGCGAGCAAATAATCATGAGGGACGTCATTTAGCAGAATTATTGGGAAAGTTTGAAGAGACAAGCTATACAAAAACATATTTTGCCGGTCAGATTATCCGATTTAGCCAAAAATAATTTAGCTTTTTTCCTTCCTCTACTGTTTTTATCCAGCTTTATTCCAGTCAAGACTATGCTAGAAACAGCTGCTCTGATTCTGACTCTCCGCCTTCGTATTGCTTTCACCTTTTTTATCTCAGTCTTCATTGTTAGACTTCATTCCTATTCTAGAGAGAGTTTTTTATAAAACCAAATCCAACTGCTTTCCAATTGTCATGTAGCCATTTTTAACCATGGGGAATTTTTGTAAAATAAAGCAAAGAGATTTTGCCTAGGATCCTCTATAGGTCAAATCTGAGGTTGACAAAACCATCCCTATAAAGTCATATTTTCAAAATTCTTCTTACTTCGGCCAAAATTCCTAGCCATAGTGGCGGTCTTTACTAAACCCCTGAGCAATTGTAACATTTTGCCCCCCTCCCCTCCCTCAATTTCAATAACGTTTCGCATGCCCTGCCAATGCTACTGATGTTCTCGTCTTTGCTGCTGCTCAGCTCAACCATTCAGTTTACCTGGCTGCTCAACCAATGATTGGAAAAATATCATCCCAAATATGCTTGGAAAATTACATATCAAGATATTTGTTGAATAGCTTGGACATTTCATTAAGCCCGTGATTTGCTCTGTGGGAAGATACTATTTCATTGCAGATTTTTATGTTTGAGAGGTTTAGCCATCCACCAATCATTAGTGAGGTCCCTGATTATCGTTGTTATGCAGTTTAGTGTAAGAGACACTACTGGGATACTTTATGCAGCCAAATTTAATCCTAGAAATTCATACGCTTGAACGATAAATTCTCAATCACAACCTGTCGTTCAATCTTCTTTGCTACATTCTCCCCCCAACTTGAACTTCCTTTAGCTAGAATACGATAAATTTGTTTTCACACAATGACATGATTTTCTTTTACTTTTTATTCTACGTCAGAATTAGATTTTCAGTGATCCGCCCCTGCTATCCTCCTTTCAGAGTCAGTGAATAATTTGAAGGATTTCATATTCACAACAGAGAATGAAAGTAGATAGGGTACGATCGTTGGTGTAGTCTTGGGTGTGGCTTCTAGATGTTGCCTACAGCACGGCCACATGCCTAATTTTTAAAAAAGGCACCCTTGCTCATAGCCCATAACTTTTGTTCTTTTTATGATAAATCAAGTAGAGAAGCAGTGGCGGATCCAGACTACCGCCATTACCGCTCGAGCGGTAGTCAGATTATTCAAAAAATCATAGAAACAAGGATCATTTTCATGTTTATCCTACTACTTTAATTAATTATTGAAAATATTTGATCGCGCTGCAAACCAAGCCTTTCTTCCTAGGAACATGCCTGAAATTTCCACAGAGACAAAAATATTGTTTAATCCTTATCGCTATGGAAATTGCGTGCCAATTGCCGAGCCACATGTTTGCAAATAGAAGGCTAGCATGGGGGGATGATGAAATCATGGCTTGCTAGCTAGGGGGGTTGAGTCGGTGTAGAGCGGATTCGAGCTGCACTGAGCGGTAGTCAGCCTGCCTAAACCAATCAAATCGTCAGAAATCACTTCCAACCTGGGGGGATGCATACAAATTTTGTTGACAACCAATGAACAACCGAGTTGACTACCGCTCAGATGGGGGGTTGAGTAGTACTGTCGCTCAACGCGGCTCAAACGTTACAAAAAGATGGGGGGATGCCTATATATTCTGCAAGTGGGCAAACTGTAACTCCAAAGCCGATGTGACCCATTATTCTGTACAATACACAACTATTCGTTATTCGTAGGAATACATTTTAAAAGAATATTAAATTAAAAGTCAGGCCCACAATATTCGCCAAAAGTATGATTCTTTGTTTAACAAAAGTTGCTCTCAATAATTGCAAATTTCATCTAGCTTTTTAAACTTGAAATTTCCAACAGGTCTGATTTTCATAAGTAATTGTCCGACTAAATGCGAGTTTTAGGCGACACTTCAAAATTCTGCCAAATGTATCTTTTTTTCTAATTCTATGGTGTTCCTCGTCTAAATGCCGTAAATTGTTTTCAGAATATCCTTTCCAGAATATTGAATAAGATTATTTATTTCTTCTCAAGCTTGCTGTAAGGATACATGAAATTTCAGTAAAGCACCGCTTGTCTCTTGAAAATGGTCTACATAAGAAATTATAGAAAGCAATAATCATTTTAGAAAACCGGGTGTGACCAAGAAATGGGTGTGGTCTAAAGGGTGTGGTCAACCCTCTATCTCATTCCGGCGGTAGTCAGATTTTTGGCTGGATCCGCCACTGAGAAGCACGTACAATCTTCTTGACCATTCAATAGCATTTGGTAGGGCTTCGCACGAAGGACTCGTTTATACGCTTAGATGTACTGGAATATCTGGTTATTTGATTGCACTTTTTAGCGGCCTCTTAAGCTGAATGAAAAAAGGGTTGTTTTGAATGAAAAATACTTAAGGTTCTTGCAGGTTCTTGCAGGTGTACTTCACGGGTGTGCGCTGGGTCCTCTATTCTTTCTCGTCTGTTAAACAACTGCCACTACCATGCTATATACATTTTTTGAAATACATTCACCCGCTCTGGAAGTAATTAACTCTATAGTGTTACTCAGTGACTAGATTTCGTATTTTAACACGACATTTATTGTTCTGTTTTGTTATTGTTTAAGTTTATTATGAATCATAAGAGAATCACTTTTTTGCCTTTGATCTTCAGGCGAATTTACACCTTGTGTCGGGCAAGAATAATGTTACGCTCAAAATCGAAATTTTTGTACGAATATTTAGGCGCGGCAAAAACTTTTGTATCTTTTAAAAAAGTGGGTATAAAAAAAAAATTTTGTAGTATTTTATAAGTTATCTAGATTCGTAGGGTGTTTGATTGTTACTTTGTTCTATTTAGAATGGTATTCTGGTGCTTGATTCGAACGAGTACTACATCGAACCAATATCAGTACATGCGAACTATCGTAGCGAAGGAGGAGTACCCCATGCTCTGTATAAGCGCTCCTGGTTAAGTCTTCCAAACGACGTCAATGACGATTTGTTGGTTTCTTACGACGATACTTGGACAAAAAATGAACATCTTCCTCCAGGAACACGTAAGTTGGAAGTCCATATTGTGCTCTTTGTATTTTTTGTAAGAGATTTGGCTAAGCTTTTAATGTTTGGCGTCAAAGCGAGTGGACCTTAATAATAAAACTTTATTTTGATTCTTTCACTTCTCTTTAAAAATGCTGCTCCCGCAAAAAAAGGGTATCATCTTAAATAATTTTAAAATATAATGACATTAAAAATCGTCTCGCGATTTATGAGTTTATGTGCAACTGTGACTCAAAGATTTTGGTATAAAATACACCAGCGTCTTCAGAAATCACAAGGTATAGGGACATAATGATAATCATATTTGTAGAAAAAATGTATTGCATTATAACATTATTCGAGAAACAAGCTTTAGACCAGGACATGTTTAATCATAGAACAATAGCTTGTTCAAATTTTTCAAACTATTATCTTTATTGTGGAAGAAGACAAAAGTCTTATTTGAAGGTACCCCTGTTTGCTTCTTACTCACCTGCATACATTTTGTATAGTACTCATTTTAGAAAGCCAAACGTATAATCTTTATATTGCGGTATCTTAGATTACTATAACAGAATGGTAAATAACAAGGGTAACGAAATGTATATAGGTGAAGTTACGTGATTGAGAAGCAAACTAAATGCAGGGGTACCTTATATATTAGAAACTCCCAAAAAAGTGGTGCGAGAGAATCCATCCATTTCTTCATATTTTGAATAGATCATTTTGGCAATTAAAGAGATTCATAACCTACGGTTCATTGATGCTGTCTTTGGATATTGACAGAGACTAGTGAGGCCTTTTTCTATAAAAGCAGAAAAGTTGTTAATATTTTTCTTGTCTTATTTTGGAATAGTATAAGAAACACTGTTAGATTGTCAACAAGGTCTGCTCCTTTCAAAGTTACGCCAGAATCGTGTGTTTCAGTAATATTTCTTGGAAACGAAGAATATGATATTAATATCTGTTTTCCATTTAACAGAAACCAGTTTCCTTGGTCTTCAAATTGACTCCTTTTATTTCCTCAAAATTTGACCCATTTTAGTCTCTATATAACAATGCAATTCTGTATAACAGCTCAATGAACTTGCAGCTATTTTGTTGCATGGTAGTACTCTGTCACTGTGTGTTTTGGATTTTATCAGAGGACATAGTCAATACATGTTTTTCGAATCGGTGTGAGCCTTGAATTGGTGTTAAAGAATTGGGAATAATGACGTCACACGAATGTATTTTTGTAATTTTTGGGTTTTGATCATGTACTCCGAAAGAACACAGAAGTACCTCTAAATGTACAAAATCAGTTAAATTTCGGTCAATACATGATTTTCGAATCGGTGTGAGCCTTGAATTGGTGTTAAAGAATTGGGAATAATGACGTCACACCAATGTATTTTTGTAATTTTGGGCTTTTGATCATGTACTCCGAAAGAACACAGAAGTACCTCTAAATGTACAAAATCAGTTAAATTTCGGTCAATACATGATTTTTGAATCGGTGAAAGCCTTGAACTGGTATTAAAGAATTGGAAATAATGACGTCACACCAATGTACTTTTGTAACTTTGGGCTTTTGATCATGTACTCCAAAAGAACACAGAAGTACCTCTAAATGTACAAAATCAGTTAAATATCGGTCAATACACGATTTTCGAATCGGTGTGAGCCTTGAACTGGTACTAAAGAATTGGAAATTACAGATGAATTGAAATGATGACATCGCACTACACGTCATTTTATTAGAAAGTTTTTTTCAACCCAGAGCTCAAACTTTCTTAGCTATTTCCCAGTTACAGTACTTTATCTTTCTTGAGGCTTTCTTAGCAAAAATTTAAAAAATCTTTGCTACTGAGTATGTGAACAATTCATGAAAAGAGACTATTTCTATAGAGACACTTCTCAAAGCCTTAGAAATTTTCTTTCCTGCACATGATGGTCACAACACAACACTCTAATTTTTCTAAATTTTTCAACTTTCTTTGGTTTCAAAAATCCAGGCAGTGGATTCAATTGGGGGCAACTAGGGGCACTTGCCCCTCCCTCATCGAGTTGAAGCAAGTCTGGAGCACCTTTTTAGAAAATTGTGCGCCCGTTTTGAAGAACGAGAATCAGGTGAAAAAGTTTCTGAGACTTATGGGTTAATTTTCTTCAAGGATTATCTCAAAGTATACAACAATTATTGTGAAAATTTAATTACAAAGTGGATAGAGAGCCTACTGTCAGTAATTAGGGTCTGAAATTGTTGTATACAGCGTACACTCGTCACTCTTCAAATTTGTTCTGGATCGGCCCCTGAATCCAGTACTGAACTTTTTTCACTTTTTGGAGAGCCGAGCACTACTTTCCTATAAAAATACGTGTATTGTCAACAGCTACCACCAAGAACATACCAAGTTGGTTTCCGAATGTACAGCTGTGAAAGACTATGTGGCCGCTTCAGGTTCACTGGTATTTGGTGGATTTGACTATGTTGTCAAATATGAAGTATTTGTATACATTTGCTCTTTAAGTTTGCAAATGAAGGTCGTGAAAAAAGTCTTGAGAATCTATGGTCAATTTCTTGCTTGAAAAAGGAGGTTATGTCATCAATACTGGTTTCTCATCAATACTTGTGTATCTCTTGTGAGCCAGGATTGTAGTGATGATGAATTGATGTTTCAGGGAATGATTTCACAATTGATGTTTATCCATTTGTTTTGTAAAATATATTTATAAGGTTTACTTCGTTTTAACAATAATAAGAATCATATGAGTTGAGAAAGATAATTTTAGTCGAATTTTTAAAACAACAACTTTCGAGCAGTTTCTTGAGGTTGAGAGTGATCACTACTATGTTTTCTTAATTTTTTGGTCATATTATGTGTTTTGTAGAAAATTCCTCTTAAAAATTGCTAAAAAATCATTACATATTCCTTAAACAACGTGCATGATTTAATTCAGTTGGTGGCTTTTGGGATTTTTATATAACGTTGATATATTGAAGCTTCAAAGAGAATGTAAGGTATCCAATTTTTCTTTTTCCAAATGGCTACGAATGTGGAACAAGCTGTCATTGGGCTTTATAAAAAGATTCGGTTTGTTGTTGACGACTTTTTCGGTTTTTTTCAGCTTTACTTTAAGAACAGGCGGAGATGGGAGGTAGGGTTCCCCTTCGGAAAGGTGAGCTCCGTTAGATGGGTTTGGGTATTTTGGAACACTGATTCTGAAAACTGGGGCCTTCAGCTCCTATTTCATGTTAAAATCTCGTTTTTAATAAAATTAGACGCAGTTGCGATCCACCTTTCCGGGAAGTATCTAAAATTCATCGGATTTAGATAAATTTGAGATGCTGATTTCAAAAATCAATTTCAAAAGGACGTATTAGGGGATGCTTGGCCTCCATTTCATGTTAAAATCTCGTTTTCATCTAAAAGAGACACAATTTCATTATAAGAATCATCCCAATTTAGTGCGATAGGATAATAATCAGGATGTGCTGACCGTTTGATTACATACAAAAAGTGCAAACCAAGAAAAAACACTGTAATACCAATCTAGTCAGATCGCTCTGGGCATTGTCACACAATCTTATGTCATTAGGAGCTTGTCGTTTGGGTAGAGTGCCCAAAGTAAATGAGCGGTTGTCAGTATAGAAAAGATATACCATTTAGTATTTTAATGTATTTAAAAACAGAGTGTTATTTTCTTCAAGACTTCTTGTGACCGAAAACTTTTTGAAAAAATTTCCTGTGAAATTAGTTTGGATTTTGTGACTCAAAAACCTCAATAATGCAATAAAATTATGTTGTTGAAGTCAAAAGGAGGTTACATGAGTAAAAAATGAAAGTTAAGATTTTATCAGAAATGTTTTGCCATATTTATATTCAGAACTGCACAGAGGTCTTGGAGTTCCTAGGACAAAACCGAAGGTCAAGGCCCCCAGTGAGCGGAGGGAACAGAAAATATTTGTCACCAAGCCCTTAAGATTAGCTTAAAACGCATTCCAGAATATTTCTTTCAGTCATTTCTTGCAAATATTTTAACACCTTGCGTTCTTAAGCATACTTTTGCTACAAATGATTGATTCCATTCCTAACATAGCGCAATCAACCCTGAGACTCCCTGGGGCATTTTGACCCTCATCCCCCCTTTCAGCAGCCCCACTTAGAGTGGATGCTATTGTCAAAACTCTTTCAAGGGGTTGGCAAAGAAGTGTGGAACATTGCCATTCTCTGCATAAATGAGCGAGCATTAAAATGGCAGTTCCTGCATCTTGATAAATGAAGCGATTTTATGAAAGACTCATACCAAAATATATAACTTTGCACAAAGGAGATTTATCTGTAGTGTTGTGAGTGCCTTACAAGCAGGAAATTCTTGCAAAAATACACCTGTGATACGGGAGGTTGGTTGTTTCTTTATAGCCTGCATTTAAAAAATATCTCAAACACTGATAACGGTATGGGGTCGTAATGACATATCAGTAATGACATAATTTGTTACTTTTTGCAACGAAAGCTGATCCCCTTGAGCTTCCTAAGCACAGTATTACTTTTCGAAACATAGTTTTGATCTTTTTCAGTGCAATGAGTTGATTTCTTCTGAGCATTTAGATTCCTTCCAACCTGCTTAACTTCTTGCTAAGTGTACAAAACTTCTCTATTATTCATCCATGGTTGAGAAATTTCCTGTGAGAAAAATGTTCTAACTGATTTCCTGTGACCAATGGTCACACGGTCACGGGGAAAATAACGCCCTGTTTACAAATACATAAAATTACATCTTATTTAAAACTCAAGAGATTTATACATGTATCTATAAAGTGGTACATAGGCACATTGTGGTACATATTGTCTATACGA
Organism: Rhopilema esculentum; assembly: GCF_057945365.1. NCBI lineage: Eukaryota > Metazoa > Cnidaria > Scyphozoa > Rhizostomeae > Rhizostomatidae > Rhopilema > Rhopilema esculentum. Next base: position 7,329,475 of record NC_142821.1, read on the forward strand.
TGTAGTTTCGAATTTTGGGTGCTTGCGTTAGTGGAGCGTTATTTCTAAAATGTACTGATGCATCTTGTTTTAAATATGGTGCATCTCCTTTGAATTAAAAAGTTCGGTGAATCTCCGTTGAATAATAATAATGCTGCGCCCTGCGAAGCAGTACATCTATTTTAAGACATGAGGACATATTTGTTTCAAATACAATAATGAGTTTTGTTAGACCACTCTTCTTGACGTAATTGCTTTAAGGTGGCACCTCTTTTTGAAAATATGATACTGTTTCTTCAATAATATAAAAGATATGATTTGGGTCTATATCACACCTTTTTAGCTTGTTAAACTGCCTTAATATTGTGAATTTAAACTTTCTATGATCTGGCATTCTCCATTTATGGCCAATGGTACAATTAGGGGTCTTAACTGGAGTACCACAGTCTAAAATAGATCTTAGGGGCAAGATATGATTTGGGTCTATATTATATGCTGTTCAGCGTATCAAATTTGGTGTTTTCTAAAATTTGGGTGCTTGTATCACAATTTGCATAATTTTCGGCTAATTTCCCTCACTATAATGTCAATGTTTCTTTACTTTTCTTCCCCTGTTTTTCTCCTGACAAAAAATTACACATATGTGCCATAAAATTAACTCGTTTCTCTTGAAAAAGCTTGAGAAAAGCTTGTGCCAACTTTTCAAAATTGATACAAGGCAAATTAAACTTTTTCTCAGTTAATCGGAATTTTTTAGAACTAAATGGTAACTGTAAGTACGTATTAATGTTAATGATATCCGAAGACCATCTCCAAAAACCTTAATGTTTAAAAGCAAGCATTTTGAAACATCCTCATGCTCTTTGACCGACACTCGTCAGAGTATAGAAATCGACCGAAAACTCTAAGCTAAAAAAACCCAGTTGTGGATTGAAATACAGTCCAAATTATTTTTCATGTTAAACTAGTCTTCGTTAAACATTACTACAGCAACGTCCGAACCTTTGAATACAGTAAGTCCCTTTTTAAAAAAACGCGAATTTTTATATCATTCAGCCTTGCTTCTTATATGAAAGAAAACATTGCTTCTTTTATCTTCATTTAGCAACTCCTTTTACGTGTTTTCTTTTCGAGAAAGCATCTTGAACTTCACGGATCATGCTGCATAGTATACCCTAATTTTTAAATATGGATGAATTAATTATCAAATAATGGATTTATTTGAAATTTGATAAAACATTTTTTTAATTTTTCTCCATTTATAAGAAATTTAAACAAATTAAACCACCTAGATTCTAATAAAGAAGAAAAATTTATCTTTACTGGTAGGTAGAAATTTCTTGTATGTCAACTTCTTTGTATTGGTGACGTTGTATTGTCGTATTTTTTAATTTTTTTCAGATATAATTTCTTTCCAAACAAAAGAACAATAGTTTGTCGTATAAACTAGAAGTCTATGCTAACATTCTGAAATGCAATTTAAGCCTGGTTTCCATATGATCACTAAGGATCGCTAAGGATCGCTGAGGATCGCTGAAGTTTTGTAACGATCATATGGAAACTGCAGTTAAAATATCCAGCGATCCTCAGCGATCGGATCTTTCAGAATAGAAATGAGTTCTATTCATAAACGATCCTGAAAAATTAACGGAAACACGTCAGCGATCGTGAACGATCCACAGCGATCCAAGTATCTCACGATACAGTTGAGGAGACAAGGGAAAAACAACCGCAATTCCTGCACGAGTGTTTCCCTTACAGCTCACTCTGTTTTGTAGTCTCATCGTAAGAGCGAAATCTATTTTTATTCCTACAGCTCCGACTGTCTCCGTTATGCCACTGATGATAGCTTATGATTTTTTTTAATTTCGGAAAAATTTCCAGTAAAAATTCCGGTAACATATTTAACGAAAATTTTCCTTCTAAAAATTTATTCGCTGGAAAAATATGTCGTGTTTTGTGAGTTTATTACTTTGTTTCGAAGCCGATTATTTTGCACTCAAACCGGGCCATATTAGCCATAATCTCGTCGCCTTCTTGTAAGCAGTTACCCGTCGACACATCCATCTTTGTCTGTTACCGGGTATCAACTTTTGTGATAGCACATTTCTGTATTGATGTAATATTAGTATGCTGCATTAATGTGGTAGTTCTATCAAATCCTGCCGTTTAATTCTACCATTTATTTCGTTATTATTCAACAATTTTATGCCTTTACGATCGTTTTGTATGCCAGAACTAAAATTGCCTGAGGCTCATCCATTGGGGGTGTGTATTAGCCGAATTAATTTTCCAATAGCAACTGAGCTATAGGTCATAGAAGCAAAATGGCAACCCTCTCAAAGTCTTGAACCGTTTCATTTCACATGCATACCTGATTTAGCTTTTCCCGTATAAAATCTTATTTACTTATCAATGTGTGCTTAGATGTCATGTGTAGGGGTGGGGGAGAGGGTGGCAAAATATATTATTTAAGGTAACGTCCTTTTTATGCCAGAAAACTCACTTTTGCCAAGAGTAAAGACCATTTTAACATCAGGGAACGCCCATGACGCAGTTCCCTGATGTTAAAATCATAGAAACAGGTCATAAAGAATATGTTGCCAAAATGTTACCCCTCATTCAACATTTTCTCACCGACCTGGGAGGGGGGGGGGGCGTCTTCCAAGTCCCGCTGTTGCTCAACCACCACTGCTTTAAATGTCGTTTCTTTGCTTGCTTTTTGTGTTACTTGTATATCACGTGCTACGGCAGAAATAAAAAGATGAATAAGTACATGAATAACAGCAACCGCAAAATACAACAATAGCGACAAAAACAACTGCAAACACAACAAAGAAACAAGAAAAATACAACAAAACATTTAAACATTTTGGACTTGATGTAGCTACGTATCATGTAACAAAAGGAAAAGCAACTTCAACAACAACAACAACAACAACAGCAACAACAGCAACAATACAGTAGCTAAGTAATGCTCGTAAATTTTGCTCTCCAGGATAATCAAATATTGACTGCCTAGCAACAGCAATATTTATGCTTTGAATGTTTGTTGAGAAATCATTACATTTGTTGGTATTTGAAGAAATGTCGAGAAAAACATCTTCTGTATGCGTCATTCAGGGCATATAAATCGACAATGAGACGCTGTTTTTTCGGCTTGGTGTTTATTTCGATTTTTTATTCTAAAATGAATTGATAAGATCAAGGAAACCTCCCTCGTCCTTTAATCGGCCCGGCTCCTTTTCAACAATTAGGAAAACTTGATGATGAAATCCTAACAAATGTCGTTTAGAAACATAATGAGCGTAAGGCAAATGGAACATCCTTATTGTATTAGCTACTGTTTTAAACAACAGAGTTGTCTGCCATGTGCTTGGCGGTACAAGATACCTTCGACCAAAGCCTGTTCAATTTTGGCAGACTGGTCTTTTTCTATTCTAAAGTGCTCCATCAATTGTCAAAAACATAGTGGTTCAAATCTTAGATATATCCTCCTTTCTTACTTAAAATTGGATCGATAATAAGATTTTTAGATAGTCTAGTTTTTTTTCTATTGTACATTTATCCTAATATGAATAGTTTGATGAATGGTTATTCTGAAAGAATGAATGTTTTGATGGGATGAGAGCTCAAGAGCCACAACCCTTTCTTCAAAAAACCATTCATGGTGAAACGATTATCGAAAATTTCAACATTTATTCTGCATAGGTATAATGACAACATACAAGTCTCCTGTAGCATTTCTGTTGACATAGTGCTAGATTTCTTTCTAATGCTTACAAGGTTAAGTTGCTTGATATTTCTGAGATTGCAGCCCTGAAAGTACCTGAAAGATTTCTCAGCCAATTTTGTAGGTACGGAGATCGTTTTCCACTTTCTCTAGAGAAAAATAATTGATTTTAGACAGAAATTATTGATGATTTAACAACTTGAGCAATGGAAGACCTCTTAAACAAAATGAAGTGTCAAACCACATGAGAATGGTTGAACAGTCAATGACCTTGATGAAGATCATTGATAACAAAGGAAATTTGAGAGCCACGCCAAAACCCTGCCTTCTCTAATTTTTGGAACAGTCATCAAAAAGCGTAAGGGTATTGTCCGGAGAAAAGATATTGATTTTTCTGGACAGTGTAAGAATCATGCCTGAAGTGAATGCTATTATGGATAAATTGGAAAGAATCGCAAAATTCCCAAGGTTGTGCCTCAGGACATGCTATGAAAAATTTAAACCAACAGCATGCTCCTTTTCCCTTTCTGTAATCCATCAACCCGTACAACTGTTGTTGTACTAATTCAATTTCGCTTTCGGAACTTGCTGTGCATAAAAGTGAGGCTATGGAAGGAAAAACCTTTTTGACCGTGCGGAAATCGCCTCGTTTATAACTTTCATTAGGCTTGGTCTCCTTTTTCTTTTCGGATGAACATGAAATTCTCCAACTGATTTGCTTTATAACTGACAACTTTAACTGCAATTGTGTTAGGTACTTATACATCAAGAAAGAATTGTTTCGTTTTTTGTTTCTGAATACTGAGAAGAGCAGTGTTTTGTAGACAGATTTGCCTTTCGGAAGATGTTATCTTTTATACCTTTCGCTGCCTTCTAAAACAAGATAGCAAAATTCCTTGTTTTGTGATGAATGTTTTTGTTTCTATCTTTTACCAACTCTGAGGCATCATCAAGTGACGGAGGGTTCAAAATAAACCATCGTGGCTCTCCATTTTCTCCTGTCCTGTGCCATTCGAAATATCTCTAAAATACTTATTCGAAATAATCTTTGATATTTTCGCTGTATCTAACTTTTGGCCTTTCTCTTCCTCTCTTTCCATAAACCATTCCAATAAACAAATCTATTGTTATGTCATTCGCCCTTAGTATGTGACTTATAAAAGACATTTTTCTTCGGTTTAGTGTTGTTAGTAGCCGCTCGTTTACAGTCATCTTCTCCAGTACCCATTCATTAGTTTTCTTTTCAGTCCAACTGATGCGCATTAGATGTCGGTAACACCATAGCTCAAAAACTTCTATTATCTTTTTGTCTGACTGTTTCAGCACCCAGCATTCTGAACCATAATTTGCTATACTAAAAACCAATGAGTGTAGCAGCCATTTCTTTGTAGCAATTGTTATTCTCTTATCTTTCCATAAGTTCGTTAGTGAGACCATGGCATTTCTTGCTATCATAATCTTCTGCGAACGTCTTTCTTGTCGTCATAATTATCAGTAATCAGTGTTCCGAGATAGCTAAATTCCTTTTACATTTTCGATTCTCTCGTTTTCATTGACTATTATATGCTCTGCTTCATTTTCATTCTGGCTGAGGCTCGCGTTCATATAATAAAAGTGTATTACAGCATGTAATCAACATTACTTACGGCAATACGTTTTAATTCTAAGGCTATACGTTTTTCAGCCACCTACCACTTTGAGAGAATCACTCTTTCTTGTCTATGAATTTTCCTTCGAAGTTGACATTATTTGTCCTATATCAACAGGTTCTCTTTTCATTTCACGTCTGTCTGCCATCCGTAATCTGATTCGTCTAGCAAGTGCTATTCTCATGGAATCAAAAGTCAATCGATTTCACAGTCAGCATATTCTCACATTTAATATACTGGACGACTATCCCTTTTAGCTTTATTTCTCTGGTCCATGAACTTTGTACCTCCCGCAGAAGTCGCTGCTACTCAAGCACGAATGTAATCCAACTTTACAAGTCTCAGTTTACCTGTCTAAATACGAGTTCCTCCTTGACTAGTTATGCATTAACTAAAACAATTTGCTTCACTTACACTCTTGTAACTGAACTCATCACTTAATCTTACGCTTCGATTTTGTACCCCGTTAATGTGCTTTTCCATCTTTATCTGCTATTTAATCGCAGGTCTTATTTGCAAACTCTTAACTGAATTGTGCCACGATCCCCGTTATCCAATAAACGATTTCAAAGTCGACCTCTACCCAGAGAGTTAAATCCGTTAAATTTTGCAAGTGGAGTCAAATCTAAGCCTTTAGTTTTAATCATACAGATAACGTTGCTATACACGAACTAAGTGTCGCCTTGTTTCTTGTTTGTAGCTTTCATGATGACCCCCCCCCCCCCCACAATTGTTGCTCTCTGCCTTCTGTTTGTTTAATAGAATCTCCAAAATGCTACTGCTAACAGTTAGCGCCAGGATTTTCTGGCAATTGGGCTGACTGATCTGAACAAACCCTGATATAAGGAAACTTGTTGCCTGTTGTATGTGTATCCTATAGTTGATGCTGTATTTACGCAACAGAAATAGCTAATGTTTCGTTATGAAATCAGGTCATTCTATGAATAGTACTAGATATGTCCTTCCTACGTATAAAGAATGTTTGTGTCCTGCAATATTTGTCATTATAACTATATATTCACTAACAAAGATTCTTCAGCTAAAATGCAAAACAGTGTGCTAATCGATCCAAGTAGAACTTAAGGCAATAACTTGGCATTAAAACTCAACTTTATCGTACTTTACGTGTCTTATTACATTTATGACTTTGTTGTGACTTACCGTTATCTGTTATCATTTCTTACCAAAGAATATGATCAACGAGTTGGTAAATTTATTGATTACCTTGATAATCATATGAACGTTCAGTAATTTGGGGACAATTGCCTCTCCAGCACAAGTGACGAAGGCTTCTAACACATCCCCCTACCCACCCCAATATTTTTTCTCTTCGAAAAACGTTTCTCGAAGAATGTTTCTAGAAACTTTCTGCACTCTGTATTTGCGATTTTTCAAAATAAACAGGACTGTTGCCTTTTATCGAGACGATAAGGAGAACCATTGTTACACTTAAGAGTACTGCTTTGTTTGACCTTCAACGTGGCCATAGCTAATAGGATGAAAATAAGAATGAAAAACAAATCAGGAAATTAAAAAGCAATCAAGACTTGTCATAGTCTAAATACACCAAAAGGTAAGTCAAAGTACAATAAAGCATAAATTCAGGTATCATTGGACTGGGGATCATCTGAATCTGTCTTACATTCTCAATACTGTAATCTCTTTGTCATACGCCCCGTCCTGTTGTCATAACTTTTAGCGTGTATATAATAGATTTTTTACATTCTTGTGTTTATTAAAATTTGTTAATAGTAACAGACTCTGTAAACGAGACGTAACTTAGAATTAAGCAGATTATATGTTCTACAAATAGCCATTTCGACTATTTTAATAAGAGTAACTATCATTAATGACATTTGGACTATCGTTATTATAAAGTTGAATTGCAGCATGAGTATACAGGGAGGATAGTAAAGGTCACAACTTCTATTCCAAAGTTCGAGAATATGAAGAAAAGGTCCTCTTACCCACCAGCCTCGGTTGTGGCAAAATTAAAGATGGCCCTGCTTCTTTTTGATTTGGCAAAAAAAATATTTTCTTTAACAAATGATATTTTTTTAGAAGGGACATGACCTTCAACCCCTGTGGCGATGGCCCTGATTGTCATCATAATCATCATAATTATTAAGAACAAAGTAATCATCACCTTTTCAATGTTTGACATCGACTCCAGTTGCATCTTTCACCTTTACTGGCTTGATCTTAGATTGAAATCAGTTACACTCATTTTATTAAAACATTTTACTTGTTCTAATAAAAAGACTTTTCTCGTCTGTTTGTTGACATTCTGTACTTGTCAGCAAAAATTCCTCTCTGAAAGTTAGTCTTTCAGTCCAACTAATATACGGTCATAGTGTAGTGGAATTAGATATTAAAAACGGTCAAAAACCCGGATAAAAATATTATAAAGCTGTAATTTGGAGCACAAATGTTCTATACTAAGCTGGAAATGACCAGAAAAAAGCCCCATCAATTGAACATTGGGAATTCCTTATTTGGGCAAATACCATAATGGCGCACTGATCAGTAGTGGTTCAAAATTTTAATGTTGCTAAATAATTTCATGCTGAATAACTTTTATTTAACATACGTACCCTTAGAATCTGCAAATTTAGTGGTGATGGGGCAGAAACAAAGTGGGACGAGTTAATATTGAAAAGCGCGCGGAAAAAATGGCTGATCCTCTTGCTGAATATTTTCATTTTCTATCGCAAATTCTATCGATGCAAAATATGGTTAATAAGATAAAGTATGGTAATACCCACTCGGCCCGGGCTGACTCTAGTGAAATTTTTTCACTGCAGCAGAAAATTCCGGTCAAATCTAAAGAAATATCTAAATGTTCAAAACAAAGTAACTCGCGACCGAACGGTCCAGAAAACATGATTTTTTCATTATAAACTAATTCAAAGATGAAGATTTCAATTCTGACAGTTTTTCAACTTTTTTCGTTGACATCCTCCATCTCAGTAATTTTTGTTACTAAGACGTAAAGAACACGCTTGATGCTGGGCTGCACAAAACTACAGCTTGATGCTGGGCCAGTAATATTCCCTTTATGCGCCCTTCTTTACCAGAAAAAGAGATAACTTCCAAATTACGTATAATCCCAAATATTGCAAACTTTTCAATTGAGAAGTGCGCACATGGAAAGAGGGTGTTTTGAGAGTACCTAGGACCCAAAACCCGAAAAATAGTTATGAAAAACGGAGAACCCGGATTTAGAAATTGGAAAATCCTGAGACAAATATATATACTTCAACGTGGTTCACCTTTTCCCGTGTTCTGCATTAAAATACCTTCGTACCCGCAGTTATTACCAGCAAGAATATTTGTCTACAAGGCACAGGGTAGATCCTTGCCTTTTTTCTCCAAATGAAGATGTCATCAGTGTTTGCGGAAGAACAGAATTTCAAGGAAAATTGGCGTAGATTGCGGAAATCTGGCAATTTCTTAACGGAGCGAGGGAATTTTACACCCTTGCCGGACGCAGATACACGGATTGCAGAAGTTTCAAAATGTTTAGCGGGATTCTTAATCGGCTCCTTGTTAGATAGGATTTCATCATCGCATGTTTTGATCTTGTTAATATATAAGTTGTTCATAAATAAACTTGTATACATTCAGAGGTGGCGCCAGAAATCTTCCGACAGAGGGGTTGGAGCTTCCAACAGGGGGGCTAAGTTGACTGAAATATGCAGTTTCCGTACGTTATTTTGTCACATTTGCTCCGACAATAACCTAAAATTTTCTTCCGATAGGGGGGCTGGATGCGTCCAATGGAGGGACTGTAGCACCCTAGCCCTCCCCTGGCGCCACCACTGTATACATTCTATTGCCCAGTTGCCCCCTATCTGCTATTTTTTACCAGAAAGTACTTATTTCCACATTGTGAGGACGTGTATGTTGAATAAAAGTTGTTCAGCATGAAACTGTCTTTCAGAATATGTACATATAATGTGGTTTTAGCGACATCAAAATTTGAACCCCTGCTGATCAGTGCGCCATATGGGACATGCCCAAATAAGGAATTCCAATTGATGGGGCTTTTTTTCTGGTTATTCGCATTATCGTATGGAACCTATGTGCCAAATTACAGCTTTTTATTATTTCTGTCCGGGTAAAATCATAATTCCATCACACTATCAGGTGAAGAACCAGAAAACCAGATAAAACCTTAGTTTTATCTATGACCATGACAACAAACCAAAACTCAGATTTTGGGATAGTTGGGAGTCATGGTAGAACCTTCTGATAGAAGATGGTTCCTGATGATGATGATATCAGGTGAAATCGCACTCTTCAAAAGAAAAATTCGGTCTGAACTAATCGACTTTTCGTGAATTTCTTCATCAATAGGATTTGCGCAAGGCTCATGCTTTACCATATCTTCCTAGTCCTGTCGGCTGGTCACGACCTCTTTTCGGTTTTACATAGTTTGAATTTCTCATGACTGTGCGATTTGACGCAACTTTTGCAGTATTCTGCTATTTTAGTTTTCGTGTGATCGGTTGCAGAACAGTCGAAATGGAGATATGAGGGTAGCAGGTCCACGTTGGCCTTAAGAAGATTCTTTTATGCAAGTGTTTCCGGCATAAAACAACAGTGCATTGCATCGAAGACCGCATGGGAAGTGAGTTGTATCGGGTCATGTGCAAGAGAACAGCTTCTACATAAATAGTCACGCTTTTATAAGAGCTACAGAGCTGCTGTGACATTGAACAAGAAACTCAATAGTCTTTGTCTTAAAACCTAATAAATAAAGGAAGCGTGCAAGTGCTCAATAAAGCATTTAATTGGCAATATTATCTTGCTGCTGGCATCAAAAGTAAAACGGAGCAACTTATTGCGAACTTCAGGAGCAAAGGGAATCTGCTACTGGTTTTTCTCTAGTTTTTCGGAAGGGATTATTTTGTTTTGCAGATATATAGTTTGAAAGTCACGATGGAAATTACATATGGATTTTTGATAATCGTTTATCTTGTGATCAGCGGCAATGGGCTGTTAACTTTATCAGGTTTGTGTTTACAAAAATTACATTGTTTTTGTACTTATACTGGTCAGAGTTTTCAGTCTCAGTTTATATCTATGAAAAGGAATATCGCGAGTTTTGCAGTATGGCCACATCATGCATGCGTCAGGTTAATGGACAAAAACTATTCATATTGAAAGCTGAGATATGCATGTCTGGGCAGGATTTCCATGTAAAACGACTTAATATCGTCACCAAGGCCTGAAACATTTTGCACATTGTTCAATTTCAGGGAGGAGTTTTGCGGGATTCTCACGGTGGCCTTTATGGTAGTCTATTAGGATGGTGTGTTTCTTTGCATGCAAAACCGCTTCTAGTTTTAATAAGATAAAACCCTCGCTTGACAATCACCTTTTATAAGAAAGAAATTCGTCTATAATGCAGGCTTTTTCTTATTAAAAACCATTGCTCCATGTCGTGTACGAGTTTTTTGACACGTCTGATGTGAAAACCTCCTAGCATTGATCAATGGTCACCAGGGACGGATTTAGCGGGGGGGGGTGTAGGGGGTGCGACACCCCCCAATAGATGCACGATGCCAGTTCTATTTCCTTCAGCAACATTTTCAAAGCTTTCTCGTCCTTTTACTTGATACATTTAAAAGCAAAATAAATTCCTCAAAGGAATGAATTTTAATTGCCATAAGACCCAAATCCAAAGATAGTTTTAGAAACGTGAGTTTTCTGAACTACTGAGTTTGAAAAGGGCAGGAATATGAAAACAGCTATTCGCGGACGAATTCCCTTGATTGCCATTGTTCTATTTACTGATAAGATAGCATGTACATAGACGCAAACATCTACCAGACAAAGGTGTTTGTTTGATGGAGTGTTCCTGATTTTCAATGGCGAATAGGCGTGCACAGTCTCTTGAAGAGCTAATTTATTTTGCTATAAACTCAAATCATCCGATTCCGCGTTGTCCCCAGTTTCTCCTTCTTTGGTTTTAATGTGTGTTGAACTTTTCATAACCTTATTTCCTTGAGGGAGACGGGAATTTTCAGTTGAAGAGCTCGGGCCAGGTATTTATTTGTCAAATATAAACATAACTTTCTGCTAACTTATTGGTCACACTTCAAGGGTAGAATTTTCTGGCAAAGTGATTACGTACCAAATGGCAAGAATAAATTGTCAATAAAGTAACAGAATACACTGGTTAAATTAATAATTTTGGTAAGGTGTCAAAAGAACTAATACATTCAAAACAAGTACAAATATATTCGGCATCTTATTTTTCAGCACTAAAAGTTTCTATTCCTTTGTTGTTCCAATTTTAATTTTATTATGATGATTTGTTAAATAGACTTGGCCGTGAGTAACAACTATGGTAAATGTTTATCTTTAGAAAACTTTGCGGTTTCTTCCTTTACACGTTGTAAAGTTTATAATTGCCATTTCATTAGGCCACTTAACAATTTGCATAGGAACGAGAGAGCTGATTTATTGGTAAGGAGGTTCACCTATTAAAGAGGGACTATCAACCTAGGGTGGTCTATTAAGAAGGGATGTGTTGATGTCCATGCATTTTTGCGAACTTTGCTTCAACAGACACCCAGTTTCAACCCTAGCACCCTCGCTACCAAGCCTATCGACTCGAGGAGGATTTTACGACAATGAAATTCTGAAATTGATAAAGCTTTCCGATCAGAATCAGACCAGTATTCTGGAATTTTCGCTCGCCACAGATATTCACCAGAATTCGCAAAAATACTATTTGGGAAACTTTCTAGAGGTCAATTCTCGCCGCATATCTGGCTCAAAACGGATCTCGAATGCAGACTGGGAATCAGAGTATCAAATCTTAACTTAGATTGAAACAAATTCTACCTCGTTGTTGCGTACACACAGTTCATATAATTTGCATCGAAAAAAATTGCTGCTTGTTGAATCCCTCTTAAGCGAGTTTCGGTTTATGTATGTTATTCGATTTGCAGCTGTTACAAATCAAAATATTTTAAAGGCTGACAAGAGAAACAATGTATCAATAATATTGCTGCTAATTTTTTCAGTTAACGACATATTTGCTGTTTGTTAAAGAGTTGTGGTGACTATATTATGAAAGCTCGTTCGGTCGCCTTTAGGAGACAGGCCAGCTCGTAAATATTCCTTACATTCTATCAATATATTGCAATTGTGGACAATGTGCTCTATATTCCCAGCGCAAAACCACAATTAACTTCATGGATCCTTCCTGTGGTTAAGTTTCTGCCTGGATGCTGAGCAGAAGCCTATCACGCGGAGCATGTTACTGATTGTGAGGGCTGGAAGTTTTTTTTTGGGGGGGGGGGGCTAAAATATGCTAAAATACAATAGCAGGGCGATTTTTGTATGGTTTTTAAGTAAATTTTGGAAAAGGCCCCCGCTTCTGTTCTCTCTGTGATAACCAGTCCAGTGTTCTAAAGGATGTACCTTCCTTCTGAATAATGGGCTAGTTATGGGGTTAGCTGAGCAGTCGATCGGTTGATCTTTTAACCCTTGGCGTCGATCTTTCAGTGGACCTGCTGGGAGTTGATAGACACAGAAATCATTCTGAGAAGAAAGCGTTTGCTGGATAAAGTTGTCTGCATGTTAGTTATGATTCTTTAATCGTCTTAGCAAGCTTTTCTCCTTGTTTAAAAGATTAGAAGCCTAAGTCTATTTTCCTATTATAACCATTTAATGTAAAACCAACTTATTCTCTCTCGATCTCGGACCCTCAAAGTAGACTCAGAAAAGAGCTCACTAGACGTATGAAACATCAAAAAGAGACTATGATGTCGATATTGTAAATGCAGCAAGCATTTTAAAGGGGCCATGCCACGAATTTGAAAGTGAGAGGGGAGGCTACCGAAAAGTTTTTCCTTGTTTTAGAAAAAAATTGTTTGGGATTGACTTAAAAAGGTAATTTTTTGAGAAAATATTTGAAAACCACAATTAAGATAGAATATCAATTTTTCCTCAGTAGAATTTCAAGTTCATTTAATGAAAACAGGCTTCTAGTTTCCAGTTTTTCTCTTATCCTTTCACAGGTGGTTTTTGACTAACAAAAGGCTTGCTACATAATCTACGTTGATTCTATATATCGACTGGCTTTCATAAAAAGCCACAAAATAGATCTTTAGGCCAGCAAAGTCAAATAGATCTATAGACAAGCTTAAATAATTATAAGCAATGGCGATAAAAACATTGACTGTTTTCGCTGGTTGATTAACGTTGAAAGGACCAAATTTTTCGAAAAACTGAGACTGAAGATCTTTGATAAAGTTTTTTGAATGCTTTTTTGTTGGAAGAAACTCCCAGGAAGTTATAAATTGGGGAAAGCGGAAACCGTAAGGATAACACATGACTCTTCTCTCCATTGAATGCTGAGTTCAGCGTCTAGTCTAAATAGCAGACGAGCTGATCTGAGAGTTTCGATAAACATTTAGCTGCTCAGTTATCAGTAGTGAAGGTTGACTGTAAATTAATGCTTGAGGCGTAGCAAGTAAAGGATTAGACAGAATCATTGAATAAGACAGAGACAGTTTTAGAATGAAGAATGAAGCCAACGTAGATTTAAAGAGGATGCTACATCTATATCATCGGAGCACTGCCCCTCCTCCTCTAATTAATTAGGTGAAAATCACATGTTTATATTCGACAAATAATTGCAGCAATATCTATTCACCCGAGATGTAGAAAATGTTTTTAAAAGTAGGGCTGGGGCATGTGTAGGCATAAAGGGCACTTATTTGAGTTGCAAATAAGTGGAGAGCACGTGCCCTTGCTACGCCACCCCCCACTGAACGTGTTTATGTCCACCCCAGTTTATTCGTCTAACAATGCATTCAAAGTTTGCTTGTAATTTGTTCCTTAGCAGAAGTGTTCCATCTTTCGTTTATTTTAATGTTTGGTATTACATTGTAGCTATTATAATTTTCCTGCAATGTCTTTCCTCCTTTTTTCCTGTTTTCGTCAATTATTCGAAAAATTCGTCCAATTTTAATCCATTTGATTTTTTTCTCAAACTCTGATGAAAATTCTTTCATTTTCTTTCTTTTAAATGACATCTTTTAGATCCTTCCTTCTTGTACCTTTCGGCATGTAGGTATTTGCTTATTGTTCGCTAAGCTTCATTCACTGCTAAGCTAGCAATCTATTTATGCTGTTTTTTCTTCTCTATTCATCCCGACTTTCCGCGTTTTGCTGGTTCTCTCGCTTCATTCTGTCAAGCCCCCCCCCCCTCCCCCCATTTTTCTTTGTTTATCCTTTTCCACCTCCTTCCATTCTTCGCTCGCCATTCTTCACTTTCATTGACTACGTATCATTATTATTTATCATTATTATCACTTTTTTCGCTTAATCTCAATTCTTGTTCAAAACGTTTGCTGTGAACGTTGTACATATCATCTTTGTGTAACGAAATCTAAATTTTACTTAACTCGCCTGCTTTAATCGTGGCTACAATTAAATTGCTAAGCAAAGAAATTTAAATTGCTTTTAATTTTAGTGAGATTGTCCTGTTTTTAGCGATGATAACTGCCCATTTGTAATTCAAATCTTAGCCGTTTTATATCGAGAGGGAGGCATTTCCGGAATGTTTACTTCTTCTGTTAGTATTCATTTAGTCGTTTTTCGTTGCGAATAGAAACTTTCAGGATGCTTTTAAACTTACCTGATACCGATTTTAAATCGAGCCAGTGGTTTTGTACACCCAACAGAGAATCTATAATAAAATTGCAAGCATATAGGGTGTAGCCATGGGTGTGACTTCTAGAAGTTCCCTACAACAAAGCCCCCTTCCTAACTTTTTTGGCCGGCACCCTGAAACGAACCAAATAAACAGCTAGCTAACTATATAAGACTAAATTACTTCCTAGCTAGCCAGCTAGCCAGCTAGCTTCTTTAATAAGCTAATAAACCAGCTGGAAATTATTACCCTGGGTACCAGAGTCTCCATTATTTAGATTCATAAATATAGCTAGAAACTAGTCACAGAAAAAGTTTTAGAGCAAGGATTGGAATTAGAGATTTCCTCTCCTCCGCATCCACTCGAGCTTTGGCACCGCGGTTGACTAGAATGCTTTACTAGGGTACCAAGGGTAGCAAACTATCTAACTTGCTTAAAAATTAACTATATAGCCAGCCAGCCAGCCAACTAACAAACTACTTAGGTAGTTGATTGGCTAAATAATTAAATAGTTAATTTATGAAATAACAAAATTCTCGTTATTTTGTATCAGCTTTGCAACTGCAATTGCCTTGCTTCCTGTGTTGCAATTATGATGAGATTTGCAGTACAGCACAACTTCTAAATAGTTATTAAAAGCAAATATGTTTGAACAGGTTTGGTGATGTTAAATGTACAATGAAATAGATCTATAGAGAATGAATGACCATGCTTGATCATTTTTGTAATGGTTCCTATTCAATGACCATTATGAGTGTTGCTGATATACAATGGAACCCAAAAAAGAAGGGAAATCATTATTTTTCGAAAACATATTTCCGTGCTTTAAAAATAGACTTAAGTTGATTTTTTTCAAGAGCCAGGAAGCAGTTTACATGAGAAGTTGAGACCTTGTACGAACAACGATTAGGTGTATCCGGATATCTGTACAGGACAATGTCGTCTGTCATATGAATCAGCCAGTATAAACCCAGTCAAAACAGAGAATGTTCACACAGTCAATTTCATTGAGTATGAAATGTTTCTAAAACATGGCTTTATCTCACATATTAAAGCGAATGAGATTTTAGCATGTTAATAAAGTTTGTTAACATGGGTAATAAACAAGGGATCGCCAAAGTCGAGGCGAGAGAACTTAGCCTTAACGTTTCCCCAAATTTGTCTTGTCTACCTTCGAAAGACTGAAGTAATATAAATCAACGTATACACATTTGCAAAGGCCAGCAGTTTTGAGGAAAGTTATCTTACTTTCTCTGATTACAACCACCTCCTCCCCGATCCCTATTATGCTCTCGAGTTTTTGGGCTTTTATATGAACCTGGTGACCTTTAACACACTTTTTTTATAAGAACAATTTTATAAGAACACGAGCCCCAAGATTGGTCAAAAGTTAAGAATAAATTAAGAACAAGCTGAGGCTGAGCTTCTGCAAAATGCAATTTTGAACAATGTTTTTTCTCAAAATCGAGGATTTTTAGCGATGTGTGGGTGCTTTTTAGGCGAATATTCAAATTTGTCAGCAAATTAAGGCTGTCTCACTCACTTTGTTGGCAAATGAGGCCTGTATACCACCTTAGAGCGAAAAAATTAGCACTCGCACTGCTTACAACCTATTAGATTAAGAACAAATTACGAACAA
Organism: Rhopilema esculentum; assembly: GCF_057945365.1. Taxonomy (NCBI): domain Eukaryota; kingdom Metazoa; phylum Cnidaria; class Scyphozoa; order Rhizostomeae; family Rhizostomatidae; genus Rhopilema; species Rhopilema esculentum. The sequence goes on from NC_142821.1 coordinate 7,346,154, forward strand.
TCCAGACTCAGATTTTCGAAAAAATTAAGAACAGTCAGCCTGAACATAAATTTACTGGTTCTTATAAAAAAAGAGTGTAACTGTGACAAAGTGGCTCACAATTTTATACGTCTTTCCAGTTGAGTCATTTCGTGATCTGAACGATCAATATTGTGGAGGTGTGAGCAACTAGTTTGGTCTGTTTTCGGACTATTATCTTGTAGTAACGTTTTACTCGTTTTACTGTAGTAGATTCTTTGGCAGACTGCATACAGTGTATGCAAACGTATCTGGTTCACTTTATAATGTACGTCGCCATTAAATAGATTATGTCGTTTGAAAGTCTGAAGGAAATCAGTTAACGGATGAAATTCACCAGAAAGGATCCATTACAGGGAATTCTTAAATATCCTATCAAATTAATTTTGAGACCATTGTGCGTGAGAAAAAGATAATCGTATATTCTCAAAAGCTCGGCAACTTTTATGGGCAATTTTACGGAAGCTACCGACCACGAGCATTATTAAAACCACAATAGGAGTATCCCATCCCAAAGAGTGTGAAGCAGCTCACATTTCAACTTTGATTTCGTCAGCTTTCGAAGTTAGCTTCTCATTTGTCAGCTTATCCTTTGTGAGTTAACTTCGCTTATTTCTACTGAAGTTCTGGTTCAGAAACAGTCTGGTTCAGAAAGATATCAATAAAAATGGATAAAATTAGCTTGGGAATAATAAAACATCAAGAAAAACACCTAGAAAATGAACAAAAAAGATGACCACAAGTGCTACAACACTTGTAGCAGTTCTTCTTGACTATAAAATAATAACGATGAATGTAAGTAAACACACCAGGAATAAATGATAAATTAATTAATAACGACGTTTCGAGCATAGCCCGTTATCAAGTGATAGTATACTTAGGAGTATGTTATCCAGTGTTGTGTTAAAGCATAGTTAGAGCACACTTTCCAAAAACGTGTCTAACCTATTATTGCAAAGAAGTGGAGGGGCTATAGCCCTTGCTAGCCCATTGGCTGCGCAGCGCCTGAGTTAACTTGCATCGTGGGGAAGAGTGAAAGTAGAAAATTTTCAAGGCGATCTCTACCCTATTTCGCAACAGGGTGCAAGAAGTCATCATGAAGTTGAGTTGAATGCTTGTTGATATCAAATAAAACTTTAAGGGAAACAGTTTTTTTTGCCAGATTTCTCTAGTTAGCTGCCTCTATGGGTACAGGCCATACCTAATTTTAAGGTACAGTGATAACGATTTTATCACAAGCTCAAAATCATGGACAATGATTAAGAAATTTGATAATATACTTGATGAAAAAGTCAAGGGTGAGAAAAGCCAAACTTAATCAAGAGTCCTCCCAAAGTCCCTCTATTTTCATCAATGAACAGTGATAAATTTACCTTAAAAGTGGGTATTGTACAGGCATAAAGGTGGTAAAACCCTGTGTGCTCGTGCCCTAAAGAAAAAGATGCGAAATTGGAGGCGTAGAACTGGATAATTTTATGATCCTTTGTTAATCATGTGTTATTGGTACCTACTATTCTCAAATCTCACTATTCTGTGCTAATGTTTAATGCAACTGCTAGAGTTAATGCCCGTATCGCAAACATAAAGGATATAGAAGGTGTTGGTTTGGACCTTCTAAACCACAACTATATCTGTTTATTATTCCCCTTTTATGGTTGGGATAGTCGATACTCCTCTACAAGACATAGAAAATTATACGACTTTAGTTAAGTTAAATGTATGGCAAAATAATGTTTTGTTTACTTGTAAATGGGGTCAGAATTTTCAATGTTTCATACCTTTGGGGTCTGTTGTGGGTTTTAAAAGCGATTTCAACTCTTTTGAATCTCTTTACTTGCCAGATAATGGTCGCATTAAAGGTATAGGAAAATGCTGATCTCGTTTGTTGCTCATTATTTGGTCTTAAATTGTGTTCAGATCATTTTAGATTCCCTCGGATAATAGCATTCAGCAGGCTTACTTCGAGGAAACGTCCGTCTTAACGTTTAAAGCAAGTTAATGAAAGCAATGTCTTTAGTTGACTGCTAATTGAATTGAGAAACGTCTTCTAAGGCCTTATAATTAACACCAATAGGATAAACAAATTCTGATAGCTGTACAGTAATGATCTTAATCAGATATTTATCTTTAAAGGTTTATTTGATGTATAAGATCAGGTTTGTGTCATTGTTTATTTCACTTCAGTCAAAGTATCAATGTCTCTCAATCTGGACGGCTAACAAAGAGAGAAAATAAGCTCAGTTTTTGATAGGAAAAGACAGGTCACTACACTCTAGAGTCTGTGAGCAAGCTAAGTACCACCATACTAGCTACATTTCTTTGATACGATTAGTGCATAGCAGTCAGTATGCTTTTGTTTTATAAAACCTTGATAAAATAGAAATAACCCCGATAATAAGGTTTTCATCTCATTTTTAAGTGTATTATAAGCTAAAAAGAGTAGGGATGGTTCATTGACTCCTATGGTGGGGACACTAGTATAAAGAGATATTGGATTTTCCACTTCCAGGAATAACGAGTCTGTCATAATCAATGGTTTTAATATTGTTGTATTCTCTTTGCAGGGCTACAACATGCACTACTGCTTCTAGTAGCATGCATTCTTTAGAATTGTACGAATGCTTCCTTTTGTTAAAAAATTTAATCAACCAAGGCCAGAATTTTCGCATCCGTAATGTCACCCATTGGTCTTCAAACTAATAGTATTAATTGAGTTGATAGTATCCGTGAGCAATTGAATCTGTATCTCATTTGCAATTCTTAAGCCACGCGGTCTTATGCTCAAAATATTAATTTTAAAAAAGGTATGTACTCCAACTGATGACCCTTTTCTGAAGATTGTGAAAACATACGTCTTTCGTTTATAAAGTTATAAAACCGTGTTTAGGTTCTTATCAACCTCTTGTTTTGGAGTTTAACGACGTAACCTTTGTTAACTTCCCATTTATTTTAGAAAACTTATGATATTTTACAATGGTTATAAGCTGGAAAGTGTTTCAAACAAAGTTTTCTAGCAATTAATATGAACTATATAGTATTGATGATAATGATAACATTGATTAACGCCTCTTCGAGAATCTACGATCTTCATAAATGCTTCCGTAACTGAAAATTCCTGCACCTTTTTTGAAAAGTATCTTCAGCCCTTGCCTTGTAATTATGGTTCTGTGGCACTTAATTTTGAAATATTTTCTTTTCATCTTGGGCTGGGGAGAGAGAACGATTGTTTCTTTCTTTTCGATTGTAAGCTTGAATATCATCGGTTGATCTTTTTTTTAAACAAATTTTTTCAACAACCCATCATCATCTTGATAGTTTTACTTGACTTGGTTATAGATCGATATCTAATACTACTTAATTCTATTTGACAAATGACACCTCGTTTTGCGATCATCCCACCTTAAAAGGATTTAAATCATTTGATTTGACTTTGATTATTCATACATTCTTGATTGGTGAGATAATCTTCTCGATTACGACCTTCTCGCTTGGATCTCCATCAACCCTTGCCTGTTCCTCTTATCAAACCCAAGCAATAGCAAATGTGAAAGGCCAGACTGCCTCTTTTACAGCACTAACATCAGATACAAAGCGAGACTGCGGGTAAATAGTTTGAATTGCTGGGCAGAATGGTTTAATACTTGGAAAACGTGGAACTCAAATCCAAACACAGGATAACAAAATCAAAAAATCACGGCATCAAGGGGGATAGCGGGGACGACTACCCCCTGCCCTACACCAGCAGGGGCTGTGGGGGCGACTTGTGTCTTTATAACCTATAAAGAAAAGAAGCACATTTGATAAATGTTTGTGTCCTATTTCCAACGTGCCCCCACTGTCTTTATCGTGTGATATCCCCAACACAATCCACAATGTATAATATTTGAGATGCGGAGAGTTTTCCCCATACTTGTTCCATTTATTCAAGAATCTGTTTTTGTTTGTTTATAATGCCTTCTTTTGCGTTGGACCTGCGGATTTTTGTCAGATATGTTATAAGGGTAACGGTAAACTTGATTCTATTGTGAGATTTATTTAAGTATGAAAAGGCAAGCTATGCTATTCTACTAATTTTTTTTTGTACAATATCTTTCATCATTGTCTCAGTACCAGTATAATTGTGTACAATTTTTGAAAACGTCGGTCAATAACTCCAAAATTCAAATTTGTATCAGGCAATCAATTGTCAGAATTGAATATCGCTGATAACGAGCAAGCAATCAGATATCTTTGTCAATATATTTATCTATAAACTAATTCAATTACAATACAGACATACAAACAGTTCAATAACTATACTCTACAATTTTTATACTATACTATACTTTACAGTTAAGATACGGTGATTTACTACACTCGGGATAGATTAAGCGGAATATAAATGAAAAATTTGTGGAATTGAAATTTAAGGCCGCAAGCATAGGACAGGTTTAACTAAAGATTTTCCCTGCTTTATCAGCGATGCAGTCTTTTACAATTGAAAATATCAAGAAGAAAAAGAAAAATATTTCCAACATAATTAAGGCATTTAGACATTAAACAATACAGGACGATACCACAAAGGGTGTGTGCATGAACATTTTCCTTGAAGCCAAACAGGAAAAGAACAACACAGAAAAACAAAAAGGGGTAAAGGAGGGGAAAGAAAAGAAAAAAGAGGAAGTTGAAAGGTGCAGCTTCCTTGCAAGGTCTTCAAAATGAAAAAAAACTGATCGTGCGATTAATTAAGCAAAGATTAAGCATTTGTAGCAGTAATATATTTTATGATTTCTAATAGTATAGGCCTATTTGAAATGTCACTAAACTGTGTATTGCCGTAAAGAAGTCATTCTCATTTAAACTGTAAATATTTAAATCGTAAAACATGAATATGTCTGATACTTTGTCAAGGAACGGGTCTCTGTGTGTTGAAGCAGGTCAGGCTTTGCGCAGGTCAAAAGTTTTGTTATGAATCGGCATAATAAAGATTGTGTTTCCCATGATGGAAAACGCTCTTTTACCTTCATTTAAAAGCTATCCCATGCTACCGCAAGTCCAGAAAGAATAGTGTTTGCCAAGCGAATTATGACAGCTACCAAAATAGCACGGCCTGTGTTGTGACTTGATAAAGAAAATACAATATTTTTATTAAACATCGTTATTAATTTTAAGAATCTTCAGTCAGATAGCTACAGCTAAAAGACATAGCTGTGTGTGATTTTTGAGTATTTTTGGATTTTGTTACGAACTTTAAGAGGAAGATATTCCTTTTTATAAGGAAGTGCTACTTTGCTGCCAAAGAAAGTCAGCAATCAATAAAGATGTTGGTGTATATACAATATATTATCCTATCTTTATCTGATCATATCAATGTCGTTATAGCAATTTTCTCATAAGAGCTTTATCCTCTTATCCCCTTCGTGCACATTTTTAATTTTCTTCTCCATCATCAGCTATACAGTTTCTGCCAGAAAAATATTTGACATATCCGTGATGGTTAACGGCTAATAGGTTCTTTCAGTGGTTGGTTAGATTTGTTTAAATTTATACTGTGACCATTAATCTCGTGTCTCTAAATTACGATTTTAATCTTGAGTAAGGTAAGTGCTGTGGGAAACCCACTACACGGCTACTTATTTCTCCATAATAAAACGCAATTTTGCCAGGATATGGATTTCTCGCTAATTATAGTCATGCTAACCATTGGGTTTTATCGACGAGACTTTCTTTTCGGATGGCCTACCTTCGTCTCATTTGTCCTTTCTCATTAAATCAGCCTCTTCTACACAGACATCAAGAAAATTTAAGGAGCAGTTTCGCTCCTTTTCGATAGTAGATTCTGTAGAGCTTGATGCAAATAATTGAGTTTTCGATAGTGACGAGAATTTCAAAATCATTGGGCAGGCTAGATCGTCTTTTGATAACGTTGTGAGAAAGGCCTAATTAAATACTGGTCAAACACAAGCACCCAATCAAACGCACCATTCTTCTTTCACGCTACTTTTCGTCAGCTGATTCTGGATCTGTAGATTTCCCTGAATCTGAATTTCGTTGTTCAGTTGTTGGTTGTGCAGGGGGCAACTCCTGTCTTTGTGTTGGGTGAGAAAAACATTCAAACTTCGTGCAATAAACATTGTATATAGTCAGTATGATGTATTTGTTGAGAGAAAAGACACCCTGGATCTACCTAATGACCAATGAAATACAGCAGAAGTTTTTAATTTATTCTGCTTTACGTGTATCTTATTGAATTCAAGTAGTCTTTAAATTAAAAGTAATTGATTTAGGATAAGCAAATATGATTTTCAGTTACAGTCACAAAACTTGGTGCCTGTATTTGTCTAGCGTTATTTAAATTTTCCCCGTAACTTAATGTTGTTCACGTAGGAGGAAAAAAATTGGCTCCAAAATCCCTTTCAAGCGTTCCAGGTAGAATCTTTAGTAATTGGACCATTTAAGTAAATATATTTTTAGACGTAATTCTTCGATATGGCATAGCTGCAACTGCTTAATCTTTCACTGTATCTAACTATTTTTCTTTTCCGCAGGTCAAGATTTGTCCTCATTGACACTGGAAGAGAGGCCAGGCTCAAGACGAGGCCATCGATCATTACGCACAGTTGCAAATATAGAAACTCTAGTTGTAGTGGACAAAACAATGGTTGAATTTCACGGCGAAAAACATGTGAAAAATTATGTTCTTACTATCATGAATATGGTATGTTTTATATGTTTGAATCGTAAAGATATCAACGATGTTTCATAATTTCTTTAATGAGTTTCAGCATCTCTAGTCGGCTAGAAGGTTATGTTGTTCAAAAAGAATTGAGATTTGTAATTGTGTTTTTAACGATATTCAGTAAACCGCACCTATGATTGCTGATGTCATACACCCAATACTTGAAGAAATAGGGGTTTAATTGGAAAAGATTTGGAAACGTATTTTTCGCTAGCGTTGGCCATGTTATCATTAATGAGCTGTAGTTGTAGTAATTCTTCGCTAGCGTTGGGCATGTAAAGAGCTATTCTCATAATGACTTAACAAGTGTTTGAAATCTTAAAAATCTGATCTATGCATAATTTATAAAATGAAATATTATTTTACTATTTTCAAAATTTCAGGTTTCCAATATATTTCGAGACCCCAGTATCGGAAGACCAATTAACATTGCTATAGTTCGGCTCATCATCATCGAAAAGGTAAATCATAACTCAATTGAAATTATTGCGAAGGAGATATAAAACCTCCATTTGGGTACAGGGCTCCATTTGGAGTGTTTTCGATCAATATCGAGGTCATACATGGTAAAAAAGAACTAAGTCATTTTTCAAAAAATCTATGACCCCTGACCTGTAAAAAACTTGAAAAATATGAAAAATTTTGCAAAAAAAATTTTCACTTGAAACAACCTTAAATGCTTGAAATTATGTTCGGAACACCATTCAGAGTGTTTTCGATCAATATCGATGTCATACGTGGTTATAATTTCTGGCATGGAAATATAATTTTCTCTTTCAGCTTTTCCAAAAAATCATCTTTATTGTGTATTTTTCCCACTTTTCTTCATTTATTCAAACATTTACCTTCAAATCACGATCTTTATTTCTATTATCAAACTTCTGCTTTTTTTAATTGCACACGACCAACTACTATCAACACTCTATTTCCTATGTTTTTCCTTGACAGCAAAGACTAGATACATTCACAGTCACCTACAGTGCAAAAGCAACCTTGCAGAGATTTTGTTTATGGCAAAAAAGACAAAATTTTGATGACCATCGTCATCCCTATCACCACGACGTCGCATTGCTCATCACTCGGTGAGTTGCTTCAATGATTTTTGAAGTTCTTTTAATGTAATACAGTAGTACCATTTGTAAAAGAGATTTCAATTAGCCCTTCTGAAGGTTGATATACCCAGGAAAATTGAAGAGACAAACCAACGACTGCTGCGGCAAAGAAGTGCGTGCAGTAAGATTTCATTTTTACTGTGATACGTGTATAAGGTAATAGTGGAAGAGGGAAACAAAACGGAAAAATGCTGTCTTTTCTAATTACTGAGATTGATTTTCATAACATTTTTGAGATTCTAATTTATATTTCTATGATAAAATCTGTGATAAGCAGCTATGTGCCATTTTTTATTTTTTAACCCTTTAAAAATTTTTCTACTGCTTGAGGTCAAGGAGTGACCAAGTTCTTTCGATCTGATAATCGTGTTCTTTGCCAAATCACAACTTCTTGTTTGTCATGGAGAGATTAAGATAGACTTTTGTGTTATTTTGAAGAGACATTTCCTTTCCCCATCCAGGATTATTTCAAAAAGGATTAAAGATAAAGTTTAAGTTAGGTCTAAAACCAAAGGGTAAACGCTGTTTAGACTTTGTGCTTGTCTCCCTAAGCTCTTTGTTGATATTTAGATATAGTTTGAAGAATTGGAGAAAATTATGAGGGAGTTGTCAACATTATAGAATTATGCACCAATCTTTACCCACTCCCCCAAAATTCGACGTTACTCTGAGTATTTACCCCCAAAATCGTTTTGTAAAAGTAGAAGGATGGAAAAGCTGTTCCACTAAAAAACTCGGGAAATTCCGTATTATCGCGCCACGATTTGAATGGATCAATTTTAACAGCTTTTTAGAAGGGTGTAGATATTTGAGCATGCATGCTTTCCACCATTTGAGTTAGGGGCCTTTGTGTCGACATTCCGCCTTGGGTTGTAGCATTGAGTACTGAACATAGCATTTTGGAAGAAACTTATCCAGATACATAAAAGCTTTGTTCAAGATGTTAAAGGTCGAAGCATTTTTAAAACCTTTCGATGAGAATGGTTTTGTAATTTATGGATAAAGTAATTAGTAGCAATACGGCTGAACATCTTTTGATTACATATAGCCTCCAGCTAATCAGGTCGTTGTTTTAGTGCAGTTGTCTCAACATAAGCATTAACCATAGGGCTGCCTATTGTTTATCGTAATTAGGGCTGTCACTGGTGCAGTCGTACTAAACCTTAGTGTCAAAATTGACTGCTGCTGTCTTCATTTGAGACATCATATTGTACTATTGCCCATGAAACATGTCACGTTTTTATCAATTTATATAAATTAAAGTTGCTATTTGTTAAAGCTACTTAAAAATTGCTATTTGTGGAAACTCTGTTGATATCAACTTTTTCAAATGACAATGTGTATTGCAGTTTCAAGAAGAATTGAAAGTTGTCAGACCTTTTCTTATTAGAATCATACTGACATTTTTGTTGGATAGATAATGCTATTACCAATTGATCAGACATGCATGTTTTTGAAAATATATTCAATCAATATGTCAGCTTTTAAATCATGAGCATTTTCTAATTTCCAATGGACACGTCAAGTCTTTAGGCTTAGACATCCACCAGACGGTAGATTGGTTTGCTACCTTTCAAAATACTGAAATGAAAAGTTGATTTCTCTTGAGCCAAAAATAGATATATACTTTCATGCAAAAATTTTTTTTAAAAAATGTTCTTGCTAAGATTTCAAGAAATTATAGGATAAAGATGACGACGGAAGTTTGTAACATGTTATCATCATCAAAAACATCAAGGACCATAGCATTGAGTATTTAGCCAGAGTATATATTGTTGCTTTCAAACGTTTGCTGTGATAAAATGGGTATGTTATCAAGTAAGACTTTGAAAAGAAAGGGTGTTGGAAAAATCAGAATGAAAAGTATATATGCCTTACGAGCAATGATTAGGCTAAATAGATTTGAAATTTGAAAATAGTGCTGCAATTTGAAAACTCTAAATGTGCAAAGCATTCCCTTCTCTACGTTTAAATTGCAATAGGATTTTCCGAAAAAAACACACGACAAAGAATCGAATCACCAAGGGCCATATTCCTATTCCCTTTTTCTTTAAATGAACTTAGCCCAAAGACTCCTAAATAATCTAGCCATTTTCATAGAGAAGTGAAAATTGTATTGAAGAATTTGGGTTTCGTCTGCTCTAAGCTGTACTAGATAAGATCAACAAAGTATACAATGTTGATTCTTTTGACAAAACCCCTCTTTGCTTTTCTGTGGTGGCTTTATCTGTACTCCAATGTCGTTTGGCTTTGTCTCAAAGTTAGCCTTGGTATTTGACAAAAGTGCTTAGTCCTTAAGCCAAAAGATTCAGGGTTTGAGGCTCTACATAATAGGCCATTCCTTACATCAGCAGTCAAATGATTTTTTCAATCACCTGCTTCTTGTAAGTTAGGATTCACTGTTTAATTTGGAAATTTTTGTTTATCAAGATTAGTATCAAAGTAGCCATTGCTTTGACTTTGCAACAAAATTAATTAAAGCCAAAAAGTCCGGAAACAATTATTTTTAACTTCAATCAACTTGCTCTTGATAAATAGGACTATGATTCACCTTGTGGACTCATAATCTAGGCCATAATTTTTAAGGTGACTTTTGGCCCAATGATTATCATGTCCCAAATTCTCAACCTCATGACATTCAAATGACAACGTGAAATGTCGTATTTTCAATTTACATTGGGGTTGAAATTCCGAGTATAAATTTATAACCATCCTGTTTTAAACACCAAAGCGTGTACAGCTATTATTACACGGCATGGAGCCCTAAGGGCAAATGATCACTTCAACAGTTATTTTTTTGGGGGGATTTTGTTTCCAAAAATATTGATTTAGCAATAACTGGCTTAGATGAATCGGTCAATAGAAGCCAATGTCTGCAAATTTAATTACAACATATGCAATTCATTTTTCTGATGGTATACTATATGCCAGGGTATTTCTCAACACACCTTCTAAGAGAGTGGCTGTCTCCAACCCAATTGAAATGTCCTTGTTCAATGAAACGTGCTATTCTCCCCTTTGTTCGAAAATGCAAAGTACTTTAAAACTCTACGCAAAATTCATATCAAAAGAAAATTTTTAATATATCATTTATATCTTGAATATATGATGGATTTTAAATGATGCACCTGCCAAGGTTTTTGCACAATATCTAGAATTCTCATTTGATTTCAGGAAAGATATCTGTGGACTAGGTAACTTTCCATGTGCATCCATAGGTGAGTTCTTACAACTAATTCTTTCCCTGCTTCCAGCGTGTGAATATTTTGATATTTTAAGAGAGTACGCTTAGGACTTACAATGTATTTATTAAGCATTTCACTTTTGGGTTATTGTAAATTAATTTTTATCAATGTAACGCAGCTTTTCATTTTTGGCGTCTTTGTTCGGTTTGACCACGCCCATTCCACGCCCATCTCCCACACTGTTGCAACTACAACTGCAATGACAAATCGTTTAATAGAAGCCTATGTGCGCCAATTTAGTTACAAGCTTTCATGCAGAAATCCTTTCTTTTCATTTGCTTTATACCTTTTAAATGCAACTGAAATGACGCCTAAGTCTGAAAGTGGCTTAGAAAATGAAACACCGTAGTTTGATAGAGAACTTACTTGAAGAAATCATTTAGGTCTGCGGTAACTGTTGTAAGGAGAAATGAAAAATGTAAGGAGGATAATCAAGTTTATCCATTTGTAATTATTTGTATTTGTCTTTCCAGCATCATGTTACGTATGCGATGTAATGTTCAAGATAATTAATGGAAGGAAATAGTTTAGAAAATCCTTCGTTTTCAATATCGTGATATCCAGTGCTTTCTGTGCTAAAGCCAGGGACACCAGATAAGGGAGCACGGGGAGTGAAACGCCCTTGTTGCCTTTTGATAAGATGGGCAAAAGGGGCAAGATTCCCCTTTTCATTAATGTGCCCTTGAAACCAGTCAATTGTGATAATCAGAGAGATTCAAATGAAATTCTGATTGTAGTGCTCAATTCATGACGTCATTTCTTAGAATTTGTAAAATAAATCCTTATGCTAAAAGTTAGCCAATTTTTCAAATACCTACAGAAGATCGAAATAAAATGGCAGTTAGTAGAAGGAATTTGTAGAAGCTGGGAGTTTTCTTTCAAACGCCCTTTTACTCAAGCCTGTCTCCCTTGCCTCTTGGTCGTTCCGGTGTCCCCGGCTAAAACCACTTGAAAATCAGAAGCAGTAGGATATGGCTGCTTATTCGTGGATTTTCCAATCAATATATACTTTAAGAATTAACTTGAATGAATTAACTTAGAAAAGGCACTTAGAATTAACCAATCATATAATAAATGCAAACCCCCCTTCTTTGTACTTCGAAAAAATGAAATTATTAAGTCTTCTACTATGGAATTAAGACACAAGCCAAATTCAGGCAAATTAATATTTTTTGACATCGTTAAAACTTTCGCTGTTAGAAAGGTTACAAATATCTTCATTTAATTTTATGCAAGTAGAAAAATGTTTCTTTTGTCAGACTCTTAAGGTATTTAGTTCCCCTGTTTACAAAATTGCTCAAGTTTGAACAATATTGCAGATATCAGTGACGAACAATTAAAGAGGCTAGTCCTTCTGGCAATTTTCAATTGTTTTATTTGTGTATTTATGCGATGAGCGTATTTCGCAGGTATGGCAATGCAGGGAGGTATGTGCAGCCAAAAATACAGTTGCAGCATTGTTCAAGATACCGGTCTGAACACCGCGTTCACAGTTGCACAAATGCTGGGACACAAGTAAGTCTGTACAGCTCCCTTCAAAGTTTTGAAAGATTGTCATATCAAAGAAACAAATCATTTTGGCAAAATGTCTGTGTTCAAACTTCTCAACTGCAAAAAGTTGACAGTTTGCTATCTCCGTTGAGAAGAATGGCTTTAAAACAATTTGTCGTAATGAACAAAGCTTTTTAATAAAATTGTCTACTAAGTGAAATTAGAAAGTAATTCGACTATGCGGTATGACATGTACCCCTGTAAAAATAAGCACGAAATAAGTATCTTTCATACGTGATATTTTTATACAGCTTTTTAAAAATTTGTACATTTCACGAAAAAATCATGGAATCTCTTCTTGTAACTGGAAAAAGCAACATATACGCCGATGAAGTTTCCAAAAAACAATAAAATTTCCTGTAGCTCCCTACTCCTACCTGTCCCTGCCCCCAGCTACTGCGTCCCTGAATGACATTAAAACCTTTCAAATGTCAAATTGTATGCAGCAGATGGGAGCTGAAAACAAAGTGACATCATTTTTACTTCGGACAATTGAGTGTCACTTCTACTTTGGTTAATTTCTAATTGTTTTCACATAACGAAAGTAGTATTGTGGCTTTAGGATCCTAATCTTCATTTCTAGCCTTGGACTGAAATCCTTAAAACGGACAACTTGTGGTGCATTTGGTGGTGGATCATACATAATGTCAGCATCTCGTTTGCGAAGTCCTTTTACCGATCGTTTTCAATGGTCCTCCTGCAGCCGAATCCAACTGGCACGATTACTTAGGTAATTTCCTGAAAACTTAATTTTCCAAGATTTTAGCATTAATAGTCTCCAGCTTTACTGCTTCTTTGCATTAAAATTATATTTAGTTCCGATAGTAACCAAACGATTTCCTTCTACAGAACAAGTTGGCGCATTCCATATGTATTTCATATTTCATATTTCATTTATTTCATAGCACGAACCCAGTAAGGGTGCTTGTCATCTCAAACCTAAAAAAATTAGGAAGACATGTTTCAAAATACTGAACAAACATAAGAGGAGCAGTCTACGAAAATATTACTATTCCTTACCTGTTTTTAATTGTATTACGTATCAGTTGAAACATTCAATGACAAGATTTCAACAATTTTTTTTGAAGATATTAAGCGCATAATTATTTAATTGTTTGACATCTTTAAAAAAAACACTGGACTGACAAGTACTGAAGAAACTTGGTAATGATAACGCTAAGAATAATGAACAGCAGAAATCGTTAAATATATAGATAATTTAAATCGTTAAATTATAGAGCATGTAGATTTTTAAATGTTTAATATTGTGCAATACAACTATCAAGGTCTATACTGTCGAGACAAGAAAATGATAACGTAACGAGAAGTAAGAGCTTTATAGATTGCTATGTGCAAATACATGTTAAGATGTTGTTGAAATACCTTTTCGATTTATTAAATATTTTAGTGTACCAACAAAGTTTTTTTTGATTATTTCGTTAAGTGAAATTTTATGTAAAGAAAAATTTTCTGAGCAAGGAATCGGTGCATTATTTCTATAAAAAATTACTCACTTTTTACTAAGATTAAAATTTTCCGATACTTCAAGCTTAAACGAGTCAAGTCTATATCTTTTTTGATTGGCCTGATTTTTCTTCCTTTTATATTTTTGAAGCTTTTAGTTGTCTGCCTATCATTGCTAAGATTAGCTCCTAACTCTTCAAGCATCATTTGCACATTTTAATGCACAGAAATTTAAACATATAATTGTCTAATAAAGCAGAAAAGATTATTTTTTTTGACCTGATATGTTGTTAATATACAGGCAAAGAGCGGGCAGATGCCTTTTGGATGATGCCAAACAAATAAAGGCGAAAAATGTCAGCCTTCCTGGACAGATGTATAGTTTAGATCAACAATGCAGATTCATTCATGGCGACAATGTCACTTTCTGCAAAACAAAACTAAAGGTATTTTGATTGACTTATTTCAATCTTGTTTTCTTTGCTTATTTTTCGTAAACAAGTCGAAGGTAAAGCATTTCGATTCCACGACTGTGAACCGGAGGAAGTTATCCAATGATGCAGTAATTTTGAGGGAGGCCAATGCATAACATGATCGTCAACATAAAATCACACCCGGATGAAGGTTAAGGCGTTTTCTAAACCTTGAGGAAAAAGCAAACTTTACTGTTTAATGTTACTTTCTCTTAAAACAACGATATTTTTTTTGCAAGCAGGTGCAAAAAATTATAAGGACAAGAAGTCAAATATTAACATTTAAGACACAGCCCAATAATAATAAGCGTTATTAAAAGACTAGAACATCACATCTCTTTAACTGAGCAAAAGATTCACTTCCATTGCTTCTACCAAAGACAGTATAACCGTAAATGACTGTAAATCGCGCAGTTGATGGTTGATAACGAACTCTTTTCACGTACTCTGCCTCTGTACTGCAGCTGCCCAACATTAATTTAGTGAAGTACTGCTCAAATCTGCTCAGAGCTAAATCAATCTTAAATTTGCAACACTACTGTTTTTGTGTAACCAGCTTTAGACAATTATTTAATGTTTAGGAAAATTAGATTGCTTTAAAGGCCATAACTTGTGATTAGTTAAGTTGACAGATTGAATAATCCTGTCAACTTGGAAATTTTCCTTTTCATGGCTTTAAAGGTGTTTTACATTCTATATCTTATATCTTTATGAACACAAGCTGGCAAGAGGGTAATGACCATTTTCTTATGGTACGATATTCTGTATTGTCAAAAACCAACATACATCATTTAGAATTAGCCAAACACATTGCTGATCTGGTTGCTATAGCTGCAGAACATTCAACAATTGCAGGTTTTCCAAACTGGTTTAACCGGTTTGTGGGTCATACAGCTGAATCAACATGAGTACATATCAATACAACACTTTCCCATTTCTTCAGCATCTTTTTTAAATTAAGAAATTTTTTACTTTTCTTGTGAATTTATAACAAAATTAGGCCAATTTCTTTCGTTTCTGTTTGTGAAATCTTATTCGATTTCTTATTCGATCCAGAATTCGATTTATTCGCTTACATTGTCTGTCAACCAAAACCCAGAGCTACGCTTTCCTGTCTTGTAATTTTCTGTCTGCCCTGTTTTCTTCATGGAGCTACATTCGACTGGTTTGATTCAAAAATTTTTATAATTTTTATCTGCCTTATCAACATCAAAACATGTCGAAAATATGATAAACAATAAACATATTAACAGAGTCTATTTAAATATTCAATTGTGATTGTTAAGAGCTATTCTAAGCATAAAGGACTATTGTCTTTCCAAAGCTTCTAACCGATATTTACAATAAGAGATTTTTTGTAAATAATAAAAAAAGTTATCCAGCAAAATTTTTCCTTGTCATGACTATACAGAGGTTCAAGACAAATTGATGCAGTGTCCCCAAAATATAAACCAAAACCCGAGACCAGAATGGAAAGTTTCTCAATTTAAAATTTCATGGTTGCATAGTTTATCGATTTTAAAATTTATTACAAATGTCATAACTTCTCCGTACATATCATAATGTCATAATTCTTATAACTGCTAAACTATTTCAATACTGCTTTGAAGTTATATAGATGTTACTTTCGATTTGCATCTGGAAATAAGTGTCCTTATACCTTTCGTCATTAATTGACGTTTATTCCCAACGAAATGTTAGACGAAAAGTACTTGAGTCAAAAATTGCAGAACCGAAGGTCTATTTTGGAAACTTTTGTCTACCATCGCTATAAATTCTGAGGCCTATAATCTTGAAAATTCATCATAAACTTGATTTAAATAGGATTATTTTCAAGAAATCGATCAAGAAATATTTAACGATTTAAAATTTGGTTTCTAGGAAGTCTGCGGTGTACTATGGTGCACAAGAAATATTCAACAAACTGGATGCACAACTAACCGAGAACCAGCGGCTGAAGGATCTTCTTGTGACGAATTCAACAATAAGGTAACCATGTTTGGTGCAATGCCTTCATAGATCAAATGGGGAATATATTGGTATCACATGAAATTGGCTAGGGTTTTTTACTATTTGTAAGCATAATTTTTAGATAAGACAATGGCGCTTTTGATTCTACGCTAATTTTAAAATGAATCAGCTTTCATTCTATGCTGACAGGATGATGTCATTTTCCTTATATTGATTAATTATGTTGTAAATAATTAATAATGTTTAAATTATAAATATATCATAATAAACGATTCTGATAAATGATTTGGTAGAAAAAGAAAAGAATGAAGGCTTTTTGTTGTAAAAGCGATTTGATATTTTTAGTGTTTGTTATTATTTTTGTACTGGTTCTAAATGTAAATTATATTTCAATACAATAGAGCACTCACTTATGCAGTCATTTGCATATTAGTGCAGATTTTATCCACCAATTTTCTCATTTTATACTCAGATGCCTATAATGTAACTAAAACATTCATTTAATTATATCGTCAACTTTGTTCAAGTGGTGCATTGGTGGCCAGTGTGTTCCAAGGATCGAAAAACCACTACCTATCAATGGTAATTGGGGGAGTTGGTCAGGATGGACCGCCTGCACAAGGACTTGTGGCGGTGGCGTTCAAAAAGTATCAAGAGAATGCAACAGTCCAAGGTAAGGCATTTTGATTACCTGCTTGCCATTAACGATACCTTCAGTCTCTTGTCATTCTCTAGAGCGATTCACGCCACAATCCCAGTAATGGTGCGGACAAGTGGGCGGATGGCTAACAACCATGAGGTAGGCAATGGAGGCTAGAAAAAGTATGACAATACTGATTATACTTTGCTTTATGAAATCTTTTTGTCGTTGCCAACAAAAGGATCATTTTAAATAAAAAAGGTTCACGAGATACCTCTAAATTGGCTGAGAACTGGCCACATAAACATGGGCTTTTCCCCACCAAATCACTTTCATTTGGTCTTTGTTCATAACTTTTTTATTGTTCAAAACATTACGTTATCAAATTAAAATTTTTCATTGGCCACATCTTACCCAATTTTTATAATTGTGAACTGATTTGCATATTTAGAGATATCCTGTGCTGTTCCTTTAGATTGTGCTGTCAAAAGTTTAGAAGTCCAAAAGATAGGTTTAATGACGTAACACTAAAGAACTCGAATAACCAACGCAAAATTGCACCAACGCAAAATTGCGACCCCCGAAAATTGCAAAAAAAGGTTTTCGTCATATGAAGTGGGGATAAAAGTTATACCGAAAAATGGTTTTACATGCTTTGTATCACATACATGTTGCGAGAAACAAGCAAGAGAAACCAATACGACTGAATTTTCGGTAACCTAGTATTTTTATGGTCCGGTAGTCATCAACAAATAATCGATTGATCATGTGAAATCCGAAAATAGTTGTGAGGGCTCTCGGTCGATGGGGATTTCTCGGTACAAGGCAAGCTTCTGCCTAACGGTAATGGCTGCTCGCTTCAATTAAATTAAAAGGGTTTAAATAACCAAGAAGGAATCAAATCAGTCAAAAATAAAGTTTCGAACCGCTCCTAACCAACCTCTTCTAGGCCTGCTAGGTATTAGATGCTAAACTTTCCCGTTATAAAATGAATATAATTATACTACTTTACTACTTGCTAACCCTCACTGGTGAGAGCTTGTCCAGAATGGAAAACGTTTTTTCCTCCTTCATCCTTTCTGCGCCATGCTCGTTCAAAATTGGTTTGCTTTCAATTTTCATCGATCGTGACGACAATAACGCGCTCGTTCAAATCTTCCGATATTGGCCTCTAGGCGACCCGCGCTCGCAGGCACTCGTACCCTTGCTCGCTTCAACTTCCTTCTCCTAAATTAGACCCCCTTTCCGTATTCAAAACAACATTGAGTCTTTTTGTGATAGTTTTTGCTGTTCACATAAAAAACTAGAACGACGAAAGATGTTTTTGGCGATGCCAATTTTTTGCGTTGATGCCGCTTCCGTCGTTTTTTACAAAGACAGTGAACCAGCATTCTGTTCGCTTAGTCATTTACATGGAGTTAAGTCAAGTTAGAGAACGCCTGATTGATTATCACTTTTGATTGAGGTTTCTCTTACACCATCTCGGATTGCCTTGCTCTGTTCTTCGGCCCTGTTACGCAATGCCGGATTGCTGTGTTCTGCGAAGGCAAGAAGCTGTTTTTCGTGTTTTGGCGAGGAACGCGCCTCTTTTTAGCACGATTTAGTCTATAAAGGGCATATGTCGCGTTAGAAGTTGGATATTAGAACAAAATCGTTTAGAGTGAAATTGTTTCGTGACATTTAATTTCGGTTTCATGAATTTTTACTGCCGTAAAAATTCCAACCTCGATCCCGTGCTTTGTACTAAACAAACAAGATAATGGTATTGCATTAGCCAATCAGGTTCATGACACATGCCCTTTAACAGTCAATGCCTTGGACGATTTTGCACGAAAGGTCATGCGATAGGAAGTACTTCGGATTGGTTTTCACTTGCTCCTGTGTAAAGTGACTGCCATTCCAGTTTTTCAGAGCAAAGTCCATGCAAGGAACGTCAGGTTTTTCTCAGCGTCCTGTAGCTCTAACTTTTCTCTGAAGAGAAAGCAAAGCCAGCATCTTGTAACTTATGCCTAAATAAGGGCAGTGACTGTTGCCTTTGTAACCGTTCTGAAGTTTCTTTGTCATTCATATTGCTGTAAATTGCAAAAATAGATCAGTATCTGGTTTCCAGTTTGCAGGGATATTTGACTTTAAATATTTTCGTCAGCTGAGAAACTTTTTCTCTAATAAATAATTGGATTTCCCAGCTTGACAGACACATAAATCTATTCCTATTTTGAAACTCAGGTTTAAGTATTTTCGTTTTTCAATAGTTTAATGAATATGAGACATATCAGTCCATAGCAAAATCTATTTTAGAAATTAATTAGCTTCAACAATTATTTTTGAAGCAATTATGCTCAATTTGTTTCCAAAAAGCCTTGTGGAAAATCTCCAACTTACTTATAAATGCATTTTTGAATGTCGTTTTTTATTTTTAGAAGAGTTATATTCTAAAGTTAGTCTTGGCAGAAGCCAGTGAAATTGTGAAGAAATTAGATTTGAAGGGTCTCGAGTACATGACTACTATAGCACTTTCGAGAAATCTTACACTCTTTTATCGTCGCCTTGTTGAGAACATGACTATTATAGCACTTTCGAGAAATCTTACACTCTTTTATCGTCGACAGTTGATGAAGAATGCGCTACAGCACGAACTGTATAAAATGATATCTACACTTTGATGAATTGAACAGGATAGTTCTAAGTTGTAACTCAACGTTTCACGCTTAATGCAATCAGAAGTCAACTGTTCTTTTAACTGTTTCATAATTACTAAAAATTGATATCCATATATGAAAGGAAAAAGACGTTGAATCATCTTTGGGATCCACTAAGATTCTACAACAGTGAAGTGATTCTCTGGCATATAATTACTATGCTACTAGCAATAAAATACTTTGACAAAAGTGCTAGTCTTCTCTGCGACGAAAAATGTGCTAAATAAAGTACTTTGACAAATTGCAAGTCTACTTCTGTGACGACAAATGTGCTAACTTAGCACTCCAGATCTCAATGCATTTCAGATCTCAATGGAATAAATAATAGTTTTAACCCCAGTGGGGCTCTCAAAATCTCTATACTGTACCAATGCTCGTCTGTAAAATCATTGATAACGGGTTTATTTTGTCTATAACATCTAGTACAGAAAAGGCAAAGCCATTCTTAGCATACTAATAGGGTAATCTCTCCGTTGTGACAATCTATTCGTTTTAAACAAAGACTTAACCCCCCTGGTTAAATTCCCTACAATGTCTATGAGAGAAGCCTTGATAAAAGTAATCAAAATGGCCTTCATAGTCCCGCCTCCGTCATCCCCCCTAAAGGGGTGAGATGCATAAAACATTCCAACAGTTTATTTGCAACTCAGTCAGCTATAATAAATAGAAGAAAATTTTGCTTTATATTAACATTGGAAACTATAGTTTATTTTGAAACTTAATCTGATAAAGTTATGAAATACATTTATGATTTGTATAGTCACATTTTTATATATTCTAGAATCTACAATGCCCGCCAATAAGGTTGGAAAACACTCTATACCCTGTTAACTCAATTTATCTCCTCCCTGTGCACTCCCCCCTCCCCCCCGCTGGAAAATGATGACAAATGAAGTTCGGAATATTAGCAGTGTATCAGATATTTAGCGAAATATTCATCCTCCATTCCAACCTTGTTCAAGGGGGAAGGGGTCTGCCCTCTTGAAATAGGAAAATGAAGGAAAAATTCACATTTACTAAAAGCACAGTCTTGGTGTTTCAATTTATTTTGGCTGCAGCTGTACGTTTCCAAGTAAAAGGGTAAGTAACTTCATTACACGTCATGAAAGATAACGAATAAAAATCCACTAAGGAACCGGAATCATAGAACCGGATCCTCTTTTTTATGTTCTGAACACAAATGGTACACAAGTGGTAGCACTGTCAGCGCAGACTAAATAAAATTGATCAATGTTTATCTAACAGTAAGAAGAAATGTTTATAGCAACAAAACTGACAGCTGAAACTGAAGTTCCATTAAAGTCACAAAAGTTAAAAGTTTCCATGGCAAATATCTGGTAATAAAGCTTTACTGGTAATTACTATTTTGCAATGTTGACTAACGATCAGATGAACGAGTATCGTTATGGCCGTGATTTACGCTGTGTGGTTTTTCATATACATAATTTTCTGTATTGTCTTACAAACTTATCTTTAGCTCTCAGCAAGTTAATCTGTTTTCTTGAGTTGAAAGTGGCAAAAAAAGGCTAAATGCTAAAAAGGCTAAAATACAAAGCGGTCTAAATCCAGCTTTTTTGGTTGAAACATTATTCTTGGGTGATGGCCCAAATAACTTAAAAAACACCAAATCTAAAACAAGG
This sequence comes from Rhopilema esculentum, assembly GCF_057945365.1. Classification (NCBI taxonomy): domain Eukaryota; kingdom Metazoa; phylum Cnidaria; class Scyphozoa; order Rhizostomeae; family Rhizostomatidae; genus Rhopilema; species Rhopilema esculentum. Next base: position 7,367,685 of record NC_142821.1, read on the forward strand.
CCGCCTATTTCAAAATATAATATGGATATGATACCGTATCATATTGCTTATAGATACACCCAAATATATTCAAAGAAATTTCAGGACTTTCATCGTTCAGTTGTGACCTTTGCAAGCAGTACATGTGCAACATTGTTAATGTATGATTTATATTGTGTTACGGTAAGTTTAATTAGTTGGTTTTAATTAGCTTTAGTGAAGCTATATGATGTACCAACTTTAAATAAAGAAAGGAAAAATAGGACGGGGAAAATGGGGAAGCTTTGGAGCAACAAAGGGGGAAGGGGCAGATGTCTAAGCTCCTTTAGAAGATTGGACTATAATCAGACTGCTTCAATATAGAGATAAACTAGTTTGATATAGTTATTCTAAGTTTATACTTGTTTCTATACAGTCAAGCATATATTCAGCAGCTTTTTTCCTTTGGTTGGAATTTAAAACCTTTCAAGTTCATAAATTAGAAGGGATATGAATAAGATGCATTTGGCTATCAAAAAGCATTGATAGTTTTTACCCTTAATTTTCCCAACAAAATATTGAATAATTTTGTTATTGCAAGAAATTTGACTTCATATGACTTCATGGTCAATATGATCTTATTGTTCCTCGTGGGCAAAGGGCCTATCTACTTCAAACTTGCAATAAACGAATGCTACAAAAAAATAGGCACAAAATGGCTGGAATTGTATTACTGTTTTGAGTTTGGTAAGTCAGACTCGACTAAGTAGGGTTATTCTTAAAGTAAAAGGTGGGGAACACTGACGATTTTCTAATATTTAGCTGTTCTTGTGAGCATTGATGGTCATGTTGATGGCAATGAGGATTGCAGTCTGGCGGTTTTAAGGGGGTCCAGGGGGCATGGCCCCAGGCCCCGCGCTTGTGGTAGCCAAAGAAATTAGATTGAAATTTAAAGAACAAGGGCCCTGCAGATTTTTCTGGCCCCGCAGTCCCTAAAACCGCTGCTGATAGAAGTACATGGGGAGGGTAGACTTGTGAATGCCAAGAAAATGATGAAAATGATTTGTTAAACGTTAATGAAATTAGGTAAAAAGTTAAAAATGAAGACAAATTCATATGGCAAAATATATAAAATCTAGGCTTTTAACAGTTACATTGCTGGTTAGAAGACCAGGCTTGCTGCTGGGCCTTCTTACAGCCTTTTCCAAGTAAAACCTTTTTTTCAAAAGGGATTTATCTTTGACAATAAGGTGAAAATACATAAACCTCTGACACTGAGAACAATCTGCACTGTTTTCCATCACGGTAATCTTACTCGCTTCAGTAAGATCTTTTAATGACCAAAGTCACACCTTCGCATATTATTATTCCCTCTAATTCTCTCTAAAAGATACCGTGTCTGCATCCAGCCATGGATAAGTATCAGCTTTTATGTTATTGACTTCACTCGCAGTATGCTGTTGTCACAGTCAACAAGGCGACCCATATATTCTTTGCTCTTAGGAGTATACATTTACTTTACAAACGGCAGATGTCAATTTTGTATAGGGCGGCTTTTTTCAATAGAAAACTCCTGGTTGGCTCGAGGAATTTTTTTACAAACTACAGAAGATACAATAGTATTTCTACTTATAATATACAGTTTCTAAGATGCTCTTCTTTCTGAGTTCTTTCAAATGAAAGCCCCCCTCCCCCTCCCTTTCCCTTGCTATACCACGTCCAGGGTATCTTTCTTCCTGCAAAAAGACCTTTTCTCGAAGTGTAGATTCTGTTTAGCATGCCTTCATGACGTGGTGAAGCATTGAGTTTTACAAAATTGTCCAGAAAACTATGTTCAAAATTCTTTAAATTTGTGACAAAATAATTCTGGCACAACCTCTCGAATGGTGATCTCTGATTGGTTGGAAAAGGAAAAATTTAATCCTGTTACTTTTTTGGAAAATAAATTTCTTTATATATCCGGGAGTTTGAATTTATGTTAAAGGTCGAGAAGGAGCCAAAGACTTTGTATTTTTACCCTCACTTTTGCAGAAATGCTTCTTCATTTACTTTTTTGTTCAGTGTGGTAAAATATTTCATACCACTAGCTGAGGGTGACATCACTTTATAAGTTTACCATAACTTATGATAATCAAAATAGGCATAAGCACAAATTAAATACGTTCAAAACCAAATTTCTTTCTTAGAACATAACATTTCAGTAAGCTAGGAAGAAATATAGTCGCTACCCAGTTGATTTGTATCTGTATGATCAGCAAACACAATAGCGGGAAAACTTGGGTCTAGAACTCTCTGGTCCTGAAACTTTGATTCTAGAAATCTTTACGGTTTTACATTCCTCAAAGGGTTTGAAGCTATACACTTCTGTTGTTCATTTAAACCAGTGGTGACGCTAAGGGTTGCAGGGGTGCTACAGCCCCTCCGTCGAAGGTGGTTAGCCCCCTTGTCGAAACTTTTAACTTTTGTTGAAGCAACATTTTGCTGTGCTCATATTTAGAAATTGGAAAATCGTTTGATACCTTGCAGTTTATCCCATTGAGTTAAGGAAGTATTTTAGTATTCTAGGCTCTTTTTAACGATGTTCAGTTTAATCTTTATTTGTGATAGGTTTCTTGGTACCACATACGCACAATTGCTTCCTCTTTCTTACATTACCTTTATTTGGTGGTTTCATGCTCCAGCTATTTGTCAAAATTGACGTGTCAACTTCGATACTGTTTGGGGGTGCTCGCAATTCACTATGCTCGTTGGACTTTGGCAGAGCCGTTGCGAGGCAAGCCTTGTTGGGAGGGGGGTATGGACTACAAACTTAACTGATTAAAAAATAATTACCTGAAATTCTTAAGTTGCTGTCACAAACCTCTGCAATACATTTTGTCAATCTAACTGAGTGGCATATAATTCACAAAATTCATTTTAAAATGATAATAACGGACTTTCCTAATAGTTTTGTTAAATCTGTATACCGGGACGGGCAACTACCCGAGGCGGCAGAAAATTTTCAAATTTTGATGCTTCCAGTTCCCTGGAAAACGCACTCTTTTAAGTAAATTTTACTAAAGCAATCCTCCTAATCCTATCGAAAATTCTTTTATTTTTGCAAACAAATTGAACAGCAGATAAAAACAACTGGTACAATTTCGCCGTGGTCTTGAAAAATTCCATGTTGTCAGTTACTTCTCAAGGTAGGTATCAAGCAGCACTGGTTGCCAATTTAGATCCCTCTTTCTATCTTAGCATGCCTTTTTAGGGGAAATGGACACAAGGCACAATTTTACCTGGGCCTTGATTTTTAGATTTTGTGCCAACAAGAAATCTGTAAATCTTCAAATCATTAGTTTTTTTATCTTCCTTCATATCAAGAAATATCATATTTAGCCAAAGGAGGAATTACCTTTGCTTGATCCTTTATTGATGTTAATACATGAAGGACGCTGAAATACCTAAAGTGTTTCTTCCAATGGGCAGATTTTATCTGAAATTTTCTATCGAGATACTATTGGGGGGTGTGACACCTCCCCACAACCCCCCGGTCGGGACGCCCCAGGACTTGGGCAAGACCCTTGTATTTATTTGTAGGCTATTTTTTTCCGAGGAGATGGTGCATATACATGTTCTTGAGATGTTTTAATAATCAATAGCATAACGATGACGCCGAAGATAGAATGGGTAAATGTTAAGGAAATGGAAAACATAAACCACCCTTGTTTCTGTAATATCTTGATACATCTCTCATTGTTTCTTGTTAGTTTGCATTCTATCTACACCCCTGCAATAGTATAATATTTGATAAAGTTCTCAAAAGTTTTTCCAAATTTGTCACTACTGAACAAAGGTAAAAGTCAAAATGTTTAGTTCTGAAAATTATACTTCGAAAATTCCCCATATCACCAAAACAGTGTAATTTTTCTCTATGTGGATGGTTTGATGAAAAAATTGTGCAATGTCATACGTATCTCCACGCTCAAACCAGAAAGCAGCCCTAATAATTAATTGTATTTCTAAAATTGAGAAGAACCAAAGTTGGTATTTTATTGGGGAAGTCACATTTGAGGAAAAAAAGCCAGTTTGCTTACTAGTGACAGTATTTTAAAAAAAAGTGGTGGGCCACTTTGAATGGCTAATGTAACATTCGCACCACCAGTAGTTCCTTAGCTAAACGGTCCATGTAAGCAGGTTTATTGCAATACTGAATACCACAATGCTTCTAGGGCCTTTACCAACTAATAGCATAAAGGACTTTTGCAAAATCCCGCAGCGTTTTACTTTTATAGCAACCCCAAAAATATTGAAGACCTGGAATACAGAAAAACCTCGGAAAGAGACAAGAAAATCAAGTAAACTAACTTTCAAGTTTATCTTGTGAATTATTTAGTTCTGAATTTTCAGGCTCTCGCTCCCAATGTCAACCTAGTCCCCTGATCAAGCCGCTCCGTTGGAAAATTTCTGGCAACACCACTGATCGAGACATTTATTGCTTGTTGATTTGATCTAGAGCAGGAGTGTGCAACATGCGGCCCACGGACCAGATGTGGCTCGCGAGAGGGCAAATTTTGTTGCCCGCGCGTAGTCAATAAATTTTTCAACAATTTGGTCCTTGTGTTATATTTATGGAGTGACATCCTTGCTAAAAATTTTATGATTCATTATTAGGCATACTTTCCAATAATAAGACAAACAACTCTGTCATTATCATAAGCATACAGATAAATATCATCGCACATCAACTATGATCTAAAAGTTTAATGTGAGATTTCAATACACTTTCTGCGAACAAATAATGTAACATTTCAGATTGATCAATTTTTCATGTAACTGTTTGTGCAACGTTCCATGTAATTTTTCATCCAACTGTAAGTATCAATCCATTCATTGTTCAATACAATAACTGCCGATGAATTTCATAACTATTCATCTGGCCTGCCCGTGCAGTAAGATTTTTGTCTATGGCACACCTAAAAGTTAAATTGGAATCCCTTGCTCTAGAGGCACGTCTATAATTTCAAAGTTTTTCGACCCTCTATGCATTAAAACGAGACCTAGACTTTAAAACTGCGCTTTTTATCATTTGTAAATTCAACATGAGACTTCTGTCATTGATCAACCTTGCGATAACCTTGCTAATAACATCTAACACGCTTGAATTTCTCCATGTCTAGCTCAATATGCGGCTGTATTTTCTGTGGTAGAAAGATATGTGCGGGCTCCCTAGCAGCCAAAATTCCTAATCCTGTTTTAAATGCATTGGACTTTATTTGACAAAGTTTATGAAACCAATAATTACGAGTTACCGTTATATGAATTAGGCTCAGAACGATGATTAGATGTACGATGTCTGCGGTAGACTAGCAGGAAAAGACGCTATTGTTTTGTCATAGAGCAGTGGTCTTTGTGCTGATTCTAATCAATCAGCAAGGCTATTAACAATAACTGAAGATGATTTTTAACGTCGCCTAGATCTGTCTGCTTCACAGATTTCTAGCAAAATGGCTAAAAAGAATAGCAAGGAAATAGAAAAAAGGCTATTGTTCTTCTTCTTTTATTACTTTTAATCATTCTCTTCAAAGTCGATTATGATATACATATCCAAAAACAAATATATAACATCTACATTAGAAAAATAGTTTTTTCAGTATAAACTCAGTCAACTTGCTTTATATACAAAAATCAGTTCACTTTTTCCTTTGTTCATACATTTACAAAAAGACCTAGCAAAATACCAGAGGAGGCAATAAAATGCCTGCTGTTTATCCCAAGTTAATTCAACAAATGGAAATTAAATGCTTTCTAATTGTGCCTTGGTAGTTGATGGTTTCAACCCAACTCATTCCAAATCTCCTAAAAATTTTAACATGATTGAGCCTTGATCAATTTTCACCAAAAGCAAATTTTCAAAGCATTCTGTTCAAGGCCTTATTTTTGCATCTATCGGTTACTAGTATCCGATCTGCAAATTTCAATTATATCTTCCATCTTCTTGTTTATTTTGGCTTTTTGTCGCATTTTATCGAGCGTTCGACTATGCTCGCATGGTGCCGTGACCAGTTAACAACTATCATCTTGATTTGAATGCTCAGAGTCGGAATGTATTTCACTATCAAAGGTGTCTTTCCGTTCTCCCTCTGTTGTTTCTTTCTTCCATTTCATTCTTCTGTTCTGGAACCATGTTTTCACTTGGGTTTGATTCAGTCCCAATCGCTCGGCGAGTTTCGTCCTCTGCGGCGTTGAGAGGTATTTGTGCTCGTTGAACTCCCTGTTCAAGACCATGAGTTGCAGTTCCGAGAAAACGGTGCGCGGCTTCCTGCATTTTCTTCCGCTTGCAGTTCGTAGAGTTGGCTTCAATCGGAAGTAAACGGGCAGGGTACTTAATACGGATGGACTTGGACCTGCAAAGTATTAAGCAGATTTAATTTGATACCATTTTTATCAAAGAAGCCATAATTGAACCTTCGGGTCTGTGCTGTAGAGTTTAATTTTATGCTTAGTCACAATTTTGTTTATAAAAATTTTACCATCTGGATATCTCCTACACTGTTTTTCTTGGTAGCATTTCTAACATACCCTGTTATGGCAATCATTGTACTTAGTGACAATGGTAGATTTAGTGACAATGACAATTCAGTGAGTTCTACCTCAAATTTCGTCCATATTTCACAAGTTATGAACTAATATTGCGACCTTGAAAAGCATAAATATCAAAACATGTCAGTGGTGCAGCTGAAACTAACATTTTGTTTGTTATATTTTACAATTGCACCACCCTCTGTCAACTTGACCCAGTCATACTTCATTCCCTTTCATAGCTTACAGTGCTCGTGTGCACACACAGCAGCATTGACTCGTGCTTTACACGATTAATCTTAGCAGACCAGGTAAACATTTGCTATTGCTTTCGGGACGAAAACTTTCGATTTCACAAACCCACGATGTCCATGCTCTCATTAATGCTCGTGGACAGCTTTAGCTGTTTAATAAATGAAATATTCAGAAGATTTCTGTTTCGCTGGCACTTAGTAAACGAAGACAATTGACAACCGAGTTTAGCAATCGCTTAAGTGCGTTATTTGCAATATCAGTAGACAAACAATACGAAAGCAAGCTATTTTCGCGACACCCTTATATTGTCGGCATAGAGAACGGATTTTCGCGGATTACACAGAATTACACTCATGTTTTAGATCAAAATAAAGATCTCTAGAAAACATTTAACATGTCGGAGTCCTTGAAAGATCTACGAGGCGCCATTTGCAATTCAATGACAATATGGAACATAGACCTCCTGCGCAGCTCTTGGGGCAATAGTGCCTGTTTTAATATGAAGGTGACAAGCTTGTTGCCCTTAGCAACACGATACACTTACTGGAACATATTCAGGCTCAAATTCCACGAATCATCAAGTACGCCAGCAAAATTTATCCATTTAATGTGAAATATTGTACGAACAGATCTTGCTTTTGAAATGGACTTAATGGATTGCATCACAGTACATTAGTCTGTCTGGGTGGTTTAAATTAATGAGTCAGAGTAAGCTCCTTCTTCATGGCTTGTATTTTCAACGGCAAATTTCCTTCGTAAATTTTTTCACGTATAACAATGGAGAATATAGAAAAGCAAAGTGCTGTTTAGCAGAGAGGGGTGTTTAGGTATAGATATGGCATCTAAACTGTCATTTACTCTTTTTGTTTAGTAATAGCTAACTGTACACATATATTTTTGTGTTATTGTGTTAAATGGAAAACGGCAAGCTAATGCGTTATATTTAATGTTATTTAATGTTAAAATGTTTAATGGTTGCATTTTTTGCAAAGTGTACCTTATGCTGGCTCTAGCCGTAGTGCAGAAAGTTTTTAATCTACTAAAAATGTTTATTATAGCAGCTAGAGAGCATTCGCAACAATTTATTTTTCCTGCAATCTTAAGCTGGATGCCTTCTACTGTTTGACTGCCCTCTTATTAAAAGCTTATTCTGAATAATTTCATTTGAAAAAACAAGGACGTTTGTAAAATATTGACACATTTTTTCACACTTCAAAGCCTAAACATTAAACTTGGTTTTGCCATTTATGATTCACGAGTGGACCTGGTTGTCCCAATCGCATTATTCACTATTTATTAGATGCTTATTGGGTGCAAAAGGGTCGCACACGTTTTAACTTCTATTTAGAGGTACAGCACGGATGGTAAAAAGCTTAATAGAAGGCTTATATATGGTGATAAGTCATAAATAGTTGGCGCAAGAGAGACAATCTCCTCCTCACGAGTTCTTGAATATACTCTCATGACGGCCTGTGTTTCAAATCGTAGAATCTCTAGAATTGTGCCCATGCCGGAACTGCACACCACAAACTGAAATCAATTTGTTATAACCTTGATTTTTTTTGAACATATGATTTTTACTGACAACCGGAATGTTGTGATTATTAATCGAATATCAAAGGCAGGGGCAAAAATGTAATTTTAGATTTGCTTTAAACGACTGTACGATTGCCAAATGACCAACCTTTCAATTAAAGCTTTACAGCAACGAGAAGTGCAAACATTGCCAATGATAGACGAATTGGTCTCGCCGAAATTGGGTTCTACATTTACCGCGTCATAAACACGCAATGCATAAGATAGATATGTTTATATTAGTCTGTGCACAAGGGTAAAACAAACAGTTGCGGAGGAGTGTTGGGAGCAATAAGGATTTATTATTTAGAGAAGGATCATAGGTATTGTTATGTGGCGTCGCAGTTTAAGTTAAATGTAAAGTGAATTTGAGAGCTGTGACAACATGCTTGCTTTCAAATTACTTTGCAATCGCCACAAATACAATTGTTTGCATGTCTGCATGCTTCGGAGTTATTGTCTTTATCCAGTAAGTGGGATGTGAATCTAATTTTTAATTGCTCGCGAAGGTAAACCAATCATCAAGGAAAATTTCGATCCATGTCATGTCAGAACTCTTCTTCTCTTCACTTTTTCTCTTTATTATCCTTATGGCTGACTTTGTAGGTTATCAATCATACAGCTAACTCCAATGTTTTTTTTCTCTTCAGTTGCTATCAATGTTGACAAGGTTATTTAGATGGCTCTCTGAGTCTTTTTAGAGACGACACCTTATGTTTACGCTTCCAAAAACTGCAGGAACTCCAAATCAATAAGATCAAAATGCTCTTCATTACAAATGCTAGCAGAAGATGCTCAATCGATGAGGATAATATATCAGCTGCTATAGCTCTAATGTGAAGGAAATTAGCCTAATCTATAATGGGTTCAAAAAACCCTTGGTCCTGAAATTGCATATTCATAATCAACTGTCCATTCCTCGCACCCAACTCGGCCATAAGGCAGCTACTACTGGCTTGGCTGTAAAAGGCATTTAGCAAAATTTAGCCCTTATATAACTAGTGTCTGTGCAATCTTCTGTTTAATTCTTGAGATATATGTACACTCTTTTTTTATAAGAACAATTTTATAAGAACACGAGCCTCAAAACTGGTCAAAAGTTAAGAACAAATTAAGAACAGGCTGAGGCTGAGCTTCTGCAAAATGCAATTTTGAACAACGTTTTTTCTCAAAATCGAGGATTTCTAGCCATGTGTGGGTGCTTTTTCGGTGAATATTCAAAATTGTCAGCAAATTAAGACTGTCTCACTCTCTTTGTTGGCGAAAGAGGCTTGAACACCTCCTTAAAGCGAAAAAGCTAGCAATAGCACTGCTTACACCCTCTTAATTTAAGAACAAATTAAGAACAATCCAGCCTCAGATTTTCGAAAAAGTTAAGAACAGTCAGCCTGAACTTAAATTTACTGGTTCTTATAAAAATAGAGTGTAGACAGTTAAAGGAAGTTACCAACTAACATTCTTACTCCTTGAACTTAATTTTTTTACATCGTAAATTTAAGGATTATTTCTTTTTCTCATTGAATTCTTTCTTCCTACCCGTGCTATGCGGTTGGAATTATCATAAAGCTTGATTCCTTTAGGCGCACTAAAGATCACTTAAATGCTGAACTTTTCTCAACTTCTGTTCCTCCTAATATTAGCCTTATTGAATAAGCCTTATCAATTTCAGCAAATGTAGCTATATTTGCAGGTACGATGCAAAAACCTTTTCTTTCAAGAAATAACTCTTACGTTGCGTTTTTAGCAAACTCTCTTCTTTCTAATTTTGATTGTTTGTGATTCTACTACGGTTTTCCCTATCATAAAATAGACAAGCTTCATTTTCACTTATTGAAGACTTCCAGAGTTATTGCTAAATTATCTGAAGACATGCTGTCAGAATCTCAATTCCGTTAAATGACTATGTTTTCTTCAAACTAGCTCTCTCTCTCTCTCTCTCTCTCTCTCTCTCTCTCTCTCTCTCTCTCTCTCTCTCTCTCTCTCTCTCTCTCTTGCCCATTTCTCAATGGCTGCATTTATTAATACTATACTGCCTGCACAGTGTTGATTAGAAATCTCTGCAAAGTCTCGAAGGCTTTCATAAATCTGCTGCCGCTTAAAAAGGAGTTTCTAATGTAATCACTTCATTGCCTTCATATGCAAAATCTGATCATCGACAGCCTAGGTCTATCTTAAACCGTTGAAGCATTGTGCCAACTTCTTGATAGTCTCAGAACTTCTGCAAGCAGTTTATTAGATTTTAAGCCAAACGTAAAAACGTAACGCTAGCTCGACAGCCAAAGTTATGGTGAGCATTGGAAAACTTTGCAAATAAGCCCCTCTTGTGCTGATAACATGTTTCTTTTTCTTAATCAGGTAGTTTTTTCGACGTAAAATAAATAGTTTTGCATAGACGTCACACTTTAGTCAAGGACTCACTTGAAAAATAATAGAGATCCTGTATTTTGCGAGCAGCAGTCAGATAGTTGTTGCCTGAGAACATAATGATCCCAGTTTTTGTGTGCTTTTGCATTTTATGGTCAAACTTCATTAACGAACTTTGGACTTAAACAACTGTACTGTACAATATTTCAATAAAATTTTTATAGTTGCGAGTTGGGAAGAGGGGGAAAATAACTTGTCATTTGGTTCGAAGAAAGGAAAGAGTTTGAAGAATATGTTTTATTGTTCTACACTATTTGTAAAAGGACAGAACCGAAAGAAATTAGTTGGCAAGATCGAGGACCCAAATTTCGGTTCTAATAAGACCGTAGCAGACACAGTGATCAACGAGCAACCTCTGTATATTGAATATATGAATTATATGCTAATGTGTAACTTTGCGATAATCTGAATTACTACAGAATAGCGCGTCAAGAATGTATACTGACGCTCCATAATCTATTACTCAGGATCCTAGCGTGGGTGACTTGCGACGGAATTTCTGATGATATTGGCAGCTACCAAAGTTTAATGATTATGAGGAAAGATAGTCTATGAGAGAAGTAAATTTAGTGGTAGAATTCTCATTAATTTTATTCCGCATAACGGACCTACTTTGATGGTTTTAAACTATATGTTGAAAGAGTCTTGTCTGTCAACACAAAGAATTTATTCCTTGTCGTCGTTGAATTATGTGTTAAGACGGCTATGGAATCTTTCAAAGAAGAATGTGTTTTCTGGCTAGTAGGCTGGAGGCAACCGTAAACAGTCCCTGGAACCTTGGAAGGTTAACTAAAAAAAAATTACTGAAGAATGAACACCCCTGTATAAGCATGAACAGTTCTCTTAGGTATGAACAAAGGCCATGAAGTAGTAAGAATTTTATATATCGGGCACGTGCTACCGAACACTTTCATATTTATTCTCTTTATCAAGATAATGTAGAAACGCAAGTCAAATTTGCTACAGGGTTTTGTGCTTTTGACTGCAAAGGAAATATTAACTTAAAAACACAGCGAAATACTAAATATGTAGTCTAGTAGTATTGTGAAGTTTTCCTTTAAGGTTGCAAGAACATAACTTTGCATTACAAGCATCCTTTGCCGCCGGTGCCATCATCAAATTTTCTTTGCAAAAATCCATCAAACTCATCGCTGCACAACGTTATCTACTTAACTCGCCATTCTTGGTATAGTAGTTTATGATGACAAATGGAACTATAATTTGCTATGGAAAGCTTCCTAAACTCTCGAAGCATGTTGTTCTTGGTGTCTTGTAAAGATAGTTTGTATCGCGTGTGTTTGAATTTAATATCCAATTAGTCGAAGAACTTGTTTGCTCTTAGTTATGAATAAGTTGCAATAAACTGATTGCCAAGGGTATGTGATGAAAAACCAATAGAAAGATGGATTCATTTGTCTACGACAATTAACAGAACAGCTGGTTAGAAAATGACTATTTCAGACATAATGCAGCCTTGTGATCTCACCAAAACAAGGAAAATGGCAATCTAATAAAAGTTCCTTCCTGTAAGAGTATCGCATTTGAAAGAGCTTAGGTCCTTCTTTCGTGAGAGTGTTACAAGTTTCTTTCTGACTGCAAAGTCATTTTCAATACTTGTTTTGAAAGTTTATGAATTTTCAAGCGAATATGCTCTTCCGTCTGGAATACAACTTTTCAAAATATTTGCCAATAAGCAACTTACAGTCCGGAACAAACTAATAATTGTTATTGTTTTATCATTGAGATGGCTGGCTCTAAGGAGTTTAGCTATTTGTGAGTCCATGCGAGTGAAATAAATTATGTATCTAGAGAACGTGACAGAATTTTTCAGCATTCAGTATCAGGGAACATTATTGAAGACTAAACTTCTTTCGCGACGCTGCATTGGCAATTAATTCAGAGGCATTAGTTTTTGAGCATTTTCTAAATACGTTTTTCTTTACACTACTTTGCAGCAATTTCACAATATGAAATAAGAAGCATGTTTACAAGGTACATCATAAATTCATACCTTGGAAGTCTTTTTCGCTCGATACTACACAGCTGTGCATAGTTACTGGCATGCCAATTGACCCTTCGTGTTGGTGCGCAACCCCGTGGGCTAGTCTGTATGAGAAGCTATGCCCAATACTCGATGGGCTAGGACTAGAGAATCCATTAGTATGTGGAAGGTTGTAACTTGGCAAGTGTCCGTTTCTGCTTTGCAGTAGAATGTCTTCGATTCTGAACGACGGTGGAGACGGACGGTCGGATGGTGGTGAATAGGGTGTTGCTCCGCTAACGTAGTTTGGTACAGGGTAGCTGGACATATGTTGAAGACCATACGCACTTGCTGCCGTGTGCTGCTGGTGAGGATGCTCCATCTGGTATGGGTATTGCTGTTGACAGTACATCGTGAAGGCCGTGCGCTTCTCCTAGAGCTGGGGCGCACAGTTCCTTAGATGATGTAATATAAGATGATCCAGCCGATAATGACTGTACTGCCGTCTGTCAATTCTAATTTGCAACAGAAAACAATGCAGAACTCTGTAATGGCTTTTAATAGTAGGCTCACAACTGTAGGATATCTGCAACAACGTTATGTGTGTCCCTCTCTGTCAGTACCACTTTTCCAACCTTTTCCGTGCGATTGCAAAGCAATGCTAATAGGTAAATTGTAAAGATCAGTATTTCTATTGTGTTTCCTGCAATGTTTTATTTATAGTATATATCCCAGCTGAGATCAAAGAACAAACTGACAATCCGGAGTCTGGCGTACGTTTATATACTCCTTGTACGGTTCTACAACAACCTCCTTTGTCGCTGATTCAGAAAGGGAACCGGTCTCTTAATCCATTTTTTGATTGACAGGTGTAGTCTCAATAGCCATACAAAGATTTCTTTAAGTGTTCCACCTATCTCCGCTAAGTCGTGCATTATTTTTTGCAAGGCCAGGATCGCAACGCGTCACAATCCCTCTGCACAAACATCACAGTTAACTGTACCTTTGCCAATAGCGTTGCAAATATTCCCTGTAACTGTGCACCAGTAACCTCTTAATTATCTAAATATTTTCGTAAAGGCAAAGATCTCTGAAGATAGTGTGAAGCACACACCCGAAATCGAGCAATTAGCTATGCGATTAAGTGATAATGAATTAACCCTTCACACGCAAGTCAAATCACATTCCCTTTATGTACTCTTTGGCGTTTTGAGGATTATAGTTACATTTTTCGTGTAAAGAATCGTCTGCTTACGTGAACGCGGCCTTGGGCTCTAAACCAAAACACGACCGAGTACTTTTAACCTAGTTCCCAGTGCTCCGGACACTACATTTCGTAAATGACGCATAGGCGCCAAGACTCAGCACTTCATTGGTGGGCTCGTTTTGTAACGTGCCTTCAAGGTGTAATATATTTAAAGCGCTAATTCCATGTGAAACTGTTTTGCATATAGGACAGTTGCAGAAACAGTTTTTATTTATTGTTTGCACGCTAGTAGCCTGCTCAGTGTTGCAAACTTTTTAATGCCTTAACTGTGTTTTAATGGCGCTATCGACTTGATTTAGCGCGTATTTGCCATAAAATAGACAAACTGCTCATTCTTAAGTGATAACGAGTATCTCGGACCAGTAGCAGCTAAACTACCTCTACCTACCCTCTCCCTTCCCATCAACGCTTACTATCAACGCTTATGATAGTATTTACTTGCTGATCACGGGACAAAAAATATTGCTAATGATCAGAGATGAAGTTAGTTGAGCTAAGTTGATCTTAGACTGCAACGTAATTTGAATTTCTCTACCACACACTTTTGATCATCTACCAACGATGTTTCTTTGCTCTCTGACAGTCATGTTCTCTCTTTTTGACCTGAACATGTCATGAAAATTTCATGCACTGCACACATTCTTACACATCCACAATATCTCGACCACTTCCTATCCACTATGGTTGCTATAGATGACAGGGACACAGATTCAAGTATCAAAATATATGACGACTTTTCAGCTTTCTCTCCTGTTCTTAGGGATAATTTAAAAACTCTCCCTGGGAAGAATGAACCTTCTGTTTATTTTTAACTAGACAGTTACTACCTATCATGTATTTTATACAGCTTGCTTAATAAAAATGTAGCTAAAAATATAGAGCACAAAACGAAATGAAAATTTGCAAAAGATTTTTTGGTGATGAAAAATAGCTTCGAGAAAGCAAACATTTTGAAACATACGTAAAGTTAAGATGTTTTGGATTGTTTGCTTTTTCAAAGCATCTTCAAAGTAAAAATCACGTTAAACAATCTATTAGTCAATAGTTATATTAATGCCCGAGATGAAACCTTGTTTCTCGAAGTAGAAATCTTTTAGTGAGGTAATGAAAAAGCAAGAGTGATAACAGAAACGGTCAAAAGAGCCTCTTTGAAGCTGATTTCTCTTAACCCTATTTGCAGCTCATGTCCCTTATAGGCACCGTTGCTATGTATATCAGTCGACAAAGTCATCACCACTTCCTCCAAAAACTAACAAATTACTGGATCCCTAAACCGAAAACTGAAATTACTTGTGTGGCTTAAATTGCTAAATCGTTTTTGCGGTTACCCAGAAGCATGAATCTTTGGAAAGTCTGTACATTCATGACAACAAAATTCTCAGGTTTTGGCTTCTCGTATTGTTTTCGTCTCGGAATGGTATTTCATACGAGCCCTGGGAAAGTGAACATACATCATATCCATCTTTACTGTATCTATTTCCATCAAGCAATAAAAGGGATTTGACACACAGACGATTCAGCAGCTAGAAAATACCTAAATTTTTCTGTATTTGACTTTTTATAATCCTTGTTCCGCCTTAAAATGTCAAGGCCATCTTCCTTCGCTTGGGCTGGCCTTGTCTCTATGCTCTTGTGGTTTGCTCTGTCTCTGTATTATGACTATACTGTGTGGTTTGTAACAGTCGATGAAAGAGAAGGAGTGGAATCGTTATTTATGCCTAGGACGTCCCATTGATCCAAACAAGCGATTAGGTATGTAAGATCATAGCACTTTGAGCAGATTTCCCAATTTAATTGAAATCCGGTTGCCTTCATTGGTCCAAATGCAATGGTCCCTGCCTTTTTGCCAAGGCGACTTTTGTTTGAAGACGGCTTAACCTTAGTAACTGGGCCATATTCAAGCTTAGCTGGAAATCCAAGGTCGTGTTTCTTCTGACGATATTTGATTGTCAACTACTAAGTGCCAGTCTCTTCCTTACAGTCATCAGTAGAGACCGCAACAGGATCCCAACCTCTATCACTGTTGTCCAATGTAACCACGCCAAGGTAAATTTTCTCTTTTCCATAGTGATAAACTTGTCAATGGCTGAATGGAGGCTATTAGTATTGATTGCATGAACTTTAAGAGATTGAACTCTACCGGTGCAATTGGGGGGCTGTGGGGACTTCAGATCCCCAGTCAGTGCCTAAAAGCATTTACTGATTTGGGTTCGAGTCACTGACTTGAACAAGCTTGTACCATAAGTCAGGTGAGTCGTCAGCTTTCTGTAACTCCAGGCGTAGGAATCACGATAGGGCCACTGCTTGATAAGCACACTTCCTAGTGTCCCAAAAATTACCTTCGGTATTTAGGTAGTCCATGTCTCCTCCACAGAATTCCCGTCGAAGTGTTAAAGACATAGCTATATTTTATAAACCGCTAAATCCTTCCTTTATCTTGGCTTGGACCATATCGCTTTTTTGGTTCGCCTTGTAATCCCGCGAGAATAGTACCCTTGCAAACAATGCCTTCTTAATCACCACTTCACATAACTTGCCACAATTTTCTGTCTTACTACTTGGATATCTGAGGCTACCAGACTGTGCCACCCAACAATTTGCTTCTCTCGCTTCTGTGATTTCTATGATTCTGATATACATGCGAAATGGGAAGATAAATCTAGATTCCTATCGTTTAGAGCTATTATTCAAACCATTTATCTGAACCAATGAGAAGTGCTTTATATGCACATGTGCATTAGGGTGAAGGTCTTGACAAAAAATTTTCCTTCATAGTGCTTCACAGGATTTAATGAAAAAATTAATGAACACAACTATACATCATAATTGCATCAAATGAACCAGAATTTTATTCTCCTTGTACTCAAGGCACCTCTTTCTTCGCCTTTTGATTCTACACTAGCCCATTGCCATAAGAGCCATGAATGTTCCTACAACAGAATACATATAGCTATATTCAAAAGGCCAGTAAAATCCCCTTTCAAAATATTTATTTCTTTCCATCCTTATTCTTAAACAGTTTAGAAACAATTTATAAACAAAAATTTTCAATTACTATGAAAAGAGATATAATTTCCATGGGGCTGATTCAAAAACATGTTAGAAAATACAACTTATTTATAAAGCAAGATAAAACACCAAGAAAGAGAAAAACAGGGGACTTTTGGTCAAGAAGAACTGTTACTTCTTGAGATCCTTTAGAATAAACTTTGTAATGGTGTGATGCATTTAAAACTAAATGGTAAGCAATGTCCAGAGAGACATGACTGCTTGTTTTTTATAAAAGTTCAATACTGCAAGGTTATTTGGGTCATGCTTGTTTCATGTTGGAACGAAAGCAGGTTTCTAACATTCTAGCCATCGAGAAAAGTCTCTCTGCAGATTGCACTCTTTGCTGTGCAGAAGCCTGTAAATAGTTACCACTTCTCCTACGAAGCGAAGTTCTGCAGGTTTTAACTTTGTAATTCTCTTCATGATATCATTATGCTTCAATACTGCTTCATTCTTTCTCAACAACAAGATAGGAAGCTAAGCATTAAGTTGTAGTATATTGACATTTTCACCGTAATGCTAAAGTAATCTATTACGTAAATCTTGGTAATAACAAGACGAATTAATAGTTCCATATTTGAAAAGTGTTTTGCATGGCGGCTAAAGCCCTGCTAGCCCAGTGGCTGTGCGGTGCCTGGTGAAAATAACGCCATAGATTTTAGCCTGGCAAACATCGTGTTATAATTGAGTCATATCTCAGTTCTTCTCTCGGCCCCAGCCTATTCCTGACCTCTATACTGAACTATTTCCTCATACTCTTCCTTCCCTGAATGTCCTCCCCAGTTCCCTTTGCGCTGTTCTAGCATCCATTGATCTGTGCAAGGCTCAAGTTCATTTATTTCCATCACCAATCTACCTGGTGTGGTACAGAGCTTTAATGGCAATGACTGTCCGAAGTGTACTTAACGCTTCACATTATGTTATAACATTACACTGCAATAGCAATTTAGAGAATTTTGAACAGAGCAAATTGCCAATTAGTTTTATTTCGGGATTAGCGTAGTTTTCTATCAGAATTTGAGAACGACATATCTGGTTTCAAGGACTGTATTTTTTTTCTGTCATCAGATCCTTTCGAAGCTCGCCCTGATACGAACTGTTTAAATGCTAGAACTTTCTTTCCATTTCAATGACTGGAGCAAAAGCTACTCGTCCTTGCGCTTTCACAGACCGAGAGTTTTATATTTGAGGCTGTCTTTGTTTTGAAAGTGCCAGTTGTTACTGCATGTAATATATGGCATCTTAGCTTGGGGTGAGGGAAAGGAGGGTCGTTTGCTTTCTCCCTCTATTTTGAAATTTTTCAGAATTATCCAAAGATTCGGATAAGAAAGTTTCCAAAATGAAAGACCAGCACTGATACTTTGCTCTTTCACATTTGCTAAGTTTAAAATCATCAGAGAATTGGTCTCTTTGCGCTGCTCCTGCAAAGGACGGCTTTCAAGAAGGAAAGTTTAGCCTAGTCTCCCTTGCAATACTATCCTGTTTTTCTTTATGCCCCAACACATCTTCTTGTTGGCTTGGAATCAAACGCTTATAATCGCTCAGTCATTTGCAAGAGACATGATCAGCAACCAAATATACGAAACCTGCCTTAAAATGATAATGACAGCGTCACGCTCCTCCGCTTCCCAGCTTCCGCGCTCTAGATTTTGAGGCTCCGGTACCCAAGGTTCCTTAATCTTAGCGTTTCTTTGCATATGCATATCGAAATCGTAAATAGTGCGCTGAGGATGTGACTAGATCCCAATTATCTGTTTACATTTTGATAAGATGTTTCATAACGAGGGAAGAAGGGCAACCTTGAAGAATTGGTAGTGCAAATGTTCACTATAACGATGTAAGATAAAACAAAGAGTATTCAGGCAAATAAGAAAAGCAGTTGAGAAAGAAAAAGAGTTATGCTGATCACGAGATGCAAATCGATCCATTTTCGTTATTACCAAACCATTAGCCAGTGTGGTGCGGCTCAACTCTGTGCTTATAAAATAGAAAACAGCCTACCCCGTGAAACCAAAATGCACGACCTTGCACGTCGTTAGCAACTGTAGCGCCAGTTTTATGCATTCCGTTTGGATCCATTGGAGACTTTGGTATCAAAAGAATAGAATTCGATCACTTGTCAAAGTTCTTG
Organism: Rhopilema esculentum; assembly: GCF_057945365.1. Taxonomy (NCBI): domain Eukaryota; kingdom Metazoa; phylum Cnidaria; class Scyphozoa; order Rhizostomeae; family Rhizostomatidae; genus Rhopilema; species Rhopilema esculentum. The sequence goes on from NC_142821.1 coordinate 7,386,888, forward strand.
ATCGAAAATCATTAAAGATACTCTCCCACTTCTTAAAACCGTTCTTTGTAAAAATATTTTTACGACTTCTATCTTAATTGAGAAAATGGGCCCACGTCTTATTAATGAAAAGGCGTATTAGATTGAAAAGCTTTGATTTCTAACGATTAAAATACAGTCTATGGTGATGAACCTTGCGAAGCGAATCCAAAGCTTCAGTTACCAAACACTGGCTTACTAAATAAAAATGGGGTGTAAAGTTGGGAATCATCCTTTCGCTCATGTCAAAGGATTTAGGGTGTGGTTGTGAAATTTTATCAGATATCGTAGAATATATTTTTGACAGTCAATTCCTATCATAATTGTTGTATATAATTTAATCTCCCATGGTCTAACGATATTTAAATTATCGTTATAAAACTATGCATTTTTTATCTTGTTGTTAGTTGTTATCTTGTTATACCTTTGTTAAAGGTTTAAACTTTTAACTGTTATGCTACAGCTGTAAGTAAATAGGGATGTGTTGAATTTCAGCTTCCCTGTTGAAGATTAACCAACAATGCTGAGTGAGTTCCACCTAGTTCTTGCTGGTAACTCTACTAATAGAAGGAATCTCTGGGCATGCGCGGGATTTTGTTTGCTCAATCTCTGTAAATACCCGACCCCCTGCTAAGAAGGGGCGTTTCCTTACCGGTTGCGTGGAAGAGAGTTTGCAACATTTAAAAAATCATTGTTTAGTATTTAATTAATATCAGTGTTTGGCATCAACACTGGTCCGTGAACAAGCATCACAAAAAAATGTGTTCATTATTAATAAGGTCGGGTGTTGGGTAATTGCTGTGTCCTAAAAAGAGGCCGCTGGACATGGAGAATGACAGATATGGACCATAACCAAACCATAGCACACAATCTATTATGTCAATTCCAGCTTTGTCGTCAGCAATATTTGTATGCCCTTCAAGCAACATCATAACTGGGCTTTGACTCACTCAAAAGCTTTTCACAACATCTCAGAAGGTCATTTACTAGCCTCTTTTGTCTGTGTTATGGTTATAAGTTAATCAAAACAAGGAAATTTAGCTGCGTCACTATTTATGCTTATGAAAACAGGCTCTTCAAATGTGTAGTTTTTCCAATCTAGTCTTTGATGATCATTCTCTGTATATGAGTTCAGCAGAACTTTTTGAGATCTGTTGCTTTTTTATCTAGGTCAACACTTGCTGTGCTGTTATCGATTTGTACATTAACTTTCGTAATTTACGTATCCAGACGTGATCTCTGCTTATGAAATCGCCATTATCTACTCCAGACAGTAGATTTTCCTGGAAATGTGAATAATTGTAAACATTAAATCCGCAAGTCACGCCTGAACCCTCACTTCAGTTTATTTTGGCTACACGATCTAGTTCGCTAAAAATTGTCTCGGACATTCCTGATAAAAGTCAGTTGATGATGATGATGTGTTTTCAATAAAATCTTTTTGTGAACATCGATTTAAGTTGAAGGTTAAAGGGTTAGAAGAGTTATTACATAATTTCACACTTTATAATGAGCTTTTGTTGCAGCAAGATGAAACACCAAGTTGGCCTTCGAGACGCAAATTGACTCATAAACGCATTCAAACTTTTTCTCGGTCACTGAAAACAGCTCATTTTGGTTCTAAGGTCACCTGACCTCAATAAATCCTTAGGCCTCCTTTACATTTCATGAAAGTTGCAGGACGAATGCTGTACGTGCACAGGCCTGTCAAATATATCGAGGGAGGCCAAGTTCAATTATAGCGTAGGGTTGTTGTGGGGCAGTCTAGGGTAATTACCCTTTCAATGCCCGCCAATCAAGGATGTTTTGGAAATTTATCAAATGATGCCACTAGTAATATTCGTAAGAAACCTCATTTGCAAGCAAAATCAAAATTTTTGTCAGATCGATGACAGAATTACTGTAAATCCTCGAATTAGCCCACTTAAGAAACTTATTAATTCAGATGGGAGCTTTTTTAAGGGAGGCACGGCCTTTTAAGAATCATGTAAAAGTTGTCATACAATTTCGTAGCTTTCCTCGATTTTCAAGTTCATTTCATTGCACTTTTTACTCAATAACGTTTTCTATGATATCATACCAAAGTAAAAATCAACGCATGAAATTTTTAATTCAATCAAAAATATTGATGTTTATGTTGTTCTCACTGTCAATGTCTCGTTTACTTTTTATATTCGCCTCTAAATGTGTTTTCAATCATGGACTCAAATAATGTATCTTTCTCTTGGATCTAGATAAAGCGCCGATAGGGGCGTATGTAAACGCAAAAATTGGTATATTAGTGTGGGGAGTTTCTTCGAGGTTGGGTGATTGTTGTACCAAATTAAGAATAAAAGTCTCTGAAGATGACATTCTTTTGAGTGTCATGTTTCTCGAGGATAGCCGGCCGCAGGAAAGAAGCGAAAATGGAAATCACAAGCATAACAATGTTTGTTCAACCCACTTTTGCAAGAATTCTCTTGAGAAGTTGTGGTAGTTTTTTTCTGAAAAGTACGAAATTGAGAATTTAGAAAGTCATGCTAAAAAGTTGCAAATATGTCTTTGGCTCTTTAGACCATTTCCAACCTTTGCTACAATGAATGAAAACCAAATTTTTGGCAAGTTAAGTTAATCTGCGATAGTCAAGTAACATTTACCTACAAAATGGTACTCTAACTTAAGGAATTTTGGTGCAAATTTTCTTGCCAACTCTCCTTTCCAAGAAATTAACTTATATGACGAGCATTTGAAAGTATCTTGAAATGTCTTTCAATGGGCGAGATAATAGTTCTTGTTAGTTTAAATCAAAGCTTATCTATCGATTTCTTATGTAAAATACGAAGGGATTCTACATGTTAATTTTGTATGGACATTTTTTCAAGGTGTTGTATCTTTTTTTACGTTATATTATGGAAGCAGGAAGTTTAATTCAAGATGCTAAATCTTGGATTGATGTATAACTCAGCGTAAAAATTGTAATTTAGACCGGATGCAATAGTGTCGTTTTGATCTTCTTAGCAAGAGTGATGTTCAAAGTTTGAGCTTGTCCAACTCCAACTGTCGATTTCGATCGCTGAGATTTCAATGATGCTGTTCGGGAGCTAGGGCCCATCTACAATGCCTGCCAAAAGTACTTGGAACACCCAGCAATTTACGCTGCATTTGATATCTTTCATTCCTTTCAAATGCCACTTCCGCCCCCTTTCCCCTAAAACAATGTCGATGAATTATAAAAATATCATAAAAGAAGCGCAAAAGAAAGTGCTTCCCAAAATCCTTACCCGTTTGATAGTAAACCAACATTTTTCTGTAGGAGAGAGGGGGATGATTGATTTTGACCTTGGAAATTGATGGCAGTGTTCCAAGACTTTTAACAGGCATTCATCCACCTACCGGCCAAGGTAGATTTCAGGAATCTAGTGGAAGCAAAAATTGGGACTGACACTGACACATGACTTATGCGTGTACCTTTTCATCAATCGTGATTTTATAGTATTTTCAACTATGGTTTGAAATTCAAATCTTCTAAAGAAGAATATCGTGCAATTCTCCAGTTGCAATCTGTTTTAGTACAGGTTTCAGTTGAGGCAATAATGACATCATGAATAACTTACCAGTTGCATCTTCAGACTATTAATACTTTTGTGTTAAAGTATAAATAGCACATTTTAACCTGGAGTTATAAAGCGGTGAAAATCGCAGACAGACTTTTGAATACACATTGAATGAAGTCTTTAAACGTTTATGCAGTTTGCATTAGACGCTATTTGGGATATAGATTAGGACGGTTCTAAGCAACTTAGCAGCTTCACCCAATGACGTGTACACAGTACCGCCGAGAGGGGGGGGTAGCCGGGGCAACAGCGTTAATTTTTTGCTGAAAATATTCACAAAAGTAAAAAAGCTTATTATTATTCTTAAAACTCGTGAAAAAATACTGTAAAATTGCAGTGAAGTTAGAACCACGTTCAGGCCAGTCTCCTGTTGACACTCAATGTACATGAACCAATGGGCTAATCAGACTGAAGATAAACCTGCATGTTCTTATTCACGGGTATCTTCTGTATGCATTGCAGAAGCAGGCAAGAAGGCCTTTACTTTCAAAGAGCAAAGGTTTTTAATAAACTAACAGACGAAATGTAGTGTGAAACTTCTATTCTAAGATTTAAGACTTTTTGTAAAAATTTTAACTTCGACTTTTAAGATTTCATTTTCGTCATGTATATAATTTTTATATGGGTAATCCTTGTATATTTCAGACAGGTCCTTAATTGATAACAGCTCGTTGTTGCTGACCAAAGTTAACCTGTATAAATATGATATTATTATTATTATTATTATTTTTATTACTTTATATTCTGCTGTAAAAACAAAACTTGGACTACTGTAATCCAGAGCTACTCCCCTTTTAACATTTTTTTTCTTTTCTCATTACTACGATTGCAATAGTTTTATTTTGTAAAACAGGCTAGCCAGTTACAAATTACCTTGTAATAGTAAGATTTGTAATTGTAGTTTTAACTGGAATTCAAAATGAAGAGTTTCCATTATTATTAGTTTGATAACTATATAGGCCCCCAACCGAAAAGGGCCCACTATTTGTTTGTATATCCATATTCTTAAGACTGCGGTCAAGTTCACCTTAAAAGTTCTTTGACTAAAGCATATGATTCAGCTCCTATGGTTAGCGAGAAAAATTATCATTCTCGCGATTTGCTATGTTATCGACGACTTGATGGGGCTTTCTTGTACTCGCTGTATAGGGGCCTCGTTTCAATCTAATTTCTTGGGGCCAAGGGTGCCTTTATTACGCCACTGCCCATCGGCCTAGTGGCTATTTTTGAGCTATTTTGTAACGAAAGGAATCTGAAGAGGATGTACGTCAGGGCAGTAGCCCTTTGGCTTTACTCCTTAATCGCGTGGTTTTCTCACTTCCATTGATGTTTTATTGTTTTTGTCTCTGCCATTATTTGCATGACTTGCGTTCGTCAAAGCTTTCGTATTATTTATCAAGCAAATGTGTAATATCCTGTTCTTGATGCAGTCAGCCCTTGTCATCAACCAAATTTTCTAGAAAAAAAGTTTCGGTTTTCAGTTGGCGTACCTTATAGCCATTACTATGCTACACGTAATGGTTGCACGAGGTAAACTGGTATAGACACGAGGCGTGATGCTGTACAAACAACGTGTGCCATCCTAGCGTCCTTGTGCAAAACATCAAAATATATGGGGGAGTTGAGCTCGGTTCGTTGAAGAAGTGATAATGTCTATAGCTTTGAACCGCCCCCGTCCTCCCGGTATGGCGCATGCGTATTGAACTCAATCCCAATTGCGCATTGTTTGTGATTGCAAAGACGGGGGCTGGGTGCATCCCAAATGAGTACACTCAATTGTTTGCCCTCCACCGAGTAAGTTGAGACATGCCTACGTAAGCGCACAACACGCTGACCTGTTGACAGAAAAGTAATCAGTCTCAATTTCGTTTTTGCCGAAACGCTTAGCACCTGTTTCTAATGCAACTTAACGGTTTTACCGATACAGTTTTGCCGATGCCTTGTGCTTTCCGACAGTTACCGAGGTGCTGCATACACGGGATAAATGTTCTAAAAATAATGCACGGCATTGCAATCACGCAATGCCAGGTTTAGCGCATAGCGGCAACGACCAATGCTCTAAAACTTAACCACTTCTCCGCAATAATTCAAGGACTTGCACTACTAACCTGCAAAGCATGTATTTGCGCAAGGACCGAGATACCGGGTGGACAGGGGGGCAGTAGCATAAGTAAAATGCGTTTGTTTTGTGAAATATGGCTGTTTTGCACTTATTAATCAGGGCTGCCCCCTCCCCCCAAACAAAATGTTTTATCTTGTTCTTTGTATTTGCGTATGCACCAAGGACGTGTCCAGGCACTGAGTTTAGTGAAGGCAGTTGCGATGAACCAAGGGAGGCAATAACACGGAGGAGCGAAGCTTTCCGAAATCGTTTGGTTGACACGTCCTAAAAACCTCTATATCAGAGAAAAATATTCGTAGATATTTTCTAGCATCATTTTGTTGACCTTAAACGAGTGATGCAGAATCGTTTTATAAAGCGGCAGTCGTTCAAAAAGTTCGTGGTAAATGGCCGTTCTTTGAAGCTCGTGGAAATTCAAGGCCCCTAACAGAGATTAAACGTTGAAACCTTGTTGTGGAGACAAGCGAGCGAAAATCTTCAAATGAGTGAAGCAATCCGTCGTCCTGGAGCCAAAGAGCATGCGTAATAACGATTTGGTTTGGCTCCATGCCCTTTGACACCATGCGCAGCATCTCCGCAACGAAGCCTTTCAGAACGCTCTGGGGTTTTTACGATTTGGTTTTGGGGACCCATTAATTAATATTTTGATCGCCCGTGCCTCGGTGATACCAACCTACATGTTATTTCCAGAGCATTCATCAGTATGCTATTGAACATCCCGGAAATATTAGCGAGAAGTTTCCATTAGATAATGATCAGTTGCATTTCCTTAGCGGTTTATACTGCGTGTGGCCAGGATTTCTCACATGTTGCTATCGATTACCCTAGTTCTACAAGGCTGATATAAACTCATCGATCAGCGAAGAAGATACGTATGCAGACAGAACTTTCAAACATTTTTCGTTCTGCTTGCCATATCAAGTGATATAATCTGCTGTCAGATTTGTCAGCAAGATATTCTCGTTATATTTAAGGTGTAGTAATCTGTAGTCAAATAAAGCCTAGCTTTTTGAGTAAACAATGCTTTAAGATTTGACCGCTTCATTTTTTCCTTCCTCTAAAGTTTTCTCGAAACTCTTTGAACCTCTTAATTTAGGATTTTAAAGATATTTTTTATTTTAATTTTTGATAGCAAGCTTCATCTAGTAAATTTAACTTTTGAAAATTTGCTTTTGGTCGAGATTTCCTTTCATCCTATCAATTTTACGGATCAAGTGATTTTCTAAATAACCAAATACTTCATTTAGATTTGGTTTCGATACATAATGACTGTTACGATGAAATATTCTGACGTCATGCTACAACACAAATTTTGGTCACGATTTTCAATATCTTTCATCGTTCCATGGTATAACGTGTGGGCATCGTTTCACGATATAACATCATTCCACGATATAACACCGTTCCACGATATAAAATCGTTCCACGATATAACATCGTTCCACGTTAACTTAAAGCTGCAACTTAGGCCAAAGAGTTAATTTATTTGGAAATTTATATTCTAAGTAATAAAATAATTATTAACAAAAACTAAAAATTCACCTTGTTTAGCATGTTGGTCTAATTTGTAAATTCATTATTAAGTTTCAAGACTGAGAAAAATGTCATTTTGCAGGCCTTCCTTCAAAGGGGAACCATGTTTTGGAGAGCGAAGACGTTTTCGGATGTGTAATACAAAGGTATGATGATTTATTTCTTGCAAAAAGTCTTAAAACCATTACCTACTTGAGGGAAGTTCAAGCTTCAATATAGCACGACATAGATTTAATAAACTTTCGAAAAGTTGGGATTTATGTAGACAAAAAATGACGGGGGTTCGGGCATGAGTATTTATGGTCTCAGATGTTTTTCAAAGGCAATTTTGGTCCCTTTTTATTTAAATAGTAGGCATCTTTCTGTCTCGTAAGACAATGGTAGAAAAATTGCAATTCAATTTCAAAAATTTAAGGTATATGTTTGCCACTTTTTTATAGTACTTTTGCTTTTAAATGGTTTTGAAAAAAGCAAACATTTTATAACATACTGGGTAAAAGCTTTTTCGTCTGACACTCCTCAGAGCATCGAAATAGGCCAATTAGAAAAACGCAAGTACAAGATTGGACTATCTCGATCCACAACTGGGTATATATTTTTCATCGTGTTCTTTCGGATCCTTATTCTGACGTTTTATGCTCTGAGAAGTGTCAGACGAAAAAGCTTTTAGCTAATATGTTATAAAATGTTTGCTTTTTTCAAAGCCATTTTCAAGTACCACCAAAAAAACTATTCACTTTTGCTTTTACTTAAAGGCCTGCCCAACAAACTCGTTAGACTTTCGTGACGTACAATGTGCAGCATTTAATCACAAGAATTATCGTGGAAGAGTGCATTCTTGGAAATCGTATCATCTTAGAGGTATTGGCCATTTTTGTTTATAAAGTGGTGAATTTATGTTTTCCTCTTTCTGAACTATACTTACTAATGGGATTGCCTTGTGTGTCATGTCTTAAGTGTCGATTTTCAATTGTAAACAACTTTTGTAATTAATCAATGAAATACAGATTATCTTACTTTTAGCACCCAAATTGAGGGCACTTCTAAGAAAAAAGAAGTTAGAAGAGTGGAATCCCTAAAGAATCCATCTTTGTTCTCTTTTTATTTAAATCCTGGCACTTAAAGTTAACCTATGATTGGTAAACCACAAGGCCCCTTCTAGTTAGCCGCAATCTAGAAATCTGATACTATTCAGAGTAGTTCGAAACAATGCATGTTATTGCCATACTGTTTTTTGTTTCAGGCAGTGAGTGTTCCTTAGTATGCAAAGCCGAGAGGCTTAGATATTATGTGACGATGAGTCCAAGTGTAGTCGATGGTACAATATGCAGACCTGGATCTTTTGATCGATGTATTGAAGGAACATGCAAGGTAAGTGCCAGGGACCGCCAGGGAAAAAGCCACGTCTTCTTTGTATGATTTTTAGTATGGTGAGCAATTTGTCCCGTTGCCAAATGTCAAAGAAGAAGGCTGCCTAAACAATCTTAAACAATCACGTATCATAGAGACCAATCATATGTTTCTATCTTTAACGATGTTTGATAGAGAAAAGTCTTGATTCATGACACATGGCAATCTTTTGAAGAGCTAACATTGGAGTCATTTTCTATCGCAGTTTAGTACTAGACTAGACTATCGACAATATTTTCAATCTAGTCGTTCATGTTAGGAACATAGAATTGTGGCAACAGTGATACCTATTGAAAAATTCAATCTCGTCCGTATTATTTTATGTTACATACAATAGATAAAAGTAGCTGTTGCGGATTAAGTCGGTTATTTGCTAAGCAATTTTTGTAGTCAGATAATATTATTCTTCTTGATACTGGTACGTTGAGTCGTTGATAGTCGTTGGTAGTCGTTGATAGTCGTTGATAGTCGTTGATAGTCGTTGATAGTAGAATCTATCTACAATATAAATCTATTTGCCATGTCTTTAACTTTGTTCTCATTTTCCCATCACTGTATTTCCTCGTTTCCCTTTCTGCATAGAGAGTTGGATGTGATAGCATTATTGGTTCCAATACAGTAGAGGATGTTTGTGGAGTTTGTGGAGGAAACAGCACTACATGTCACCAAGTTCGTAAAGATTTCAAGAAAAAACATGGAATCGGTAAGTGCTAAACCACTCCTAAGCCAAGAGTAAAAATGGTCTTTATTTCCTCCAGTGTTGGTTTCAATTCTCACTAAGTCGCGATATTAGCTTTAAAATAATTCACAATGCGTGAATTTGATTTTGTTTGGACAACCACGGCATTACTTATGGCCACGGTAATTTGTCAAAAACCCATGGATTATTCAGCTTAATTTGAAACCTCACTTTATGATTTTTTCCATTATTTGGGTAACCATATTGGCAAAATTTGTAATTTTGCTCTAGATGATTAACCTCTATGAAGTGCTAACAAATCCTACATTTTCAAGGCTACTATTGATAGGTCAACGGTAACAAAATTCTATGTAACATGAGCCAGAGTAATTTTATTTTATAGCACTTTATTTGTAGGATGAATTACGTTCTTTATCAACCTACGCCTTTTCTCAAATACAGTTAACGAAACCCGGGGCTTACAAGAAACCATTACTCGATGTTTCCAAACTATTTTTGAAAGGTTAATCTCAAATAATGGAAGTTTCGTTTAATCCCTTATGTTCAGTTCAATTTTAGTTGTGTGTCAAAGTGTGGTCTTTCGTGCTGTTAACTGCTCAAAATGAGAAATATAAAACTGTTATGGTGACACAAATTAGACACGAAGCGTTAGTTGCTGGGGCTTACTATTGTGCGACGTCAAGGGTCCATTTCGGGTACATTGCTTTTGGAAGTCGGGATTTCAAGATTAATGTTTAAATGTAGGATGATAAATGAGTTACCGTGGTTGGTAAACCTAAGAAGAAACCATATACGGAGATATTGTGAAGCAAAGAATGGCATTTAGTTGTAGAATTGCCATTCTGTACAACTCAAATTGGTCTCTACATAACAACTAACAATGGAGGAAGTCTACAATTACAATTATTATTCCAACACTGTTTAGCCAGTGAACGTAACAAGCTAACCACTTAAATGGCCACATAGACATAAATGTACCAAATGGCATATATTCTAAGAGAAAGTGTACACCAATTGCTGCTATTTGTTATTTATTGCTTCTTGATTTGCTTTTCTAAAAGCACTTGCAGCTTTGAGATAAACTCTTGTTTCTTTCCTAGGTTATCATACAGCTGAGTATATTCCGCATGGATCAACTAGCATAAATATCGTTGAAAAGATTTCTTCAAGAAATGTCCTGGGTTTGTTTCTTTTCAATTTTTTTACAATGTTTTCAGTGCAGCAGAAGATTTTGCAGTTACTACAAACACATGAAACACTGATACAGTTATGTTTTTTGAAGCTATAATATAGGATATATTTAAGACATGCAGCAATTGTTTATTGTTGCTTCGACAGTTATGGCTCTGGGTGTAGCATTGAATGAAATGTGACACAGATAGCATGCAAACTTTCCAGTAATGATTATGTCACAAAGATAGCATGCAAACTTTCCAGTAATGATTATGTCACAATAGGGGGTGCCTGAATGGGCCTAGAATTGAATCAAAATGACAATCAGAATCAAGCTTGCGATGTTCTTCTGAAAGCATATGAAGATAAAATCAGCCTAACGTAATGTAATGCTGGTATGATTCTTGTCTGGTAGTACCGCACAATTGCTTAGATATTCAGAAAATTGATGCTTATTTGGGCTAGATTAACTATGAGACAGCACTCTTTTTCCATCTCTCTATCCAGCTAGTCAATAGGCTACATATAACGCAGATTAATGAAAATTCGTGGTTTGCCGGTCGATCATAAAGTGCTTGATGCGGTATAAGCAGAGCTGTTCAAGCCCTAGTGTATAATGCAGGATGGTTCTTAGTTGTTAGCATAACTCTTGTATTTTGAACTTTTATTATTATTAGTTTAACTCTTGGATTCTGAAGCAACACAAACAAGCTCAGATTGCAAAAATAATGTACATCAGCACACATCCAAAGGGTGGTCTTATAAGTAGAGGCCAGGGGTGGCGCCAAGCCCTGAATTGTGGGGTGGACATTGAAGGGGTGGAGCTGATAAAGGGGTCTGGGTGAAGACCGGTGCAACACCGTTCGAGAAGGTCCAACCTTTCGTCTGACCTTTGGTTTTTCCAACCTTGAAAAAGTTTGGGTACAAGTTTTAAAGTTATTTATTGCCAAAAATATTTAACAAGGAAGGGTGATAAAGACAACACACTAAGAACCAGCTGTTTGGCACAATAAAACTGTGTTTTATAGATCATCTTCATCTTAGTTTCTCACTATTTACGAAACTGATGATCCAGCACACCATACTCTATGTCAGCTAAGATCTGAAAAGAACAGTAACTGACCATCAAAATGAAAGAAAGTTCCGATCTCAGAGGAGAAAACTAACACCCCCCCCCCTTATGATTTTAATCCAGTTTTGGAAAAATCAGAAAGTCGATCTTAAAAAATGTAGGGTGGACATGTCCACCCCAGACCATCCCGTGGCGCCGCCCCCTGGTAGAGGCCGATTATTATTAATTTTCAAAACACTGTTTCAACATCGTGTCTTCTGAGCACAGTTTAAACATAACTTTGCTAAACAATGTTTTGTTTAATGCAGCTATCGAAACAACATTGGGCGAAAACATTTTAAATTCTGGCTATCAAATGGAGCGCCCTGGGGCCTACCATAGACTTAACAGTATTATCAATTACGAGAGGACTGGAATGCTAGAGCGTATACAGATCAAAGGACCCATATCTAAGGATATAAAAGTTATGGTAAGTTGTTAAATTATATTCTTATTATGCACAAAACTATTCATCAGTTCTTTGATGTTGAAATTGTGTTATGCTTCGTCATGCTGTAAAAATCCTTCCTCAAAACTGCTATTAAACCATCAAACCGATGATGCTTAGAGATATATATTATGGCAAAGTTCTCTTGATTAAGTATATGTTTCATATCATATAAGAAGCTAGAAATAGGCAAACTATGAAATAGAGCAAAGATACAGATAGATTATTTTTATGAAAATCGGATATGTTATCAGCAAACAGGGCTGTAAGTGGCTGTTTTACTGCGACAAATGAAGTAAAGCGTTATTCACGAGATGGTTATATTTATATGCAAAGACCAATTGAATACCGAATGTGGCTATAGCTCTGATGATACGATAATAAAAATACACATACCTGATCACTATATAATTGTATTAAGATACCACCAGAGCTATCTTTTATTTATTGCTTTTTATATTTTTAGAATTGAGGACTGTAGGCGAAATTTAAGCCTGAACTTGAAGCTTTAAGGGACTATCTAATACGAGTTTTGTGATAAAATTCCTGTTATTTGCCTTTAATCTAGTACACAGAGCGTTATGAATACGTCTTGTATACCCAAACTGAATAACGACAACCAGCATACATGACTTTGTTAGTATAACTTATATTTGTTATTGTTGTCTCTCTCTCTCTCTCTAGGTTCTCTTCCTAGCAGACTCGTCATCGGTATCAATTCAATATGCCGAACAACATACTGCAAACAGAGCTGTTTTTACTTCACGTGACCGGCACATTTGGAAGCATGACAAGGCGGCTAAGAATGCCTGGTCTAAATGTTCTGCTACTTGTGGTAAAGGTATGTCTTGCAGAGTTTTATGGCTGGAAAATAAAGTCAAACAGCCAAACATTGTCAAACGCAGTAAAACGAGGTCAAACGCAGTAAAACGAGGTCAAACGCCTTCAAACACAGCCACCAAAGCCCTCTGATACAAAATAATAAACATATAAGTCCTTATTGCGAATGTATAAAAAAAAGGGAATTATCAATCTCACAAGCAAGGATCATTCTAATATGCAGGCATTGACGCACATTTACATTTCAGTTTATTAAGACTTAGTAGGGGCAGAACGTATTCAAGGGAATTCCATTAAGTATTTGAACTATTTTTTCCTGCACCCTCACACGGACCATTTTGCACTGCCTATCCTACAATTATGATCCAAAACCAAAATTGTCCCTGGATCATGGTCATTTGCTCACATAAATGGACTTCGTTGTAAGACAAATGAACGAACAGATCAAATCCATCAGTAATAAATAAAAGCGCTAGTATACAATACAGCAAAAAGAAGTGCAATGTTTAGAAAAAAAACTTAAAGGCTCTTGTGCAACCGGCATGCTTAGCGGCAGCTTTCTTGAGAGTTAGATTGTGTTTTGTATTTTCATGCAGTTCGATATTGTATTTTCATGCAGTACAATATTTGGCCGGTTTTGAAATTATAATTGCAAAGCATGCTGGTTGCGCAAGTGACTTTAAAAACAAAAGATTTAGATAGTATCAGCGATTAATAGACAAAGTCTCTTAAGTAGAAAATTAAAAGAGGAATCTCAATGTGTTATTGAGATGTGTATCTTTCTAGTTATCATTCATACATCCTTGAACTCAACTAAAATTTCCGATTAAAAAGAATGGCAAAGAGTTGCATCCCATGAGGAGATATCAAACCAATTTGTTAAGAAAACATCAACCCATCGTCAAGAAAATACTGCATACCTTTTTATTATCTATTTCTATGTCTATGAATAATTACCTGATATTCCTAAATGAACGTAAGGAATGAGTGCTTTGAAACTCAAGAAGTTTGCTTCATTATTCAAAAGGAAACTTATACTTCATTATTCAAATATGATGGTGTCTAACTTGCTTCCTAGTCAGACAGGGCTTTAGATAAGCAGTTTAATACTGCCCAGTACCATTCTCTTTACTTTCACTTTTAAGAATGATACGAAAAAGTTTTTCTGAACAGATAGGCAATACTTGAAATCCTTACCCGCTAATTTTCTATGTGCAGGCGTTGTTTGCTTAAATAACACAGCTACAATCCAGGACAAAAATGTTGAGACAAAATGCAATTTTTGTAATTTTCTACTTTACCTTGTCCCTGTAAATTCGAATCCCCCCTTTCCCCCCAAAGCAATGTTGGATTTGTAGTTCTATCATTCCTTCTTCAAAATCATGCATTCGACATTGAATTTGAGGAAGGGGGAAAGTTATTTTTTAAAGGAAAGTGAAAATATAAGCTTTTCTTGAAAAGTCACAACTATTTTTGTCCGGGATTGTCGCTTACCAAAAATCTTTCATCCATATCTACAATCAAGTTCAATAGATGCATTGTTTGAGCTTCAAAGAAAATGATTCACCAACAATATTAATGGTGCCAAGAGGTTCTAGGGACATTTTACATCTTCAGGTTGACTGGAAAATATGGCAAATAGGAAAACCTTGATTTTAATAAGTTAGCACTCAATTTGAAGTCGTTAGTAAACATTTTGCAAAATAATGAACCTGAGGGGTTTGAATTTTTTTAATGTTAACGAGTAAAAATTTAATAATAATTCAAGTTGAGTTTCAAGTAGGTATTATGGCGAGCTAATATTACTCCTTTTTTTAAGGAACACTAACCAAAAATTGAATGTATATTATTTTGCAACGGCAGGTGTACACAGTGGACAGTTTGAATGTTTTGACATAATAACCAATAGCTTCGTAAACAAGAAGAAATGCGACAAATCGGAGAAGCCGTTCCTCGTCAAACCTTGTGAGAATCTTACTCCATGTGAAAAACTGTGAGTCGACTTGAAATAGTATCTTACAATACTCACTGGCAAAAGCTTTCAATTCACTTACTTTAGTCAAGTAGCTTGCCGTTCATTCAAACTTCAAAGGCTTTGCATCTTTCCATATTCCTTTAAGATTAAGGCATAAAAGTAAAGTGAACTTGTGTGTGTATTTCATATACAATATAGTGTTGTTCAGTTTAGGTGCATTACAAGTAGGGCAATGAATAGATTAAACGTAAATTTAACGTAGCATTGAGTCTTGGTGAAACATAACGAACCTATAGACCTTGCATGCTGCAGTAGGACTCTTTGTAGTAGAGTGTTGTTCTTGATGCTATTATGTATTGCAATAGGTTGCCAAAAGGGAGTTGGACGCATGGTGCATGGGGTTCATGCTCAGTTTCTTGTGGAGAGGGTGTAAAAAGAAGAACGGTTGCTTGCACAAAGGTTGGCACTAATATAATCATCAGCGAAAAATTCTGTGGAAAAAAGAAACCAAGATCTGAGAAGAAGTGCAATCATGCCAGATGCCCTAAAGAAGCAAGTTTTTGGTTATTTGGAGAATGGAGCAATGTATGTCACTGTTTGTAACTTTTTTCTAAGAACATACCATTGAAAATGACTTCGAAAAAAGCAAATATTTTTTGACCTACTAAAGCTTTACGTATGACACTCCACAGGGTATAAAACATCTTAATCCGGATCGATTTTGTGAAACTAGAAAGTATATGCCCAGTAGTGGATCGAAATAGGCCAATCTTCTGGCTTGGCGAACACTTGACAGGTATATCTACCCAATCAGTGTAGCATTTCTATAGACAACTTTACTTATTGGAGCCAAAGGGCGAAGACGAACTTCTCTCTACAAAGTAGTGGGTTTTTCATGTTTGTTTAGATTCCAGTTTTTTCATTCTTTAGTTTTGGAATTTGCGAACAGCCTTTCAGAAACATCATGATGATAGCAAAATCATCTGACTTAATCGTATCGATAAAACCAGCATTTAAATTTTCTAAAGAGAATAGCAAGACATGGACAAAGAAAATACACAGTTATCAATTTTGCTACACTATATCATTTTATGTATTGGACATTAATATGGAATTTATGTAGCAAAGAAAGTCAGGATAACATAGGGAAATAAATAAAAGAGCATTACTACTAGCGTATTCTGATTATTCAAACTCCTTTGAGGATCTATTAACCAACATGAAATAATCTACTTTTTATTTTTCAATCAATAAGAATCCTGAAATATAAACCCCTGGCCAAACGAATAAAACCTCCGTGAAACATCGTCACACATTTTTTACCAACATTGTCGTGTGACCTGGCCAAATGAATCAAACAAATGTTAAACATCTGTGATATTCAAGCGCTGCCGCACAGCTTTCTACAGTGACTGCGTTGTATTTGCCGAATTAATCCACTGCGCTTGCGTGCGTAAAACAAATGTTTTAAGGGGTGGCCAAACGAGCTTTGCAAAACATCATAAAACGTCGCAAAACATGGTGACCAAACGAAAAATAGGGATGTATCATTGTTAGATGATGTTTTATGTTGATATTTTATTCGTTTGGCCAGGGCTTAAATTATGATATCAGATCACGGAATTTTTCAAGGGCCGAAAATGTGTATCTAACTTCAAGCTGATATCAAAACAGCCCAAAAAGTCAATGGTATTCAAAAACCTGATTAAAACATAGTTAATGAAAACAAATGCACAATTCTTTTTGTCGTTAATGTCTTGTGAAACCCATTAAATTGTCCCACGTTTGAATTTATGTATATCCACTATTGTTGTACCTAACGGTAACTATATTATGCAATACAATGCTACACTTTGTTGCAGTGTAATTTACTGTTTAATTTTTTTCACTTTCTCAGTGTTCTGTAAAATGTGGAGAAGGAATACGACGTCGTGTAGTCCAATGCACAAGTTTAGCTGGCAAAAGGCTCCCTTCATCGCATTGCAATATTGCAGAGAAACTACCGGAAACGGCACGCTGCACTGTTCCCTGTGTTAAGTGGGTTGCAGGGGAATGGGGAAAGGTACGTCATTTCAATTGATTTGCATACTGATTTAGCAGCTAATGCCTTGTAATCTTGCAATCTTAATCTTGTCTTGACATTTAATTTGGTAAAATTTTAGCTACACTAACGCTAATTAATACCAACTAACTTGAAATACAATCGCTCAGTATAAATCATACAAAACCAATTATATATATATGTATTGCTTGCTGATGTCACAAGTACAATTGAATAACGAGTTGTTTTTAAATATTTGTAAAGTTAGGGAGTACTTTATTTCGTTGGGGATCGTATCCCATATTTGACTACATATATATTACATAGTATAAAATCCATATATTTTGTACTTTAGCTCTCTTCCTTTGAATTGGGGATTTTTTTCAAATTACATGGGCATTGAAACAGGACCCTCGCTAAATGCTTTACACATTTCTATCGCATCGATCATGGATTCTCTATAAATTTTACAACAGCTTTCATATATCCTACCCATGTTCTGTTGGTAGATAATGAAAGCCGACACACTATCTCCTTTTCTAGTGCCCGTCAAACTGCAAGGAAAAACAACGAAGATGTATCTTGTGCATCAATATGCACACATTTGCCCATTCAACGGAATGCAGTGACTCAGACAAACCACCCGAAGAAAGGACCTGCCCCATCAATGATTGTAGTTAGTTGTCGGTGTAAATATTCTAGAGTCCTTTTAATAGGTACATCCATTAAGACTGTTTTTATCGAACGATATAAGACATATTTATATGAAGGAAGATATGTTATGTATATGTCGCTAAGTTGTTGTAATTGCGGTTTTTAACGCCTCTTTGAAGCGTAAAAGATAACGTTTTGCTTTCTTGTTAAAGGAGAAAACTTGTTATAAAAAGTAGATAAGTTATTGAATCGAAATTATAAGTTATGTAAAAGTATTTCTTGTTCAATCTTCCTTAGAGTTTTTTGACTTGCAGTTGAAAGACTTGTATAAAAGATTGCTTAAAATTTCCCCGCGACCGTTAGTTACAAAGGCTTGAAATTGTCCCTATACATACGAGCATTGCCAGCTAGCTTGTATCAAGAGATTTATGATAATTGTGGAGTTATACTAGGAGCCGTGCTTGCACCTATGTTTTTACAATGACTAATGATTAAGCTTTTACTGGAACTTTTGGAATATTGACATGGACATCGATACTGCATGACAATGTTTCTGAACAAAAGCTGTTCCCGTGGTCGTGGAAAGAAATGTAAATCTTTTTTTTATATACATTCCAGAAAGTTACATAACAAGTTACTGTTATACCTTAACTACACGCTACTTTACATACACTACAAAGACTTAAAGAGCGAGAGGCAAAGACAACGCACTCAATACATTTTGTGTGCTCTTTAATTGCACTATAATTAACACACTAATTAATCACAAACACCTATATATACGTTAATACGTGATGTGACATTGATTGATAACAAACACGTGATATGACATGTGATTGTATACACGTGTCCTATTACATCAACTCTGTCTACCCCGGGGCCATAATATAGAGAGGAAAATATGCACGTCTGTAATTACAAATACCTAAAGATATAAGATGAGGGGTTAGTCTGTGAGGTGTAAACTTTAATCGAAGCGTTTGGCTTCAAAAAGATACTTGATTGGGTGATTTAAAATTAGCTTGTTAGCTTTCAATGGCAAATCTTCATTTCCAAATAAAAGGATTTTCAATATATTGTTATCTAGAGCCTCGGGTTTACCATAGGCTTCGGGTACATTTTTTGCACAAGCGAGGAGATGTAAATATTCGGAGAACGTGGGAAAAAGTTTGGAGCAAAACGATTTTATGTGAGAATTATCGTCGTTTACGTTCAAAGAAATGGAAAGTCTCAACAATTCTTTAAAAATATCATATATCTCAGTAGATACCTTCCATAAAGCTGAAAAGCCTAATACAATTGTCATAAAGTTGTTTTTGCGAACTGGTTGTTTAAGCCAATGAATCCTGGCCCCGAATAGACAATATGCAGAAAGAGCCCCTTGTTGATGTTATTGCTATTTTGATCTATTGAAATGCTGAAATAAAGAATATCGATACGTCATACTACATGTTTTCAGGCTAAACTCTCTTTTTTATTACAACCAGTAAATTTAATTCCAGGCTGACTGCTCTTAATTTTTCGAAAATCTGAGGCTGGATTGTTCTTAATGTGTTCTTAAATTAATAAGGTGTAAGCAATGCGATTGCTAGCTTTTTCGCTCTAGGGAGGTGTTCAGGCCTCGCTTACCAACAAAGTGAGTGAGACAACATTCATTTGCCGACAAGTTTGACTTTTCACTGAAAAAAGCACCCACACATGACTAAATATTATCGTTTTTGAGATAAAACGTTGTTCAAAATTGCATTTTACAGGCACGGCGCCCACTTTTTCAAAGATAAAAACTTTTAACCGCTTTTTATCATTACTTTTTAAACAAAATATGAAATAAAAAGAGAATAAACTATTTATATACTGCTTGATTTTACTTTATCTATTTTTTATTATTTGTCTATTATTTGCATAAATTCAGTAGATAACTTTCTGTATCATTGCAATGTCTGCATTTTGGATGTGTAGACGTGCAGTGTCTCCCCAATTTTTCCTAAAAATCAATAACCAATAATTCTCTGAGAAATGTCGAATTTTATATTCTGAGCGGTGTCGTATTTTGTTAAATTTGAGTCTGGGAGATGCATTTTTGGCCATTCTAGGAGCTTATTTTCAAAAATTGTCTTTCGCGTCGGACCCAACCATGGTGGGCCTTCCTATGTTACTAAACTTGATTCTTACCCCCCCCCCCCCCCGGTTTCAATTTCGTGGCGCCGTCTCTGTTCTACAGTATTTTCGACCTCAGCTTATTTTAATCTGTTCTTAACTTCTGACCAATTTTAAGGCTCTTGTTCTTATAAAATGGTTCTTATATGTGTGTGGCACATTGTCATGATTTAGGCAAAGAATTAACATGACAATTCGCTTAGACACACAATAGAAAAGTATCCAGCAAACGCATTACGAAGCGACACAGTCTCATAACAGCCAATATCGATGTACGTGCCTATTAATAGCCTGGTAGTAAAAGAACCACAAGTTATCATTATCGCACAACTATTGTTTTTAGCAATGTAATAAAGTTTGATTTGGTTTTAATTTGGTAATTACCTTGTTTAGTGCACCGTGCATTCAAAGAATTACATCACTGCCCAGGACGTCATTATCACGAGTTGTTAATGCAAAACGTCACAACTGGCAGGTGGCAAAATCTTTAATTTGATTTGAAATGAAGAGAGAAAAGTTTGAGTTTTCATCAATTTGAGGCAACTTTTCTAAGAAAGTGAAAACTATAAGAAACAGGTAATATCTGGACTGAGGCATCGAGTACTTTGTCAGCTAATGGTGCCTGGATACCCCTTTGGTCACAATAGTGAGCGAAGGCCATGCAAATACATTTGGTGAGGAAACTTAGAGGCACCACGCACTGTCTAAAAGCGAGTGGGCTGAAAAGGGCATGACAGAACATTTTTAAGGGCCACGCCCTTTAGAACGCCGGAATATATATCACGAAATAAGACACCAAAAGATTAACAAAAAGGGTTCCCGGACAAGAAAAACTGCCATTGCGAGGATCCGTTGGATTAGAACTTCCACTTTATAATTGTTTTTTACCTTTTATTGCAAAAAAGTGGGGGAGGGGGGATTTATCCCCTGCTAGCCCAATGACTGCGCGGTGCCTCGTAACTTACGTTCCTACAACGGTAATTAAAGCATGGACTAACTAACAACTAATTAGCTAAAACTTGTAACCAATTAAAATAAGTGCATGCTTTTATGCTTTGCTACCAATGGTAATCAAATTTATTTGATGTTAATATGAGTTTTCACAAAATACCGTACATACCCAATATATCATATACCCACGAAAAAACGGAATTGTTCATCAATTTTTACTTATATTTCAATAGTCGCTTATTGTATGGTTAGGAAGGGAAAATGTTGTTGAACCTGTGTTGAATCTCAAACTTAATGCCTACCGGTTTCAATTTAAACAATTTTTTTATTGTGGATGCCTTTTCCAAAAGCTCCACTCTGAGCACCGAAATATTCCACACAAAAATTTGACAAAATGGACAGATGCCAAGATACTGATCGCGTGTTACCCATTCGGTGCACTGCAATGAGGCACTGCGGTACCTCCATCTGTTACCTCAACGGTGGCGCATATCAACAATGCTCAACACACCTTGCAGCACCATTATGCTTGATGGTGCTCCAGAACAACACAAGGTGCTTTGTAATGCTGCTGAATAACAAACAATAAGAGAATGTGTCTACCACGAGAATAACAAGTACGTTTATCGATTATTAGCATCTAATCGTTTAAATGCTGCCGCTTGGCTTTAGAATTTCATATTCAAAACAATTTCAGGCCTATTAAATCTTGTGCTGACTGATACAACGGCGTTACCACGACCGAAGCTTCTTCTGAATCTGTTTCTGTTGTTTTCGTGTCAAAGAGGACAACGAATTTAATCCTGACACAAACTGTCTGCTGACAAGAAAGCTTTGTCTAAAAGCAGCGACGACTTGTAAGTATTATTATACAACTAGAGAGGTTTTGCCAATGCTTTTCTTGATAAATGCTCGTGTTGAAAGTTTCTGGATTGTCAGGCCTAAACATGACTTGTATTGAAATTTTTTACCACTTACAACATAAAACTGTAATCTTACATAAATTTGCTCGCAATAATTTGCTGATAATGGGCTACTACTTAGCATATAGCTAAATACATGTAGTGTTTACATAAAATGGTTGTATCGGTTAAATAACTTCAGATTTATAGCTAAACAAGTGAATATACGAGTGGGACACACGCCAGCCAGATTCGATCCTACAGAAAAAGAAACATGTTTTCATAGCAAAACCTCATCGGAACAGCTATACTGAAAATAGAAAATGCCAATTTACGTTCAACGGATCTCTAACTTCCCGTGCATTTAAAAATAAAGGCAAAATTTCTTGTCAATCTCGTTTGAATTTTTTTCTCTTTTGCCAACTTTTTTGTTTAACTATGGTTTTCGACAAGGCTTGAATTCCATCCAAACTTGTCAACACAAAGGGACTGGTACTGAATCAAAGAAGCAGTAAAGAGCCCTATGCGTTTAATGAATCAATTTTTAAAAAGTTTTCGGGGAAAGTGTTGCCTTTCCTTTCAGCTTTTCTTATTGATCAAATTTCTTACTGTTTTGATCTTTGTATCAATTTGCTCACTTGTCATAAAATCTTGATTTGCACCATTAGCTGGAAGTTATGTGAGGTTAAAACCAGGAATCTAGTGGCGAGTTGGGCTCGGGGTGCTGCTTGTTTTGTTTGAATTGTCCAAAAACTTGAGAGCTGAGTAATATTTGGGTGTTTTACTTGATTTTCTAGCTGTGCTTAAAAATTTATCTGTTTTAAAAAAGTTGTAAGCCTCTAGATGTGTTGCTTATTTGAAAGCATGCTTTGCCCCTGATGGGATATGAAAATATTCAATGGCATAGCAAAAATGCAGATTTCTCTGAAACTTTCCCGGGAAACCCAAAAAAAATTAAATTCTAGCCCAGAACACAGAATTTTTCTCACATTCCCTGCAGAGATGTTAGTTAGAAAGTTTATTGTTTAATGATAATGCTGTTTGCTGTATCATTCTAAGTTGCTACTTGAGTCAGTGTGACCAGATCTAGCCTCATATTGTGCTTTTAGCATAATATTGGTCAAAAATCGTCATTTCGCTTAAAATCTAGCATAATTTGGAATCTAACATAACTCTGGCATAATTTTCATATTTTTTAAAAAAATAATTGTTTCCATTGCTCTGTTATCCATCATTACCAAATGCAAACACTTTACACCAGCATCCATGGTTATCATTTGGGAGTAAATTGTGACTTTCCACTTTCATGGTTTTGCCAGTTTTTTGGAATGGTTGGCAGCCAAATGTTTTACGGTTGGCGGCCAAATTCAGCCAGCTAAACAAAATATACAAAAAAGCTACATTTCTACTAATTGTGAGAAGTGATAGTGTAATAAGATTTTGCTTTGTAGGCTTCACTTGACTTTATCTTGAATTTTCTGTTAACTGTTACTTTGTTTCATATTTTCGTCATTTGCATTATTGAAATTATTTTAAATGTGGCCGATTCAGCCAACTATTGCTTCTTTGGCCAAACCAATTTATGACAAAAGGGGTTTTGAAAAACGGCCAAAACGGATAATTTTTGTGTACAAAGGCTGAGTACACTGTGTTTTAAATGAGTGGTCAGAAAGGCCAAATGGCAACTCTGACAGCCAGAGTCTCCAACCTCAGAGTCTGGCCACTTATGCTTTTCTGAGCATGCACTAGCCTCTTTTCAAACGGGACTGCCTTGCTTTGAAATTTAGCATATGTTTGCAAACCTAGCATGATTTTATGACAAATTTTGGCATAATTATGAAATTGAGATCTGCTCATACTACTCTGAGTTTCATGCTTAATGTGATCATCAGGCAACTGTGTATACGCATTTAGCGTGAATGCCCAGAGACACAACTTAGAACTGTCCTTTTCATTACACCAAATAGCAAATTACAGCTCTGTCTAACCATTACAGACCAAAATGCTGTAATTTTCATTATATGTTAAAATAGATGTAAAAATATTTAGATCTCTCAATTTTTGGATAGGGAAGAATTTTGTGCTTCTGTCAGCTTTAAATCATTTTCCCTACCACAAAGAAATTTCAAGAACTTTTCTTTCAAGAACATTATTGACACTGAGTCATGGTAAACAGGCATACTTTGCATGAAGTTGTTTACTTTCAGTTGATCAAAGATCATGACTAAGCAAATTTGGGTATACCTTCTACTTTTATCATAACTCATCACATTTAAGAAGCTGAGATTTGGCAATATCTGGACAATGTCGCCATTGAATAGGTGTCCTAAAGCTGAACCAGCTTGGAAGAAAATTCATCAAGTTAATTTTTTTCTGCACATTTATTTATAGCAATGGAAAGTGTCCCTGATCTTTAAAAGTCAACATAAAATGTTAAAAGTTTAGACAAAAAGTGCAGACAAAAAGTTAAGCAGTTATTTATTGTAATCTGATTTCAGCACAATAAACATCATTTGGTTAAGTACAATACAAAATGTCATTAACTAAATCTGTCAAAACGAAGAGAGCTGTCAATTCTTACATTTAGACCTTTATCCATTGAATCAGTAAAAATCATTAGCAAACTTTAATGAGATACAAGCTTTTGTACTCATGAAGAGTGGAGAAGAATTGAATCACAATTTTTGATTATTTGATCCTCTGCTAAAATGATATTTTTGTTATGGGAATTGTGTAGGCTTGGACTTGGTATCAAAAAGTCTCCTTGTTAAATTTCTGGGACTTTATCTCTGGTAAGAGCCTCAACTGAAACCTTACAATTTTATCTGATTTCTCTTATAGACTGTTTTGCTGTTTCATTCCATTTTCAAGTTTCAAAGAAACTTGAGACAATGGGTGCTCCTGATTTATTTGCCTCCAAGATCAATGGTTTGGATGCTAGAAATTTAGCCCATCAAGATGCTAATGCAGAAAATATTAACTGGTAGGCATTGGATAACAACAAATATTTTTTTCAGTTTTTTTTCACAAGTCGCTTTTTTATTTCTGTCAGCTTGTAATTGTTTGCTTTTTCAAATAATCTTTCCTCTTTAATATCTTTTCAACCCAATGAATGATTGCTCATTAAATATTGATTGTCTTAATGGAAAGCCTTAATACTGCATAGCAGGTCATTTTGAAGATTTAAAAATTGATAAACTTTAAAATATTTGTTTTGACTTTGTCTGTTTCTCTGCCTTTCTTATTTCACAAAAAAATTCCAAGTGAAATGGTAAAACTTCTTCTTGATTTTGGAAGATAACATGAAAGGGATAAACAATATACCACCCTATCTGCCACAACAGTGAACCTTGTTCCTTTGTGCTTGGAGCTTTCTAACATCCATTCATGTCCTATTATATTGATACTTACATATGAAAAAATACTTATGATAGTTGATAGCGTCTGAATAGAGCCTTCGAATCATAAATTTGTGTGAGCTCCAAAGTTGCTCTGCAGGTTTATGTAATAGCTTTTATTGTTAGGTACAAAGAACATGAATTTTCATCAATCTGTTAAATAACTTTGCATGCTTTTATAAAGGTACACCATAGAGGTCAAGAGAATACAATGGTCTTTTGTTCTAAAACAATGGGAAAATGTGACATCATCATATCAAAACAATAGACTTGCTCCCCCCCCCCCCCGAATATTGTAGCGGGATCTTTATCGAAGAAGTGAGACGAAGAGAAACGAACTTCGTTTATGTTTTCTGCTTCATCATCGAAATCAAAAGTCCTATAACTATCTACGTGCAGAAATATATATCCTTAAGTAAAGTGCGTCATAAGTAACATGATAACGAGGTTAATACTGAAAAGGAGAATATTCCTACTACAGTCTACTCCTCCTTATCGAAAAAAAATGAAAGCGAAAGATTACATTTTTTTTAACGATTACAAAAAATTTCCGGATTTAAATATAGTATATAAGTGCGTAAATATATGCGACCTGGTTTGTGGAGGTATGGGCACAAAATCTTCGAATCTTTACATAAGCTGGACGTGCGCATAAGCAACTCGGGGTATTCTAGAATCGGGTCTTTTATGTATGACGTCAAAAGAGAATCCAGTTTAGAAACGTCTGGAGAATTTTTCTGTAGGGCAGTAGAGTCTTTGTGCATGGTCACAGAAGAATGGGGTTTATTGTGAGAGAAATTAGTGTGTGCTTGACGCATGGCAGTGTTGCATACAAATGAATACAAATTGTCAACAATGATTTGAATGGCATGACTGATGGCATGGGTAAATGACAATGTATCGTCATGTGTACCTAGTTGATTAATCGAGTCAGCGTCGCTATGAACATAAACGTTAGCCGTAGAAACGTGCATAGGCGCAGATATGACGTCATTGGCCAATTTATGCGGAGTGTGAGGGGCACTATCTGTGACCAAACTCAGAGGAATGGGACGGCTAATTGGAACTCTTAGGGTTTGCAAGCTTGGGGAAAATTGCTGACTTGCTAGGCATTGGGATCCCGAGGAAAAGAGAGAACACATAAATGAAATAGCTAAGATTAAGCTGACTGTCAAAAAATGTAACCCCTTACGGAGCAAAACCTGTTGGGTACCCCCGGAAGATTTAGGTAGTGATGTTGCTAAGCATGTGATATTTGCGCTGGAAGCAGGGGGTATACTACCTTGACATTGCATACTAGGAAATACCAATAACGGATTGGAATCGTAACATGAAATTTCGAAATTCATGGCAGAATCAGCAAAGTACACCTTGAGATCTTTGCTGTAAATTCGAGCATCTGTCTTGCGTAAATGATTCTGCCCAAACAAAATAGGCCATGTCAAATTAGGAACAACAAGCATTGTAAATATAACTGATCGACCATTTTCCCATACAATAGGGACTTCCATGATACCTACAGCATGTAGATTGGAGGTAGGCCCAGCTACCGAAACGGGGACGTGCTGCTCAAGCTTAGTGAATTTGAGATTGGGATGCTGACGGGCTACGTGCGCAGCATGTTTTTGACTTACTAGGGACACCGAGCAGCAACTATCTAAAGGCAACGGGAGGGAAACCCCTGCAGAAGTAACCTTAGTCCACAAGATGTTTTTATCCGCAAGACGAATGGCCGAAAATGTAAGATTACTTGTAAGGGCGGTTACGGCAGGCATAACATAAAGTGGATCTTGCGGCGTAGCCTCGGGGAGGTGGGTGGACTTTGAAAAGGGGAGACGTTTTTCTACCTCCTGTGCAATACTAGCAGAGAGATCCTGTTTTAAAGATACAATAGAATCATTAAATACTTTCTTTACTGTATCAACGATAAAGGCATCATGATCTGTGTTAATATGTGCATAATTGCTATGAATTCGAGGTGATACAGAATATCGAGACTCAGGAGGAGAAGTACGAGTATCATGTGAATTACGTTTAAAGGTGCCTCGTGGCTGTACGTGATTCTGGCCACGAGAAAGCTTGTTACGTGTGGAATCGTGAAAATTATGCAAGAATTTCTTACAATTAGACTTAGAACATTGCACGCATTTATGAATAAAGCCAAACTTACATCGGTTATTAGGTAATTCACAATGAGCTTTATGAAATTTATTAAAGTACCAGCAAATTTTTGTACCTGATTGTCCAGAATTTAAGTTTTGCTGGACTGGAGAAGGTGATTGCGTAGTTGTGATAAGGAGAGATTCCGGCTTCCATAGAGTGGGCGTGTCTCGAGGCGAAAGGACGTGCTGAACTGACTCATATCGTTTTGCAGCTTCGATGGCAGCAGTCAGATTGGAAAAAGGAGAATCACGACTGAGAAGTTCCTTGGATAAAATAGGAGAAAGTTTCATAATGAAGGCATGAATGAGTTCCATGTCACCAGTTTGTGGGCTGGAAGATTGATGGATACCAGGAATGAGCCGTTCGAGGGAGTGCTGGGTTTCCAGAAAACGGTGTGCGAAATCGGAAACAGACTCGCCAGGATTCTGGTGCATGGCGTAGTACGTGGCAAGAAGTTCTCGGATACGTTGTTCTTTGGGTACACCACGGTGGGCTGTAAGAGTGGCCAAACATTGATCGTAAAGAGTCATGAATTCGTCTGAAGTCCGCGTAGAAGAGAATTGAATAGCTTTCTCGGACTCGAATTTGCAGACGATGTCGAAGGCTCTGGCGTCTTTTTGACATTGTTGCTTTAAATAAGTCAACCAAAATTTTGGAGAAACACCAGAGGAGGAAAGAATGTATGTGAGCTGCTCTATGAAACGATCTAGAGGTTCCCTGCCTGTAAACTCCGGTAGAATTAATTGCGGGAGACGTAGTGTCGAGCTGCTTGAATTTTGTGGACGAACGGAGAGAGACAGGTCAGCAACAGCTTGCGAGAGGCTTTGTAACTGTCGTTGCGTTTCGGCA
This sequence comes from Rhopilema esculentum, assembly GCF_057945365.1. Lineage (NCBI taxonomy): Eukaryota > Metazoa > Cnidaria > Scyphozoa > Rhizostomeae > Rhizostomatidae > Rhopilema > Rhopilema esculentum. The sequence goes on from NC_142821.1 coordinate 7,414,926, forward strand.
GTGATTTCTTTTGTGGTATGTTGTTGGGATTTCACCACTTCGGCAAGACCACCAACAAGACCAACAACTTCTTCGATAGTGGACATGACTGACGGTTATTAACCATAAATGGAGAACCGGGTCCAACACCAATTTTTGTAGCGGGATCTTTATCGAAGAAGTGAGACGAAGAGAAACGAACTTCGTTTATGTTTTCTGCTTCATCATCGAAATCAAAAGTCCTATAACTATCTACGTGCAGAAATATATATCCTTAAGTAAAGTGCGTCATAAGTAACATGATAACGAGGTTAATACTGAAAAGGAGAATATTCCTACTACAATATTAGACCAACTGTCTGCCCCTGCTTCAAGGCCTTAGTGATATTCTTACCATCTGAAACACTAAAATATCAATACAACTATCTAACCCACAAACGCTGGACCACATCAGTTTAAAAATTAAAATCTAAAAAATTGCTTGTATGTTACATTCTTAAACTTGCATAAAAATAAACTTTTAGGCACATTGTTTGTAAGGTATAAACATCTTTTAACAAACTGTTTGTGTTTGCATCATATTGTTTTGAATTTTGAATGCATCATATATTTTTTATATAAATTAGGAAGAATGTTTCATGTTTTGCAGGGCTATGTCTCTTCTTGACACCTCAAGATTGGCCACATTAGCTGTATCTCTTTTCCTCATTATTTATGGAAGTTTTAGGTAGGTTTATTATTGGTGTATTTTGTCCTTATTACGGAGACAAAATTTAGTGTATGTCCACAACTTGTTGTGATAGAGGTTTTAATGAACACATTAATGTTCCCAAGACAGATGTTGCACAAAATGCTAGCTTGAGAATTTTATGGCAGCCCTGACACTATTGTGAGCTGATCTAAAAAAGTGAAGCAAAGTTCCATGAAAACAACAAATCTTTGACACTGATATTCTGAATTGAAATGAAAGCATAGTTGTTTTGTTATCGAGATTCTCGCTGTATTTATTTAAACTTTATTAGGAGCTTGAGTGAAACAAGATAGGTAAGAATGTGAATGGCACATACACAAATTTTTTGTGCATGTGATCTACCACACAGGCAGTAATTTCTTTATGATGAAGACGGTCAAGATATTTCAGAACAAAATCAATTTGGTTATAAGTCATCATTTTGTTTGCTTATCTTATTGCAGATTTTTATAGAAACTGTTATTATGTGTATATAATGTGATATTTTATGGATGTAATGACGTACAATGTCTACAGTTAAAGAATTTCCATATCACAAGCTCTTGTTTATCTTTGCTTTCTTTGATCTTTGTATTTCTTTAATTTCTTGGTAATCTAATTCATAGAGCTACAAGAACTGACAAGAATAAAGAAGATATCGAGGAAGAAGATGGTTCTTCCTCTAGTTTTCTCTGGGAACAAGGTAACATATTGAATATCAATGATGTTTTCTATGATTCAGGTTTTATATAATGCTAGAGTGTATGTGCAACACCGATGCCTTTAAGCTATCTTTTACCATATCTGATAGATACTGTAAATCCTCGAATTGCCCCCTCACCCGAAAAAGACCCGCCCCCCGAATAAGCCCCCACCCTAGAACTACAAATCGTCAATAGGCCCCCCTCGAATAAATCCCCATTGCTACCGTAAATCTCGAATCGGACCCCACAATTTGTTGACTCTTGCCATTTGAGGTTGCCTATGGCGTTTTCTTGAATCACCACAACAAATTCTTACTTTTGGTAGTAATTAATTAAATGCTCATAAGTAAATTCCTGCTAAGATAAACGAGGTCTTTTGATAATGTCTTCTTAATGTCTACAATAATTTTATTAAGCCCTCCCCTCGTATATGCCCCCTTTAAATAAGGACCATCCAAAAATATCAAAAATAAATAAGCCCCAGGGGGCTAATTCGAGGATTTACGGTAAGCACTTAAAAAACCTCTTAGTTTTATGTGTATGTTTAATGTTGACGTTTTGACAGACAAGCGGCACTGATTAGGCAACCACAACAGGCATATGCTTGCATTTCTGATGGACCTATTTCAATCCACAACCGGGTATATTTCCTGGCATAGAGTTTTTGATCTATGTTCTGACGTTTTATACTCTGAGAAAAGCTTTAGTAACGGGTTTCACAATGTTTGCCTTTTTTCATAGATAAGCTTGTATTATGTTCAATATGCATTCAATTCATACCTTGGCCATACCATTTAAATTGAAGTGGTTGGGGTAGGAAGTTTCTTTGCCAGTCTAAGCAGACCGCCCCCAATACCTTAGTGAACAATGGTCTTTTGTTCTAAAACAATTAGAATTGTGACGTCATCTTATTAAGACAATAGGCTTGTCCACCCCCCCCCCCAAATATTTGACCAAGTGTCCGCCCCTGGTCATACTGAACATCTTTTGCATTCTGCTCTGTCTCTCTCATCTTTTGCATTCTGCTCATTCATACTGAACATCTCTTTCAACATTTGTTTACTTTTTCATTGACTGGATTCTTTTCAGGTCACACAATCGAGTCAGCACAGGCCTTGCTCCTGCCGTTTGGTGCATCCATGAGCTTATTAATCATGTTCTTCTTTTTCGATTCTCTCCAGTTGTTATTCACATTAATGACTGCAGGTAAGATATTCTCTCGTAGCCTTATTTGCTTTTTTCTTTTTTGAATCTGTTACAGTGATAATTTGTTGTCAACCCTAACTGATTTATTATCAACACTTCCAACAGAAGTGGTCAATCAAAGAATAGATATTTTTAAAGTAATTTCGTGAGCTAAATTAATGCTACTTTATAAGAAAAATGAGCGTCAACATTCAATTTTTTTTCATTAGACTCAACCTTAATTTTTCAAGTTTATTAGTAATTTACGTAACTTGATAATATCAGTAGTTCTGCATTTCTGCTTAATCATCGTTAAGACTTTGAATGCCTTTCCAATCATATTACGAGCTTGTTATTTGCCATAACTCATGGTCATGAAAGCCTATCTGTTTTTGGAATATTTAGCTAGTTCCGGACGGGTAGCAGTAGGTGGCAAGAGGATCCCCTATTTTTGATGCTGAGGGGGGGGGGCAAGGAGACAGATCATATGCCTGATATTTTTTGATAGATTGATGGAATTTGCTATCTGGTTTACTGATTTCCCCTCAAACTCTTATTGAAAAGTCAAAGCATCTAGGCCTTCTACAAAAATAACAGCTTTGCCATGTTAGCTTGGCCATCATTTATTCTTGAGCTGCATCCATTGAGAACGGTAACATATAAGACAGCTAAGAATGATTTTTCTTTGTAGTTTTAGCAACAGTGGCCTTCTCATTCCTGTTGCTGCCTTTGTTTCAATATTTGACGTCACCATGTTTTAATCCAAATATCAAGTAAGTATTTAATGTTTCTTTTTAACTGCATATGGTCAAAGGGAGACGGATTTCTGCTCGTTAACTTGTTGTAGTGCAAATGCTAACTCACCCCGTCGAATTTTTTTCCGGTGATGATAGTGGCATACAAAGATTGAATGCTTTGAAACCCTTCAAATATTGAATGAATGAATAAATAGATGAGTTTATGAATAAATGAACGATCGAGTGAATAGATGATTGAATGGATTATTGAATGGATGATGGATGAATGACAATCATCTACAACAGTTAATAAGGCCTCTACATATTCGTTTTTCTCTTTTCCTGTACTTGCTTTCTGCCAAATGATGAAAATTTCAAAGTCATTGGGAAACCAAGGTCATCCTTTAATTTAGACGTTTTTGAATCTGCCTTCATTAAAACAAAAGTCTGTGTGGTGTGGAGATAACAAGTTACTTTTCTATTTCGAACTCTGCAACTATGATAAGGGTGGAAAACTGATGGGTCAGAAGCAAGGGATCAGTCAAACTCGCCATTCTTCCTCGGTCCCTATCTAGATGTTATTGTCAGTTTAGTTTAGGTTTGTTATTATGCAATGTTTTATATTCCAACGACTGTTAGATGTAAAGTTCATTTCAGTAGCACGTGTTCTGTTTCAGCTATTTGGCACCATTTTGTTTCTGCTGTTTGGTACCATTTTGTTTCTGCTATTTGGCACCATTTTGAATTTTTACAGTACCAAAAATCTTTTAATAAATTTTTTCAATATAGTTCATTACCCGTTCTTAGAATCTTTTATTTTATAAGTTGTTAGTACATCTTTGTGATTTTAAGGCTTCGTTTGTCTCATATGCCTAAATTGATTTGTTAATCATTTCCTTGATAATTAAATCTATTTTCTCGTTAGGATATCGTTTGGGATTTGCGGCAGATTCACCTCTGCTGAAGTAATGTCCCTCATAGCCTCCGCTGTTATTGTCCTTATGTGGATACTGACAGGTCATTGGCTTTTAATGGATGGTATGTTCAACGATTATTGTTTATTTCTGCTTTACTCTTTGCAGTCAAAACCTAAAATCCTCGCAAAACGTCATTAGAATACCATTTTGCTTGAGTTTTGTTTTAAAATGTAGAAGCTTCCAGTTGTGAAGAGTGACTTTGTACCCCTTCTCCACGAAAAGAATGCTGGTCGTAGTGTTAAAAACCGTATGCCCAGGGCATTTTTTAAAGATTTTTTAGTGTTGGGGCATTTTGCAAAAGGGCTCACGCTCACCACCAGAAATTTTCTGTGGTTTATAGACCCCGCTTACCCTAAACAATTCTGGCTTGTTGCAAGGGCTGGATGGGTTGTTACGCACAAATATTTTTAGGATAACTATTAGGTTAAGATGTGTTCTTACACTTGCGATGTCTTTTTACACTTGTAGCAGTGGAGCTATTTCACCATAATTGAGAAAATATTCTGTTTCTTTTTGCCTGTACATTTGCATCATGTTTACACTTTTGAAAAGGCCTCACAGTGGCCTAGACATTTGGAATAAAAGTAGCACTTAGCTCGTCAGTGGTAGGGGAAGTCGTAGGGCAATTCCCTCTTCACTGAGTATGTTAGATAACGCCCTGCGTATGGCTCTCGACTTCAGAAACCAGAACATAGTATAAGACAAATAAGTCTGCAAAATGTTTTTAATAGTTTGCTATTAATGCTTTAGGGGAGCTGTTGATAATCTGCAATCATAAAGATTAATGTTTTAAGACTTTGACAAGGATTGTAGCCTGAATCACCAAAAAATATACGTAGTTCATTTCAAACGCAATTTATTCCCCGAAATGAAATTCGACCAGTTGAAATAAAATTCGATGGTTTTCATGCATCGTAAATGATTGCACACAGACGCGGTGCTGTAGCTAAAGACTTCTGTTAAGACCTTCTTTCACCGACTTGTTTAAATGTAGTGCGCTAAAATTGCGGCCTCACTTTTTAACGGAAGCTTCAAAGATACTTTTTTCAGTGAATAAATTATTACCATAGACAGGGCTACAAATAAAATCCCTATTCCATATTGTATCTCGTTGCATTTCATCTTAATCAGTTATGACAAAATTTGTTAAGTTGGATATAACAAAGGTTGGATACATTTTTTATTGTTCATTGCAATTTACTCGCTGTAATGTGACGAATAAAGATCTCCTGATAGAACTCAAATTTTTGTTGATGCAATAGTTATGAATTTTGCACATCCTATTGCTCTCTAATACTTTAATACTAATAATGTTGTCTCCTTTCAAAGGGGGACCTTTGGTATTCGGTATACTCGTACATTTTCGAATGTTTGTCTTTAAGAATACATATTGATGTCCGGTTGATTCATGTAGTATAAGTGGGTTTTTAATATAGGACGACTTCAGGATTTATAGAGAGTAATTCGAAACACAGATTTGCTGTCTAGATTGACCTTGCATTATGCTCCCAGATTCCCAGGCTCCCAGTCTCAATTCTGTTTTATACGTACATCATCAGTGACAAAACGGTAACCCCAGTTTATCAGTTCGTACAATCTAGAGTGCTGATCGATGTCAGTCTTGGCACAGCAGTACTATTTTGAGGTGTACGTTTTAAGTTACAATTAAAACATTTCAGGTTGATCTCAGGGCTTCATTCTACCCTTATGATCACTATCTCAAGAGTTACAACATGGGGGATTATTTTGGAAATCATTTCTTGTGATGGAAGCTTAACCTATTATTTTTTAATAACTCTGCGTTTGCTTTTTAGCCCTTGCTATGGCTCTTTGCATCGCGATGATAGCGTTCGTTAGGCTGCCTAGTCTCAAAGTCTCAGTTCTGTTATTGTTTGGTCTCCTTGTTTATGACGTCTTTTGGGTAAGTTGACTTTCAGTTCAATTATTCATTATCATTTGTCCCAACGATGTCTAGTAGGTTGCAGGAGATTCTTCTGCCTTGCCAAACTCTGTCGAAATCTTATTAAATTAAAAATAACCAGCTAGTAACCTGTGGGTAGGCGCCTGTGCCAGGGAAGATGTTTGTAGGCAGCATTCATCGCAAGATAGCCAGATGATGTATATTCCACGCTTCAGTCTCCGTTATTCAGTTTATCTTATCGAGATAGCAATTGTTGGCAAACAGCTTCATATCATCTAGCCTGCGTGCAGACTTGTTGACAAAATTGAAAATAGGAGAAAAAGTAGAGTCTGCGAAGCCGAGCCGATTTTCTTGTTCACAGGTTCCTCAAAATCAAGGAACCGAATTTGATTGATTGGGGGGGGGTTTCAATTGCTTTTTCAGTTTTCAAAGTGGCGCCTTCGAGCCGAAGTATAAATGAATGGTATCAGGATAATAGAATAGGTCTGTTTGTTCTTTTGAACAACTAGAATTACAGAAAAACATTGCTCGCTAATAAAGTTGTTGTGCTAGTGCTTAGAATAGAATAACTTTGTTCTATATTTTTATATTTTTGCTTGAGGCAAAACAAATGTTACTTTTGATCAGATGCTTTATTAGCCGTTTAAGCTTTGCGAAGTCATTTCCTCTTGTCTACGTTCAGTTATGTGTCTGTTTATGGATTTGTATCAATATTGTGCGCTGAAGCTTTGCTAATTGTTCTTTCCAGGTCTTTTTCTCAGAGTATATATTCAAAGTCAATGTTATGGTTAAAGTTGCAACACAGCCAGCTTATAACCCGGTAAGGCTCAAGTTTAGTACGTCCAGAGACAATGTCTCGCCATCATCCCTGCTCTAAGATGCTATCCTTTTTCAGTTCTGATATTTACTGGTCTTAATATCAATCCCGTATTGAAGATGTGTGTGTGTCTGTTTTAATTCACTTTGCTTGTGTATAACTGTAGAAGACAAAGCTGCCAACGATATTACTCTTTAAGCTAAGTCATATAAGATAAAATCTCATTATGCTATCTTTTCATACAGATTCTTGTAAATCGGCGTTTTTTAAGATAAATCCTGATGGTTTCTTGTTCAGAATTTGTGAATTACCTCGTTTTAGGCTTTTGTTTATCGTAGATTTGAACGTTACTCATAAGAACTCTATCGATTTTCAATGCCCCTATATTCAAAAGCAAAAATGACTTTCAAAAAGTGAAGGATCCTCTCTATGTGTCAACAGTACAAATTCTAAAATGCTCTGTAGTAATAATATTTTTTCACAAAAACATGTCCATTGTCGTTTATTTGTGTTTACGGGATTCTTTTAAGTACTCAAAGTCATATAGACATTTTTAACCCTAATAGCCTGTACATAGCTTTTAACACAAGCTCCTAAGTATATAACGAGTAGCATGCGTATATAGTGCAATCCCGTGTGCCATTCTCTATCCATTCAAAATCGGAGAACGTGTAAATATGACGCCATCCAAATTGTTTGGATACGTTGGTTGGGATATGTCAGTGCAATTTCCATGCTTGTAATTTGATCTGGTTATCCTATGAAATTTGTAACTCGAATAAACAATTTGAAATTTCACGTTTTGCAAATTTAGTGAATCCAGTGCTAATTTATCTCTGTATCTAGAGGCAAAATATGACAGTTCTAATGTATGACGTCATAAAATTTTTATTTTTGGGCCTGTTTACTTTTGACCACGTAACCTAAAAAGCACCATTAAATACCTCTGAATTTAGAAAATCGGTTGATTATGTTTATAATTGGGTAAGATATTGCCAATAAAAGGTTCAAAATTTCCTAACTGATAACTGTTAATTTGGCTTGGTTCACGAAAGTCATGTACAGTGAGCAAATTACAGATATTTTGATGGTCACTTTTGCACTTTATGTCGTCTTCCCTAACATTATCGTTAACGTGTGATGTGCAGTATCAGGTAACAATATGACGTTGAATATAAAATTAAATTGTGGATGAAAAGAAATTTAATCAAGCGAATTTTATTAACGACGTTTCGAGTACAGTCCGTTATCAAGTTTTGTTTCCTTAGCCACTCTTGTGAGCACGAATATCTCAGTTTATTAGTTACGCTACGTGCTCTTTTAATTGCATATGTTTTTTTCTTTTTTAGGTTAATTCTTTGGCTTATAATGACAATAGTTTACCGGCATCCGCAGCAAAAGGTTTCCCTAAATTATCCCTACCTGGTAAACTTGTTTTTCCAAGGTTAGTTCACTGCTATTTTTCGATTTCCTATCCTTTTCGGTCTGCTCTTGTATTCGTTTTTATTTCGATTATGTCTTTAAATCAAAATACTGCGTTTTAATAACAAAGCTACCTCATTAGTTGATATTGTAACTATTGAACGTACAACGATGTGATTATAAAGTTGTATTGTTAAGTTTCCACTAAGCGCTAAGAATAAGACTCTGAGCTGTATTTTCTCACTTTCTACTGCCTCGTACTTCGTTTCAAGTAAGCATCCGCATCGTAACATCTAAGCAAGGCGAATGACGTCACAATCGTGCTGTAATTCCAAACCAGGAGTTTGGTTCAACTAATGGTTCAACTTCTGAAGTTTTTCTAAAGTCAACTGATCAGAAAAGTAAATTCTATTTTGAACTAAGAACTCCTGAGAGTTTTAAGTCGGTTAGGAAGATTTTCTTGGTATTTGCTACTTGTCTACTCACTTTTCTAATCTAATTATTCTAATCACTCTGGCTTTAATTCCAATAATTTGTTTTTCTTTTAGCTCCTACAGAACAGGACATTTTTCGATGCTTGGTCTCGGTGACATCGTATGTATTTTTAAAATGTTTGTTGCTCTGGCACCCTGATTATTGTTAAGTCCAACTTGGCAAGTTTTCGATATTTTTTGAGATTTCAATATTATTGTTCATGGGGAAAGTTCCTGTCAAATTGATATTTTTTTATCTACGTAACTGCGAATTTCACTATATCTTCCTGATTTATTTGCACCTTTTAAAGAATATCAAGAGGTATAAATATGGCCAACCCCACATCCCTTGCAATGCAATTGTGTCTTGTCCTTTGATGCAGCTCAGTTATTTTACAGGTTCAATTGAACTTCAAGCTTTTTTTAGAATGATTTATGCATGTAATTTCTATTTCGTGTTCTTCTTCTGATAACGTTTATAAAAATTCTGATGTCTTTTTTGCATGAAATTTCAGGTGATGCCTGGCTTGCTTTTGTGTTTTGTTCTTCGCTTCGATAATCACAAGAAACGCATGAATTTGAACGAGGGTGAAACTTCAAAGATAACATATTTCCACTGCTCCCTTATCGGATATTTTGTTGGTGAGTTCGGATTTTGTTTGTTTTGTAAATGTTCATAGTTGTAGCATCAACCATTTAGTTTTGCTCTTCAACAAAAATTTCGCAAGTCACTTTATTTATAGTGAAACACGTTTCCTGATCGTGGAAAAATATCAATCTTTTTACTCCTAATTGAATACCATAAAATACTACACTACAAAGACAAAGTTTTCTTTGCACAGATCACTCAGTTTGCTAAATTCTAATATACTTCCTATCCCATCTGGAAAAGTTTTCTAATATTTACCTAAATATTTACTATGGCTTTGAAAAAAGCAAACATTTAGTAAACTAAAGCTTTTCGTCTGACACTCTTCAGAGTTCAAAACGTCAGAACATAGACCGAAAACTTTACGCTAGGAAATATATATACCCAGTTGTGGATCGAAATAGGCCAATCAGAAACACGAGCACATGACTGTTGAGGTTGACCAATCGATTTTCGTCGTTTTGCTCTGTTCCTACTAACAACTATCAAAAAATACTTGGCTTTAACTCGTAATTGACACTTTGAGAGTTATGCGATTTTTTCAGGTCGCTTTTTATCTGGTTTAGCGTTTTAATTAACTTTGTGCCTGTCTGCCCGAAATTTCACTATTTTAGTTTGCCTGTTTGCTATGTGTGAAGATGTCTCTTCCCTTGTAATTGGACGATCCACTGTTAAGGCTCTTTTTCATTATATCTATCAAACGAAGTGCCACGAATAGACAGATGCAATCGATCTTTTTCAAATATTTCAGTTGACACCGCTTTTCATCACAGCCACTTTCAATAGCCATGAATTACTTTTGTAGGCTTGTTAACCGCAACCACAATCTCGGAATTATCCAAAAGCGCTCAACCCGCCCTCCTCTACCTCGTTCCTTTTACAATTCTTCCGCTGATAACACGGGCCTATGTCAAGGTAATTATGTTTTATGTGTATATATTTCATTAATGATTCATGATCTGACTGTGAAGACAGATAGAGTATTTTAATATCACGTTTTATATCATAGACTACCCCTTGGAGAGGCTTTCTTAAAGCCCTCCTATTTCTATAATCCTTGAACTATGCATTTCCTTGCACAGTCTCTGGCGTTTTTAGTAGCAAAAATCCCTGCCAAGAAAAGTTGGAACACCGCTATATACACATTCGTTGACAAAGTTAACAAACTGAGGATTTAATTATATCAACGCTGTTGCTGTATACTTCCCCTCCACCCCTTAATGTTGATCTACATTCGAAGTGTTTATACTCAAATCATAGTTAAGTTGGAACTAACATTCATATAATTTTGATATCAATAAACACTGTAACGGCTAACCAATCAGATTCATCCCCTCATTTGCAGCAAGAGTAACAGCTGTCTCGTTGACATGTCGTTGCTTTTAGGCCCTTTAAAGATAACAACTGATTGTATAAACTAACTAATTACATATTACTTTTGAATCGACTAAATACTGCGAGGTTAACTTAATGAAGAGCAAATATATTACAAGTTTAATATGAATCGATATCGAATCGATAGTTTAATATAATCGATATATGAAACTGGCACAACATAACAGAAACACATTTACAGACAGGAGTAAAACAACATTGTACTATATAACACTAATCAGATCATATTGTATTGCACGGGGTCCCATCTTTATTTTAATGCTTTCATGACTGGTTCTTATCCTTACCGAATCTAATCTAACCTTCCTGGAAAGATTCAAGCGACTACAATTGCACATAAAACATAAATTGCCATACATGAACCCTACAGAGAATTTAAGCCAATGTTCAGCATATTCACATTACAGGTAATTATGTATCATAATATAGAGAATAGTTTACTTCTCGTTCATTCTCTTGAATGTTTCTTAAACGTTTGCCTGCATCAGAAACGCAGAGGATTACACACAGTTAATGCTTGAGTGCACCCAAACATTGGTAGTTTTACCAGCATATAACGACATCAACAGAGAGCAACGACAAAAGATCTTAGTAAGATAAGAATCCATCAAGATAATATACTACGTGCAGAGCAAAATGTAGCAACGATTGGCAATCCACGTTCTTGGAGCCATGGAAATAAGGACGCTGTTAGCGACTACAGAAGAACCTTTGCCCTATATTATTTCGGAAAAATGATATTCTACGCCAATCTGATAAAAAGCAAGAGGCACATAGACTTTATAGTACAATTCAACATGCTTTTACATACAGTAAAGCATTTTGCATACAACAGCTGTGACAATAAAGATACATTTGTTAAGATGGCCTTTTCGTGTGGCAAAGTTTGTGTTCATTGCGACTGAGCTTGACAGAATTATCCTGGACTTAAGAACTGGAAACATATTAAGGGTCTGTTATACCCTTATCCTGTTTCTCTGTTTTCTTATTCGCTTTTCTACTATCATTTTGTCGCTAGATCTGAAACTGCCTTTTGTTGAAAAGGATGCGAGAATAAAAGCATGTCTTTATGTATGCATACCTTTGGTTGAATTGCAAAAAGACCTTCGGGCAGAATTCATAAATAAAATGCAAATTTTGTCCTTTTACCGAGCATGTTTTAAACTTGCGATCAAGATATTTGTCAATTTGTGTTTGCTTGTGACCTTGGAATTAGCAGTATTTCGGCTATCCTTTTTCGGTAAAACCACAAAATCTTGCGTCATAGCGTCAGGCTATTCTTTCCACAACATAGAAAAATTGTGCAATAAATCTCCTCAGAGTTGTGTATCATTATCACCCATAGTTCATGCTCAATACAGTTCGAGTAATCCGTGCGATTTTAACATTTTAGGGTGACTTAAAGAATATGTGGCAAAACCCATTTAATGAACCAAACAAAGGAAAAGAATTAGAAGTGTGACGTCATTCTGTCGGATCATTACATTCCAGTTCATTTTTCTACAGCCAATGCAGCTGTTCCATCGTAGTTACCTATTCTACAGCATTTTACTGATCTAGTGGACTTTTTGTAAATATTTTTTGTAGTTTTTCTTGAAAAGTGACATTAGTGTATAATGTAAAAGCATCCAACAAAACTATTTATAAATGACCACTATAATCAAGCGACATGGCCATTAAACAATCAATGAAATTTCTTTCCGTTTCACAGTAATGTTTGAATTTGGTTTATTAGGTCGTTGTGTCCCAAACTAGCTTAAACTCTTTCATTTTCAATCATAAAACATTCGTTTTAACATATCCTTGTGTTTACTTGATGTCCGGATATTTAGTGAACGCTTTCCACTGCAACAAAAATTATGCCATATATTTAAACCACATTTTGTGCCACCCTGTGTTGCAACTCTCAAAAATTTATTTGGGAAGTTTTTAGTCGTATTATTTTTTGTTCAAAAGTATCTACATTGCAATAACCGTTGCCATTTCAAACTGTGACACTAGGAATTGCAGCTACTTGTTAAGCATGATAGATTTTCACTGATGAGTGGTATTAAAATAAAACGCATCCTTTAGATTGTCTATTCGCCTGTATATTGATTGATTCTTGCTTTATGTAGGTTGTGTATATTACCAAATTTACATCTCTTTTATTAACATAAAATTCTTCTTTATGAGAGAATAAGTATGACACTTCTATCTTTGTCTCAGTTCAATAAACATTATAACTTTGCGATCCACAGCTGCAGACTAGTTGTATAGACAATATTTGCTTCACCGTTTTGCGAAAAGCATATACAGGGATAAAGGACCTCGAGGTTTTCGGGGGCTGTAGCCTCTAGCCGCATTCATTAAGACGAATGCAATCAACCTTCTGTTTCAAATTGGCGTGGCTCTTGTACGCTTGGATTGCTGCCCCTCAACTTTTCCAATGTACCTTTTATGCTTTCGGCCTGAAGAAAGCGGCTATCTATAGTGACCCCTTACTAACATTTTACGCTATATTTTTCTCAAGTAAAGTTTCCTTCTTTGGCATCATCGTTGTGAAGTGTCAGTCGCCTTTCGGCGCCATGACAGTGACGTCATCAGCATGCTGGTCTAACATTTGCTCCTATCTGTTTTGAAAAGATTGTCGTTACGTTTGTCTGATATTTTAAATATTGTCAGTTATCGGTCATTAAAATAAAAATTTCAATGCATATATGCCTTCTCTGCAAGACCCTAAACAGAAATTTTTGATGGTCAGGTGGAATAAGATGAAAATCAAAGGAATTCTTTGGATTCTCAGCTTACACAGACACAGACAGTAAATATAAAAGCCCCAGGGGCGGCTTCTTGAGGATGTCCGCTACCAGATTGATTTCTTGATTTATGGCGGTGAAAAATTTTGCCCAAACCAATTCAGAAGACCAAAGCTCGCATTTGAATGTGTATCATGATTGTATTTAGTTATTATTCATTGTAAGTTTATTGAATAAACTCCACCTTGTAATTAACGACACTCTTGTGTTTATTTTCGTTTTCGTAGGTATACCTCAACTACTTTTTTAAATGCTATTTTAAAGAACTTAATAATGTTAAAAATATCAAAAAATTTGACCTCCTTGCTAGGTTACGGTCAGGTGAAATGAATTAATTACGTCGCGCTGAAAGGTTAGGCCACATTTAAAGCTTTTAAGCTTGATGCGGAATGGAGGGTAGCCTGTATTCCAGGCCCCAAACTTGAAAGTAGAGGCTAGAGCACAGGTTAGGGGAGTATCACGAGTTGTTTAAGGCGTCACATCCAACAAGCGATGTCCATATAGTATGTGTATGTAAAGATGAAGAGACAAACTGTATTTTATTCATAACATCTCTTCTAGACGACGTTGATTTTACAAATTTTCAAGATTTTTTGAAGCAATTAGTAAATTTTGGCGGCGGTGAGTGGGGGCGAGCTTGGAGGCCAAAAAGGATAATACTCGTTTTGATGACATCCAATAAAGAGAGGAAGGGGGACAGTTTCTCTTTTTGCATGACATTACTTTTTTCTGTCCACATTATTTCTTTCCACATAAGTTGCGTTATTTCATTTGGTAACTTAGGGTAAGAAAGATTAAGCAACCGTAACCTAAGAGAGTGTTACTATTGTTAATTGGGTGTGATCTTGATTAATTGTCTGGACGCCACCACTAGGCACACCAAAAAGTGGTCTTGTCAAATGTGTTTTTAAGATTAGACTCTCCGATGCAATATAGACATTCAGTCTTGAAAATTTTAACAAGTGCTCCTCCTCCGTGCCCCGTGCCTTGTGCGACCCTGTGGCTCAATTGTGTCTTTATAACAGATTCATATCCCTTTAACCTTTTAAATGTAAAATACTGCTACATCAAATTGAAAAGCTCGTTAAAAATATGTGTGACAATTAATATGTGGGGCTGATCCTTGTAATACGATGAAATAAACTTAATAATGTTAAAACATATTGTCAGGAAATAAAGGTACGTCTTACGAGATTATAAACTTCAGTGAAAAGAAGAATCCTTTTTGTAGCAAGAGGTTTATCCTGAATCATGTGGAAATCTGTTTTTAGTTTTTGACATAACCAAATCAATGACCAATGTTTTAGACTCATTTATTAACAATATTGTTGTTGTATCTTTGTCACGATCGCAAGTCATTCGTTCTGCAAGTCATTCGTTCTGTCAACCTTCAACCTTCACATCTAGAATTAGTTCATTTGACAGTACAATTTTTTAGAAGATAATTTAAGTGATTTTATCTCCCTCGTTAGGTTGGCAAATTTGACAACATGCCAGTATTCACAAAAATAGCAGGCGTCAGTCCAAAGAAAAAGAATTTTTCGCAGAACATATTCTTGCCTCGTAAAAAATTTCATATCTTATGGGGTAGAATTTTGAAGTGTGGACCATAGTTCACTGATATAGCTTCACTGAAAAATAATTTATATTCAGGTGTAGCTGATTACCACTACAACATGCATTTATCTTTCTCACAAGACACATTATTTGATGCAGGCTAGGAGCTGTACCTTGATTTTCACAGGGTTGAAGTGGAGGGTTCATAGAATAGAAGAAGTTGTTAATCCATTATCAGTTTCAGCAAAGCATCCTGCAGAAATGTGTATGGACCATCGCCCCTTGCTCAAGCCACACTTGGCCATCCTCAACCTCACTCCCAACACCTGCAGGTAGGCACTTTCGTTTTTTTTCAATATTCACTACTTATGAAAGGGGGCTACGAATTCCCCTTCTTGTTGCCGCCCTTGTTTTTCCCAACCACTTAATACTGAATCACATCAATGGCGAGTAACTGAAAACAGCGAGTATGTTAACGGTCAAAGGTATCTAGCTTCCTAAACAAATGATTTGTAATCGAAGAGAGTACGAGATCGTTGTTATATTTAGATGCTTCAATCAGAGATTCGGTTTGCCATAAGCAATGGAATCAATTATATTCAGATTAAAGTTTAGAATCAGACAAAGAATATCTTATCTTAAAAGAGATTCAAAATAGATTATCTTAAATGTTCTTGTGTTCAGTTAAATGTTTATCAAAACCGTTATGTGGTAGAGGACATTAAAACGGGAGTAATATCGTGATGGGGCCTCTGTTGTGCGCATGTAAATCTGTCATATTGATTTTTGGACCCTTTGTCTGTGGCTTCTCTAATCTTTCTTAGCCTCGTGTGCTCACTGTGTGATGCGATAGCGATTTTAATTGGCACCTATTCTCAGTTTCTTTCCTACTTTTCTAGATGTTTGGATTTTGCTCTTTGAGCTGATGAAAAAATTCGTAGCGATAAGAAAGGAGACAAGATGTGTTCATGCCCAGAAATGGCATTTGGCACAGACGGTTTTCTTGTATTCCTCGGCGTTCAAAAGGGGGAAATGGGTTTATTGATGTCTTTTCGCGTAATAAGAGAGAAAATGAATCGAATTTGCTTGACGTTTTGAATTCTAAGCTCTCTCTTTCCTTGACATTTTGAATTCTATTTTAATTTAACAACTGCATGAAATCCTTCAAAAAATTCATTAGTACGCTTTGAACGTACACCTATTCCTATTCCGTGACCCTGTAAGCACCACTAGTTACCAGGGACCTTGCTGTTCACGAAGGCTATTTATCCAACCCTGAATGATCAGGATAAATGTATCTAGCAAAGCAGTTCCTGGATATGTGGTCCACCGAGCCGAATCATTAAGAATTGCTGACGCGAATGCAATTGCAGACTTCCTAACGTAACTTGGAATTTATCACCCGAGTAGAAGGATACTTCAGAAGGGAAAGCTTGTCGGATCTGCTTCTTTGGATCATAAAAGAGAATCATTCAAAGAGACATGATATTCATAGTAAATATAGTACATTCTACCTCAACATTACATGTTTAAAGCAAGGAACCCTTTGTCGAGACAGTTCTTTGTGTGAAGCAAGTGGGAATAGCAAATATGAAATACACAAAGGACAAATGGTTTCATTCCAAAATCTTTTTTCATTGTAGTCGTGAAATGGATTGTCATAAAGAACACATTCAAAAATCGGCTTGCAGATGAGGGAGAGAGTGTAATGTGTGGTATTGGAAACTGATAAAATCACGACAATTTCTTTGCCGTGTACAATAATGCTGATTTGAAATTATAAACCTGACATAACATAGTCCCTTTGGTGTAAAGAAGGACCTTTCGTGGCCTTCCAGGGTAATTGCTCCTTCCCCCTCTCCTTTGCTCCGTAGAAGTGATTTGTCGTTTGCTTGAACCGCTCGCCATTGCCATTGATATAGTCCTACATGTTACTGTTATCTTTGGGCTGATAGATAGATCATGCAAAGCAAATTTCATTGTTCAAACGTCTACAGAGAATTTTATATTGCTTTTCTCACGGGAGAAACTGGGCTTTTCAGTTTGCATATATAGGAAACTTATGAAACTACATAAAATGGGCTACACACCGTTTATTGATCAATTGTTATTATACTACACAGGCAAAAAAGATATGCAGTGAAAATCCCCTTACTAACGGACACCTCTCGGCAACGGACATCTCAACATTTTCAATCTTTCACCAGCAACAACAGAAAGTCCCGGAATGAAGCGCAAATGGGGTTGATGCTGCGACAAAAGCACATTTCTGGTCCTATTCAGCTTCAATAAGGCTCTCGTCTATTGCCACCCGGGCTTATTTCAGAATGGGCCCAAAGCTGTCTCACCAATAGTATCTAACTTAATCCGGTTCTGGAAACAAACTGATCCAAAACCGGGCATCTTCAAACAACAGAAAGCTTCAACCAACGGACAGCCTTTTAACGGACACCTCTATATATGAGACCTTACCAAAAATGAACCGAAAACCTTGTCCCAACATTTTTTCTTGTGGTCATTACTATGTTGAAGTATCCCCCAAAGAGACAGCAATTCTGGTTTTACAGCCTGTGTAGAGAAGAAGGAGCTTCAAATTGCTCTGCATTCAAAGAATATTTGTTATGTTGAGACGTGCTTTTATCAGGAATAATACTGAAGATTTTTCTTGCTAGTTGCCATGGTGATAACCTTAAGCGTTCTTTCCAAGAATATATGACGTGATACCACGAAAACAAGACGTAACATGAATTTATTTCAACGTATTCTTTCGCCTAGCAAGTACGTGCCCTTGTCTGTTTCACGAACAATTTAGACGACCAAAGCTTATTCAGTTTAAGCGATAATGTAATCTTCTTTTGAGTAGGTCTATCCGTCGCAAAAATTTAAACGCTTATGTTTAGACGTAGCTTGTCTTTGAAATAATTGGTTGAGAATGAAGAAGTGATTTTCCATTACAAAACATCCATTCTGAGCGCTTCTATTCGCTTCAGATGCTATCTTTTCTTATTGTATTACAAAAATTGAGCGGGAGTCGATCTCTTTGAAGCCAAATTTCCTGAAAAGCTTACAGTCTTCTTCTGGTAACTTTTTTTCGGACTGAATACTTTTCTTATAAAAACCCAATGATAATATTGGGTAGCGACATGATTTCTAGGATCTGAAAATTCCCATTTTGAATTCACCACCAAATCACGGATGTAGGAGCAGGGCTAAAAATGGACATGGAGGTTGTTTGGTGGTGAGGTTCCCCGTAGCACCGCTAGCCTTCATTTGGCATTTCTAGCCCAACCAAATGAGTCCATTTATTAAGCGTTAATGACGATAAGTGGCAAAACTAGGGTTAGGAAATTGGAGAGGATATTGCTTAGCTTGCGACTTTTTTCAATGTGGCCCTGAGTAATAGAAGTCAAAGATATAATGACTTCTGCAAATGAGGCTTATTTCTCCACACGACCGATATAATGCAAAAATTAAACACAAAAGAATTGACAGAATGCAACTTTTTTATGTTTCTTCTTTTTTCTATTGTTTTTACACTTTTATTGATGTACAATCAAGTTAAAGATGGAGGCAATTTTTTTTCGATTTTGAGTCTTAGCTCTTCAAATGAATGCTTGATAAACGCCCAATATTGATAGGTAAACACAATATTGTCATTTTGTCCCAAATTTAGTTACCGTTCTTTTAAAAATCAGCTTTATAAAGGGTAAGGATTTTGAGATCAAGGAGATGGGGACAATCAACTGCGTAATGGGATCAGTGTTTTTTTATTTTCTGATTCTAAATATTTTTTGCTGACACTTGTTTATATATATTTCAGTTTTTGTAGCTCTTGATGTGCCTGAAGAAACCTCTTTTCAGTTCGAGAAAATGCGTAGAAGTAAGTGAACTTGAGAGTTTTGTTTCTTACACGTGCCATTGACATCTTTAAATCACATATTTTATGATAATGTACGGTATTGAAAATTTTGGTTTTTTTAACAGTTTTAGGCATTAGTTTTGGAACATTTTCAGGGCATTTACATAAGATTCCTATTATAGCCAAGTATGTAGAGCGTCTTAACTTTTTTGCGAAATATGAAACGCTAACTTATTTTTTCTATCACTAACGCAAGCAAGTGATATAAGTTCTATTATTGATTTGCTTTCTTGGAATACGAAAAGGCATGGCTAGACACGTCCACACATGCCGCGTGCATTTTCTGTTTGTTCGATCATCACACCCAGTTCTTATATACGAATCTCATTTCTAAGATTGCGTTTTAACGAGGTTTCTTCGGCCTACCATAGTTTGAATATTGCATGAAATAGGTGTATATCGTCAATGAAATTTCAGCATAAACTAGCTAGTATCCCCTTCCAAGTTGTCTTCGACAGGCCTGGACGTCATTATGAACGGAGAACTAGCAGTGAATTGTTAGTGATAACTACCCATGTTTAGGTACGACTTGCACAACACCAGACGGGTTTCCACTTGCACGACACCAGACGGGTTTTCACTTGCACGACATCAGACGGGTTTTCACGACACTAGACGCAGAGCACAGAAAGATGGCGTTGTGTTTGTAACCATTTCTTTCTCGAAGTGTGAAACCCAGTGGTGTAGTGCTATTAAAATAACAAGGGGGGCTCTTGCCCAAAATGTTGCTAAAACAATAAAAAATTAGAAATTTGCCAATTTTTGACATAAAAAAGAGGCCTAGCCCCCCTGATCCCTCCTGGGCCCCCCTGAGCCCCCTAGCACTACACCTCTGGTAAAACCCATCCGATACGAAAATTAATCCGACATGAAAGTCAATCCGATATGTATATCAATCCGAAGTGAACTATGTCCGGCGTAATTGAGCCAATTTAAGCAACTCAGATACATTTGTAATCGTGAATCAAAAAGCGCTATCGAAGTTGAACCTTGAAATGGCACGCACCGCATCATAGACGTACATGCGACAAGATGCAGTCGTAGTTTACAAAAGACACGTTTTCGCATTTAAAAACTGACAGTATGAGACCGTCAAATTTTTTCGTTTGGGGCTTAATTCCTGTTCGCATGGTAATCTTTAAAGTTAAATTATGTTTTATAGACATTATCTAAGAGGTTTTTACAATCGGCTTTTATAATCTGCTTTTGTTAAATGAACTGTAACCAAGCCAAATCTGAGGAACATCTCCAGCACCAAGTTTGACATTCCTTGTGCAAAGCTTCTAGATAACAAAATTACAGTAAGCAAAGGGTTTGAAACTAGTGTAGAATAGATGTGACCTCAAAGAAATATCCAGCTTATCTTATCTTGCTTGAGTTGGAAAACAAATATTACAGTATCAAGCTTAATTGAGAAATGAAAACTCAACTTGTGTATGGAGGAAGAAAATTAAGAAAAGTTTATGCTTTGCATTCATTGAAATACATTTGCACATTTACGGTGATGCGCAGTGCATTGTCGTATTTACCGCAAAACGCACCAAGTGTTCGTATTTACGACAATGTCCAGTCACGTTTTAACAAGATACAGCGCGTCGTCCTACCACATTCGTCGTACAGTTGGCGAACGGACGCACGCACGAATTGCGTAGTCCTATTTACGAAAGGTTGCGATATCATATAAACAAGACATGCCATTTCGTCATGTTTTCGACAACACATTTTTCATTCTCTTGTCTGGATAAGGCGCTCTTTTGAGCCCGTAGCCAGGCCAGTGGAGTAGAGGTGGCAAACTTCCTATGTCCAATTCAGGCGAAGTTTAGAATTAAGTTATTTGCAGTTTGTATGTGGTAATTGAAGTGAAGTTGTTACACCTAAGCAGTATATGTATCCGTCTTTAGTCCTAGGTGAGTAATGAGAGACCCCAATGAAAAATTTTCCCTCCGCTCCAATGAAAACGACGAGAAAACCTATTCAAAAGATTAGGAACAAAAGTCTCAGGGTCGCAAACAGCCGGTATTCTCGTGCATTAGGAGTGGCATTACCACCCCGTGTCACCCCTTGGCTACGGACCTGGTGTCATATGATTTAGAAAAAGACAGACCAGAACACGTCGTCAGACATAAGACAAGAGGCATCACTGTATTTATGAAACGTTTTTAGAAGAGTTCGGTGTCATCATATTTTAAGCACGATCCTCCACGTCGTCCCCTTTTTGATAAGGTGCTCAATAATTTCCTATGTTTAACAAGACGCATCAGTTCGTCACCTTCACAATGACTTGCTTCCACTTTCTTGGGCTAATACCTTAAAATATTTTGGGAAACACATTTTATGGTTTTAGCCCAAGGAAGTGGAAAGAAGTAAAAAACTTATGATTACCCTCTCCGCCAGTTTGTTGGGAAAAATTCCCTGTCTAATTGGCAATCATAGTAAATCACAAAAGAATCATCTAATAGAATAACCTTTTTTCTAACAGTAATGCAGAAAAAATCACCATAATTGTTGACAAAATTTACTAAAGTACCCTTTCCAATGATATAATTTTTTCGGTCATTCAAGGACGCAAAGCAAAATAGACTAGAATTATAGACAAGGAGCCTTACCTTTTTTCTCCAATTAGCACCCTTCCCCTTCTAATGAGCGCTCCTCGCTAATGAGTATCACATTTCTAAAACGCCCCTGGGTTTCATTGACAAGGTAAGGCCTAAAGTGAGATCGCTGTATTGTCTTACATTAATTATTTACATGAATTTTCAAAAGTAAATTTAAAATTCGTGCATTTATATAGATTATAATTTTCAAACAATCTGCTTTGCTTTTGTTGCACGTGGTCTGTCAATTTGCTAGCAGTTTAAACAAAGCTTCAAAAGAGTTTCACAAGGCTTCTTTAATTTCATGAATCGCTCTATTTCTACACTGTGGCATATGCAAGGGGAAGCATTGCCCTAGTGATTAGTCGAAAAACGCAAAGACACTGGTTGAACTTGCTAGACTGTGTTTGATGTTTGTATGATTTTTTGGAATAAGAAGATTCTTGATTCAAATCCATCCAACAGGTTTTCCTTCTATCTCAGAGCATTTAGGGCGTGGCAGCAAATTATTTTTGGGCTTTACCCCAAAGAATACCTAGCTTTTAGATGATGCGTCTGTCTGCACATCATTTTTAACTGAAAGAAAAAAGTTAATTTCTCTTTCTTTGAAAATTCACTCGCTCCGTCAATCAGAATGATTCAATATACTTTTCCACAAAAATGTGAAGAAACCTGATATGCTTTGTACTATCGACGGTGGTTGTTGAGTACACACGAAACGAGTCTTCACTTGTTTAAACGCTGAAAAAGACTTTAGGCTGATGACATTGATGGTGTTTAAGCTGTTGATTGCTTTGCCTGTTGATTGTCAAAAGCAATTGATTTGTGCATCTGAATTCCCTTTTTACTTGATTGCTAACAATTACCCGCTAAGAGATAGGATAAACTAATAAAAGTCGGTGAACAGCTTATGTCAGGGAATACCTTGAGCGATGGTGTCCCCAGTGGCTCTATCTTTGAGCCACTTCTCTTTAATATGAAATAAAATAAACATAGCAATAATAATTAGCTATTCTCACGGAATGCTTGCACAGTAACCTATGACATTTTTACAGCAATGATATCCCTCGCTCTCGGTATTATATCCTCGTACTCAATTAACTCTTTCTATATTGGAAGAAGATACAGACAAGAATGTTTCTGTTGCAGCAAAGTGCAGACACCCCTGATTGATTACGCTAAAAAATGTGGAATGTATTGATTGGAATAGCTATATCAGCATTAGAGACGGTGTTTCAATTTTTTATCAAGCAAAAGATGCAAGGTGATTCTATCTATAACAAAATGCCTACGAGGTACTGTGTGGTATTCATGCAGATGTAGCTAGATTGAGCGTGCCAATGAAGAGATGGAAGAAAGATAGCTAGCTGAAATTGGACGGCATTATCAACAAAAAAGACTTCAAGCCACGATGCAAATTCCTTTCTCTTCAGTTATTCCTCCATAAAAAGCAAATACTACAAAAATCAATGATGCATTTCGTCCAACTTAAGTCGTTGAATTTTTCGAAACTATTCAAATGCTCACTCCAAAATTCACGAAAGAGCATTAACTTACTGCGTATCAAGTCCATTATATAATTTCATTAGTGCCGCTCCCACTCTATGCTGGTGCTAATTAGTGCCTCCCCGCTTTAAGAGAAACGTGACTGACCAGTTTCAGACATATTAATGTTGCTAATTGGCTGACGGATGTAATTCTATTTCGCGGAATGCTTTGGCCATTACATGAGGCTGCCTTATTTTTAACTTGCTTCGCAAGGATTTTGCCCACTCAAATGGACGAAGAATGGTGTTTGCCTCTCAAACCCTACTTCCACAATCCTCTAGTGCAGGAGTCATATTTCTGCACGACATCTAAAAAAATAAAAGTACAAGTTATGAATAAGTAAAAAGCTAATAAAACACAATTCAAGAACTTATGTAAAACTAGGATTGAATTCAAGCAAACGTCTGATTTTCCTGGGAGTCGTATTTTATCTAGGGTTTACAGAGCTGTTATTTAGGGTCCAAATGTGTTTTTAATTTTCATTTGAACTGATGGAGCGAGGGGATCTCCCTTAATTCTACATTAACTCTATGCCATGCAACGTTACAATTTGCAGAATATCTTAGCTTTGATGTACAAAAATATTTTCAAAGCTCCTCCATTATACTGAAACCTAAGGTTTTCTCCGAAGCAGGAGGTTGCAAATTCCAAATAACCACTGATACGGGGGTTTACGTATAAAATTTGTTCAAAAAATTCATAGTAAACGCCAGTTCTTGTATCAAAGGTAGCTTTCAAGTCTCGTATGAAAGAAAAAATTATCTGCTGTTGACATACTTGTGCCGACAAACTTGCAATTAATTAGAAAAGACTGAAATGATCTATTGTGTTTTGACACTTTATCCATTATGAAAGATGAAGATTCCCCCGGCCTTACTGGAACCAATCAGAGATGACGTTTCAAGCGCGCATCACCGTGTGTGCTTGCTGCCATTTTTTCTTCGTTATCGAGTGCATGGACAAATCGTACAAAACTGGTCCAATTTTCTGTGAGTTTTTGCCAAGTTAGATGTTGAAATTCGCCTTTTGCAGCATCGGCATTCGGAGATATGATCACTCCAATCAAAGAGCATGAATAATAAAGAAACAGCAACCAATGGAGCTTCTTTAGAGGATTGCAGAACCAACGTGTTCCCGCTGGTGAGTTTTCATCAACCACTACCGCTGTCGTAGCGGTTACATTTGGCCGTCATCGAAACCCGTCATTTCTGTGTCATTTTTGTTAATTTACTTATTGATACATTTGATATGGTGTAATTATAGGTTTATGTATCTTTTACTCTTTCTATATTTGTTTTTGGATGTGAGTTACGGATGTTTCTTGAACGTTAAAAGTACTGTCAATTGACCTCCACAACAAAACACGCAAACAAATATTTTCAGCACAGCCCATTCGGACAATGCCATTTTACCATGATTTTATGTCATATAAAGGTTCATTTGAATAAAGATTGTAACACTTTGAACTGTACATCTACTGCCAATGAAATCCGGTCTTTTGCGTCTTTGAAAGCTAGCAAATGACTAGACTATGATACCGGCCTAATTGTGCTCGCTCTCGTAAACATAAATTGATAGCTTGTACAACGAAAGGTTTTTATTGCCCAAAAGCCTTTGTATCCGCAATAAATATGAGGTGACCCTTGTTATCAGAATAATGAATATTTCATTCCAGAAAATTTGATTTTCTTAGAACATTAGAAGAATGAAACTTCAATTGCTTTCAAGAATTTAACCAATTTCCTGAATTTGGGTCTGGGCCTAACCATGCGAATCGATGGCACACTGAAACATTCGACCAAGATTTGGACTCAGATTTCAGTTTCATCGTCGTAGGGGATTAAGAGACAAGGCGTAGGTTACAGATGGGAAAACGCATTCGTCTTGCATTGCCAATTAGATTGTTAACGATATGTGGCGAAGTGGAAACTTAATTACATTCATAACACAAAAAACAACCAGGTCTCTTGTGCTGATGTCATAACGATAACCTCAATTGATCGATCACAGACTTTGTTTTTGGAAAATTTTCAAGAAATTGATATAGTTACATCTTCATGATTTTATATTTTTTATGAAGCAACAGAAATATGGCATTGTTTGTTTCTAAAATGAAGTAAAAAGTTGTCAAATTGTAACTTTGAACAATGAATGAATCTTATCTTATGCCAAAAATATCTTAATTAGCTTGTTGGTTTATATGCATCTGTTTAGGCATGAAATCAACAAAGAAATATCCAAGTAATGAAGATTAAGATTTTTATGGTTGAAAATTACTTTGTTTATTACTGATAGTTATAATATAACCAAATAATATGCAATTCATGATTTATATATAATTATTGATATTATTGGTATATAATTTTATACATAGCTTATGTATTTATTCATCTATTTATTTATTTGTATATATATTTATATATATATAAATGTATTTGTTGATTTTGTTTATATCTTATCATGACAGTAGTTTTGATCAGCTTTATCAATAAAGCAAAGGCTGATTTGCCAATAAGAAGTGTCAGTTGATTTTTGCCAAAATATGACACCTATGGCTGTATTCTATGCTCCATATAATCCATTTACATAAAATAAGATTTTAAAACATTTAGCTTTTTTTATTAATAATATTGACTGTAAAACACATTCAAAGCCACTTTGAAAATCTCTTTGAAAATCAATATGTATGTATGAAAAGCAAAAGAAACGAAATCTTGCTGTTATAACAAAGGAAATCATGAATTAGGTCTTTAAAGATACAATGTATAGTAAAATGGGGATTAACAGAATCATGCACATGAGACTATTCACAGAAGCAAATGGTAGATTTGCACTTTTGTATCAATTAGTTAGGATATTTTCCATTTATTATATTTATAGTCATTAGTTTTATGTATATTATATTAGTTATCATAGTTTATATTTTTATTTGAATTTCTTGATTTCATATCAGTCAATATAAATGTATAAATTTCTTTATTAGATAAAGCCAATGTAAAGTTAGTCACAGCATTTTCATACTCTAGCAGTTACGAATGACATTGTGCCATGGAAAGGCTATTCATGTATTTCTCCTTTTATGGAAAATTATTTGCTGAGTCAACATGTTGGTTTATATATATATTATTTTATTTTTGTTATTATCACAATATTATTTCTAGTCTAATATCACAATTTGTGCTACTGTCTGTTTAATGTTTTACATTATTCACTGTTTTCACTATTATTTATTGGTTACATTGTAACAAAATGTGTTCTCCAACATTCCATTTGCATATTTTTCTCTTTTGGCAAGTAACTGGTTTGATTATGCATTTTGTTTGTATGTTCTTTGTTTAGTTTTGTCATCCATGACATGACTATCTTCTAACAAATGTTGTATGTGTGGCAATATTTATTGTGTATCTGTGTATATTATTTATTGTCAGCAAGGAAATGACCTTAGATATTGTTGTATCTTATGTTAATTGTTTGTTACTTGGAAACTTGATGTCCAAAGCTGGAAAGCTTGTACAAATATCATCATAGAGAACATACAGGAGTAAGGAGATTGAGAACTTTTTTACCCAGAATCATGCTGTACTGATTAAGATGCAGTTTTCAAATAAAAAAGTTTCGAAACTGCGTTTCTATAGTATGAGTTGAAAGTTGAATTTACAAAGTGTGAAAAGGAACTTGTAAAGAGTCTGTTTAGAAGCAAAAGTTGACTTTTGTAACAAAAAGGGTTGTCTTTGAGCAAGCATAACAGAAACATTCAGAGTTTGTAGTGTAGATAGCAGAAGCATTCAGAGTTTGTAGTGTAGGTAGTTTGTATACAAAAGGATGTATTCCTCAGAGAGGGGCTAATGACTTCTGAAGCAGAATTTTCAATACCTAAATATATATATTGTTCTTTTGTTTCGTATTCCTTATTTTACGCTCCAGATGTATGTGTTAGTTATTCTGAAGAAGCGAAATGTCAACCAAGTTGTTTTTTTATTGAGTATCTATATATATATTTATATATATATATATATATATATATATATATATATATATATATATATATATTCAATAGCTCCTAACTTTAAAGTTCTTTAAAAATATAAATAGATACTCAATAAAAAAACAACTTGGTTGACGTTTCGCTATAAGCTTCTTCAGAATAACTAACACATACATCTGGAGCGTAAAATAAGGAATACGGAACAAAAGAACAAAAAGTAACACATTTTACAAGCAAGAACAATAATAGCTAATTTAACAACATAATGATAGTTTCTAAGCACAGCCGGAGGTGAGAAAAGATGGATAAATACAATAGATCAAAGAACAATAGAACAAGTGTGATAGCAGATGGCATAGCATGCAGAAAGGTCCAAGGAAAAGGAACGGTAAATGCTGTCTGTCCCAAAAAAAATAAGAAACTAGGTAAATAAATATAATAAATATAGAATGCAAAGAAAAGAAAGAAAGTAGATAGAAAACGTAGAAAAAATAAAAATAAACAGACAGGGGGGATTACATAGAAGAGGCTAACCGGCAGTTAGGTGATAGGCAAGTTTACGAGGAGATTGAGGTGGACCCCACGATAGAATTGGGTAAGGCCGTTAATAATAGGATTAATGAGTTAAGGGTGGAGGATCCCGGGTTAAAGGAAGTGACTGATTTTCTTAAAGTTAATGAAGGGAAACTAGGTAGGTTCTATTTGTTACCTAAGATTCATAAGGGATTAAGTGGGGTTAAGGGTCGACCAGTCATTTCCAATTGTGGCACCGTTACAGAAAATATATCAGAATATCTAGATCACCACCTCAATCCACTGGTTAGCCTCGGTAGGTCTTACATTAAGGATACTAATCATTTCTTGTCTAAGTTAGGTGAAATAGGTAGGACACCAGAGGGGGCTATACTGTGTACAGTTGATGTTGTGGGACTCTATCCTAGCATTCCACATGGGGAGGGTCTGGAAGCCATCAGGGAAGCGCTGGATAGAAGGGAAAACCCAAACGTGGCTACTGATACCCTAGTGGGATTGGCATCTCTGGTTCTTGAAAGCAACTACTTTGAATTTAATGATAAGTTTTATAGACAGAAGTTAGGCACCGCTATAGGAACTAAGTTCGCTCCAGCTTATGCAAACCTCTTTATGACTGGGTTGGAAGAAAGATTGTTGAAGGAATCAGTGGACACACCAATTGTCTGGATGAGATTCATCGATGATGTTTTCTTTATCTGGACACATGGCGAGGAGAAGCTTGAGACCTTCATCAACTTTCTTAACAGTAGCCACGATACCATTAAGTTTACAGGGGAGCACTCCAGGGAGAGTATAAGTTTTCTAGACGTTAAGGTTAGTGTAAGTGAGGGGGGAGTCCTAACGACAGACTTGTTTTGTAAACCTACTGATACACATCAGTATTTACATAAGAAGTCTTGTCACCCATGGCATACCAAGAAGGCGATACCCTATAGTCAGGCTTTAAGGTTACGTAGGATTTGTTCGGACGATCGCCAGTTACGGGATAGGTTAAGGGATTTGGCTGGATGGTTAAAGGCAAGGGGGTATGAGGAATCACTTATAACAGAACAGATAGATAAGGCACGTAGGCAGGATAGGGTTACACTACTGGATAAGGCTAATGGGAAACATGAACACAGTGGGAATGGGCGGGTTCCATTTGTTACCACATACCATCCAGCCTTGAATAATTTGGGCAAGGTTGCCGGGAGACTTCATTCTATGCTTACAGTATCAGAAGAGCATAGGAGGGTGTTTCCTCAGCCACCTTTGATATCATTTAAGAGGTGTAAGAATCTTAAAGATATACTAGTTAGGGCTAAACTTCATAGTGAGGGGGCAGGGGTTTCGCATAACAAGGGTTGTACTCCGTGTGGCAAGTCTCGGTGTCAAGTGTGTAATGTTATGTGTGACATTGATACTTTCACTTCCCATATAACTGATAAGGAATATAAGATAAATTTTTCGTTTAATTGTGATTCGTCCAATGTTGTGTATCTTATGGAATGTAAAGTATGTGGTGTACAGTATGTGGGTAGCACTTGCACGCCTTTTAGGCTTAGGTTTAATAACTACAAGGCGTGCAATCGTAAGCTTATCGGGGGCTCTTCGGGTGTACCTCAGGCTGATTTTTTCCGGCATTTTGCAGGGAAGGATCATCATGGGTTTCTCGAAGATATAAAAGTTACTATTATAGATAGACTTAATGGGAATGGTAGGATACGTGAAAGTTTCTGGCAGTATAAGTTAGAAACTTTTGCGCCCCGGGGCCTTAATATTAGGTTAGTTGACACATAGTTTTATTTTTATTTCCTATCTTTTTGTTTATTTTCTCCTTGTTACTTTTGTTTATTTTTATTTTTTCTACGTTTTCTATCTACTTTCTTTCTTTTCTTTGCATTCTATATTTATTATATTTATTTACCTAGTTTCTTATTTTTTTTGGGACAGACAGCATTTACCGTTCCTTTTCCTTGGACCTTTCTGCATGCTATGCCATCTGCTATCACACTTGTTCTATTGTTCTTTGATCTATTGTATTTATCCATCTTTTCTCACCTCCGGCTGTGCTTAGAAACTATCATTATGTTGTTAAATTAGCTATTATTGTTCTTGCTTGTAAAATGTGTTACTTTTTGTTCTTTTGTTCCGTATTCCTTATTTTACGCTCCAGATGTATGTGTTAGTTATTCTGAAGAAGCTTATAGCGAAACGTCAACCAAGTTGTTTTTTTATTGAGTATCTATATATATATATATATATATATATATATACTCAATCTGCAGACAGTACTGTTTCGCCCTTTGTGGGCTCGTCAGTGCAGCACAGAGCTTGTCTGAGACACAACCCGAGCTATGCTGTCATAGCAACAAGGCAGTTTAACGGATTGATTGTGGGACCCTGCCAGAGTGCTCAAACAGCGCATGCGCAGTGAGCTTCGCATAATGCTAGAAGCAGGTCCCCACAGAGTCCCAGACATAGAGTGCTCGACCAAACTAGTGTAAGGGAGCGTAATACTCAATCTGCAGACAGTACTGTTTCGCCCTTTGTGGGCTCGTCAGTGCAGCACAGAGCTTGTCTGAGACACAACCCGAGCTATGCTGTCATAGCAACAAGGCAGTTTAACGGATTGATTGTGGGACCCTGCCAGAGTGCTCAAACAGCGCATGCGCAGTGAGCTTCGCATAATGCTAGAAGCAGGTCCCCACAGAGTCCCAGACATAGAGTGCTCGACCAAACTAGTGTAAGGGAGCGTAATACTCAATATATATATATATATATATATATATATATATATATATATATATATATATATACTCAATCTGCATATATATATATATTTAGGTATTGAGAATTCTGCTTAGTTTGACATTTAGTCTGCTTATAGGTTACATTTTGAACAGTTGCAGTTAAATAGCACTAATGCTTTGTATCTTAAACAAATAATTGGCAGGTTTCTCATCTCTTTGGATTGAGCAAAAGATTAAGCTATTGAGCACATGCTTTATTGTTATTTTGCAAAAACAATTTGGTGCCAGTGAACCAAAAGGGAGGAAATGTTACCTTACCTTTCATGTTTGGGGTACATTCTGGGTTTCTATGGCAAGCAGGGAAAGTTTGCATTCCTTAATAATATGAATAAATTATGCTGGGATCAAAATAGAATCATCATATAAGTTCTAGAATATTGATGGTGGCAGTAAGTACCCTCCAGTGACTAAATGTGTTATTGACTATGAGTTTTTATCTGGTCAACAATTTTTATCAAATGATTTGTTATGCTTACATTAATTCTGTTTTGTCTCAAAAGTGTAAAGCCAGGTAAACGTTTTTTGAGGAAGTGTTAATTTTAAATTCTTGACTCTAGGCTGATGCAAGAGGACTGCAGTGGAGAAAATTTGCTGTTTTAAGTGGTGGAAGCTTTGCTAGGATATCTGAAGATCCAGTGCTTATTTCCTATGCCAATGCCATCCAGCAAGGAATACTTTGCTCATGGCAGAAATGTCAGCCAAACAATAGAGAAAGTGGTGGAAAATTAGTAGATTGGACAAAAGAATTGGTAATTTTTTGGTATGGAGAGGAGCCTCATTTTTCTGAAATTGTTTCACCATCATTAAGAGGTTAGTAGAGATTATGAATTTGATAAAAACATTTTATTATTATGTAATTTCAAACCATTACTTAGTTGTCGTACATTTTTATTTTCAGCCAAATAATCCTGAATATTTAAATTGACCTATTAAGCTTTTGGTATAATGCAGTTCATTCAAATATTGCCTGCTGTCATTTTGAAATGTGATAGAGGATATTCATGCGGCGAAAGCTTAACTTTTCATACATAATGTCCCAATTTTGAGTTTGAACACCAGCTAATCTGCTAAAAGCAGTTTCAGTGCTTCTAGAATGGAAATTTTTTGCCCCAGGTCAAATTTTACTAAAAAGCCAAGAGTTACTTCCGCTGTCAGTTTGCACAAAAGTTGTTTCGCTAAAGATACAAAAAAGATTAAAAGCCATCAGTGTTTTCATAAAAATACTTTCTTTAGTCTCAAATTGGTACCACATTTTGAATAAAAGAATGATATGAGATACAAAATTTGTTTCAGTTATCCTTCAAATGAGCACGTAGATATTTATTAAAAGGCGAAAAGAACATCAGTGTTTGAACAATAGAATTAACAGGAAGTGAATAAATGGAAACATTCTGCCTCATACCTATCACTGTAAATTGTGTAAATTAAATACAGGATTCTCCTCTTTATTGTACTTCTTATAAAACTATAAACAAGTTTCTTCATAGACACACTGTGCAATGAACTGTGCAATAAGCTTTAAATGTAATGCTTTCTTCAATGTCTTTTCATTTACTAAACTTGCAAGCTTTTCATATCAAATTGTACTATTCAGTTGGTTTGCTAATAATTGTTACACAAATGTTGTGTAGCTACAGCAATGGATGAAGCATGTATTAAGAAACAGCTAGATTTTGAGACAGTTTTGGCAATTCTTTAGCTCTTTAAACTGATCATGTTGACAAAGCCATTAAGAACAGCCTGAGTCTTTTGTTCTTGTAACCGCATAAATTTCTTCCATGATTGTCTATCCAAATGATTCACTACTTAATCCTGTTCGACTGCCAACGATAAGAAATAGTTTTTGTTTTGTTTGAACAAAAATTTTTCATAGTGTATTTAATAAATAGGGCAATATGACCAAAATTTGGTCATAATTTGGTGCGATTGACTGTCAGCAGGCAGCAACCTCCCTCGCGAATCAGGAAATTATTCCGTTTTAAAATGCAAGGAAATCAATGGATGCACAGAGGTCAGCTGCCGCTTTCTTGCATTGTTTGTGTTTTTTGCCCAGGACGCTGTCTTTGATTTGAAATAACATTAAGTTGTAATTGAAAACATAGCCTTCGAAGACAAGATGTCAGATTTTACTGAATATTGAGAGCTTCGTGGCAAGAACTGTGTGTTTTTTCCGAAATCAAATTGATTTTCATTGAGATCATTTCGGCAGCGTAAATACGCAGGTTGGTTTTCCAGCAAACCGCAACTTAAGCGGTTCCTCAGGCATATCGGTTATTTATTATGCCAAGAACTATTGCTGATATCACTTTGGCAGCCCTAATATCGGGAAACGAGGATCAATCAGCTGGCCCGAAAAGATATTTTTTTTGCTTAGGCCTGCTAAGTAACACATGACTACTTGTGGCGGACCCTAAGTGGCCTAATAACGTTGCTTAGTACATGCCCCGAAATGAACATCGTAGACAAAAGTGGCTGTCCCCACCCCCTTTTCTTCCTCTCAATTGGCATGTTGCTGCATACTCATCAACTGTATTGGCAAATCTATTTCAAAAATTGACTGGCTTTAAGTACTTTACGTTTTCGTTTTCTGGTGTCGTTTTCTATTGTCATTTCCTGTTGTCGCTTTATGTTGTCGTTTACGTTTTCGTTTACGTTGTTGTTTACGTTGTCAGCACTGCTATTCAAAACCTTCTCCTGCTTTATGATCTTGTGCAGTTGTAATTTCCCGGTTTCTTTTGTTTGTTTGAAATCTGGCACGAAGGACGAATCAAATGGATAGTTGATGTAACAAATGCTGCCCATGCGTTGATGCATCAACTGTTGCAAGTCCTGGTCAAACCTTGCAGCAGTTTTTGCCCGATTTTGACCGCTTTTGATTTGGCTGCAGCATGTTGCACGAACTGTGGGGTTTGATCACAACCCGTTATGAAACGCGAATTACTACTGGGGGGTCGTCTTCACAACAAAGATAAATTGCAATTGAGTTTCTACTTCATAATTCACTTGCGAATAGTCCTGCTTATTGGCGAAATGTAGTAATTCTGTACAAAAATATGCGGGGCACAGATGATTCGATCTGTTTAGGTAGATTATTTGTTGCCTGCTCTCAGTATAACAGCCTTTTTGTTAGTGTACATATTTGGAGAAGGTTACAATTGACAGTGGATGACACTCCAGATAAAAGTCGTGATTTGATGAGCTGATCTGAGGATGTGGATCCTACCTGGTTCCTGGTTAAGACTGCCTGATTTCAAAGCATTTGAGCCCAAAGTTGCAAAGCACAACCTTTGCTGGGTACATGATAAAAGTTAGCCAGCACCACAAATAAAACAAACTAGTGTAATATATTTGTTATCATTCTGTCTTAATTCAATTTTATTGCATTTCTAACCGCAACAAGAAAAGAAATGCATCTTCCTGCTTAATGTGATTGTCTTAAACCTCTATTTATGTAATTATTCCAGTGCTGGCGTCGGTTGATCCGTGACTCCATTTTGTCATTAACTTCAGAGCTTAGTTAAGTCGTGTGGATTTGTTTAAGACGCTAACTTTCTAAATGACAAACTAGCCATCAAGCTAAATTCAAAAATTCAAATCCTACTGCAAATAATAATTGTCTGTCTAATGCCGTATCAAAATATTTCTCCAAACGTTTTTTCTTGAAAGGAAGAAAAGAGCAGAGAAGCGAACAAATTGATTGATGTTCAAAACTGAAAGAATAGATACTTTCAACCAAACTATTATTCCTAAATTGTTCTTAATTTTAAGCAGTTTGCTCGAGCCTCGATGTTCTTATAAACTAAATTCCTATAAAAGGAAATGTGTTTAGAAGAACTAAAACGAACAAGATTTGTAAACGTTTTGTGAACTAAATCTCAGTCTTTCCGGATCAATTAGTGACAAATGAAAATAAATATATACGAAAAGTTATTACTAGCTACCCGGACGTGATTTATTATGTCATTTCAAATATCATGTTGATTGTACATGTCGATAAATTACTGCGAAACATCCCGTAGAAGATTGTTCTTATGAAGGAACATCTCCATACAGTGGACATCATCAAACAGTGGACATTTCATACAGTGGACATCTTCAAACAACGGACAAATTAGTTCGTCCAAAAATTTCTTTCTTCCAGACATACAAGCTATAGACCAGAGCCCAGATAGCATGACGGTGGCATGACAACCGGCCCTGGGCAAATGAAATCAAAAGAAAAAATAGTGCCACACCCAAACCACACCCTTTTGTGTTGTGTTTCTAAAGACTGTTTTCAGAGCCGACAAGTGTATTGTCCGGAGGAAGTATACGGGCACTTTCCTGCAAAGCCCAATCTCCAGTGAGAAAAGTCTTGCGAAATTTCGCTGCGAAATACTTCACGCGACAAATTCCTTTGAATACTTTTGTTGACCTCACGACATTGTAATGTAAAGTTTGGAAGCGTGACAAAGGGATATGAAATATGATTGGCTACTGAAGGATTAAGGATGAAAAGCGAAAAAGTTAGACTCGTTTTAACTTTTTTTCGTTTTTGCGAGAAATCCCAGAAAAAGTTCATTGCGCATGCCCAAGACGTATTTCGCGCGAACTTTTTCTTATTTCGCTGATTTTTTTCTCACTGAGGATTGGGCTTAACAGACAGATAGCTCTACTTCCCACGCATGTGCTTCACGTCTATGTCTTCCATTGACAAACTTCATCCTCTCTCAGATTGTCTTTGTTTTGTGTCTTGTGTCTTGCAAAATTTCTTGCAAAAGAGCTCCAAACCTTTTCACATAAGGCAATACGTAATGCCTGTTTTTGACTGCTTCACTTAGGAAAGAATTATTCCATTTTAAACATTTGAATGTTTTTTCAAATCTGCAATCTATGAAAGGTTTATAATCAGGGTTGTTTTATTGGGAGACTATTTGCGCGTCGGGAGGGCAAACTGAAGACCTTAAGCCTAAGTCTTAAACCTGACACTCTTTAACCTTGTGTGACATGAAAGAATGTGACATCAGATGACAGAATTTTGACTGGTATTAATTAGAGTGCGGCCAATTCTCATAGTCTTTTTCTAGCTAATCGCCAGTTAATGCCAGCCTGCGATGGGCGCGTTAATTCAGTTTTGCTCTTATATTGAAAAACCTCTTGTGAAATCACGACTAAAGATGTTACTGCCTTTTTAAGTTGGGAAATTTAATAGTCTATAAATATCGGATAGTGGTGCAGAAGAGGGTTTTGTTCTTAATTTAACGATATATTTGCGTTAAGTTTGAAGCGGGTTGTGGTCTGTCCGTTTTGCAATCATTCCGTCGCAGATTATGGCTTGGATATGATTACTGTACGCTAAAAGAAGTATGGTTTACGTTGTTTAGGTTCGCATTTTTTGTTTTAATAACCAACATAATGACCTAGATAATAATGTTATGGTTTCCTTTTTGAAAGAAGACTGAGGATATTGGCGGATTTGCCACTAAATTGCTCGGCTCAGCTAATTATGCAGCTTGCATTTTAATCTTCTTGAGTTTGTTTAATGAAAAATGAAAAAATCTTTATTCATTACGATTGGAGTAATGAATTGTTGCTTATCTAGACTGGAAGCTTTTGGTTTTAATTTGGTTTTCTTTAATTTGGCAGACAAGCACAATTTTATTTCGAGGTTTACGATTTGTTATTGCTTCGATTTTTTTTAAATAATTTTGAAACATTTGCCAAAACTTGTATGAATTATCTTAGAGATATTTTGAAATTTATTAATTTGTGCAAAATGTTATTAATACCAATTAGTTTTTGATTTATCGCATTTAACCCTGCTTTCGTCAATCGTTTTATCTTCTATAATTGTTTTTTCGTTACAGAAAAAGAAAGAGGTTGCTTCGAAGATGGAATGTCTTACGAGTATCAATCGCTGTTTTTTGAATCTCTCCATAAACAGCTTGAAAGGTACGTTTTATAAGTTGTATTGTTTATACGGTAATGTTTTCCAAGAAAAGTGATTTGGTGCTTAAATTGTCTTGAATCCTGATTAGCACCAATGTTATTTTTTGAAGCTTCAAATTACCATATCAATTGAGGTGGTAGACAGGAATCAAAGATTAATTAGTTGGAAATAGATATCAAGAAAGTTTGGTTGTCACGAATGTAAAAAATGAACGATACGATTATTGTAGACGGACGACATCCGTTGTTTTAGGCCCTTTTTTGTTTGCCGTTTTAAAAGTGATCTGTTTGCTTTGAAAGCAGCAGTTGTTCTCAGTTGATGAAAATGCTTGCTACTTAAAAATGGGTGTTTTAAATAACATCCAACGGGCATTTCGCCACAGTTATTCATCCTCCAAGCAGACGGCTTGTTCTTCAGAAAGTCGAAATGAAGCATTAGAAACTTGGAAGAGTTTTAGCCTACAACTGGTTGGGGAAACTTGTATGTCCATGGCATTCTGTGCAGGTTAAGGTTTTCTTCTGGGTAGGGATTGATCCCGATTCATACCAACACTGCGGGTTAACTAGCTGCGGAACCATAGTACGTATTAGACATTCTAGACCAATTGGCCCACAATGTGAAAAGTACGTGTTGATAGAGTACCTCGCGGAGGGTAACTTTGTATGTTTGAAGGTACAGGGACGTGCCATTATTTAGAGGTACATTTTTCTGAAAAATGCGGAATTATTGGTATTAGTTTTTGAAATTTGTGTGTATCATTTTGGGAAAATATTGCAAAATTATTAGGAGGGAAGTTTAGCATTAACAAAATGAATGTCCAATTAGAAATCAAAGTATGAAATATGTGTTATGTTGAGATCTTGGGGGAAATGACATACAAAATATGTTTGATGATTTTGTTATGTCTTGAAAAATTTTGGGTATACTTTCATCACGTTTGCAGAAATATGGGTCACGTTTTTTCAGACATGTGCGGAATTATAGGTCATTTTTAGTCAAAACATTTTTATAAAAATGTAGTATAGATGATGCAAGATTAGAATGCAAAATAAAAACTTGAAAGTCCCCTCTGGACTTGTTTACAATTTTGTTGTTTTCACGTCATGTAATATTCTTTCTTTCGCAACCAGGCGATAATTTTTTGTTGGTTATATTTAGGCAACTAATAAGCGAGAAGTTCTTTTGCAATGGCAGATGGTTTACCAAAAGCTGCAAGAAAGGTTGTGAATGGTAGGTTGCAAGCTCTCTATTCAATTCTTAATTGACCTATTACTTTAGTTGCGCTCTCTTATTGTTGCAAATTAAGAGTTTCATCTTCATGGGACAATAGTCTTTCTACGATCTCCCTGTGTTGGCACATCTGTTTACGGGCAGTTCGTGTGGAGGGCTTCAAACATTGTCTTAATTCATTTCCAGCATCTCTGCTTTGCCTCTCGCGCTTTGCTCTTGAATGACAGTTAAAACATCTGCGCTGTTGTACATCACAATTCTTGAAGAGAAAGCGGCTTTCTAACAATGTTTTGCCATCGGAAAACCTTTGCTTTCTACATCCGAGTGCTTATGCTTCGCTGTTCCGTACCTTTTTTGTTTGACAACAGTGATTTGACTGAAGTTTGATTTAGCTGTTACTATCATCTACTTACGCAATGCTGTCGAAGTTTTCGTGATCTATTTCCCTCTACTTTTATCACGCTTTGGGTTGAGCACACATCTCGTTCAGGCTTGATTTGCAACAGGGTGATCTACCTGAAGGCCTAGGACTACAATCTGTGATTTAAGCGTAGTGTTTTAGATTTCACTGGACTCCCAGCAAAACGTTGACAGTATCTTCTTGTTAAAGTCACACTAAATTTTACATGAGAAGCTGTGATAATAAGCTGAGCTCGACTGTTAACAGAAGTTAATTGAACAGTTTGCGAATTTCGGTCCAAATTTTATGTGATTGAAAATGATATAGTGTTTTTAAGCGAGGTGACTATAAGCGGAGTCGACTGTAATAATTATCCAGCTCGTTAGTCTTTTTTCCGCAGTGGGTCTGAAGACGCAAGAGCACTGGAGACAGAGATTTATATCACATATCCACAGTGGCTATAGCATCAAAAATTTGCCCATGATAAGGGAAAGATCTTAGAGCTAAGCTAAGAAAGACACACCTTACTTATCCAGCTAAATACACAAACACGCTAGTATTAGGGAGTTACGCTATAGGCATTCTTGCTTCGTCCCTAATCCTTGGATAATTTTAGAGCTTTTTTATCGTCCATGTTTATTTAATTCTTCCTTTCTCCCTTGCTTAACTTGTGTGCTATGTGCTCATCCTCTCTTTAATCCAGACTCTGTTTTGTGCTCATGGCAGATTAAATGCTGACTCCTTTCTTGTGCTTGCCGGACTCAAACTTGTCATTTTACATCAGCTTAAGTAGCGGGTAGCTGCTGAAATGAACGCCATGAAAATTTCGTCTACCTTGCTTACTCTTCTTTTCTCGTAAAGTTCTGTTTTAATGCTTTGTGAGAAAACTTTCCATTGTTTCCCATATTTTAAAATCTTTCCCCTTGGCCTTTTGTTTCAACATTGCCAGGCTTTCTCTTTCTGTAGTCCCTTGTGGGAATTCCCACTGTAAGAGCCTCGTTCTCTGCAATTCTGCTCAAAATGGAAGAGTGTTTCACTCTTTGGTTTTGGTAGATAAGGCAGACCTTTGGTTGGTTTATTTATTTTTGACTAGCTAAGATCAAGAGTATGCATTTTGGAATATAATATTTTGGCTTGACTTCATTTCATATCAGCTTAGTTTGTCAAACTGGTCTTCAAATTTTAAAGAAATATATATTCGCTGCATGCATTTCTATAACTTTTCCTCAGCTAATTGGGTGAATCAGCCATTGTAACGATTAACCTTACTGACCTCTATGGTGACAAACGGTCTTTCTAGCATCTTTTTACACGGATCCCTTGCCATATGTTGCCTTTACTTTCTCACAAGTCTTGTTGTATCGTATGAGTCCAGTCGTATCTTATGAGTACAAAGCATCAAGGATGGTTTGGCAACTCACAATATCCCGAACTTCAAATTGCTAAGAGATTTGTCACTGTGGCTGTTTTTATAGCTATTTCAAATCCTCCGGGCAAATTGACTTAATCGGTCGATTCGCGTGAGGTTTTTTGGCTACTCAAGTTAGTTGTAATTTTTCATAGAATGAGACAGCTGACGCAATGCTTTATGTGACAACCGTTGTTGCTTAAGCTCGATTATTGATAATGATACGTAAAAGCAACATTTGCATGTATCCTGCAACAGCAGACACCTCTTGATTGCCGTATTGGCTTCTTCTATTCGCTTAACGTGATGTTTGTTCTTGAAATGACGTCATAATCTCAACCGGCAATTAGGTTAAGCGCTATACAACAGTCCCATTCTGAGCATTTCGTGGCTATCATCAAATCAGGGCTCAACTTAATCCAACCATATTCATTAAATGGATGAATTGTTTTTGTTCTTAATCGCATTGTTTGCCATGTGAACGCTACTGTTATAATAACCCTCTGTTGCTTGTGATGTCGCTGAAACTAGGCCCAGTCGTCACCACCGTAAACATAGTCATCACAATTCATCATAGCTATCATCTTCACAATCATAATCATCATCATGATCTTATTTATCATCATCATAATAATCATAATGTTTTTAGCACCGTCAAAGAATACCACCATTAGAACAACTTTGCAGTGAAAACGATTTATTCAACATTACCAAAATAAATCGTTTCATTTTGATTCAGAATTAACCGTCGACTGTTTTGTAAATTCCTTATTCAATTACATTGATCCCTAAGCGTTATACCCTGATCTACTTGCTCTCCTCCTTAATCCACAACCAAACTTCAATATAAAAGGTAATTAACCTGTGAAATCGCATCTCTTTGGTCCTGTCCTCTCTAATGATGATTAATAAAACCGTGAAATCCTAGAGTCAAGCCTATAATGCGTTTCAGCACACTACAAAGAGAATGTTCGACAGGGCAGCCAGCCTTTTCAACCGGGTTGATTGGGAATTATCAAACTGAATTTTGTTATGTGGGAACTGTCCAGAGCAGGCCACTCCCCATCAATAAAGCAGAAATTAAGGAAGGAGAGCTTTGCGTTTACTGTGCACTTATTGGCAGTTTTAACAAGCCGCTGTTGTTGTGGCTTTCAGGAATTTTGAACAGTCACCTCAACGAACCTTTCACAGAAATTTCATCTGGCTTTTTCAATTCCAATCCCATTTGAAAAAATTCCGGGAGTGTTCACTGAATACTAGCCGTTAATGTTGAAGGATTCTTTAAATAGGATTTTTCAGAATGGATCTCTGATCAATAAAAGTTTCTCCTTTCTTGATAAGTAGCAATTCACGCCAGGGCGTAGGGCAGTGCGAAAGTGGGATTGTTTCAGTTGTTATCATGTTTATGTAATAGGATAGGCTTTGCAAATTCTATAAAGGAGTTATGTTTTTTCAAAAAGCAAGCACGTCTTTTATCATTCTTTCATTTGGCCCCTATCCATCATAATGCATTTTTTTATCTTTTTCAGGGAAACTCTGGCGTTCAGTTTCACCTTATCCATTTACGGTGAGAGCCTCGTTACCGCAAGTGTCGATGTTCAAAAACAGGCTGCCATAAGATGCTTGTCGAGAAGTGACCTGTCAGATGCAATGTCCGGTGATACTGTACACGGTAATTCTTAACTGTTTAACCATCATCAAAGTAGAAAACTGTTGATCTGACGTAATCATACTTTCCCCAAAGGCATTTTGAATGGTTTTTCACAACGTATGACTAATTCTCGGTTAAACTTAACATAGCATTAGCAGGATATCTGTCGTATACCCAAGTTAACTGGTCTTCCACTGTCTTAAATGGTTTTGTAAAGCACTATATCACTGCTTCCTTGCAAGAATAAGCCACTTTATCTCTGAAGGCTCAAATCTCATTAAAAACATGTAGGGATATCAATGAGTTGAGATAAATATTCTTTTCTAGTTAAAACCTTGATAAGATATCAATTTGCACAATAAAACAACTGTAAATATCTTTAGATATTTCTGAAAAAAATCTTATCTTTTTGACAGAATTGTTCGTATTTGTATTTTCATTCATTCGCATTTGCCCATTTAAACATTTTGGCGAAGCGAAGAAGGAGCAAATCATTTTTTTATGATCCTCTGGCAGCGCATATATTCAATGATAGGGTAATGGGTTATCAAAAACACACCAAGAATTATAATTGTCGTGATCACTTGATATTTAGGTTATTTATTAGTTTAATGCTTTCGATGTTATTCATCTTAAACCCGCAAAGTTAAGGAAGTAGTGAAGTAAAATTTTAAAACTGAAAGCCCTGAGCAATATCGCAATATGCTACTCCTAATTGTAGCTTAAATCGACCAGTTGATGCAAAAAGCCAGTCTGCATTGAATCATGTTTATAGCTGTACAGTGGCTTGAAATTAATCGACAGCTTTTTTGGGGGTCATATTGTAAAAATGGATTTTAGGCCTGGAAACTTGACAGAAACGCTCATTTTGTTATCGTGAGGTTTCTGCAAACTCATAATGGCATTTCTGTGAAATAAAGGATGATAAAAACATTATCGGGATTTTTAATGTTTATCCCTTTATATGTTCCTTTTTCTCTTTTTTTTGTCTCGTTGTTTCCGCATTCTGTCAATCACCGTAACGATAATATCCTGAAATGCTGAAAATTTCCAGGCCTGAATTCCGGGAAGATTTGCCCTTCGCGTATTTTAGATTATGCAAAAAACACCTGATTTAGAAATGTATGTAATAAACAGCAGCTTCACGCTGGTGCCGTAAGCTCCTGTACAGTGAATACTGCACCACACCGATTGACTGCTGGGAGTTGTTTATTGGTCTTGAAAAACGCCTTGCTGATCTCATAGTTGGATTCTTTACGCTGCTTTTCACAGAGAATTCAATATATTTTCCATAGCTTGAAGCGTTTAATGCAAAGTTCCAGACCATGTAATTGATGAATTGCATGATGGCCTCTACTACTTGCAGGTGGTTGTTAAGAATTGATGGAATTGATAGCATAAACATTCGCAAAACTGAATTGAGTCTGTCGTGCTTTTAAATGGCCTATTGAATAGGAATTGTCTAAGTGATTTATCTTGTTCATGTGTTAGATCA
Organism: Rhopilema esculentum; assembly: GCF_057945365.1. Taxonomy (NCBI): domain Eukaryota; kingdom Metazoa; phylum Cnidaria; class Scyphozoa; order Rhizostomeae; family Rhizostomatidae; genus Rhopilema; species Rhopilema esculentum. Next base: position 7,457,755 of record NC_142821.1, read on the forward strand.
ATTGATTTATCTTTGCGTAAACATTTCCCTTAATGTATTAAAGTTGTACTAATCACTGTATGTGTACATTTTATTACCAAGCAAGACTGTGGAACCCGTGCGTTTCTATTTTTTCATCGTTCAAACCCACTTTTTTTGTGGGCTTTCATTTGCAATTAATAATCAAATGTAATCTCCCATAGGTTTCTTGATAGGCTCTAGATATTTCAGACAGAGTTTGATATTTTAATTTAATTCATAGATTCTTTTACTAAATGCAAATTGTAATTAATGTTTCAATTTGAGGGTCCCAGAAAATGAGCTCATGTTGAAAGGCATCCCTTTATGAAAAATGAAATATGAAGCGAACAATATGATAAGAAGCATTTTTGTTGAATGGCAAGACTCGTTTACATCTAAATAACAGTTAAATAAAGAAAATTGACGCCCACAAAATTTTATCACCCTGCACCCCCATCCATCCACACCATTTCGTAGGTGCTAGCGCCACCAGCAGTGAATGCTTTTCAGTACACTTAAAAATATGTTTTCAAGCGTCGTAGTTCTTCGTCTATTAAAACTTCTAGCATCGGCTAACTGTTGCCTTTTTCCTTTCAGTGGTCCTAGCTCCGGGTGGTCTAAATGCGGTTCTGACAGGATGCAGTTTACCGAGCACTGATGGTCGAGCGGCTAGGATTCTTACGGAATGGGATAAGTACTATCCCATCGTCAAAGACGAAAAGTCGAATGGGTTTATTCCTTGTCTCGTGGAGATCGTCCATTGCGATAACAAGATGCTGTACCCATCCTGTCTTGTTGGCCTACCTGTTAGCAGATCAGGTTAGAAACTTTCCACAAATTCATTGCCGTGTCGATTAACTCTGAAAAGTCTCTGATGTGATTATTGTATCCAGTTAAGGCCAACTGTGATTACGTAGATTATTCAACAATAATCGCCACTTAAGCTTGGTTTCAACTTTGAGATAACGTGAGCTAACTCAAAATTAACCTATGTACCGATTCGGTTTCAATTTGATACCAGAAATCACTTTGATTTGTGTCTTGCAGCTATGCCAGGTGCCTTACAAGAGCAACTTCTTTTAGTTCTGCTTTTGAGAAAACGTAAAAGGAAAATATTTTGTTAAAATGTCGTTCGCGATCTGCCCCAAGGTTTTCGGTATGGAAAATCTACCAAAAATAAGAAACTTTTTGTAAATACCACCGCTTGGAACAGGAACTTCGAAATGAAGACAATTTCTCTCTTATTTCACGACTGATTTTTCTTTGAGGAAAGAAGACTGTTTTCAACATCTAAATTAATGCTCAGTGAAAATGGGTTGCGTAAGAACCTCAGCGGAAACAGTTGCACATTCCCCTCCCATGCATCGGCTTCTTTTATACGATGTTTTCTCAAGTTAACTCATGAGTTTGAAATCAAAAAATTTTGTTTCCAAGATCATTATATATCGTGAATTTACCACTATGGGATAATTTTTAAACCATCTCACAGATCACAAAATTATCTTAAATTAACTTCTGTTTACTCAAAGTGGACACGTACTGTTTGTACCAAGAACCCTGCCTTGAAATGCAAATTCTGCAATTTTTACGAAAGTATCCATTCTCATTTTATTATATTTTGGAGTAAACCTGTGATGAGCTACTACATGTAACATCATTTCAATTTTAGGCACCAAATTTCCGGAAATAATGCGAAGTGACGTAAACGCAAATGAAGCGAAGGCTGGTACTTGCAGCAGAAAAGCATTTAGACCAATCATAGCACTTAACAATAGGATTTGGGATAATCTTGAGCCACGGAAAGAAAGCAAGAAGTGAGTTGCTAGAGATTAACGTTTCTTTCCGTGCACTTTAATGAAATTGTTTTCATTAATTTAAAAACACAACCGTGCTATACAGTAAGGGACTACGCCATGTTTTATATCATGCTATAAAACCATGTTTTTCAAAGATCTCTCTTAACCTAGAATGTGTTCCACTTCCAAACTGTCTTGACGATCGAGTTGTTTCAATGTGGTTGGACTTGCATTTTGAAGCATTTGTCTGTGATATCGAAACATCTTCTGCCTCAAATGCTGTTCTCGACACTTTATTTTAGAATCTTGATGCCAATATTATTTTTCAGACTAAATAGCGCATCAAAATCCGAAGCTGCGCCTGTGTTTGGACCTAACATGCCGCTATGGGACTTCAAAGATAAATCAAGGACGACTGTTTGTGGCTGTACTTCGTCAACAAATGTCAATAGGTATGTGTTAAAAAGTACCAGGAAGGATGATTCAAGGCACATAATTCGTTATCAAGCTTCACTCAAAGGAATAATTCCATTTCTGATATATTTTGTTCTTTTTTCAACATCTTATTTCAGCCTATCCCCTTTCTTTACCTGCCCATATATATGTTCAGTGAAACAATATGGAAGAGAGAGGAGCTGCTCGGCGAGATGAAGTTTGCCTTCCCTTAATAATGTTAACCTGTTGCATCGTAGGAAGAAACAATATAGTTACATTATTTTCTAGAATCAAAAAGTGAAAAAGTTTTGGTCAAAAATTTATGAGAAATTATAGTTCCATCCTGAACCATCTTCAAAGCAACTTTTTTACCCTTTTCTGTTGATCATATACCTTTCGCGTAGGACTTGTTTTGTGTATTCCCTGTTTGAAACGTCTCGAATTTTGATTTTAGGGTCAAGCCGATGGGGAAATTTGGGAGTACGGTATCTGGTTTAAAGAGTACATCTGGTCATGTGGGAATTAGCAGTCCATCGACAGCTGCATCTGGAGCCAATCAAACTTCGAGTGTTACTCACAAAGGAAGAAAAGAAAGGAAAAAGACTTCACTACCTTTTCATCAGAGAAGGTCTACAAATACAGAGCGTAGCCCTACACCGCCAATTACCCTTTCAGCCAACCTCAAGGCTGTCAATGTAAATACCGGGCCTGTGTTGCCTTCTAATGTTGACTTAAAAACCGAAGCCCATCTACAAACAGGCTTGCCTTCGAGAAAGAGTCCAGTACTGCAGAAATCGTCAACGAGCAGGTCTTTTAGCTCTACCGGCCTGGATCAAAGTTACAGCTCGGTGCAACTTCAGAATATCAGTCCAACCAAGGTTCTTTCTGCTAATAGCAGGGCCTTGGAAAGCAAGGGAAAATTCAAATCAAAATCTGTTCCAATTAAGGGCTTGGTGAACTATATTCTTCCATCGAACGTCATGCCCATAAAACCGGCATTGTCTAAAGACACACTCGAGGCAAGGTCGTCTTTGACTGACCCGTCATACTCATCCTTATGTGTTTCAAAGGAAGCTGAAAATAACTACTCCATTTCTGAGGTGATGTCACCAACCCCGTTGCAGCTATCAAATACGAAGCCGGGGGGTCATGTTCCTGATGGGGAGGTTATGATCGTCAGAATGCCAAATAAAGGGTAAGTGTCAACAACTTAAATGTCAAATTTTAATAAGCGAAGCATGAACTACAGGAAATTTGTTATTCGTTTCCAGTGCGTAAATTAATTAATTTACCACTGACATAGGAGTAGCCTTGTTAGATAAGAGATGATAAACCTTGGTTTTTGAGAAGATGCATCAGGAGATAAAACTGTCGTGAATATTTGTAGGTGGCATTGTTTACTACAATCATTGCCAAAAATACTTAGACCACCCAGCAATTTGCGTTGTGTTTTAATATTTTTCCCTTCTTCTCCCGGATACTCCTATTTCCGCACCCCCCTTCCCCCCTAAACTATGCTGATAATTTAGAGAAATATCATAGAGGTTGCAGAAAAAAGCGTTCTTCCTAATCCCCTACGTCGTTTTGTAGTAAACCAACATTTTTTAAAAGGGGAAGGGGAATGGCTGAATATGCCCTTGGAAACTAACTTTAGTGTACCTAAAGGCAAGAATTGTAACTAAATACTTTTGTTATTAATCCTCTTAAAACCCCAATGATAAGGACGTAATGGAGTACTATCTATGAATTTATGGATATCAAAATCGACTTTGTAAAGTACTATTTTTGACTCATTTTGCCGAATGGGTGGTTTCGCGGGTAACATGCTTTTCCTCACATTCGCTTTGTGTTTAGTCAGTTATTGACAATTATAACATAAGAAGCTCGTTGAGGATATATAGATTTCCATGTTAATCACGCCATTTGAATCTGTTTTCAAGTGTTCGTTTCATGCCATGGAGACATACTAACACACCGTTAGCTCCCCAAGCAACCATGTAGCGGGTGTATTGATGTGGTTGCACGTTCTGCCCATGAAACAACTAATTTTTTGCAAACATTGTTTTTGGTGTACTTCCGCTTGAAATAAAATTTTGTTGTGGTACAAATTTTAAAAATGGCTTTGAGAGAGGCAAACATTTTAAGACATATCAAAGCTTTACATTCGACACTCTACAAAGTATTAAACTTCAGAACAAATTTTTGAATTTTTTTTCTGACATTTTGTTCTCTGAAGAGTGACAGATCAATTTATAGGGCTTAGCCTGCGCCAGACTTACTATATAATACTCCTGTTGTAGCCAAGTGATAAAAAGGGGGTATTTTTAAATGCTTAAAGACCAAGTTCGAATTGCATCACTTCTTAATATCATTAGCAAAAACATTTTTCAAAATCACTTCCGAGTAAGCTTTTCAGCTTAAGTCGTTTATAGCCGCGATAGGCTTGTTGTTATCGTATTTTGTGGAAAAAATTCGGATCATTTTTTCCAAACAACTGTGTCATGCCTCAGGTTTTTTGAATGCTTTAATGCAGTGATATGACTTTAATGACTACACATTTATCTGAAATCTTGGTTTAAGATAAAGCTAATATCCTTTGCAGGGTAAAAAGAACAACAGAAAATGCGAACAATGTAGATGAAAGCACGAAAAAGGTTAAGCTAGCATCATATGCACAACCACAACAACAACAACCACAACAGCCACAACAACCACAACACCAACAGCAATCGTATGCAGCAGCATCTCCTCCCCAGTCCCCCAGTCCCTCGCATTTTCATTCACAAACAGACTCTTTGTCCTACCAACAAACCAGCAACGCTAGTAGTTCTGCTCATCAACAGCTACAAACGAGACGTGGTCCGGGTCGCCCCAAAAAACAATCCACCTCACAGAGCTCTATATATTCACCTAAAAACGATCAAAATATACTTGAAAATGGGTCTATCTTGTCACCTCCCGTGGCTGACAAACGGCGAAGGCCCTCGAGCCAGTCAACAAAAATCAAAGATGAAGCTATCGTTTCTCCCCCGTCCGTTTCAAGCATCAAAGCTGCACCGGTTAAAGGCAGTAGGCGTCGACCGTCTAAGAAGGATCAATCTCTTTCGGATAATGAATTGCCACCTGTCACATCACCGTCTGCCAGAAGTGGAACAGTTGCTTTGTCTCCGTCACCATATTTGCCGTCCCCGGCGCGAACCCCCGGCTCTTCTTCTGGAATCTCATTCACGCAATCAAAAGATCTAGTCGTGGAGTTCTCTGATCGTGACAAGTTGTTTGAGTTTTCAGACGATGAAGATGATCAGGACAACAAAAGCAGAGTGAGTTTCCTATGTCATTTTCGTCAGAGCTAATACATAAATAATGCAAAGCAAAGTCAGTATAGACTACTAGTATATTATTAGTACAGATTATAGTTAGGTCTTTTTCTAGGAATAGCCAGAGTTGTTTTTTCTCTGTGTCTTTTTCCTTTTGACAGAAATTTAAACATTTATCAACTTTCATTCTTCCTATCAATCGCATATTTGTAAAATGCTTCCCTCCAATAAACTGCGATGGATCTTGTTTAATTCTCCAATCTCTTTCTTCGCAGCAAAGCCACATAAACACAGCAATTGATGCACACCCGAATCATCGCCCCCCGGCCCATGACGACGTATTCAGAAGCACATCGCTGCCGCCACCCACCACCTCTCTTCCCCACGATTTATCTGAGATGTTTCCAACTCCTCCGTCACAAGAAGCTCAGCCCCCCGCAGCATCACCAGCTACGTCGTTGCCAGGCGACTACGGAATGCCCTCAAGTTACACACATTGCCATGTTGTGATGTCACCCGAGAAGCATGTTTTGCCTTATGATAAACGGTTTGAAGAGAATGTTTGCTCAGAGGGAACAGAGGTAATGTGTCTTTGAGCTCTTCTTGTTAGTATGAAAATGTGCTAGCCTTGAGTGTCGTGAATAATATGGATATGGCAAATCGAGGTTTAAAGATCAAGGTTCCACGAATCTTTAACCACGAATATTTTGTCCTTTCGCAAAGCGTTCTTCAGATGAAGTTGCCAGAGCTTTTAGGTATCAAATATAAACAAGAAATGGTACAGTCAAACTCCCACAAGTAGAATTTGCACAGGTCTCCTGTTCCATACTTGGACAAATTGCACGGTCTAAATCTATTCGGTATAAATTTTCGTCGCATAACTCGGATCTTGCGTAGGGTGGATCTTTTCTTTGCCCCCTATAAAGACAAACGATAATATATTTAGCAAATAAAATTAGTACCAGAATGAAAATATAATAGTTCTATTGTTAAAAACACGAGGTTTTGAAAATGTGCGAATATTTTGGTTTTTTTTATTGCTTTTGTTAAAAACAATCAAACTATTATATTTTAATTCTGGTACTAAATTTATTTGCTAACTATATTATCGTTATTCTGGATGAAATACCACACGCAACGTACATACCTATGAAGATAAATCGGACTTTTGCAACAAAACAAATATTTTATTTCATCTTATATTCTTTCACAAATATATTCTTTAATGGATTTCTTGAAAAATACGACCGGTGGAGACTATACAGGCATAACTGATTTACATACCGCTGATGGCATGATTTTTTTTCCTTTTGGGGCGTGTTTCAGCGTTTAGATATTAAATTTTCGCTTTAACGGGGCTTTATTTAAGTTTTGTATACATGTAAGTCGGCCCTGGCATAGGTCGGCCCCCTCATAAGTCGGCCCTTCCATAGTTGGGACTATGCAGAAGTCGGATTTCTCATGTGTCTGCTTATATTGTCGGGTCTGAGCAACCCAACTTATGCAAATTTGGCTGTATTTGAGGTTTTATTTTTTCAATAGCCTTTATGAATCTGAATTTACACGATCGACCAATTCAGTTCACTTCATTTTATATAAATAATTCAATGCGAGTAATGGAACTGGACCGACTTTGTCTATGATAACTGTCTGTAATGGTATTCCGTAATTTTCAGTAAAAAAGTTCGTTTTTCCATAGGGCTTGGAAACACCGTTTGTCGTGCCAGAGACGCAGGAATATCCGGTGGACGGTACTTTCACTCCGATCTCCGTTCTGCCAAGCATGAAGCGTAAAAACTTGAAAATAAAAAACCGCGTTGCACTGAAGTACACGCCGTCGTGGAAGACCGGGGCTAGAACAGCTGCGAGCTATCAGGATAAAGCCGCTAATCTTATACGACTATCGATTTCGAATTACGATTCGTTACGACGGATGCGTGCTAAGGATATTATGCCATGTTTGAGTCAAGCGGTTATCGTAAATACGAACGAAACTATCGCGAATAAAAAGATGCCGGAAATAAAAACTGAGATTATTGAAAATGAAAATATAGATCTAAAACCGTTAATCAGTGTCGATGTTGTAAGTCAAGGTATTGTAAAAAAGGAGGTTACTGTTTATAATGCGAGCAATATCGAGGAGACAAGGGCCTTAGAAGTTGCTCTTGCTTCCAAAGTGTCTGTTTGTTATTCAAAGGAAGAGTCGAAAGCTTGGCCGCATAATCGTCTCTTCAAAAGTGACAAGAACTTACCTTTTATTTCAATGGAAGATGAAGCGGAGCTCATAGCTAAGGAGCCTAAGCGTCCGGAGGTTTTAGACTTAACAGGAAGTAAGGACTCAAGCGGGGATAGCAGTGTAGGCGACAAGGCAGTCTCTTCTGTTTTGCCCCCTCGAATTGCAGAACTCTTTAAAGAGCAGTGGTTGTCTCCATTCTCTGTTTTATACATGACAAGGATGTTGTCTCAAGTTTACAAAGTCGATTTTCACTCCAGTACTGGCGGCGATATGAACGCAATAATGGCCTCGGGGCTGTTGTATGAGTTGAATTCCACAGTACAAAATGCTTTTAAGCAGTCTCTCAAAAGGAGAACTCATGAACTTCAAAAGCTCGAAGGTCCAGTAACCTTCTCTTCACTTAACAAATTATCAGGGAAAAACACAGTGCAAAGTAGCCTACCCGTGCACCCAGTTCTCATTGGCGCCGACGGTGATTATGTTTCTGTTGCACCTAATTGTTTGAAATCGTGGACGAAATTGCTCCTTGAACCGTTTTCTGGACAGCGCGATGTTGCGTATGTCGTTGTTGCTCCAGATACCGACCTTGTTCTTGAAAATACCAAACAGTTCTTCAGGGAACTCAGTATAACATATGAGGTATGCATGATTTATGTTAATTCTTTTGTAATGCTAAAAACCCTTTTCCTCAGGATTTTGTTCCTCAGAACGTCCCAACCTTGTTTTTTGTATTTTCGCTGAATATTTACATTTTTTTTCTCAAGATTGTGAATGTCCATAGATGTTTCTGCGACTCATTTCCTTTCCAACGTTACCCCCTTTTGTTTGATTGAAATATTTCCCCAGCTGTTGTTTATCTTAAAGATTTCAGACTTATTCTAGGCTATTTGTGAGAACCATTTACGTCAACTCTATTAGTTTTGGGGTCCTTCGTTGGCAACATAACAGATGTTGCTCTCCTTTTCAGGCTTCTCTTTCTTGTTTTTCTGAGCAGGTCCTTCGTTATCAGGCAATATTTTGAACTGCACATTTCTTTTAGAAGTCTTTATGCGTTACATCGATGTTTGTGTCTTTCATTCGTCCTTGTATCGTTGTTTCAAAGCCACTTTGTATTTTAGTCTATGAACCTCGGCAAACACGGTCCAATTATAAGGGTACTACGAGAGGGCATTATCCGTGTACAGCTCAAGGTCATGCAAAAGTTAGCTAATGAGGCTGTTGATGAGTGGTTTTCGCAAGGTTTGTACCTTACCTTAATACTACATGTGCTCGTCTTGACACCATTTTTGTCAATCTTACAACCTGTAGATCGATTTGCATTTTTAGTAATGGTTGAAGATGAAGTCAAACACCACAGTTAGCAATTCGGTTTGGATATTTAACCCTGTTCTATTCTGTCTTTGGTTATACCATTCAAACAATTGCTGCTCTAGAAAAAATGCCTTTGTTGCATGCCTTAAATCTTGTCAGTATTTTACACAGGGACAAAGACCTCACCAATTATCGCACAAGTTTGCTCTTATTTAGCAATAAAACGTTTTTTCTCTCCAGATGAAAGTGCAGAATCCATAAGAATGAAGCTGATCGCGCAAGTGTGCAAGGCGCTTCTCGGTAAGTTATTTTCTATAGATGTTTATAGAGAGGGTGCGATCTCACAAGTCAGTTCCAATTTTAGAAATTAGCAAGAAGAAGGCAAACTTGTTCTGTTGTTACTTATTCCTCGAGCATTGTTTTTGCATGGTGTTTTGTGACTTTCAAATTCTCACTCATTCTAGAGCAGATTTCCCTCTCTGACAAACTTTTTTGAATAAGAGAAGTTATGATGCTAAAATCTTATCAACGATTAACGGCCTACCTTATGTCAGTTTAATCTAGCAGTGTTATTTCAATTCTTTATAATTCTATTCTCGGTTTTACACCTAGGTCCGCATTTAGCTTCTCTTGAACTAAATCGAACGCTCTTTGACAAGTCACCAGCTGAAGAGAAAAATTCCGCAGAAAGCACTCGACCAAAGATTCCAGGAGCCAATGCTAACTCGATTTCAGGCCTTCATGGTTTAAGGTAGGGTGTTCTTAATAGATGCGAGTTTTTTAATAATCATTTTCATTGCAAAAGAATGAAATGACTTTACTGTGATGAAATGAAATAAACGGTAAGTCCAGTAAAATGACTTTTGCCAAACGTGTGTCATAGTTTCCAATTCAGTTGGACTTTTAAGCGCCCTCTTTTAGCTTTGCAGTTTTAATATTGTGTCATGTTGAACTGAAATAAGATTTTAACATCATTAAAAAAATCATACGACGCGAATTCTCTGTAAGCTTTAATAATCATACATACCAACAGATGATTTGTGATTATCCAACTGGGTGATCGTGCCCCTACAGCCTGGAGCAACCCAAGGGACCTTCAAACCGGTATAGGGGGGGGGGGGCTTACCAAAAGCTCGTTTTTTGCTAGGTTTCTCTTTATTTTATACCAATATTTGCAGAATTTTCGAGACTTGATTAGTATATACTTTGTCTTTTCTCAGCTCTCTTGGTTTGATTCACGAGGAAACGGATAACGGAAGTAGTAACAGTGAACTCCCTGCCATTGTCGTGTACATGATCGACCCGTTCCAAGTAACCGGTGTGTCATCTTCTAAAGAGCCACTTTGGTCATTGAACGGTCTTATAAGAGCTTTCGCAGAGATGACGTCAAGCTTTTCCGATGCTCTTAAGAATAACGTTTTCCTGCAGGTAATTTCAAAATTTTATTTCTGTCATATTTGCAATAGAGTTCATCCTGACCTAAGGCGACCGTTTTTTTCTTATTCTATTCATACTTATTATTCTTTTTTTATTCAACTCCCTAACATTTATGACAACTAATTAATGCGATGAGCTATTCGGATTCCCCATGTTTGCTTGTTTTTCTTGCGATTGGATAGCAGAAACCTGAATTATATTAGAATGCAAGTAGAATAAACATACAAATCATGGAGCTGTTCAGACTTATAGTAAAATTGCCAAAAAAGATTCTAGCAGTCTTGCTGAAATGCCCGGCTTTCAATTGACATAATTGTAAACTTCATGCAAAGTACATTAAATAGCCTATTTTGTAGGCGAGTGACTGTACAGATTTATCAAAAAGAGACCGAGCGTGTTTTGTTTACAAAAATTATAATGCCTTCATTGCAGAGGGTTAATCACGCTAACAGTTTCGATGAGGATATTAAAGACTAATCTTTCTGCTTAAAACAAACTTTAATGTTGAATTACTCTACTACTCTACTCCTGTTGTCTAGACCTTGGATCCAGTTTCTCATCTAGTTGGGTGTTTAACTTGCCTTCTGAAGGATGTTTGTTGAAATCTTAGGTTATTTATACCACTATGTCTGATAGGTGGTTCCTCTCGAGAGTATACTACAATTGAAGGCCAGCACAAAGTACCACAATGGAACTGGATTAAATCAGCTGGATTTACAACACCTTGCTTTGTCAGTCTACTCAAGCTGCCGAGTTACTATCAACTCGTTAAACAGTGGCAAAATATGCACCGGATTTGGACCTGGCTCTTTGAGGGACAAGCTAACCAAGAAAAGACAGGTTTGCAACTTCTTTTGACATTACTGGCGCTATTTAAATGATTCTCCAGGTTTTAAAATGCAGCAGCCTCTGAATCATAAGGTTGTTAGCTAATTTTCTTAGTGGTTCACATGGGGAATTCTTTTACACAGGATTCAGGAAATGCTGGACTGATTTAATGTGGCCTTTTAAAATATGCAGAGTTACTTTGGTTGACCTCATATTTTCAATGCAGGAAATTGCTAACTTTAAAGACTCATTGCTAACAATGGGCCTTTGCGAGCGTGGCGACGATCCAAACAATGGCAGTAAACTTCTACGGATTAACCAAAGTTGATTTCAGACTGTCTGAAAATGCATTATGGGATGCTTGCGTGGCGCAATGGCTCATTGTTAGCAATGAGTCTTTAATGATGATTTTTCCATATCGATTCGACCCTATATGAAATAATTCCTTATGAAATGTATTTTCAGAACATACTTTTTCCTACACAGGTTGATCAACAGTTTCCGACCCGCGTATTCGTTCCGCCCTTTATTCTTGCCCCTCAAACTTCACTGATCAGAGAGGACCCCCACACTTCAATGGATCTAGCAAGAGTAATGACAACAGGGGACGGTAATATACTGTTCTGTAGTTATTGCTTGTCGCAGGATCTGTCTTGGGTTCTGGTCACTTGCACTGACAAGAGTGGGGAAATTGCAGATACCACTATCATTAAAGTCCATCCACAGATACGGTAAGAGTTTATAGAAGTCCATTTTATTTCTAACTGACCTGATTCTGTGCAGGTCAAATTAATGGAACATTGCATTCGATAAATTGGGTTGAAATGTGTTGAGGACTCGATTTTTATGCTAAATACGTTTGGTCATAGCAAATGCTTAAAATTGCATTTTATGCTTCCTTGCTAAACCTTTTGATTCATGTTACTCTATAGCGTTGAAGCTCATCACATGTATTAGGAAAGCACGGGTTGATACAGTGAATTAATTTTTTGCGATATCTACCCCTCTCCCCCTTAGGGGGGGGGGGGTAAGCAAAAGTAATGGTCATTAATTTCTGCAAATTTTCTGAAAAGGTAAATGGTAATGATCATATCATTGAGTAACTGTGTTCGTAATGCGATCGTAAGCCAGCATAAATAGGCGGAGAAAGGAAGGAAGCTCTGTTACAAATTCCTTTTTTAAACGTGGTTGGGGTTCTCAAGTAAGTGATTAAAAGAGCATCATCTGTTGCACATTAAGTTGTAGCAAGAATGAATTCGTGGACCCGGGCTTTCATAACCAATTCTATTATAGTCAGTTTTGACAATCAGGATTTCTTCTAATGTCGCTAATCATTAAGCTAAAATATTCATCATTCTTACGACAGGCAAATGCGTGAGAGCAAATCGACAAGGAAAATGGCACTGAGAAGAGTTTTGAATTTTGCGTTGGACGTTATCTCGTTCTTCTTTGAGACATGGAGGATAGTCATTCATCGACTGGGAAGTCCGGGAAAAGGCGAACTGAAAGGTAATGTTTTGATTCAGAAGTTTATTTTGAATTTCGTGCTTTTAAACACACAAGTTTTTTCATCTTTGAGGTGTTTTCTAGCGGTAGATTTATACCATTTTCTTTTCTTTTTTCAGATTTATATGACTTGAGCCGAAAGCTGGTGACACCAGTGCAAACCAAAAAGCGTCCGGTCACACCAGAAGTTTGTGTTGGCTGCAGAGCAACAGCAGATGAGAAACCAAGGCCTACTGTACGAAGCATCACCGTTGCCAGTGTGCACCTTGACTCGAATGTCAGAATCCTTCCGGGAAGTACGAGGAGAAAATCAAATTCAGGCTCTAAAATATTCGTTGTTCCGGTTGTAAGCCAGTCAGCAAAGAGAAGGGACCGACGGTTGTTAGGATCAGGGTCATTGTCACTGCCAATGCCTCCAGCCGATGAACTGATTGCCGACTCTGTGTTCGAGGAGCAATTCATGGGGCTATTATCATCTCCAGCCGAAGTATCTAGCTCATCGCTGTTAACATCACTACATTCAGATCTAGGGCAACCAGTTTTTTCTCCTGGTGACACGATGAATGTCAGCTCAATTTCAACCATGTCTCCCTTTCAACCGATCATTCAAAATTCACCTGCGTTCAGCACAGCTTTTTCACCTGTACCAGTTATGACTCAGCCATCTTCCACCCCGATAGTCAAAACTGGCTCATCGGATGAGTTCACGAAACTTTGTCGACAGCCGTTGTGTTCTGGGTACATACTGGTGGACTCCTCATCACTTGGGAGTCACATAACCAATACGCCCTTGATAAAGGTAATACCACCTAGAATGCATTGTGCATTCCATATCAAATACTATTTCCATACTTTGTAGAGAATATCCAAAAACAATAACGCTAAGAGATCCAACTTCATGCCAGAAGTCGGGTGAAAAGCTTGTTTTACTCCGCATCAGGATACTAACGCTGCCTATTCTTTTGAACCATAGCGTAAAAGCTTAAAGTACACAACGAAAGAGTTTTCTTGCGCATCAGTTTAGTGATACCGCTTCTGAGCTATTCCGATACATTTCTAGAATCTAACGTTTCGAAAGAGATAGCAAATTCAAGAGTTCGGCTTATGGAAGTTGTGGAAGCCGTCGTTCTTATGGCAAGACACTCTACACAACAGATGAAGGGACCTTTAAGATTTTATCTTCGCAAACTAACTTTAGTTGTTTGTCTTCCTACGCAGCTTGTGAAAAGTCGATTTTCAAAAAGTGACTTTTTTCAACCCGATTCCCTTTATTTTTCAGTCGGATCTGCTCTTTCATTTAACGAAACACGATGTTCAATTATCGAAGCATCCACTCGATTCAGAAAATCATCTGGAACTCCACAGGTAAGCGACTTCCAGAAATTTCTGCTTCAAACTGAATAATACCTTTAATGACAAAATTTTGTTTCTGTGAGAAAGGAAGTGTTAGTACATAGGTAAGATTGACAGGCGATCTAATAATACAGAAGGTTGCGAGGCGTTGGATAGTGATCACATTAAAGTTTCGCGTCCTGACAATCAGCCTTACTTGTCTCAACCTTTTCGTGAAGTGATGCAATTTTTCGCTCGACCAAATATGGCGCTGCCAGTGATAACACGCTTGGCCTAAATTTGCATTTATTGCTTGTTGAGAATGCATGCATTTGGAAACGAGTTTTGGCTTGCTATGTCATTAAAAACAGGCAAAAAACTGATGCAAAAACAATATGCTGGTAGTTTTATTTTGCAAGAAACGATGAATTTATGGTTATGTATTCTGTAAAGCATCTTCTGTTAATGTATGATTGTTGGAACTTTCAAGGGAAACCAAGACTATTACTGATTACTGAAATATTGAATAATCTTTGCTATACACCCGTAACTGTGAAGAAAAAAGTTCTTCAATCTTTGATATATTCAATTTACAAGGCAGTTGAATTACTGAGTGATATGTAGACGTGATATGTGATACGTATTTTAGTAGAACTATTCAAACTCGGGTGGTCAAACAAATGTTTTTTTCTATTACAGATTCGTGCTTGAACAACTAGACGCGTTATCATGGCTAACAATCGACACGGTGACGGGTAAACGTCATTCGGCACTCGCATCGCACATTTTCTTGCTGACACGATTTTACGAGACTTTTAGCTACTTTGTATCCTAGCAGAGGGACAGATGCCTAAGGCAAAAATGATAATATAAATGAGAATGTCCGTGAATTTATGCGAATATATTTTAAACAGTGAATTTGAAAGACAGGAAAGTACCGGATTATTACGTCACAGTTTTTAAATATGCAGAAACGTCTATGAGAAAACGACAGTAAGATTCAGTGGGGTGGCGAGAAATTGCCTCAGTACACCTTATAGCACTAATCCTAGCATCTTACTTGCGTGGATTTTTGATTTTCTGCTGAAGGAAAAACTAAAATGCAACTAAAGATAACTTGGTAATTGAACATTTCTTCATTCTGAACCGCCCAATTTACCCAGCAGCCTAAGATATCTTTGTTGCTAGGGTTCCATTCTACCGTTTGATAATCCTCTCAAATTTTTCCAGGAAATTTAGCAGTAGATATAGCTAAGGAATTTGGCAATGTAATCTTGTCACCCACTGAATCATATTGCCAGTAACTGTCCCAGTTAAAGCAAAGGGTTTCAAACTTGGTTGCAAAACTGTGCGAATCCGAACTTTGTTATATAGTAAATTGTAAATACTAAACCTGAAATAATCATTTTAGGTAAAAGCAATGCTACCTTTTGTAATGTCAATTTTATTTTGATGCATTTTATGGACACAGTGAAATATTTCGTAAGAATTCCGTCTTCATTCGTGACAAAGTGATTTAGTTTGAAGAATTCGTAACTCTCTACCGTCCCCCTGCGTGGCAGCCCATTGCTTAGAAATAATGGTTTGGAAACAGTTGTATTCGCCCTAAAGATGTTAGGCTTCGTACTTTAATGCAAGTTTATCGATATATATTTTTATTTTCTACATAGTCAGGCTTCTGACTTCCACTTTGTAGAATAACTTGTTGAGGGCTTGTCTGTGTAACAGACGCCTCTTTTAACAATATTGCTATGAGGCTATCGAGCCCTAGAATCCCCCAGCCGTAATTTCACACCATTCTTTAAGTAACATGCTCTTGAAAGAATATCTCTGTTACTCTTGTTATCACTTCAAATCAAGTTCATTTCGTAAAAAAGGAAATTGGTATCCAGCTCCCCATTTAAATATGAAATACTACAACGCATCATTGTCCTACTTAATGACCCTCCAATTTCCATCACTCATTATTTTTCTCACAGTTCAGCTCTCCAATAGATATTAACTTGTATCGCTTTTTGAGCAATTTACTTTTGGTAATAGTAGTTCGATCCTCGTGGAGAAATTACATAAGCTACAGGAGCTCTGACATTATTAATGCTTATGAATTCAAAATTCTGAACTCTAATAACCTGTTTTAAACCCAGCATCGGCTTCACCAGGTTTTTCTATAAGTGTATTTCAAATGCGTGTATCTGTGTTCTTCTCGGTCCAGCATTTGTGCGGCGTATTTTCCAAACTATGTTATATTTATCTATTTAACTAATATGTATTTAAATATAGCTAAATGTGTGATTGTCAGTTCTTCGTAGAAATACTCCAGGGTCTTAATCGAATAAATTTGTAGTTGGAGCTCTTCTCAGCACTGATCGACCTTCTCATCAATTTCTTCCTTCAGTTCTGAGCGAAGCAATGTTCTGTTGTATACAAACTGCTTTTCGGGTGACATGCTACAAAACGACTTCCACAGTTTATGTTGGTTGCCGCGCTATGTGGAACGAAGGCCCTCTTTTCTGAATATAGGGTTTCTGAAGTAAATACAATATTAGACCATTATTTTAGAATTTGCATGCGGTATAGTGCCAGATACCTTGCTACGCCGTTCTTCTTTACTGCCAGTTTATTCATTACTAACAAATGATCTAATATCATTATGTTAAATATTGTTAAACATAGCAACACACAATCATGCAACTTTTCTACCGTTTAGTCCACGTTGCTCTATATCAAATCACAACTTCAAAGCAATGGAATAAACAAAAATAAGCCGAGGCTGCTAACCCATATGCACACAATTTATTATGGGAACTGCTCTTCTCTACTCACAATGCAATTTCAAATAAGATCGAGTAGAACTCGCAATAGAATACAAATTGACATAGAAAAATTCTAAAGAGATATTTTTAGAATGAGAGGACCTCTTTGGAATGCAGTTGACAACAACTTGGTACCCAAAAGAATTCAAGAGCAACATAAACTACATATGAATTTTCTAAATAAATTTTCTTTACAATCTTAAACTTGTATTTTAGAGAATAAGCTTGAGGATTTTTAAGATTAGGCAATTAATAACATTTTTCTACACCTTTCGGTTAAGACTTTAATTCACTAGCATGCAGTACAAGAGGAATTGCGCAGGAGCCAAACACAAATCCGTTGAAAAAATGGCGTCCGGGTCATGTTGCTGGGGGAATCTCGTTGCATTGAAGATGTTAGAAGATGGATCGTTTGAGCAAGGGGATGCAGTTCAGCTGATGAAAAATGAAGTAACAATTGGACGCCTGCAAGGTAGAAACTTTATGCATGCAGGTCGTTATAATTTTCCGAATATTTGGATTAAAATAGTGCCATACTAACTAAATAAAATAGGCCTGTTTGGTTTCAAAGCCGTTATTCTTATCAATTTTGGTTATCCATTTCTACGAATTCAACCAGAACATTAAAAACTGGAAAGATTTGATTCAAATGGTTACCTAAAATGGCTCCGGAACAATGAAGTAAACATATCTCGAATCGAATATGCTGCCCAAATGTTAACTTTTCAAGCCGATGTGACCAATAATTTTGTACATTTTTCACAGAAAGATTCGTATAACATTAAAGAAAATAATAGAGAATAATCGTTTTAGAAAAAGGGTTTGATCAAATGGTATGGTCGACTTTCAATACTATTTTTGGGGTAGTCCGTTTTTTGGCTGGACCTGCTACTGTCCCTTTTACTTCCGCATCAAGAAGTATTTTTACCTAAATGTGTCAAAAGAGCTTTCTGTGTGTAATCAAACATTACAGTTGCTTTTAAAATGATGTAAGAATGCACAGTTTGCTGTTTCCAATGCCAGCTTTGTCAGCTGGAATGTAAAGCGTTTATTGATTATCCCCTGGTTAGTGATTACCTCTGAATGGAATGCCTGTTTTCGTCAGCTACTGTGATGATAGGGGCATGCACTAACATATCCACCAAGATAGAAAAAGGGTATGTCATTGTCCTCCAGGCTGACATTCTGTCTGGCCAGGGCTGCACCTGTTGACTGTTGTCAAAACAAAATTGCCATATCATCAAAAATATTTTTGAAGGACAATTGATTAGGAACTGGGCTGGGTTTAGAAATATACCAGGTGCCCCAGAAAAAATGTTCTCCTTTTTGAATTAGCAATAAATTACTTTATAAATGGAACACAACAAATTATACCAAGCAAATTTTTTACAAATTGCTAGCTTTTTCATCTGACTCCCCCAGAGTATGAAATGCCAGAATAGGGATCTGAAATAACAAGATGGAAAATATATACTCAGTTGTAAACTTATTACTGCAAGTATTGAAATATTGCTACAAACAGGTTACATAAATTGTTTTAACAAAGTACACATCCTATGTTTTGCTTGCTTGCAAGATTTTTTTAAGCTATTCTGCTGTTGCATATCAAAACCCAATTTGATTGAGTTAATGAATTTGCATATTATATCTAGTACACAAATGTTTTGAAAACCAGTTTACCTTATTGTACATCTATTTCATTTTTAGCCTGTGATGTTGCACATACTGAAAATAAACTCCTTTCTGGCTGTCACTGCAGGCTAATTCACAATTCTGATAATGGAAAGAAGTATCTTCTTGACACAAGGTAGGAATCTTCAGCGGTTTTTGAAAATCTTATAAATGGAAATAAGAATTTTGTTTGTGATATAAAGTTTCAATATATGTTTATGTTTTCTTATAATTTATCTAAATACCATTGCTCATATATTACAAATATAGTCTTTAGAATCATTTGCCTTTTCTGAAGTAATTCAGAGCGGTCTTTTTTGCATCAGTGGAATATGTGGCTAAGAATAATGTTGTATTAGGGGTCATTCCATATGAAATCATCAGATTTTTTACATATTTGTAACCTACCATCCCAGAATTAACTGAATTTGATATCAACTGTTGGTATCATTAAAAAACAAAATTTCCCAAAATTTGAGATCAATATCTTAAGCCATTGCAAAGTTATGACAAATTAAAATAATCATGAAATATGGGCGTGGCCCGCCCTAATTTTCGCACATCAAAAGACAATCCGTATTCAAAGAACAGTTTAACGATTTCTATGTACACTGTGATTTTGAAAATTTGTGACATATACAAATTGATATTGAGAAATCCAGAAACGGCATTAGAAATAGCATAATTTGAATAGTTTATCTTTTATTCCACTGTAAAATGACTAATATGATTTTCCCAAACACGATGATCTGAAATGTTCGAGTGGCTATTTTGGGATGTCTCCAAGTTAGTCAACAGTTTTCCTGTATACCATTTTGAAGAGCATGCTTGGAACTACCAAAAAATATCAAAGAACTAATTTGCATCTAAGGGAGAAACTAGTAATCAAGCTTGAAAGATTTTGTCTTTTTGAGTTACTTCCATTCCGGCTCAATAAATAGTGTTTTCCCAGTCTACAACAAAGGAACCAAAGTGATACTTAATACCTAAAACCTTTTTTTCAAAATTATTTTAAAGCAAATAAAGCACTTAATTTAATGGTTTAGTTTGGTTTTATGAGCAATTCATTTATATTTCACACATCTTTGTTCATAAGGTCATAAGTTTGTGCAGTCTTTGTTATTGGAGCTTCAATGCGGCATAGATTGTTTAGCTCTGTAACCCAGCAAACTTCTTCTCTTTGGGGCCAGTAAAAACTTTTACATGGTCCTGGAGAGTGCTTGTACTATATCAAGTATTTAGAAATATGAGCCATTGCCCACTTTCCAAATATCTAAGACGAAAATATTTTTTGTGCATTCTGATAGTAATGTTGACATTCTCTATTAGGTGCTAATATTGAAATCTCTTCCTTTGATTTATGTGGTTTCCTGAAAGGCTTCCTGTTTCAGGAAGTATTACCAATATGTTGTTTAACACCTTGTCATCTCATTTATAATAACTAGACAGACAGGAAACATCAATATTACAGTTCTTTACAGAGGTCTAAATAAACAGACATTGCTATGAAGTTTTAGTTTAGAGGAAACAGTACTAGTGTAAGGTGGTGAGAAAAATACTCAGTTGTTGGCCTCAGTATGGATTCTTGTGACATTGGTATACATTTAGATGATGATTGTCATAAAACCTCATATACACGACAAATTGGATTAAAAAACCTTTCTGAGTTTTCAGAAGATGAGAGGAGTATATTCCTTTGGAGAAGTGGGCTGAAAGGTTCAGTAGCTGACTCTGAAAACTTGAGGATTTGTTTTCATCATGAAGAAAAGTGGGGTTCAATTTTTGAGAAAAAAATTTCTAAATGTTGTAACATGTTCAAAGTACATAAGAATACAGTTAAGGGTGGCCACAAGATCTCACTGGACTTGGCACATAAATTGTCAATGCAGAATCTTGAATGTGTTCCTGGTTGGCAGCTTTGTAGGAGATGTTATGGCATGGCACAATGTAATGAACAACCTACTGCATTTGATATTGAACCATCTTACATTCAAATTTCTGATACTGTGGATGCTGATATTTCTGAAATTGAATCCTCAGTTTCACAGTCAGAGAAAAGATCCAATCTCAACAGGAGCCTTGAGACTATGGACATTTCTCCAATAAAAACTCACAGTATGCCAAAGCATAGGCGTGTATCCTATGCAACTTCAAAGATGGAAAAAACTGTGGATAGATTCAAAAAATCTTTTGCAGCTGCTGCAAATATTGAAGAATGGCATCTACCTTCAATACAAGAAGGGAAAAATGAAAATATATCAGAGTCTATCAGGGTAAAGGCTAATGATCTGGATAAGTTGACTGAGAAAATTAAAGAAAAACTACAAAATTCCACGCTAAACAATAGGGAAAAAGTTCAAATTCTAACGCTCACACCTGAATCATGGACAGTTGCATATGCCTCTTCTTTTTTTGGGGTATCTGAATATCTTGTAAGACAGTCAAGAGAAATAAGAGCTTCATGTGGTATACTAGCTATGCCAGAAAAGAAAACAGGGAGTAGGACTTTGCAGAAAAGTGCAATTGACCTTGTCACTTCCTTTTTCCAAGATGATGAATTTTCAAGACTGATGCCTGGTATGAAAGATTCAGTCAGTGTGGGAAAAAATAAGCATGAACAAAAAAAAATTACTTCTCTGCAATATCAAAGAGCTGTATGCACTTTTTAAACAACATCATCCTGATGTTACCATTGGGTTTTCAAAGTTTTGCTCTCTTCGACCTAAATGGTGTGTTACAGTTGGTGCCAGTGGTACACATACTGTCTGTGTATGTACTCTTCACCAGAATGCTATCTTGATGGTACAAGCAGCCACGCTTGACTTGGATTATAAAGAAATGATAGATAAAATTGTGTGTAGCAGGGAAAGCAGGACATGTATGATTCATAGATGTAACGAATGCCCAGGAAAGGAAGCCCTTAGATCTCAAGTAGAAGCAGCATTAACTAATAAAGATAATATATGTTTTCAACAATGGCAAACAACAGACAGAACCAAGATGTTCACACAAACGATGCCTGTAGTCGAATTTGTTGAGCAGCTTCTTGAAACTATAGATGCCCTAACCCCTCATTCATATATAGCTAAGTGCCAGGCAAACTACCTCAAAGCAAGAAAAAAGAAGATCACTGAAGAAACTGCAATAGTTCTAGGTGACTTTGCAGAGAACTATACTTTTACTGTACAAGATGAAGTGCAATCATATCACTGGAGTAGACCATATTGCACATTACATCCAGTAGTTTTATACTACAAGCAAAATGCAGAATTATTGAGCCGTTCCTTTTGTTTTTTGTCTGATGACCTAGAACATGACACAAACTTTGTCTTTGAGGTCCAGAGAAGGCTCACAAGTATCATTAAGATTGAACTTCCATCTATAACTAAAGTGGAGTATTTCTCTGATGGTTGTGCTGCACAATATAAGAATTACAAAAACATGATGAATTTGTGCAGTCACAAGGATGACTTTGGTTTGGATGCAACTTGGTCTTTCTTTGCAACCAGCCAAGGGAAATCGCCATGTGATGGTATTGGGGGCACAGTAAAGAGACTCACATCACGTGCAAGTTTACAGAGACCATTTTCTGACCAAATCCTCAATGTGACAAAAATGCTTGAATTTTGTGAAAGAAATATTCAAAACATTCAAACATTGTTCATTTCAAAGGAAAGAATGGAGAATGTCAGAAAAGAATTAATGGACAGGTTTTCTCTTGGTCGCACCATTCCTGGAACTAGAAGCTATCACTACTTTGAGCCAGTGTCTACAAGTACAATTGCCTTCAAATACACTGCTGAAGAGGATACGTTTTTAGGTACCTTTAACATATCTGGTGAAAAAGGCAAATTCCTTTCTATCACCTCCGTGAAGGCAAGTGACTTTGTTGCCTGTAGATACGATAAGAAGTGGTGGATAGGAATGGTTCAGGAATTTTGTATGGAAGAGAATGACTTCAAAGTTAGTTTCTTACACCCTCCAGGACCATGTTTAAGTTTTCACTGGCCTCAAAGAGAAGATGTTTGCTGGGTTTCAGAGCTGGACGTTCTATCTAGCATTGAAGCTCCAGTAACAAAGACTGGACGAACTTATGACATTACAAATGAAGATGTGCAAAATATAAATGAATTGCTTCTAAACCACAATAAACCATAAAAGTTAGTGCCTTAAATTGCTTTTTAATCATTTTGAAGAATATGTTTTAGGTATTAGGTATCACTTTGGTTCCTTTGTTGTAGACTGGGAAAACACTATTTATTGAACCGGAATGGAAGTAACTCAAAAAGACAAAATCTTTCAAGCTTGATTACTAGTTTCTCCCTTAGATGCAAATTAGTTCTTTGATATTTTTTGGTAGTTCCAAGCATGCTCTTCAAAATGGTATACAGGAAAACTGTTGACTAACTTGGAGACATCCCAAAATAGCCACTTGAACATTTCAGATCATCGTGTTTGGGAAAATCATATTAGTCATTTTACAGTGGAATAAAAGATAAACTATTCAAATTATGCTATTTCTAATGCCGTTTCTGGATTTCTCAATATCTATTTGTATATGTCACAAATTTTCAAAATCACAGTGTACATAGAAATCGTTAAACTGTTCTTTGAATACGGATTGTCTTTTGATGTGCGAAAATTAGGGCGGGCCACGCCCATATTTCATGATTATTTTAATTTGTCATAACTTTGCAATGGCTTAAGATATTGATCTCAAATTTTGGGAAATTTTGTTTTTTAATGATACCAACAGTTGATATCAAATTCAGCTAATTCTGGGATAGTAGGTTACAACCTTCTTAAATTTCATATGGAATGACCCTTAGATTTGAGAGCTGTTAACAGGGGTTATAGATTATTTTGAAATAATTGTTGTTTTCTAGCAAAAATGGAACATTGGTGAATAACAGAAAAGTGAAAAATGGAATGGTATGTGTTAATACAATATGTGTAAATGTTTTGCATTGAGAAGGTTTTAAATGGATCAATTGTTAAAACAACTCATTGAAAATAAGTTACTTGGATTAGGCAGGCCACATTGAGCCAAAGCTGAGGGATTTTGTATAAATTAGTTTTTTGTTTTTTTTATGATAAGATTTTTTATCTGAAATGCTATCTGATGATAAGTTAAATTAACACATCTTTGCCACATGCCATGTCACAAAATTGTCTGTGAAATTTGAACTCAAATCTATACACCACAGTAAGTTTTTTTTATTAAGACTGGATTTAAAAAGTGAAGTTTTATGGTTGAGTTTAATTCAGTTGAACATTTTTGTAATTCAGTTATTTGTTTGGTGAGCCTGTTAACCGAACCTTTTTAACAATATTTTGTGAACCAATTATTTAGCTTTGTGAATATTTTATGAACCTTTTATTGTTTCAGACTGAAATCTCTGATGGAGCTATAATCAGTTGTGTTCACAAAAAAAAGGAACCAGCAAATGGTATATTTTATCCTCATTACCACCTCATATATTTTGTCTGCAGCATAAAATGACCTTAAATTGTTTATACCTTTGGTTTTTTTATGAAACTAAGATCTTATTAATTTTATGAAAGTTTTTTGTGTATTATAGTGTATTTAGTTTCATAATGAATGTTATAAATTAACCTAAGAATAGGGTTTTTTGAAGAAATTTTTGCAAGGGCAACAAATTGCCCGCGTGGATCAGCTGACAAGGTCGTCCTACACTATTTGTTAAATGAAGTCCTTCAGGATCTGAGGGGGAATTATTGTATAATCTTACCACAACTACCTAACCTTTGATTTTCTAAATGCACGATTACCTCCAGTTTGTAGCCAAAATACTTGATGTAAAGATTTATAATGTCAACAATGAGGAAATGATGCTTTGTTTTCATCAACAACTTGACCCTTCGTTCAGGAATACCGTAACTTTTAGGGACAGGCTAAAAGAAAACACGTTAAGTTTGACCAGCTAAGTAAAACCATAAAATAAAACTTGAAAACAATCAAAACCACCTTATAGAAGTTCAACTTTTTAAAGTTCTTCTTCAGTGTATGAATCACATAGGTTCCAACTTGGTTGAAAAGTTATCTCCCTAATCCTCCCTGATTGCATTATCTATGTTTTCAGATTCTTACTTGTCTCTTACTTGGAGGCTCCTTTATTACAGTCTTATGTTTTTTCCTCCAAATAAATATCAACAGCTCTTTTTATTATAGCATTCCAGTTGCTTTAAATTACTGTCCAGTTATCATTGTTGCTTATTATCACTATTTGTTGTTCCGCTAATGAGTAACCATCGTTAGATGTGGGGGTGGCAGAGTTTTAACAGAAAAATGGACTTTGATGAAAATTTGTCGTAAATTATGGAAATCTAGCAATTTCTGGAAAAAACGATGGAATTCTACACATTTCCTGGAGGCGCATTGTTTCCATAATGCACGGAATACAGAATTATTATAAGGTTTTAAGGATTTGTTCAAATCTTCACTTGTTGTCCTGTAAGAACATATTTGAATAAATGCCCTAGAAACAATTGTAAGGCGCAGAATTTTGGCTAAAAATGGCCGGAACGGTGGATTTCTACCCCATTTTGAAAGCACTCGCATTTTAAAAAACGTTCAGCTAAAAGGTCTGAAAGGAAATCCTTGACGATGCTGCCAGAAGAGGTGAATTGAATGATAACATTTGTTGCTAACTTTTCCACAAGTGCTCTACCTTTCTCTTGCGGGCGATACATGTGTTTGCAAGGGCAGTCAATAGCCCGCGTCAGAAATTTGGCGAGGGCGATGGCGAGGGCAATGGTGAGGGCGAAGGCGAGGGCGATTGCCTGCATGAAATGAAAAGGCCTGCCGAAGAAATAAAAGAAAAAGAAAATGAAACATAATATCCACTTATTTGTCGCCTTGACCTTTGAACCCGTTCTGCTGATTATTGTAGATACTGATCTATTTATGCAAATATTGACTCGTGCAATCGGCGAAAGTCTGCTGCTTTTTGCTCAAATCTTTGCTGCCCACTTTCCCCCTAACTTTAGTAAGGCTGCATAAACTTTTAGTTAGTACTTATAGTTACCTACTTTTCAATTTGAGCCTGCTACTTAAAAAAATAAATGAAAACCCTGCATGGGTCAGTGTTTGGTCAAAAATTCAGAAAGTGCCAAATAGTTTAGTGGCAACAATTTGGAATTAATGGGCACGCAAGGTCACCTTCTCACTTTACGTGTTTTAGATATCAGAATCTGTCTTTACCAATGGAACGTATCCCAGCTTGTGTAATTTTGACAGGAAAGTTAATTTTCTCTCAACCATTAGAGGGGCACCATTTCCTCTCTGCTTCTGGATGCTACTTTTGGTCATTTTCCAATATGACATGTTTTTCTGCTCTGCTTTTTTTAAATTGTTCCGTACCAATAGATTGTTTGATTCTTAATGAATTTCATTGCTTCAAAGTTATAATTTTTTCTATATTTTGTAGATGTCACATACATTTTCAAAGACCTAAGCCCTCCTGAAATCAATGTTCAAGAAAGAAATTTGGATATTAATTGCACCCAAGAATATGATTGTGGTTTGTGATTTAATAAAGATTGATCTATGATTATGTTCCAAACACACTATGATAATAGGACCGATATCTGAATAATTCTACTGTTCTACAAATTTCCAGGGAGGCAAATTTCAGTAGCCAAGCGCTTTAGGCAATTCTTCATGTTTCATTTGCAAGAAGCTAAAAATTTCTTAATAAAATGTACAAGTCTTGTTTGTAACTACTGTTTTGCAAGGGCTGTTTTTACTGTTGCCATTTTTATGTTATCTCACAAATATTTCTCGGCGATCTTCATTTGTAATTTCACAAACAACTTTGTCATAATTTTGTTCATCTTGTTGTATACTTTAGCCACAATCTAGAGGTTTTGTCTTGTAGAGATATATATACCATCTTTGCAATAATTATATCTTCTTACCTTTATTAATTTTGTGTCAAATTTTCCTTTCAATGTTGAGTGTCTTTTATTTGAAAATTTAGTCTAAGATTTAGTGATAAATTCTGCTTTGGGTATGATGCTTTGATACCACTTTCATAAACACAAAATATTTAACATTACATTGCAAAAAGTGAGTACGCTATTCATCCCAAGGTATTGAAAACATATTTTTGGCTAATAGATGCTGATGAAAATGTCGAAGAATCGTCTGTTTCAGAGAAAAAAAGAAAGAGTAACTTGGTAATGTACCGAATTTTGCAGAATTATCACCATACAAATCTGTAGTAACAATAAAGTTCTTTCAGATTGGCTACGTAGACTCTCGTGGCTCTTGTTGTTATGATGATTTTTATTATTTTTCTACTGAATTGATCAGACTATATCGAAAAAAACATTTTATACAATAGTGAAGTTTCTGTCATATATTTTCATCAAAGTATTTTGGTTGATTTTACATTTTGAAAGAAACAAAGATTTCTTAATTTTGTAGCATATTATCATGATATATTGGTACTTGTAAAAGGCACTGTGTAATGATAAAACCTGCTTCACACTGTCGAGAATGTCGAGAATAGCCTTAAAACTGGATATTATCCTTTGATTCAAGGTCAAAGTTTGCATATTTGCTAGCGTGATAGAGTTTTTCCGGATGCGCGTGGCTGCCTGCTGATAGCCAACAAATATTTGAATAATCCTGACAAGCACGCGAGTTCCTGCCACGTGCGAAGAATGCTGATACCCTTCTCTCTCCACGGTTGTTTGTCTCTTTTCAGGAATTGTAGTTTCCTTTTTATGTTGCATTGCAACGATGCCCTTTGTGAAGAGCCTTTTGGTGACTTCCAAAAATCGTGCCCTCTCATGCTATGGATATTTCCTATGTCCCTGGATAAGGCTGATCCAGACAGGGGCTGCCTTACCCCCTCCCCTCTTTATGCGAAACCCTGTGAAAACTGCCCTCGGTTGAAAATTTACTGACCGGGAAGTCTCTTTTCGAAAAATTGAATGACCCGTGCATTGTTTTATATCTCCAAGTCCCGTGCAAGTCAAAGTTGAAGCTTTTTTGCCCTGAATCAACCTTAAGTTCCCCCTTTGAAAGTTTTGTTTCTCTATCTGAAAACCCACAAAAGTTCTCCTTGACAATTCACTCGGAGGCTTATTTCTTCAGTTACATTTTACCCTACCCGGGCACTACCCCTGCAAGTCCAAGACAAATTTATATTATTATAGAGGTTTCTCCATAGTAAACGTACCACCGTTCCTTTGGTTGCCTTGAATAGTACACTGACCAAACATTTTGTCTTTATTATGAGTAATCAGAAGTTTAAAATGTGATTTTAGATTTTAATTTGATATTTGATTTAAGAACACAGAGGATGGTATTCAAAGCAAAATCCCTCGAATTGACAGCAGCTGCAGAGCAAAATCATTGGAACCTACGAGTGAAAAGATAAAGGAAAATGATCGGGAAGTTGAGGAAAACTTAACTTGCGGTATCTGTCAGGTGAGTATTTAAAAAGAGAGCATTTCAGCCAGTACTTTATATTTCTATGACTTCAATTGGCCTGTACTCTAAATCTTCCTTTAATTTTTTTCAATCCACCCAATTTTATTAAACTTTATGATATATCTAGATTGACTTTAAATGAAAATAAGAGTTTCCTGTTTAGGCAGACTTGCAAATTAGCACAGCCCTGTACTATACATCAAAGCGTAGGTTGACGATCTGTTCACTGTAGGGCAGCTTAGGCGTATAAGAGTGTAGTAAATGTTTCCTCAAAATAGTTTATTCTCTGATTACCTGAATCCTTCCGCATAAAGGGATATTTTCTTCACTGGTGGACTCTAGCTCTTTTTTTACAAACCTCAAGCAATTTTCTATCTATTTAGAAAAGCTACAGCCCTATGCAGTTGGCTGTTTAAGAATTATTTTAACAAGTAACTTTCTTCCTGATTTGTGTTTCTTTGTTTTGTTTATGGGCAAGACGACACTTAATCATATACTTTATTGCCAGATACATAATCGGCATCAAAGATACCTTGGCTAGGTTTACAGTTACAGTCCTTGAAATTGGGCCTCCGTCGCTTTATGATTTTTGTTATATATACGTATTAACTTTTTTTCTGTATAAAAATAATGCAAGAATGAGGTTTTTCTGTCAATTGCAAGGATCGTAATGTGTGAAATTTGAGTTTGCTGTTTTGCATTCTAGGATATTTTCCACGAATGTGTAAGGTAAGTGATTGTTTTAAAGAATAATCTGATTCAAATTTTTTTTGGTAGACTGGCCCAGTTTGTCTTTTACAGTCTCTTATGCTTTGTTTTTGTATGTTCTGCTGCAACAATCGAAATGTAAGTTTAAAAAGAGAAACAAAGATTCTTATTTCGACAGAATTGTTGCTATGTACTATCAGAAATGAACTGCCATGCATGAATAACTTTCATGACAAAACCGTTGTGATGTCTTCTGTGACACTTGTCTTTGGTTCTGTGCCAAAATTTCGGAATTAATTTAGTCTAAAATGTTTTATTTCACTACGAGCATTTTATGTATTTTAGTCACCTTTGCATAACTGATCTTGACACTTTTAATCCCTGTTTGTAATGTTTGCAAAAAGGTGCTAGTAGTGCTAAGGTGGTCCGAATGAAATATATAGCATAATATTTTGAACCCTGCTGTCGTATAAGCCATTGAAAAAGTTATCACTGTCCCCACAAAGTTTTTCTTTTTCGTCTATTTGGTTTAAAAAATATTCAAAGTTTGTCTCGAGAAGCATCTCCCTCTTTTAAAATTGTTTCAATTTTAGTTTTTCTTTATCTGACCAAGTTTCATAATAGAAAAAGTGCCAGAGCTTTTCTCCATTTTCATGCTTTCGTTCCTTGTCTGCACCATGTCTAGAATTCCCAAATATTCCCAAATAGTAATTTGCCCAAAGCAATATTTTCATATCATCGTTCTTTAGATAACCTTTGAAGTCCATTGCAGAAGTTTTTGATGTTATTGCGTTTCAGTGTTCAGCCCTGTATGCATTCATTTTGTGCTGCTTGCTACTCTGGGTGGATGTCTCAGTCAAAAATTTGTCCAACGGTAAGCTTGTATTACGCAATCTATGATAAGATTTTGCTTACACCCTAATTAGAATACTGGGTTTGTGCTGATACGCAACAGAGAATCCAATAGCTTTTGCACGCAGGTAGATCTGTGCTAATACATGCCCGCTCAACGTTTAGCTTCGCTAAAACGATACCGACGTAATTGTTGGTTGAAAGAACTGCAAATTATTTAATGTCAAAAGTAACATCAACCTTATTTCTCTGCTTACAACAATAGTAGGTTTTCTGTGTTCGTGACCCCATCTCCTGCTCAGCGAATAACCATGGTATTGATTTTCAGAAATGTTCCCCAGTAAAGAATATTAAGTTCCGCGATACATATTTTCTGAGATTCTTTCCACATCCACTTCAAAACAATATTCTGCTGCCTCTAAAATATTTTGCCGTCACATCCTTGATTTTAGCCTCTCTATTTACATATTAATAAACGCTGTATTTGTGTCCGTGCCAATTGCGCCCAGAATATGTGTCAAATGAGCAGTTTTTAACCGTTGCTACACCATACAATAGAGGGCTACTTCGGCCCAGTATTTTATGCAAGTTGATCTTTAAATAGCATCGTTGAAAATTGGTACATTTCCTTTAAATTTCAGTGTCGTAAAAGTGTAAAACAAGTTGGTAAGAACCATATATTAAACAATCTTGTCGCTGCTTTCCTGAAGAAGCACCCAGGTATTTTACTGTTCCTGTTTCTTTTTATAAAAAAAAAATTTCTTAGTTTCATAACCTTCATTTTTTTAAAGTTTCCCCAGCAATGCACGATTTCATTTTTAGAGCTATATGTATTGAGTAAATATCGAAGAAAGTAACTGGATGATCCGTAAGCAAGTTGGTAAATACATTGATAGCTGATAATTCCTTTGATTCCTAGTAAAAAGTAAATGTTTTAGGTGTCTAGGCTATCTTGCATTGTACATAAACAGTCCACTAAGAAATGCAAAGGGCAAATTTTCTTGACTGAGACAGAGTATTTTCTTATGTCCCGAGACAAGCTTTTCTCACCCTCGGATAAGAAATACAAATATATGTGAAACTGTTTAGTCAAAATTATGCACTACAGATAATTAGTGCTGCAATCGTACGAGGCTGCCCAGGTAGGACTGGCAGTAAATAGTTTGTATTCAATCTATCTGCACCTTTCCAGAGTGTCAAAGAGCAAAGGAAGAACTGGATGAGATGAATAACAAGGATCTTATCAAAGGACAAACAGTAAGATTGCATCTATCTAATAGCTCCTATCCTATGTTTATATCCGATGGGCATTCTTGTGCTTTACAATGCATCGTTGCTTTCTGATGATGCTTTTAATCTAAATAAAAGAAAAATAAGCCCTTTGCTAGGTAGAGTGAACCTGGCCGAGAGTTGTCGCATTTACATGAAATTCCTTTCCATAAGAAATCATGAATCAATCACCTAAGAATATTTATCTATTGTGATAAGAAGTACCTTTCAAGTTAGACTGATTGTGCAGACATTTATGTCTCTTTTATGGATGTAAAATGCATCAGTGATGATGATAACACATTATCTTTGAATGACCATCGTTGTGAAAGTAGTTCATCATTTCAGAGTTTCTTTATGTTACTCTGAGTTTAATACGTCATTGCTCCAGCCCCATGCATTTATGGTTTTCTTTAAAACTCAAACCTTGCATGCAAATGGTTTCTACAGGTAAAAGTTCAAAACGCATTTGGAGATGACAATCATTTCAATGCAAGCCAGGATTACGACCTAGAGGAAGACGAGGATGAGGATTACGAAGATGATGACTATGAAGACAATGATGATGATGATGATGACCTCACTGTCGCTTTCCACCAGCCAGCCATTCCTTACCCGTGAGTAGCAATGCTCTATTTCTAATACCGATTTGCAGTGTGTAGTATCAGTGCTTTGTTGCCGTCTTCAGTTACAGATTCAGTGACTTGTTCTAAGAGCTCGTGAGAGTAATATTGTTTGGTGCATACAGAACTTTTGCGAGGTCTAAATGGAAATGTTCGGAAACCAAGCCCCATTATATATTTTTGTAAAGTTTGCCAAACAAGTAGTTTTTACTGGATGTGCGTGAGCTTTTGTATGTTAGCTTCGAATTCCGTATGTTCCTTGAAACTTGGGTTTCTTATTGTAATGGTATTTTTACCGTTAGTTACTCGTCTTTGCTTTGGGTAAATCATTGTTATCTAGTGTTGCTCGTTGTGTTTTGGCGTTATGCTTTGGAATCTCTTGTTAATCATTGCTATATTTCGCTACCTATCATTATCTGGTGCTAGCTATTGTCATCTGCCGTTACAAACTGATATACGGTAGAATCCCGATGTAACGAACTCTGAAGACAGCCAGAAAGCAGTTCATTATATCAGGAGTTCGTTAAACCGAGAGAGAACGTTTTTTAGGTCAACTTTTCACCGTTCATGGTAAAAAACCTTTGGTCAGCTTGTTAAGGCTATCTCCAATTCTATGCACACCTAATGCCAAAATACCAAGCTGAATTGAAATGACACTACTGATTGGTCATTGAAAATGAAAAACTCGATGTTCCTTTTATAATTTGGGACCAAGAGATTGGCAAAGCTGGTATCGTTTCACTTCTTTTCGCTGCTGAATGACGTCTTTGATTACTTCAAATTCTTATATTTTTTTCTTATGCTTCTTCATCTGGGTCTCTCAATAAAAATTTTGTCGTCGCTCATTGCCAGTGTCTAATATGCAAGAAGGTATTCGTTAGTCTCAAGGTACTTCGCAGTAATTTCTGACGCGATTAAACTTTTTTCTCGTGCTCTGAGTCTATCAGCCAATGCTTGAAATGTATCGTAAGCATGTTTTGCCAATTGCAAACATTATTTCCCCAGAGACTTAGTGACAAATGAACACGGGAATAAATGAATAAAAATTGCAGATGAAAAATTTATGAAAAGTTCGTTAAATCGAGGGTAATTGTGATGAAGGGACCTAAAATTGGTTCGTAATGAATAGAGTTCGTTATCTCCGGGGCTCGTTATACCAAGAGAATTTGTAAGAAGTTTGTTAGGCAGAATCCAAGAGACCAGACATTTAGTTCGTTATACCGGGAAGCTCGTTATTTCCGGGGTTCGTTATACCAAGAGAATTTGTAAGAAGTTTGTTAGGCAGAATCCAAGAGACCAGACATTTAGTTCGTTATACCGGGAAGCTCGTTATCTCCGGGGTTCGTTATACCAAGAGAATTTGTAAGAAGTTTGTTAGGCAGAATCCAAGAGACCAGACATTTAGTTCGTTATACCGGGAAGCTCGTTATCTCCGGGGTTCGTTATACCAAGAGAATTTGTAAGAAGTTTGTTAGGCAGAATCCAAGAGACCAGACATTTAGTTCGTTATACCGGGAAGCTCGTTATCTCCGGGGTTCGTTATACCAAGAGAATTTGTAAGAAGTTTGTTAGGCAGAATCCAAGAGACCAGACATTTAGTTCGTTATACCGGGAAGCTCGTTATTTCCAGGGTTCGTTATATCGTGATTCCAGTGTATTGCATTTCTCGTTTTTTGTATCTCTACTCGTTGCTATATTTGTCAAGTACTTTTCCGTTTTAGATGTTTGTAGTTTAAGCGCTTTTCTGTACCCGAACTTTCTGTATACACTTTTTTACTGACGCCTTATTTCCATCCTGCTGTCAAGACAGTTAAGCAAACAAGCAAGTTGTGAAAGTGTTCAAACTCATTTAAAAACCTTGCCTATTTGATTAGCTATTTCTGGACTTTCAGTCGCTACTTTTCTTATCTTTTCTATATTTTCGACCGGTCGTATTATAGCTGAAATAAAGGACTGCCTGAAGATTATGTTACAATTAGATGCTGTTATTTTGAAATAGGCAATCTCTGAGCTGGCACACAAGTTATTTAAATTTCAATCCTTTTTTAGGCACATTTTAGCAAGAGTACCTAGCTTGTAAGTAAATACATCAAAATTTTCATTTTTTATCATAAATTAAAGTCTTTTATTATGTTTTCTTGTATTACAAGCGTTTGTGGAGATTTAATGCTGCCATTACATTAAGTTGTTCCCTTTTGCACATGACCAGAAGAAATTTGTTGTATTTATTTTTGTGTTTTGGATCGATAGAATCAAGAACTCCTTGATCCACATTGAATCAAGAACACGTCTCAGGCATCTGTAGCTTGACCTTCCAGACTACTAGATGGAGATAAATTTAGGTGCTATTTCACCTACCGATAAACGATTTTACCGACAAAACAGGGAATTTTTGCACTAACTAAAAATTTACCGATGAACTCATGAAGAATTGGAGAGGTGTCACACCCCCTTACACCTCAGCTAGCCAAGCCTCTGCAGGCATCCTCTACCCATTGCTTGCACTATACTAGACCTACCAAAGCGACATAGTCCAGTCGAAGTACATCACCAAAATATTGTATAAAGGTTATTTAACTCTGTAAACATATCACTGTTCCTAATAATTTTAATTATTTACGGCTTCCTGATTAGCAGCATCCAAAGTTAACAAAATAGTTATATGCTAAACATTCACTAGAATAGCGTATACTATTTTATGTTGTTTCTGAAATCATGAACTGTTTGATTTTAGATTTTCTCGTCCTGCTGATGCGCGTTGTAGACAGTGTCCAAACTTTAATTCACAGAGCAATTCTTCACAAGGAAACAATGGTAACTTTGATTTCTGGATATTGTGACTAGTAATGGTACCCATTCCTTAGTTTGAATTATTAAGTAAAGAGCTGAAACGATTATAGCATGCAATACAAACTTTTTTCTGTAATTTTTAACACCGGAAATCCAGTGAGTTATCTCCTGTATGTATCTAGTATATTGGAAATATAGAAAAATAAAATGAAATAGAAAAATAATGATAGTAGTATAGAAAAATATGGTTTTAATTTGTTTCTCTCTTGGCGCAATTTTTGACACTCTGCCTAATCGGCATGGAGCACTTTATGACAGACCGGTAAACAGTAATTTTTATTATGTAATATATTATACATTTTTTTAAATGACCTTTTCATGAATATTTTTGAATCGGCGAAAAGTTTTCTTTTGCTATGAGATATTTCTTTAGAGAATTCAACCACTGATTATTATTATTATTATTATTTCTTTGTTAGATGTCCCTGCTGCTGGTTTCACTTGCTCCCTAAACCAAGTCCACATTTTGTGCAGCTGTTGCAATCAGTGCTTCCCTGATCGAAGAGGCACGGTTTTGTCAGCGAAAAAAGCTGGTGCTGCAAGTAATGCATCACAACCTTCGGAAAAAATAAACATGGATGTTCAGTGTACGTTCTTTTTGTTTTCAGTTTTCTTGAGAAAAATCAGCACTTACTGCAAACTTACAGTTGTATCCGGTTACATGGTTCCTCTGATAACTCGAACTTTCACTAAATCGCACTGATTTCAAAAGTCGTACCCAGAAAAAGTTGGATATCGCTAAGCCAGACACACTCCCCCCCCCCCCCCCCCCCACTGACGGGCCGAGTTGACAGGATTGAATGGCATATACTTTCAACGACCGTCAATATCAAAGTTTTATTGAAATTTCCAAATGAATAGCAGTGTCATAATGTTTATCACACAGTGCCATAGCAGTGTCAGTTACATAATCTATTCAACGTAAGAATTGTCACTGTTACGGAAAAATGATTTCTTAGAAACAGTTTAAACAGCCATTTAGGACTAGGAAGAACTCATCTGGAACTGTTTGTCAAAGGAAGTTTTTGTTCAATGTAACTACGTAATAACATTTTTCCCATTATCCTCACAAATTAGATTTACTTTTACCTGCTCTTGTGGCCCCATCCATTTTTCCTTTCCAGTCCACATGGTATTTATAGATTTGAGTTTCACCTGTCCGACAATATCGCGTTTAAAAAAAGGTCTTACAATATATAATCTGTTATCTGTAAATGGTCAGATAAGGATGATGAAGATGACTCTTTACTAGAATGCTGCAGAGTGTTAGACGCGAAGTAGGCAGAGATAAGAACATCACTGTGTATAATCTCTGAAGTATCAACGTTCATTTCTACCAGTGATATTTAATTTTTCTGCTCTTTAGGTACAGCATGTGGAAGGCTTTATTGCAATCTGTACTGGGGATGTAGGAAACCTGGCTGCCTAGGCTGTCTGAACAAATTCGAAGGTATTTATTTTAACCTGCTTGTTATGGAAGTTGTAGGGTGGGCGAACAACTGGACGTCTTCTTTCGACAAAGTGTAGCCTTTCATCGATCTTCTATCATTTCTAATCGATCCTCTATCCTTTCGGATAATCATTGGAATTGACCTAAAATCACAAATTTGCATGCTTTTTGGCTGCGTGAACAAAAGGAGACTCAGTTGCTTGAAGACAAAAGTTGTTTATCTTTCCAACAAGAAAATTATAAGACTGACAATGCGTTTATCTTTCATTCGCTTATCAATTTCCACTAGACTAAACATTAAGTTAGAGGACGTGTATATTTCACAAAGAGACTCAAGAAAATTCAAAGAGTGCACTAGTATTTAAAGGCAGATTATATAATGATCTTTCAATTTTAGTTAACATTTGTAAATGAAATGAATCAGTGAGAGAGACAGATCAGCAGAGGAACATTGCGTTCCTTTTCATGTCGACAGACAGATCTAAAACAGCTCACTGATGTCATAATTTATGCGGCGGACTGCTGTTTCATGATTTATTCAACAGAGGGCTGACCTTCTTCTCTAGCATCGTTTCCTATGTTTTTATTGGCTGTGACATAACTCATTTCCAGTTTCTTTAGAAATTCATTATCATGAACAATAATATCCAGCTGCATTAATGTACTTTATTAACATTGTCGCGTTGATATTGCAATTGCATTAGTTATCTACTCGCTTTACACACAATTACCAAAGCATGCACTGCCTCAAGGCATGTTGCTGTGTATACTCATTCAATCGAAAAAAGTAACCAAAACCATTTTGGGCACCTGATGTCTTATCGAACAGATAAACCAGATCCATTCTATGATTATCGTCATAAGTCAAATGTTGTATGTGTTTCCCTCAATACGCAAGGTCAAGGCGATCCTAAAACTGATTGCCGATAGGAATCTATAGAAATTTCGGGGTGGCCTGTCGCATAATGCTTTTGGCTTGGAGAGAGCCAGGGTGCAAATCGGTACTGGATGGGAATCTTTTGAGATTATTGGGGTGGCCTGTCGCATAATGCTTTTGGCTTGGAGAGAGCCAGGGTGCACTCTCCTACAACCTGACTTTGCAAACTTTGTTTCTTTTCCTTAATTGAATAAGAGACGGATATTGAATAAATAAATTTTATTGCTCTCCTTCAGCTAAATTGGCACCGGATAGGAATCTCTAGAGATTATGGAGAAGCCTTGCAAATCAACCTTTTGGCTCTGGGGGTGCACTTCCCCACGGCCCGACTTTAGAATCTTATTAGCCTTTTCCTTACTCACTTCTTGAGCCTATTATTGTAAGAATGAATAAGACTAGCGGCCTTTTCCCTTTTCCTTTCGAATTTTGTTGAATTATAGATTCTAATGGCGCAGTAACGTTGTTTGTTTAATTTACCTAATACTATGATTGTATTTTTTACGCTTTTTCAATAGACTTTTTGATAGCCAAATAATTGTATTCTGCAGATTTCAACTTTGGAGCTGCCTTTCTTTCGAGAATTCTCAATAATAACGAATTTGAATCAACCGTTTTAAAGGTTTGAAACTTACTTTTTTCGCAGCCCTACTTTTTTTCAAATTGTATTTTTGGCAATTTTCAAACTGTTTCTCCTTCAGATACTTTAAAGCTCTAAAGTATGTCTTATTTGTTTCAGAATTATTTAGCTCAGAAAAGCATTGGCGTCAAAGATTTACTAAAGATCTGTGTTGAAAAGCTGCAAAGTAAAGAGTTTGTCTGCCCTTGTAAGTCCAGTAGTTCTACACTTGAAGGGCTGTTTGTACAGACAATCCTATTTTTGCATGCCTATTTTAGAATTTTCCCACCATTCAGGCTCTAAACTATTTCATAGTTTTCTCATTTCGCTTGACTGCTTTCTGTTCTATACGCAGTATGTCTATATATTACCACACCATGAGAGTTATTTGAACATAAAAGACGAAATAATTTTAAAATGTTTTTTTCTAATTTTGTTGTGATTTTGGTTTTAGCAAGGCCAGATCTTACAGCAAATGATATCGTGTGCTTTAGCTGTGGTCTCCGTTACTTCAAAGAACTAACCTATCAGTATCGAAGTCATATACCTGAAGGAGAACTTCCGGTCGAAGTTACGAGAAGAGACAAATGTTACTGGGGTAAAAATTGTAGGACGCAACAACACAACAACAATCATGCAAGGTATGAATTCTTTCTATTGTTGGCATAATTCAAATAGATAATACCAAAGGATGTATGTTTTAGCAATATATCATACAAAGCAAGAGCTTGAATAATAGGTATGCATAAAACTACAAAGCTGGACGAAATGCTATGCTTGCGATTGCTCCAAAGCCTTAGTGGTTCTTTTTCATGCTTTGTAAATTTTTAATTAAGAGAAAGACGCGTTTTCGTCCTTATAAAGTTTGCAGATCTTATGTCTATGGCATACCCATGCAAAAATTAAAAAAAGTGGTACAGTTCAGTAGATTTCCTGGCACTAGTGCAGACAAGTTTGTCTAGCTTTCAAAACTGACAAGTGGGGTACACAAAATGAGGTTATTTCTGGCTATTAAAACTAAATTGTTGCTAGCCCTACAAATAAATTCTTAACATGAACCGATAAGAAACATGCTACCGAGGACTTCATTACTCGAAGCAAAAATTCAAGAAACAGTTAAATAGTCCAGAACTCAGAAATTTTGTAAAAGTCCATCATTGTAAAAGTTTGTTATTATATTACAGTGGAATCTCGATATAACGAACTCTAAAGGGAACCAGAAAACAGTTCGTTATATCGGGAGTTCGTTAAACAGGGAGAAAACGTTTTTTAAGATCTTTTCGCAGTTCACACTTTAAAAACCTGCGATGGGCTTGTTTAGGCTATCGCCAACTACTGTGCACAATTAATTCCAAAAATCCAAGCTGAATTCAAATGTTTCTTAAGGTTAGTCATTTAAAATGAAAAACTCAATGTTCCTTTTATAATTTGGGACCAAGAGATTGGCAAAGCTGGTATCATTTCACTTCTTTTCGCGGCTGAATGACGTCTTCGATTACTTAAAATTCTTGTATTTTTTTTCTTCTGCTTCTCCATCTGGGTCTCTCAATAAAAATTTTGTCGTCGCTCATTGCCAATGTCTCATATGTAAAGAGATATTCGTATTGTCAATGTACTCATTCGCAGTAATTTCTGACGCAATCAAACTTTCAGTAAGATCGGCATGTTTTGCCGATTATAAAAATGATTTCCCACCAGATTAAGTGATAAATAAACACCCAAAACAAATAAATAAAAATAAGAGATGAAAAATATATGAAAAGTTCGTTATATCGAGGGTTATTATGATGAAGGGACCTTAAAATTGGTTCGTAATAACGAGAGTTCGTCATACCCAGGGTTCGTTATACTGAGAGAATTGATAGGGAGTTGTTAGGCAGAATCCAAGGGACCAGATTTAGTTCGTTATACCGAGTAGTTCGTTATATCCGGAGTTCGTTATATCGGGATTCCAGTGTATCACCAAACCTCAAAACAGAAAATAGCAATTGACTTCCGTGTTTTTTACCTATCCTCAATTCCAGCGCTACTCTCTGCCTACCATCTTAAAATCCTTGTATATAAAATCTTTGAGGGCGCAAACTGGTTGTTTTATGAGTTCCGCCTTGACTCTATCAGATGGTAACATCTAAAATCTTTCAATTCTAACATTTATTTTCGCAGAATTCCTAAATTTATTGTCAAAATTTCTTTTCGTAGCCGCTTTAATCATATCTGTGAGCAGACAAGATTTGTTTGAAACTGTTCCCGAAGGAATATCCCTCTTTGTTATTGTTATTTAAAAGAATGTTAGGTCTATATTAATTTCAATTAGAAAAATTTCTACAGTAAGGAAAGAAAGAAAGTTTCCGAACCATTCGCAGCTTCGTTGCAGAGAAATCTTTGCAAAAGACATGTTATAGAAATGTCACCACTATCCTTTTTTACTAGAATTTAAACTCTTTTTATGTGTGTTCTGTTTCTTAATTGTTTCCACTATTCATTATTGACAGCTTTTCGTGTGTTGTATATATTGATTTTTTAAGTTGGTTATTTATATTCATGTCATGCGTATTCTTTTGTAAATCAACGTGCTCTCTATGAGTATTTTCATCTCAAGAATCGCCATTGTCATCAACATCAGTAAACCCCACAGCGTTCTAAGTCCCAAATTATATATCCACCTGTTAATTATTTTTCATCTATCATGGTCTATTTTCATTCAGTTAGATTACTAGCACTTGAAAACCTTAAAAAGCTTAAATTGAAGTTTACTGGAGAATTATTTTATCTAAAAGTCATGCATTACACACAAGAAACGTTCCCTATATCCCTAAAATTAAAACTGTCAATTAAAGCATCCAATTTCTGTGCTTCTTGAGGCTCAAGTTCTAGAACTCCTTTCCTGATGAAACAAAATAATCCTCATTGAAAATATTTGCCATGAACTGATTTCGTTATGATATGGAAATGTTCAGTCTGCAATTCGTTATAATAAGGGTATGTTAAGCCTGCAGTCAATAGTTTCCTTTATGCAATCTCTATTACTGCTTTATGTTAGTATGCATTACTGTCCTTACTTTTGTAACTCTAGCATTAAGGAAGGTCGTTATTTCTATTGATTTCCCGATTTTGGCTTTGATTTGATTCCCAATTTAACGTCAGTCTTAGCAGTCACGTGTCGATTCGCTATCTCCTATTTGTAAATTTTATCTCGGATGATTTTTTAAGGTTTATGAACGCAAAATTGTCATTGCATTGAAGTCAACACCGTCCTTGGCCATTACCAAAATCATAGCCACAACATCACTTCTTACGTAATAAACAAGCTTTAATATCAATGCTTCTTAAAACACCGTTACACCATGTTACCATGGCTTAAATTGTTGCTAGGATGCGCTCATATAGACAAACGGCTTACAGGAGCTTATTGACACAGTTTTTGATGTTTAGTTCATACTTTGTTAAGGGATCTACGTATAATTTAGCGTTATTTTGTGTGTTAACTCGTCCGCCGTTTTGTATGTATGCTGAAACTCTTTCACTATTTAGAATGAGATTAGGTTCCTCCAGTTCTTGATTTGATTTACGCACAGAATCTGTGATTTACGTCATGGGTTGAATGTTATTTTTTGCATCTGCATTTCTGGTTGAATACGTTTATAGAAGTTCTTGTAAACACGGAGTTCAACTAAAACAAAGTTGTAACCTTTTGTTTGCAAGTAAAATCTTTCTTATATTTTTCTAAAGAAGAGGAGGAAATATCCTGACTCGGAAATTTCCATTGAAGTGCCTCTTTCGTAAATTCATCCCCCCTCTCCTCCCTCTCCCGCCATTTCTTAACTCTTTCTTAAGCAACTACATCACTAGTGTACATAATGAACTGCAGTCATGTTAAGTGTTACAATCGTCCACTAAAATTCCCAAGCACGGGCCTTTTAAGGAAAAAGTCGTTGCAATAAAGAAGGTATTAGCGACTTTTTGGTATCAATCTTTTATATCATAATGCAAAAAGTGCCAATTTTCACCAGAATTTACCTACCAGGTATATTACAATTAGTCAGCATTTACCTACAATGCAACCTGCTGCTGTCTTGTCAGTGTAACGTAATATTTGAACCGACCCTTGCGCACTAGTTTTACTAACTTTAATGTAATTATTTTTTATCAGCTGTTGTTGTCTTTGGATAGCGTCTGTTGTTTCAGTTTTGTTTATGTTTGCATAAATACGATTTCTATGAATGTTTTTGTATTTACGATTTGAAATCGATATGAATATTATTTGGGAACGTTTCCTCAATGCTGGACAGTGCTTTACGTTTGTAATGAAGATTGTTTTTATGCAAAAATTATCAGGATTGCCTTTGTAATCGAGACCTTATTGAGAAATTAGATTGAATAATAGTTGGAAATATGTCAGTCGATTTAGTGATTTATGTGCCAAGCGGCTAGGCCAGAAGAATTATCAGGGGCATTGCAAGTGTAAGTAGTATATGGGAACACTTTTTTTAATAAGAATATTACAAAAAAATTTCAGCTTCGATATTCTTCAGGAATTTTTGTTTTGAGCCTGAATATATTCTTAAAGAAATTTTCATTTTTTTCAAATCCGATACGGTTTTAGGGGAAGGTCGACCGCTCTTGAGTAAGAACCACGCTTTTTGAGAAAAAAATATGTCTGTACTGCGATTCCCTGTTATGAACATCCCAAAACAGGCAACTGCTGAAAACTGAGACAACAATATGCTAGCTGAGGCTGAGCAATTCTTTTATAATTTTCTTAAAAGTTGGATGATTCTAAACCTGAATATTCTTAAAAACAGTATTCATATAAAGGAAAAAAGAGTAAATAGGCACCAGATATTTTTGCATTTGAAATTTATTACAAGTATTTTGAATAATGCTTCGGTAGAGCAGACACGTAATGGCGCCCAACGTGGGGCGCCATTATATTTTGAACACACCTTTGGTAGAGCAAACACGAAAATGAAACTTCATGTCATTGATTTTATCTTCAAATATATACAAACGTGACTCTATGCATTTACAACATGAACATAACTTGCTAGGCCATCATAAAACTTGT
Organism: Rhopilema esculentum; assembly: GCF_057945365.1. Classification (NCBI taxonomy): domain Eukaryota; kingdom Metazoa; phylum Cnidaria; class Scyphozoa; order Rhizostomeae; family Rhizostomatidae; genus Rhopilema; species Rhopilema esculentum. The sequence continues at coordinate 7,500,273 of NC_142821.1, forward strand.
AGCGTGTCTTTTACATAACATCACTACTTCAAAAAATTAACCTAACAGTATAGGGCGTGAATATAACACGTAAGAAGACTGGGACGAGTATAGATGCGAAGGCAGCATAAAAACAGGACCAGAGGAATCCTCCTAAATGGCATGGGCTGCGAAAAGTACTGACTTCACAATAACAAGTAAATAAATTTTAAGGTTAACGATAAAATGAAGATAAATAACCTTATCTGAATTCATGTTATCCGCTTCCAATCTCCTGTAAATATTCCTTTGATATTTAGTGTAAAATCGTCCAGGACCTAGAAAACGTTGTGTGAGGTTCGTGCCCAAATATATTTGCGCCTGCTCACAATCAGCAACAGTCTTGAAAAAGGCAAACATTTGAAAGGAAATTTCGTCAATTTTTCTCGAATATCGGGCATTGTTCGCTTACTTCTCGGATTAAGAAGGAATTCAATGGATCGTCGCATGTTCAATACGGAAAGCGCTTTCTGTGAACATGTGAGAAAGCTGGAACCTTGTTTTAAGTCATTCGTGTATTATCAGAGAATGGATAGAAACGTGCGACGAAGCTGGAGGTTTAGAGATTGATAAAAATAAAATCACATGGTATATAGTGTGTATTCTTTTTAGTTTGTATTGCTGGTTTCATGTCGCTTCATCACAACTCTTCCAGACATTTTGGTTCTATTTTGGTCGTAGAGTTAGTGACTTGTAGCTAAGGCACAGAAAGGTGAATTGTCTCAATATCAAGCAAGGAAATCGAGGCCAAAGAAACTGTCACGAGGCCTTTTGCTAAAAGGAGCTGTCACAACAATGACTGTAGATTGCATTCTTCATGTGTATGTCTCAACTTACCACAATCCGCTGAATTTAAAAAAAATTTGTTATTATACATCTGTGAATCATTTGCTAAAAACTCATGTTAACAATATTCATCAATAAATATATTCGCTTCTAGGTTTTGAAAGATAAAAAACATCATTTAACAGCAGCCTGAAATGCAAAGGAAATCTTGTCTCACAAAATGCTTAAAATAATGAAACTTTATCGGTAATGAAGAATATCTAGACTACGTTTACTCGAGAGAAGGTGGATCGGACTTTTGGCTAAAGTTTGTAGTACGAAACTTTCTTTTGCCCTTTAAATTCGTTTTTGTAAAACGCAAAAAATTGGAGTGAGTAACAAGCCAAAAGCTATTTAATCGGTCTTCCAGTTGAGAGCCTTTGTTCAGAGGAGAATCAACTGGAAGTCGGTGAAACAAAAGCACCATTTACCAGGAAAGCAGAAGTAAACTTTGTTGTTAAATATATTTGCTAGAAAATGGAGCTTGATATATAAAAGACCAAATTTTTATAAGATAGTTACTGAAAAAGGCTGGAAGTTTCTGTGATTTAAGTTCGTTATAAAAAGAACTATTTGTTCATACGGTATCTTGAAAGATCTAAATTTACTAATTTTATAATCCTTTTAAAGGTATGTATTAAATGCAATTTTCAACTTAATCCCCCAATAATTTGCATTTATAAACGAGGATGACTGTTTGTGACCTTCAGATTATTTATGTCTGCCCTTTAAGAAGGGTAAAATTTAAGAGGACAGCATAATTTACCATTTGGACTTGGAATGTTGCGAAAATTCCTACCTTTTACTTTGGGCCAGGGGTGATTTCCAAAAAATTTAACAAGTTGGGCTCCCAGTGGGATTTCATTAGAAAGGGTGTAGTTTCACATGACCACGCCTATCTTTCATAGGTACAAATAAGATATCTAATATCTAATCAATTTAATGATTTTATATATATTATCAATTCAGTAATATAACTTCAAAAGAGTAGATACTATTAAAAAGTTGCCAGGGATAAGAGAATTAAAAATTTGTGTGCACCCTACGTCTTTACAAGATCTTTACAAGTTTGGCATATCTAGACCTTTTAAGGGCAAGGGGAATCAGTGGCGGAGCCACGGGGAGGACTAGTCCCCCCTCCCCCGCTTTTTCAGAAAGTTGGTCCTTGAGATTCTTGCAAACCCGATGAGAAAACTTCAGGGGGGTATGTACGTTATCTAGATCGTCACATGTAAATGACATTTCTTGGGAGACAACAGGTGTTTCCTCCGGAAGAAACAGTTTCAAACAGGGGAAAGGGCGTGGTCTCTGACACACCTTTTGCCCCCCCCCCACTTATCCCAGGCTGGAGCCGCCACTGAGGGGAATCTTTCGAGAGCAAGATCAACGCAGAATTGTTTAGGGGGGCTGAGCCCCGTCAATATCAAGGGAAATTTTAAGAAGGCGGCTCCGCCCCCTGCACCCCCCGAGAAATCACGACTGGGTCTCGTTCACCCTACAAAGCATCACCGCTGGGAAGAAATTTTATTCCTTTGTATGGCCCCTGCCACGTTCCCACAAACGCATCCGCACATAAGCAACTGATTATAATTGATCCAACGATAACAACAACATGTTTGTTTTGAAGCCAAACTACGATTTGCATAATTTATCATAATTAGTTGAACAGTATAATTACGTTGAGCAAAAGAGAAGTAAAAGTGAGTAGCACAGATTACCTACTGTAATGCTGATTTGAGAGTTTGGTGTTGAAGAGCTTTAGTTGCAGCTTCCACTAGAAGAGATATTTTTAGTAATAAGAACAGGTAAGAGCTCTGTTTATACTTCAATAAAAAGAAACCTGGTATGTTGTGAACTTTTACTGAACTTTGTTGGCTTTTAGGCCCAAAATGTACATTGAAAATATGTCATGTGTGCGGGAGAGTTTGGGAAAACTCCCGCCATGATCTTAGGAAAGACACAGTTTCGCTTTCAGCCTTCCTCTGAGGGAGCTTCAACAACTTTAAAATACACAATTATGGGGCAGCATTCTCAGTGCCTCATTAAATAGGTTTTATTATTGAAGATCTGTACGCTTCAAAATTGCTGCCTGAGTTTTCAATGGCTGTAAGGGTTCTTCATAAGTACTTTTTTAAAAGCGCTCTCCGAAGCTGAAAAAGCATGGTAGTTAGAAAAATGTTATTGCCATTTGCTCGGCTTCGATAGAAATTACAGTTTATGATCCCATGACATTTTTCAGCATGGGACCATAAGTCCTTGAACCAGATGACATTTCCAACCCGAACTGTTTACACGAGTAGTCAAGAGACCCAACATTAACATCAACTCTACACCGGGAATTGTTATGCTTTGACAGCTGCTACGAAAATTTCGAAGCACCAGGTTAACACACTCGTTTTGAATTTACATTTATCTCTATGTTTCCCCAAGACATACATATACTATTCTAATAAAAAATAACACTAACAAAGAGGGAAAAGCAAATGGCCCCTCGACTGCAAACTGGTCGATGGGCAACCCTGCTCCTCACATCAGTACGTTTAAATAGCCTATTCGTGCTCAAGGATTCATTTGTTTTCATAAAGTTGGTGTATGTAGCCTTTTGGAGCGAAATTTTACTCAATTTGAGTAAACGTGCTTGACCTGATTTACGCCTTGTGACTCTTGTTGGTTCCCACGGTTCCCACCGGAAATGCTTTAGCTGCATGGTTCTGGCTGAAAACCAGAAATCTTGAAACTTTTCTACGCTTTGTTGGACAACAGTGGATCCAGTAGGGATCCTTGGGAATTCTTAATTTCATGTAATGTTGATACAGCCAATACTTTAGTGATAAGGGCTGTGAAAAAATTAAACCCACGGAAAGGATTTCATTTCATTCTAATTAAGTTTACCACATGGTTTCTCCTGTAACTCAGTTTGTATACCCTTACCTCGATAGTAGAACTAAATAAACATTTATATTTGTTAGCTAGCTGATAGGACTCTTAATAGTTGTTAGACTAACCTTGTTTATCCTCTATAAATACAGTTTATCTAAGTATCTATCTAATGAACCAAATGATCATTCTGAGATCACTCATGAGCTTTCAAGTAACCTAGTGAAATATGCTGACAATGAAGTTCACTGTCCCCTGGGGGCGACTCCCATACTTGATCTGATGGAATGTGCCATGGGACAGGGTACCCTTTTCCAATAAAAATTTTGTGACTCTGTTTTTAGAGATTTCTTAGAATGAGCATGTTTCAGTTAAATTTTATAGTGATAGATATCATGAAAAAGTGATTAACACTTTCATGGAACAGGGTATGCTTTTGGAAATTTTTATGGAACATGGTTAGGGTGCAAAAAGATGTTTCCTGCAAACCCCTGTCACTTTCCTAAATCTTAGTCAAGTATCCCCCTGGGTAAAGCAATGTTTCTTTGTATTGGTGCATAAAAACTCCTATGGAAATAGAAATATGAAAATTATGAAAATCATTACATATTTCTAGTTTCTCAATGAATGGGGTAGGGTCATTTTTATCTAATTAGAAAATTGTGCAGTTGTTTTTTCATCCCCAGTTTACTGAAAGTTTCTGTAAGCTCATGAAAAGCAAATTTTAAAAACTTTCCCAGAACATTACTTTAATAGAGCTGTGAGATGTCCATTGAATTGAAATGTAACCCATATTCTATATGGCCACAATACTGCATATTAATTTTATCCAGTGGCGGACACTTGAGGGGGGGGGGGGTGACCACCCCCAATACTTTAGAGGACAATTGTCTTTTGTTCTAAAAAAATGGGAAATATGACATCATCTTATTAAAACAATAGGCTTGTCCCCCCCCCCAATATTTGACCAAATGTCTGTCCCTGATTTTATCAATATTCTTTCTAGTTTCTATCAATTATTTTTTTTAACTTCACCATGTCTTTATTTAGGAAATTATTTAATAAAATCAAGAATACTTGCCCATTTTTGTAGCCTAGCCTAAGAAAGATCATCAGATTTTGATAAATTGAATCAAGTTTTTATTGCATGTTATTTCTTTTAAGCTATGTTTGATATTTTATGGAATGTCAATGATTGGTACCAATCCATCCAAATAAAAGACCTTGGGTTCTCTCTTTTCCATTAATTGAGATATATCTTGCTAACTCAATGCATAGCACAATGCTGTCAGTGACATAACAGAGGCAGCTAGGCCCCTAACAAAACCCACTGAGGCATGGATCCTGCTCCTGCTCTGATCCAATGCCTTCAAATTTGTCAAACACAATACCAAAATGAAATAAAATGAGATTTTGTTGTTGTTGATTAAGGGTGCTTCGGTTGACAAAATTTAAAAGTTTTCAAAAATAAAATGAACTTTTGGATATAAAGATAATTTTAGGGCCCATTTTGGCAGGGGGCTTTTAATTAAGGAACCACAGTGCACTGAACTGCATTATGCCACTGAATGCTATTTAAAATGCTAGAAGTCATCTGTTTCATAATGACTGGTGATGAATTGTACACTCCTCTGTGATGCTTTGAAGGAAAGATTTTACCTCTCATTCTTTCAATATGAGGTTAATGATAAAAATTGTCACCATCATAGATGAATAGCTGTCACTTAATTGCCCCCTCTAACTCAATTGCCCCTTGGCACTGAACGTCCCTTTGTGACTCTATAGCCCTCAGCCACTTCACTTTCCTATACCCCAGTATCATCCCTTCCACTTAATTTCCCCTTGCTGCCCCATATCCCCTTGTCACCCCATTGCCAACTGCATGTCCCTTTTGCCACTCCACTCCCCTGCCCCCCTGTTTCAATCTCCTACTCCATACCCCCTTTGACTTTCCATTCCCCCTTGCCACTTGTTCCCCCTTTGCTACTCCATGCCCCCTTGCCATGCCATGCCCCCTTACCACTCCATACCCCCTTGCCTCTCCATTACCCTCTCATCTCCCTCCTTTGGCAACATCAATTACTGTGACATAAATTCTATGTTTTTTATTTGCTTTGTACTAACTACTAATACCTTAAAAATTTTACTTTGGAATGTGCAAGTGCTCTCTACCTGATTACCAAGAAATAGCAGTCATTGAATTGAAAACTATGTTGAAATAAGGAGATACAAGCTATGTTTTTTTATTCCTTTTTTTCCTGTTGGTTATTTTGTGGTTGGGATTCTTTGTTTGTAAGTTTGGTCTTAACATCCACTGGACTCCTTAATGTTTTCGCTTTAATATTTGTATCAAGCCAAGATTAGTGGTACTTAAGGGAACCAGATTTGTGCACTTCTGGCAACAACAACAATGATCCATGATTCTGAAACTATTATTCATCCATTTCAGAGGAAAAATGTTAGATGTTTAATATTTCATTTCATTTTCTTATTCACTTTCTTATTCTGGAGGGCAGAAGTAAAATGATCCATTTATCTAGAACTTTCTGCATATAAGTTACTGAAACGTTGGTGGCAAAATCTCAAACACAACCTTCTTTTTTTACCTTTTTTTCTACCTTTGTTTTTTACCTTTATTTTTCTACCTTTATTTTGCTCAAAGATCTGAACAGCAGATATTATATCATTAAGTTTCTCTGCTGTAAAGAGTAAACATCAACGACTGGAACGTTTGGTAAAAGTACTTAAAATCTTAGGCAGTATGTCCTCGTTCTGCTATGCAGATATCGGAATAGGCTTGGTATACTGCCATATCTGTTTTTTCCATATTTTCGAATTTCTGGCTGTTCTTGCAAAATCTTTCTTTTTACAATAAAACCAGGCATACTGGAGACAAGGGGCTAGGGGGCTGTAGCTCTCCTACTTTTTTGCTGAAATACGAAATTAAGGTTGTGGCATCAAAGGTAATTATGGTAAAATACCATTAAAGTTTGCCAGCTTGTCTAGAATCCACCCCTCCCCCTCCCCACTCATAATTGTACTCCGACGTCCCAAAAAGCCTCAAGAACCACAGAATCATTTACCCCCAAGTATTTTGCATAGCAAAGACAATAAAGTTCAGCGTTTACAGCTTATAGTGTTAACATTAACAGTCGATAAATGCATATTAAACTAAGAACGTCTTATTTGCTTTTAATTGTTTGCTAAGGCAAAGTTTGCGCAACTACTTTTTACACCTCCGCAGAAGGCGGTTTCTCGTAAACTGACGCAATCCTTCTAGATTGTTGCGAATTTGCTAGTATACCTGCTCCTCGTTTCTCATGGTCATATTAGCTTGGCGCCGATGTAAACATTAATTGATTTTTAGAGTACCCTGGTGGAGCATGTTTTCGTTTTATGCGTCTGAATTTCCCAGCGTTTGGTTAGCAGCGGCAGTGCTCGTGTGCGTATCATGAATTGAATCAATATTTAACAGCTACAGAATCTTGTTCGAGTAAATAAAAAGCCGCTCCCATCACTTGTTTATCTCAAACTTTTAACACACATCAAAGATTCATGTCCTTCCTTTGTGTTTCTTGTCAGGGAAGCATTGATGGCCCTTGAGCGCCAGAGCAACAATGTCAAGCTCATCCTAGCAGTGTGGTATCGAATATACAACTATAATTAACCTATTTTAGAGCTGAACCTGCTAAACACCTAAATCACACAATCTGAGATCTTAACCGTTAATCAATAGCCTTTCTTTACTCCTAAATGAACCTCTATAGGCCATAACGTTATCTATAGATGGCTGACCCATAAATATTTGGGAATCTGAAGTTTACAGGTTTTTATTTCAATTTCCGGTTTGTTATATATCCCTGCATCTGCTCGGATGGTGTTGTTCTTTAAATGCCAAATACAGCCGCTTTAAAATGGTTTTGCATCTTTAAATTTAACTGTCTTTACACTAATATTTAAAAAAACCTGAACCTAATACTAAAACAAGTTTTGGTTTTCCCTGATGATGTTTTTTAATCATTCCCAAGTTACCTAAATACCTTGCAAATCCATTCAATTTCCGTTAATTCCGCTGCCTTCGGCCCAGATATAAAAATGATTATCAGAAAATGATATCGTTGTTGCCTGTAGATCAGTCACATTTATCACTCAAAGTTTTATCACAAATTTTCTATGACAATTTAAATGTATAAAAATATATTTTCAAATCAACGAAAGCAGTTTTTTTTATCATTGAATAATTTCCGAAGTGTCTTAATTCAAAATCGGATATTAATAAAACTTTGTAATTGTGTTAAGTTTTTACATTGTAAAATTTTCTCCCCAAAATATTTTTAAAAACTTGAAGCAGCGTGGTAGGATTTAAAAAGCATTGGATGACTTTAACATAGAAATTTAACAAGAAGTAATACGTGAGTTGTTGAGGAGTACAATAAGACCAAACCCCCCTCAAATCTTCTACGAACCTTGAATCATTTTTTAACCCTCTGCGTATGATATTTTGAGTAAATTAACCATAAAAGTGATTCCCTAGTCTAATGCCATATTCAAACTTTTCTATGGAAATTTACAGTGTCTCTCTTAAGCTTTGTTTTACAAGCTTCTGTTCCCACTTATTTTTCCAATGCTTCACACCACTTTGCATTGATGATTTCGTAATTTTTTCTTACGCAATCATTTCAGCGTTTTGAGGCAACGAAGTATCTACAACTCTGCTAAAGGCCGGAAAATACCTTCTGTTAAAACACATCAGAATGAAACTTTTTATTTATAAGTTCATTCCCTTTTCCATATCTTTCTTCATTTTCATTTGATATGCTCAGGTTTGCCAATTTTCAATGAAATTCTTTTCAACTTTTATTAGCAATTTCAGGCGAGTTTGCAAAGAGAAGATTCATCTAATTTTTTGGGCTTTGATGTGTCTCGTGGTGTTTCTCTTACTTTCCATTTGACTTTTCTTTGAGTTTGCATTTGGTCTTATATCGCAGGATGATTTTGTTTTTTGAATACCTGCTGCTAAATTGAACCACTTCAAGGCTTTGGCTTTTACTAATTGGTTCAGCCATTGATTGTGTGTAGAATAAAGAATTTGGTAGCGATAATATACCCCCTACAAAATAGTATTTATACAGGATATACCTAAGCCGAATTGCACTTAGGGATTTGATAGAATCAAGACAAAATCGATTGAGTGACAGGTGTCGTCAAACAATAGAGCACCTGATTGGGAAGACATATCTTCGGTTCATGTTTTCCTTTAACTCTAAACAAGTAAACAGCATATTTTGTCCGAATTCATTGCTTCAGGTTTGGCAAAGGTAAACATCACGTTCGTTAGTTTTACTATCTTCATTATCCACAAAGTCTTGTGTTGTTGATCGTTAGGAATTTGCGAGAGAAATATATCTGATGGCAACCTCCAGGTAACTGAATTATGTTTGTTTCTGTTCATCATTTGCTGATCACTTAGCACACTGACCTAGCTATGAGGATGGTTGCTATACCCACGCTGACATTTCATATCAAAGCTGTTAGTTGAAACGGAACGAACATCTTTTTGTTTTTTTGCCGCGTCATTTGTAATACTATTTTCAATAAAAATGTCTATCTATAAGCTACAGCTAAACTTATGTTGTATAGGACCAGTAAAATTTCATTTATAGCAAATGGAAGGAAACTTAATTTTAGTATGCTAGCTTTCCGCTACATTTACGTAATTGCCCAAGTTTGTTTGTGATTCAGATCTAGCATTCATTTCTACTAATTATCGTTCATTGGCAGTCTTGTTGTGTGTTTTGTTTAACTCGTTACAAGCAATACCCTTTGGTTTTAATGAAGGTGCCAATTTTGGGTTGATATTGTGTTGTAGTCATTCCACGTGACCTTTTGGTTGGTGCTGGTTTAGTAGTTTTTCGTTGGTAAAGATTGGGGTTGTTTGAATACATCAGTGTGTATTTTTGCAGTGTCTTGATCGTCTGTCCTGACATTCACAATGATTTTAACTGGTCATTGTTGGGGTTAAAGAGTTGAGTTGCTAAGAAACCAAACGCTGTTGCTGGCTTTAACCTAAAGATAATATTTCGAAACTGCCAGGACAGTTTCCAGTGACACATGGCTAGTTTTTTACAAAAGAACGCAACCTAACCGTTGTAGTATGTTGCTAAATGCTTACCTAGATATTATGACAGCCAGGATTATCGAAAACAAGCTTGAAGATCGGAATGAAACTCGAAGAGATACAAGATACGGATGACCTTTAAGAATGAATTTCTTAAGCAACCCCCCCCCCCCCATTGTTCAGTATCCAAACCATTGGCTTTACCTTTAGCTACTCGCTGTCAAGGGTTATAATTACAACTATTATCCTTGCCAAAATTGTTGGAATACAGTAGTGTCCCACATATAAGAACACCTTTTTTGATTTCAGGTCTGATGTGTTTCTTATAAAATGAGATATGCACTTAAAATCAGGGTAATGTTTCTTATACAAAAACCATATTATACTATTGATCATCTACTCAGACACCATCTCAATGTTTGTGATAAAAATACCATAATATTTCAAGTTGTATTTGTAATTTTTTACTTGTAGGAAAAGCTACAATTATTCCAGAAAAGTGCTTTTTTCTTAGTTTGCATTCAAAATTCTTTTTCAGTTGACCAGGCTCAGTTTGATTAAACTGGAAAGCTGAAAACAAACAGTTCTTATGGTCAATGATTGTAAACCCTCACTTATCCTTTTATTTGATTAACTGACAAAATAGTAGGTGTAGAATGATTAACGTTTTGTTCTGTTTTTCAAAGGATAAAGTTATATGAAAATTTTTGAATAAGAAACAAGCATTTTGCAGACCTTTACCAGTTTCTTATCAAAGAGGCTATTTTTTTGAAAATCAGGATCTGTGTTTTTTAAAATTGTGATTCTTGAAATGCGGGACACTACTAGACCTAATTAGTTTTTTCCTCTTTTCCAAATACATAACAAGTTTTTTCTCCATTCCATAAACACTTTTAATAATGTAAACGTCATCATGGATTGATATTTCGAAGATCCGATAACTTTTACAAGGATTACTTCTCAACATTTATTTCTTTGACCTTTTTCTTTGTACTGGTTCACTCAACTAAATTTTAGGACTTTCTAGGGTGCTTTAATTTTTAAAAAATCGAGTTATGATAGTGTGTCCACGTATATGACAATCGTTAAAACTGCTGGTGATGTGATATGCTAACATGAATTCGAATATCCTAAGATTTGATTGGTCCAGACTAAGGCTGTACAATGCTCAAATTGTACGTTGATTGGTTCAATCGAATCATGCTGCATATGTCAACACTTCTCATTACCTGTTTGTCATTGCCTAATCAGATCTCCCCTATATATTGTAGATAGTTTTACAGAATCCCACCGAAAATCTGCAAATTTTCATTCAATTTCACATTCATTCAATTTCAAACCTTTCTGGCTTGTTGGGTTTTCCCAATTTCACCAACCCAAACATGAAGTTAATACTTTCCCTAATAGCCAAGTGGGCACAACGCTTACGAGTAAGTTCTGGCAAATGTATGATTTCCTTTTCTATTCATCTTACATTTTCTTTTTGACAGCTAGCAAACCTGCAAGGTACCCTTGTTTGAAATTCATAAATGCGAAAATTTGGCAGCTGTGCCAAAGATGTTTATTTCTGCAATGTTCATGGCTTCCGCTTGCTTGCAATTCCTAGATACCCCAAAGGTTGTCTATATTTTCTAATCCTGTGCCCACGCAGCTGAACTCTTTTGAAAAATCAAATTTTAGCTTCAATGTTATTAGTAAAAAGTTTTTTAAGCCCTTAACCGGGCCCCCACCAGGATATAGTCATAGATTTACTTAACGTTAAATTCCCGCCTTTACCAGAAAGAAAAGCCAGACAGTATAATCTTTTTATTTAATTTGTAAAAATTTGTTCAAACGCTACTAGCCCTTTTATTTTACCCTAAAAACAGAACAATGTCTTTGTTTTTTCCTTTTAAAAGATATCAGTGGTTGTCCTCTTTAACCATAGTTAACCATATGACTGAAGTGTCATTTAGTGGCAGTGCACGCGAGGTAGCAAAGCCTCATTTCAATAAAGAGATTTGTCCGCGTCGCCTCATCGCAGTCGTTTCTCATCTCCATCAATTATCGCCCCGAATCGCGTCGCTTCGCCTTACCTCGCCAATCATCACATCTTGTCGCGTCTAATCGCCTATTAGCCATATATTCGTGATCACTCAGCAGTTGCCTTACAGTGTGTACATTCACGATTCATCCTACAATCTTTACATCTGTTAATGAGTAAACAAGGTGTTACAATGCATTGAGTTCAACCATATTTCTGAAAACATGTCAACATCCGCCTCGCTTTTTCGCTTTTTACTTTGTTGTATCAGCGATGCCATCGGCTTGAACTGGCGCTTTGATATAAGTACCTTTTGAGTGCTCTTTAGTTTTATCGATGCAGCTTTAGCCACGATCTTCAATGCAGTATCTCTTCTTCTTGCCGTCTATTTATTTCAACTTATTATGGGCAAGGCGTTTTCTTTACTTCAAGATTTAACTGTTTTTACCAAACGTCATGTCTTTCCATTTAATGGTAAAGTCTAAAAATTTTTTACAATGTTTGTAGAGTTTTAGAAGCCACAGTTAATGTATTGTCTTATAGAGATACAGAAGAATTTGAATGTAAAATTCATGCCAGTCAAATACGCCCATTTTCTTAATAGAAACATCGGTGGATATTGGGTATTCAATTTCTTAACGATTCGATAATTGTCAGCACTCGTTGTTTCTAAAGAGTGACTTGATTTTATTGACATCAATTTTAACATTTGTTATTACTTCTACATGTAATTTCTCATGCTGGTAAAAAGTTTTGTGCCATGTTAGCATTCTATTTCATTATGGATAATTGAAAGAACCTTGATATTGGTTGTGGAGAATTTTGACTAGCTTTAATCAATTTATATCTGGAAAGTTTGATAATTCTGGCGCACCTGACACTTTTTGGGATTTTTTTCTGCACCCGCACCTGAAGTCTCTGCACGACCATACTCTGCACACTGTGAAGTACCTGATATCTAGACACGTGCTTGCTTAATTTCATGACTTGCTTGCGTCCTGTCTGTTGTGTTGGCTACACAAAGCAAAAGTCTTCGTTACGTTGTGTTACCTAGGCTCCAACTCGACTATGGTTGCTTATAAACACAGTCACAGAGACGTTTGCCGATCTTTTATCTCTGGATCCTGACTAGCCTTTCTGTTTCTATATTTTTAACTTATATGCTTCCTTCGAATTGTAACCATGCGTCTGTTGCTATAATTCACAGACATTTATTATTTCCACAATGACTCGTATTCGAAAACAAAGCATACTCTATTGCTCTTTGATACTGTGCCACACACATACAGAGTATTTGATATAAAGAAATGTTTTGCTTTCTCCTGTAAACTTTATAACACAGTTCTCAAAAGCAGTAATTGATCTAGTACGAGACACCACCTCTGAGTTGCATAACTTCTCTTATGCATCTTAACTTTTGGGGAGACGAGCAAGAGAAAATATTTTCGAGCAAGAAGACAAGCAAGAAACAAAGTCGTTATGGCGCATGCTCTGTGACTCCAGGGAGGAGAGTTATCTCCAATTTAAATATTTTCGCCTGTTTGTCTCCCCAAAAACTCAGAGATTACTCTTCTACAAAACTCAGAACCAGCTATCAGCTCTCTATCAGCTCTCTATTAGATCGCCTTCAGTTGTTTGGCACCAACGTACTACCACACCTTTCCTCGTCAGTCCTACCTCTTAGTTGGTCTTGTATCTTACTAGAAGCTGTATCTATTTGAATGACGTATTTAACTAAAGCTGATTTCATGAAAGACTTTGTCTATACCTACCAAGAAAAGCAAAGCTGCTTGTTATGTTTTATAAAAGTAATGAAATAACAGTTTCAATAAAAGTAATGAAATAATGAAATAAAGTATTTAGCCCTGAAAGTTTTTTTAGTGCTTTTATATATGTAAATCTTTTCTAACTTTTCGTATTATGAAAATATGTTTGAAATATATCACTGTTACTTGCTGCGCCGGGAACCTTTGCAAAGTTTTTCATGTAAAATTTTAAAATTTGCCTCGAGATTAATATATTTTAATAAATGGAGCTTTTCTCTAGTGTCTCTGATAGAAGGCCCCCCCCCCGTGTATTAATTTCAGAAGAATTTGCCATCCCCCCATCGCTTATCAGCACCCCCCTTCTGTTGAATTTTACAAATTAAGTCATTTGGTTTTCATTATTCGTTGCTTTCCATAGTTTTTTGCGAAAGTTCAACCCTACAAAGGAAACCGATGATTTTTTATTTGGAAGTTAAAAGCTGTAACTTTGATTTGTATGATTGCAATTTTCTCTAAAACTATGCAAGAACCTGTAACCAAATTTTGACAGTATATTCCAAAAGATACTTCGATTTCAAAGAAAGATTGCCGACATGAACACCTTCTTCTATTAGCACCCTCTTCTATTGAAAACTGGTCGACATGAACACCCCTCTTCTATTAGCACCCCCTTCTATTGAAAATTGGTCGGAAAGAACACCCCCCTTCTATTACCTCCCCCCTTATATTAGAGACACTAGAGTATGGATTGAAATGACCATTGAATATCTCTCAATTCCAAACCCCGAGAAAATAGAACCTATTTGTAACGATAAAATTGCAATACCTGTTTGGCCTTACGCGGCCATACATTGTGTTTGATGAAAAACTCATGGTTGTGATTTTCTGATAAAAATTGTCATGGGGAGAATCGTATTTTTTATTTAGGCTGCCCAATTAATATGTAAAATTAATCCTTCCTTTTTAGTTTTAGTATCTTTATTGCATTCAGATTTATCTGTAAAGCGATCTTCGATGCACCTGTTTGCAAGTTGCTAACTCAATTTACACTACACACTTAAGCTATGAATTCAGTTTAAAAATTAATTGATTAAATTTAAGCTCCGATCTAAATTTTGTCGTTCACAGTTTCGTCTTGGCGAAATTCAATCACGTTTAAAGCCTTGCTGGTATTCAAGCCTTAGCAAAAAGAATTAGAGATTACAGAATTTTGTATACTCCTTTTTCAAATTTTGAATGGCTTTGGAATTTGTAAAAGGAAAATATTAACAATTTGTATATATTACCATATTGCGACAGAGTTTCAAGTAAGGAAGACATGTCGGTCTTATGCGTTAACACATTAGAATGATTAATAGTATATGTAGATATCGCGTTTAGAGCTGGAGACAATCTTTCCATTGAGAATCAATTTGTTTCCAATGAATTCTGTGCTGCGTTTTACTGATTCAATGGCTTTGGAGCAAAAACCTTCTTTTTTAGTAAATAGTGGAGAGGGCGACCCATTGAGATGTTGTTTTACCAAGGTATTGCTTGAAAGGGGCCCGCAAACTGGCCGCAAATAGACTATATTCTCATTTTCTCCATCGACGATTGACGTCACGAGGAATAGTTTAATACTGCAAGCCCTGAATTTCTCGACTGTTTTCAGTAAAAAAAGCTTTGTTTAGGATTGCGTTTGAGCAAACTTGCAGGTCTTTCGCAAAGTTAAAACAATTCTACTTATCTGTTCGAGGTTTATTCACATGGCTGAAGCCATAGTAGCCAAAGCAGTATGCCTGTTGTCGCAATCAAAATATTTTTTATATTTTAATGTTGTGACTCTAACTTTGGAAATGTTCACAAAAGGGTTGGTTTCAAAATTTTCTTTTCCCTTCAAACTTATTTATCTCTGATATTGACAAAAGCAATAAAAAATTCGTGAGACCGGTTCCAAAATTCTATTCTCACAAACTTGTATAATTGTCATAATTATACATAAAAGATTTGCAAAATATCTCTAATGCTTGCTTTTTCATCTCTGCTGTCATGTTATCAAAATATACCCAGTGTATGTCAAGTATTTTACGTCACTGCAACGAAACTTCATTCAGGTGGCTCTGAGTCATCCGTTGCTTAGCCGGTAGACTCAACTTTCCAATTGTTTGTCTTTGGAAAAACCTGAATGACGTTTTTTATTTAGTAATGAATCCGTTGGTGGGTTTTTTGTAATATGCTTATATAGAACATTTATTTTGAACTCTTAGGAATTTCATTCGTATATTGTTTGATGCCATAACCACAAACACTGATATATTGAAACCATGAATGGTGTTCGCAAAGAAAAGTTTCGAGAATATTTTGTAGTTTTTTTAAATTGAAGACTCTTTTGATAATTTTTTGAGGAATCTAAAATAAAATGGTCTTTCAAATTCCTTGGCCATTACACATTTTCCAGATTCATAACGTTAATGATTTTTCTTGGATGAACTCACAAATTCTTTCATTGCTTGACTTGAGTAATGAACGTACTGTGCATAAAACGCGGAATTAAACTGCCTCGAACAATATTGAGACCTTCAAATATGTTTTTCGCAAGTAAACCAGTGACATCAGTCAGACCCCAAATCATCTTTACCTGCAGTTTCTATAGGTGCCTAGTTTGGTTTCCTGCTCTCCATGATAATTTGTGAGCAAGCTGTCATATCACTCTGTTTCAACTTACAATTTTCAATTTTGTCTTGAAGGATGACATGATACGGCAGAGTGACGTCTCGTACCCATGAATCAAAGCTTCAGAATAAATTCAACTTCCGCAAGTCAACCTACAGGTAAATCTCCATTATATTTACTACAATTTACATTTACGAGATCAAGCGAACACAGGAACTTGTCAGTGCTCATATTGTGATGTTTCGATCGGTTCGATGATCGATGATCGGATTGACGATGTAGCGAGAAACAGTTGCCTGGATATTGCATTAATCAAGCTAAAAAGCGTCTTGCTCTACACACATCAAATCATTGTGATGTAACAATGTATATATGACCATAACATTTTTACCTAGCCCTATCAAAGTCTAAATATGCTCTTGCTATTGGTTCATCCCACAACCCTACATCGTGTTGTGTTTAGACTCTTGGAGACATAATCCGAAAAGAGATTTATTAGCAAATCTGATCTCTCCTCTGCTTCGAATGTCTCTAGCTTAAATAACTCTACTGTGTAGACAAAAGGAGTTCGTTTTCACCTTAGGACTCCATTGGTAACATTCTCAATAGGCAAGCGGCACTGATTTGTCAACCTCAACAGTCACGTGCTCGTGTTTTCCGATTGGCCTATTTCGATCCACAACTGGATATATATATTTCCTAGCTTTAGTTAACTAAATGTTTGCTTTTTTCAAAGCCATTTTCAAGTTTTTACCACCAAAAGATTGTTTAAATAACCCGTTTGCCTCTCTACTGGTTCACTTCAAGGTAGATAAAGGTTTCCTTTCGTTTTTTCAACTGTAAAGATACCTTGGCGAATTGGTTGGCTCAGGAAAGATTTTCATCATTACTCTTGAAAAATATTGTAATAACATTGGCTATGTGTTTTTTCTTACTCTTTTTTCAACAAACGAAGCTAGCTAAACTTTGAAACCACTTCTATGTGAAGTAAGATTCTCGTAAAGTTTTTCGTTCTCCTTAGCTAGTCAGTCATTAAAGAATATTTTTGAGTTTGATGTTACACCTTAAAGGTCGTCTATTATTGCTAAAAACCACATTGTCTTTATTGCTATGTCAGCAAAATAGCCTTTAAAATCTAGCTACACATGGAAGAAGTACTGCAATTAGGTAAAGTTGCATAAATCGCCCTGGAAGTATCAATTATATTAATCAAAATAATTGCTCCTGAAAATGCTGCATCGAAACTGCAAGCAGTTGCAGAAATAGGGCCATCACCCTTCAAAGTAAGACTTTCAGGTGAGAGAACATCACTCTTTGCCATGAATGCAACTGCTAGACTCAGCTTCGAAAGGTTAGGCAACTTTGCCATCTCATGATAAAATGCCGGAGTACTTGTTTGCCACCTATCTAGATTTAAGCAGATGTTTAATCAACTGCCCCGTTACGATTTGTTACAGCAATTAACAATGGGTAAATCAGTCTTAACCCCGTTTAAGCAGGTTTAATTCTGCATTTCAAACATCTTCACCACTCTATGAGTAATCTTGTAGTGTCCGCTGTAATATGATTGCCAAATATTTCTATTTTACGGTCGTACAAAATGCAATTGCTGTGGAATACCTAATCAGCTTTAAACATGTCTACCGCGTGTTTTTGTTCTCAAGGTGGAAACGTAAATGCTGCAGTGGAATTCGCAGAATTTCTTCGCTGTAGTTGGGGTTTATATTACTGAATATTAGGCTTATTTGTGGAGAATAAATCTGCTTATAGAGATTGAGAATGGTTGGATCCCAAGGTATTTCGCTGTTTACTATACATACTCTTTGTTAATACGTCTCATTGCACATTGGATGACAACAACCCAAGCAGTTCTCAAGCTTTGTTGACATTCTTTTGCCGATAAAGCTAGTAACCTATATCTTGCTTAGGGGTTTCTTACGTCGATAGTGGGGTGTGCTCATTAACAAAAGATTAATTTTTGTCAACCCAGTTCACTGTTGATATCCAAACGGATTTTTACGGTGTTTCTGTTTTGGTTCTTAATGTCAATGCCCTCCCACTAGGATAACTGATATTATTCAAATGAAAATTTTTCTAATTCTTTTTATTACTAGATGAAACATTATTTTATAATGCGCCCTCAGATGTTTTCCGAAAATAATTACAGGGTCTTTTCATAGAAGATCTTTGCTAACCAACACGCATAGAGGTTCCAATGTTGCTACAAGCGAGAGAATCGATTGCGCGGTCGTATTTTTCGAAGGATATTTCGGATTTAAACATGGGCAGCTCTATCCCTGAATCTCTTTAAGCAATGCCCCCGCCTCCCCCCAGATCGTTCTATTTAGAACTGACACAAAAGTGAAACAAGATTTTTTGTTCAAAATAGGCCCTCACCACGCGCTTTATACAATTTCTAGAATATGTTTGACTGAAATATCAGAATGATTGTATAGCAGACAATCATTTGTCATCAAAGGGATCTTTTAACAGTCAAATACGGGAGTTTATGATTGAAACTAAGCAACCACACTCAAACCCAGCCCTTCTTCCCGAACAAAGTTTTCAGAGTTTAAGGGTGTTGTTCGGCGAAAGGATTCTGGGCTCTTTTCTAACTGAAAGAAGGTCCGTGTTCTACTGCCTCGACAAGTCCTGCAAAGCCTTTACACTACGGTGTCGTGGCTCGTCATTGGAGACTCTGAATAGAACATTGTGAAACCCCTTCCTTCAACTTTGGGCATCATTTTCCTGTTGTAGTGCCGCAGTGCTATGTTCCTTTGTGCACAGTCTGTTGGCCTGGGTGTCCTTCTTTCTTTCAACCTGATATGCGAATGAAAAGTTTGTTTTCCCTCGTTACCGAATTTGGCCTTAGTTACCGAGTCGAGGCTTTAGCTTCACTTCACATGCTTGTTGTCGGGTTCCAAAGGAACTATTCATTGTTTCCGTGTTGTTTCTTTTTCACCAACAAGTAATTTCTTCTTCTTGCTATGATGCAAAATCGTTAACATTTCATTCATTTTTGCCATCCGTTTTGAACTTGTGTTTCTAAATAGTGTAAACATTTCTACATGTTATGGGAATTTTCGCTTTGCCATAGAACACAATAAGGCTTTCAATTTCTACCTGTTAGCACACTTCGGAAACCTTCCTTTTGATGTTCATTGAATATAACTGTGTTTATGTTTTTTAAGTTAGGCCATTCTTTTTTACAGCCAAATTCCCAGGACCTTTTGCAACACCAAGTTCCTTTCATTTTGCGGTGAAAGTTTCTTTCGTTAGCGCGACTCTTTTCAGATAAATTTTCGATCTTACGTTTGATGATGTCCCAAGACTGTCCCATGATCACACAGCCTTGAGTTTTCTTCACTGCCGACAACAGCTGGCTCTCTCTTTCATTCTATAGATGAGCTATAATTCTTTACATCGTCTCTGGAGTCTAACCGTTGTTTCACATAGTTACATTTTTTGTTTCACAATCAATCGTTGTATCACAATCATTGGTCTCTATAGTGATTTTGTCCTACATTCACAGCCAGAAAAACTATTTTTGCACGTAGGCACATTGGATATATTTGCTTTTGTGCCTCTAGAATTGTCGCTTTGGTTGTACAGAGCCAATTTGCCAATCCATTTTGCACTGTTACCATGCCTAAACGGCTGTATTTCTTCTATTCCTGTTGCGTGCGGGTTTTTCTAAATATATACATATCAATCGAAAAGTTTGCCAGACTGAAGGTCTTCATAATCAACTGTCTGTAACTTGCTGTGAAATACTCGAACCTTCCAAATCTATGTAATTCTTATATGAGTTTTTACATGAATGGTTATTTTGATATGTTTTCAGTTGGTTGTTTGCAGAATGCAGACGAATCTTTGAGCTACCTATTGACATTTCATTTGTTACTTTCTTCGCATTATCTTCAATTGGCCATTTGCTAATAGATCCTTTCTTGCATTTTCTGTTGACACTACCACCAAACTAAAAGGTATATTTGATAAAGAAAACAATTCTTAATTTCCGTGCAGTTTCTTGACAGAATTTCAATGTAGTTTCTGATGAAAACTAATGAAGCTATGTAATTCATATTATTGTTTCCTCTGAATAATCTTTAATCCAATTTCATCATCGAGATCTCACGATTGTATTACTTTTAATCATGGAAAAGAAATTTCCTGCCACATTTTAATACTTCTTTGCAGTAGTTTAGCCATTTCATGCATTGTTGGTATCATGCTTTTCAGAAAATGTCTGCGGTTTCAACTGATTAGTTTGTATCAGCCAGAGAGGAATGTTTATCATTTTTTGTTTTGTGCCATCTTGGTGTTCTTCTCACTCGATCCCCATCCCTGTTGATATGTCACTCGTCTCATGCCCTAATGTTGGCTGGATTCAGTTACAGAGCATCAATTTCGTGCAACGATTGTGTGTCGGTCGTCTTGAAAATCTCGTTTTCTTGTACTGTTTTCTTTGATTTGGTCATATTATGTCATTTTCCTTGGCGTTCGATCATGAAAGATTTCTGAAAGAAAAGGTCGCGATGAATTGGAGAAAAGAGCACATGCAATCTTTTTTGAGGGTCTTGCCTTATGGCTGGAAGCGATGAAAGCTCTTACTATGCTTCTAGATAATATGAACTTGAAGTCCCTTGCGGTTTTAAAAATGGTCCCACTCATTTACCTTCTAATGTAGAACTATGGTTAATGAGAATATTGAAAGAACAACCTAAATTTAATCTTATTTTTTTATGTTTTAGTTCCATTTGGGATAAATACCAAAATACGCAAATGCTTTTCTCTTGATAAGGGGCACGTGCAGTCTTAGGAGGGTGCCTTTTAGCTGAATGAAAAGGTAAAAATCAGCCAATTTTGTCAAAACACGGCTTCCTCCCGTATCCCATATCTCGCACCAACCCGAATTCTTCCCATCTTATCCTTCAAAATCAGAATTATTTTGCAGAATTATTCACGATTAGGAAGAATGAAATTCGGCCTACTTTTTAGATCTTAAAATCACGAGACATGAAATCCTCTGGCATTCAGCGAAATGCAAAACTCGAAAACCAGCCCTAATGCTCATGAACTTGCTGTTGCTTCTATGACTACTTGTTAGAGTCATCGAGTTGAAGAAGCAATGTTTATTCGTAAACTCTCGAGCAGTAGCACAGTATTCTTTTTTGTTGATGCTGGTCTTAAAGATTTATAGTTCTTTTTATATGAATGTCACAGCTCCTTTGGTCATTCCTAAACTATTATTTTTCAGATTACGAAAGTAGCTAGCACCAATTCAATATTCGATTTTTCAACCCTTGCCAAGTTTCTTATCCTTAAATCCACCTAAAGTTCTGCGCGATCATATATTTTAAGTTGATGGCGATAACTTTAATTTCGCAATGCACAGTGGAATGCAATCAAAAAATATATTTACTGACTTTTTACAAATAGAGATAAAAGATTAGTAGCTGGCGTCAGCACTACGATATGAAACATTAAAACCTATTCAATACTTGCAGAAAGTTTGTTAGAATTGACATATTTTCGGGTGGCATTGCTTTTAACAGAAACAAGCGTTCCTTTTTTTAAACGCATTCCTCAATGTTTCTTAGTTTTTGTTTCAAGGCTTGCCACTTGAAGTAGTTCGATTGCGCAAGGCTTATGAGAAATTTTTTAGGTCGCCCTTAAACAATTTCAGTGAGGTTCGCCTTTAAATGTTTATATCCTGGTGCAGACTTTGGTCAATAGAACAGGACGGTTAATGGCTGCAACTCCGAGTTTCAAGTTTTAACGCGATCATCAGACATTTGCCTGTGCGGCATCGAGCGCTCCTTCATCGCCTTTGCATATGACAGACCAGGAAAACAGTTATTTTCTCCCTAAACAGTAATGTAACTTGAACTAAGCAAGGGTGAAAGCACACAGTTAAGTTTTTATTAATGCCTGCTTTCAAATCAAGGCTCGCGTTCTCAACTTTCAAAAGGCGTGTTCACTTGTTTAAGAAGCAGCGTAAAAAGTTTGTAAAGCAACTACTGTAATGAGGGGGGCGCTTGTTCAAGGCATTACGGTAATTCCAATGATAGAGGTAATATTTAATAGATTCGGTCTTTTAAACCACACAATTTTATGTACAGCAATCGATCCCTTTTATGTGTTGAAAAGATTTCGCCTTATACCTAAAGCTTCTTTGTTTGGGCTTCAAAAAACAGATAAATAAATTAAAAATTCAATTTTGATAAATGAGGAAAAGTACTGCAGGAGCCAAGCCAAGGCTTAGGGTTTTGAGGGTTTTGCCAAAGACGATTGATACTATTAGTGTGACGTCGGCGAAACTTCAAAAACTTTCGAAATATCCTTCTAGACTGAATATCTCTGTGCAAAGGGACCTTTTCCGGCCCCCATGAGGCGCCCCCAACAATTAGCAAATCTAAATAAAGTGTCCTTCGATTTAAAGTATAGGGGATTCCTGTATTTTTTCGCCGTCAAATTTGATGTAACCAGCTGCCTTCGTTCCATTAGATCCTCCACGTTTTCGTGCCTCTATCATCGCTGTATAGTTAGCTATTTTGGGATATGACTAAGCCTTTGGATACTGTTTTGAATATACGAAGAGCGAGAGCATGAATAACTTACGTCATGGTGCCGCGCTATTTTCGCAAGCGTCTTGGTAACAATTGCATTCACGTGTTAATTTTAGACCGCCAGTTTCCCAGTAACAACAGTACCTGAGTCGACGTGCAACAACAACGTTTTAGTCGGCTATACGTCATGCTTTGTGAAAGCCCCCTGATCTATGTGAAAGATTATTTTGGTCAGAAGAATTTTTCTCATCATTTTTTATATTGAAACACCTGCAGCTTGAAGATAAACCTCCGTCATATTTGACCGGTCTCCTTTTTTCGGGTAATTTGCAGTGTTTTCCGGGGGCCGCATTAAAGTTCTTATTCAGAGGGAAGTGGGCTCTGACTACTGTGAAGTTCATCTTTGACGGGGGTCTCATTGGTGTTGTTTAATACCGCATAAGATTTATGACGAATAAAAAAGACACTTGAAACAGCATCATAAAAGTTTACGGTGGCATGCAGACAATGCTAATGGACTCTTACTCGCGTAAAAATTCAACAAAGTATTGATCAATTAGAATTTCATTGAACAAGCTACACCTGCGGAATATCTGAAAAGCATAACTGAGACGGGAAAATGAGTCGGTGACGATACTCAAAAACTTACATCGATAATCGATCATTTTTGGAAAAATTTGTCGTTTCGTTAAACAGTTTTTGCACATCTTGTGGATCATTTTGTTATCATCTCGTGTGATGGCCTTTTATCTGAACAGAAACTTCAAAGGTATGATTGTAATCTTTGATATGCTAACTAGGTTGGTTGATCTTGCATTGACTGCCAATATTGTAATTTCTGCTTGTTAAAAGATTTTTTCAAGGCCAAAGATATTTCTCTTTGTGCGTTTGGGTAATTTGTGCAAGTGGATTTAATAAAGGAAACTCGACCATATTTGAAAATCAATAAATGGCTCCAGTTAGTTAAACATTTTGCTGATATTTCTCGTAGTATTTTAATAATTTGCACAAAATTATTATAAAAATAGACGATTTTTGTGAGTTTGCTTATGTAACTGAAATGTTCAGATCAGGAACAAGTAATGTTGCAGTTTAAAATTCGAATATGTGGCATTTAATCTACCTGCAATGGTTTTATTCACGTTTGTTTCGGTATATCGTGAACTGTATGGGAAAATGGCCACCTATCGATGTTTTGTTATTCATAAAGTCACTATTCGAAATTTAATCCTTCAAATTTGAAACATTTACTAAAGAGAAGAATTTTTTTTAGTTTTGAAAAACAATGGCGCGAGTTGAACTTATTTTGATAAAAACACTTCCACTGTCAAAATTCTGAATAAAAAATATAACAAAGTAAGAACAATTGATATTGAAAGATTTAAAATAGATTTACAAGGCTGGAAATTATTGTTGTCAAAACACGGAGGTATAGACATGGAAGAAAACTAGATAGGTGTGCTTGTTATGGCAATGCTAACACTTCGCCGTTGTTTTTCAAAACTCATTTCCAATTCAGCGTTGATTCTAGGTCTTCTTACTGTTAAAAGTGAACCATAAAAACACTTAAATATACTCAGCTAACAACAGAAGGATGCTTTGAAAAACTGTGGATTATGGAAACGTCACATTTGCTTTTCTCCAAGCTTCTCCTACTTTTGTAAATACCCGTTGACTCCCGTTGAGCTGGGAAGTCGATTAAGAATCGAATCGTTTCATATTTATCCCCGCTTATCTCGTACGCTACGCATGGTAATCTTTTTTATCAAGGATGACCCGAGCTGGTCTGTCCATAACTGAAGAACGCGACCATGCATTCTAGGGAAATGGATAGCTTTTGTTGACAAGTGGGATTGACAAAGCGGTACACGGAGCAAATATGGGGCTCTTTTTAGAAAGCATGGAGGTTTCAAAAGAACTGTTTTTAAGAGAAACGAACTAAACCAGAGTAAACCAGAGAGGGGCAGTGATCATAGAACTCAGTGTAGTTTTTCCCCGTATCTCAAATGAACTCTTTCCTGAATCTGATGAAATAAAACCGCAATTTTACCCAGGACTTTTGTTTTCTGTGTGTTTAAATGCTCTTACAGTTAGATTTCGAGAAAAGGCCACACAATTTTGGTTTTTGCAAATGCTCAGGTTTCTGATTCCCAGCTTAGATCGAAACCCCTTGCTCGTTTCGTGCCCTAACCTGCAGCCATGGCAGATTGCTCAGATACCGATTTTTCTGGGAGAGGTTTTCTCGAGGTTAACCCAAATTCAAAAGTTAGGAGAATTCCGGAAATTGTCACAGAAAGGTTTCATTCTTGGAAATTTGTCTGCTTTAACTAACAATGAGAATCATATTTTAGATTAACCATTACAGAAAAGGACAATCGAGAAAACAAATATATTCTTCACTGTTCATCCAAAAGACAGACCGTAATAAAGATTTCAGTTCTATATGGCGGTCTAGAACCGTTTTGTTATACACGCCAAACCGTAAATTCCAATTCTATATATATCTATACTGAGAATGTTTAAATTAAAAATAGGAAAAAAAGATTCTTTCTTTCGTTATAGCAGTTTTATGCCTGCAGCAGTTTCTCCGAATTCTTAGTGTATCCATTGTTGTTTTTCGCCTACCATTTTTCCTGACTGGGCCTATTTTTGGGGGCGCTGTTAAAGAGAACACTCGCTCAAGTGAAGGGGAAACGTTATTTTGAACCCCACAGCTGAATTTTCACAGTCTTCACTCATCAAACAACGCAGTTTTGCTTTTGAATATAAATGTTTCAAGTTTCAAATCAATAAAAAACTTATCTGTCGTTTGGTTTCTTTCACGTCGAATCTTATCCTTCCTTCATCAGAAGATTTTTATCTTTCCTCGTCACTTTTTGCATAATATAAGATAATTTCTCAGACCTTACTTTGCTATCCTTTAGCAATTGATCGATAAATGTTTGTGTAAAATAGTCCAAGAATTTTTGCTTAATACAAAGGGGCGCTTATCCTAAAAAATGGTAATCAGCGACTCTTTGTACGAAAAGGACGTGGCAAAAATATTCACTTCATTCTAATTTTTAATTTTTATCATTTATAATTCTTTTCTAAGAAGTAACCACTTTGAAAAAGTATCAATTTGCCTGAGTCATAGTCTCCACCCTTTCTGTGCCACCCTAACTTTGAATTGCTTCTGACACCCCTGGCTGCATTGCAAATTCCGAGAGAGGAAATAGTTAGTTTTGGTTCAAACGATTTCTGTCCCATATGCAATGATCGGAATTCGTGACCTTACTGGAGATGTCTGTTTTGGATTGTACATAATTCCTCCTGGTTCAAAAATGTAAAAATAATACAACCCTGATCATGTTAGTCTAGCTGTATCCTTATTCCTGAATCAAGATTAGGGGGAAGTTTTCCCCTCCAAAACCCAAAGATTTAGAACTAGAAGAAAAAAAACAAGATAACCACTTCCGAAGCGAGGATACAGAGCAATAGATCTACAACATTATATCGGATCCACATATCTTGTTATTAACCACTTCTCGAGATCCATCATCTCTTACACAGCGCCTTCCTCTCCGATTTCTGTTTTAAGAATACGAAGGAAATGATAAGGCTGCCATGTTTCTTCGTTTATATGCATTCCAAGCATGAATCTTCTAAATCACTGACTCAGCAGCTTTTGACAGTCGAAAAAATTTGCGACTTGTTTTCATCTTTAGAAAATACGATCTTCCCCCCGGAAATCAGACGTTGTTTAATACGGGGTATTTGTCGTGAAGTAAAATCAATTTTAAGCCTTGAAAAAGCAAATTGATTTGAGAGAATCGTGCGGTCAGAATCGGCGTGGGAAAATGGTTCTTATCTGCGCGAGGGTGAACTTTTCTGTAAAAGATTAACTTTTGATCATATTGGTGTGTCCATGGCTCTAATGTTCTTTCCTGATTGATATTTTACAAAACCAACTTTGCCTAGACCGGAGGCTGCTCTACATGATTTGGCGAAATCACGGAAAGCAGGTTAACGTGTGGACGAACCACGAAAGTCGGCAATTAAATGTGTTCAGGATTGCCACAAACCTTACACATGGGTCAAAGATGTTATTTTGATTAACTTAGACAACCATGGTGTTGCTGTAAGCACTTTTAGTTGAGTGCAAATTAGTTTTTTTAAAGAAATCTGCTTGCTCTTCCTCTGTCAAGACAAATGGAAAACGTAAGCATGACCCTGTTTATATAGTTCGTCAATCGGTCAGCGACGAAAATTGTCTGACTGGATTACAGTTGCACATATGAAATGACGTCACCACAAAATGATACACATACAATATTCAAGGCTTCTTGGAATTGTAACCAGTATCTTTTCAATCATTGTATCAGTTCAGGGTAGAAAACTATCGTAAAGGCATACAATGTATTTGGAAAAAACTTCTAGGATATTTGTTTATACATAGGCCTCTAAAGTTGGATAGCATCCTTATCTTTGTAAACAGTTTTTCTTCGGAAGGAAGGGAAAACTAATTTTTGAAAATACCCTGCTTTGTTGAAAAGAGCACTATCCTTTTAACGTACAATCTCCTTATTAAGCGCATTTGGCTTTTGTTCGTT
The DNA here is from genome assembly GCF_057945365.1 of Rhopilema esculentum. Classification (NCBI taxonomy): domain Eukaryota; kingdom Metazoa; phylum Cnidaria; class Scyphozoa; order Rhizostomeae; family Rhizostomatidae; genus Rhopilema; species Rhopilema esculentum. The sequence continues at coordinate 7,527,716 of NC_142821.1, forward strand.
ATGAAATGGAAAAGTATTTATAGAGCCTGGAACCAAACAAGGTTAACGAGACTAAGCAATGAATAAGAATCTGTGCGACTTTTTATAATAATAGATGATAACAAAAAATTATCCTTCCTTTTCCTATTTTTCCTTCTCATCCTCTCTGTTCGTGTGTTTTGTATCAGAAATTTCCGCAGCAAATTCCTTGTTTTGTTTTGTTTCTTTTCCTAGCAAGTTTCAGCTTGTCTAGTAAACTCTTATTGTTTATTTTGAGCTGCATTTGTAAACGACTGCTGTCGTATGAGAAACAAAAGCTGCTTATGTGTTGAAATGCTTTCAATCTAAAATATCATCAGTGGAAATATTACAATCAATGCCAAGGAAGAGGTTTAGTTTCAGTATCAAAATAAATACATTAAAATGAGGAATAGGCAAAATATATGCCATAAACACTATTCTATTTATACGTGTGAGTCTTGTGCAGCCAAGGAATGTATGAAAATAAAGGTGAGCTGGCACAAGCCCGTGTGGCTATACGGAAACGACGCCTGAAGAACACGTACATTATCGTCCGATTCGATTTACTGATTGAAGGTTCTCATAGAGGAAAAACTTTTGAAGACCCTTGAAGAAGGCCATAGAAAGGCATTAAATAGTCTAGAATAGCAGTTAGGGTTGCGTAGAAGTATTTGCTCTGAAAGGCCAGTTTCACATTATTGTCATATCGACACGAATAAAGCGAAAACTAGATAGAGCTAGGGTAGGGATGAATAGTTTCCATTGTCATACTACTTGCCAACGAAGATTTCACTGAAATTTTATTTTTGCAAGGAGACGCCAAAAGTAGTTGGTGCCTCATTTATCTTGTAAACATATGGTTGTAAAGTTGGGAGATCTTATAATAGATAGTGACAGTGCCGTCGCCTGACCTTCCAGACTAGGGGGTGTGGAGGGTCATCAATAGACACCCCCTACTCCCTCCCTCCGCTAGCTACACCCCTGGATAGTGAGAAAACTCCCAAGGAACCGATGGTCTTAATACGTAATAGTTTTCTTGGCTGGTTATTTTCTGTCTTTCTGTCTAGAAAAAAACAGAAAAGGGTTTTGTCGTGCAGGCATACTCGAAAGTGCTGAGTATGGATCTTGAATTCTTTCGAAGCTGGAATCAAGGCACACTGTTTTGGTAGATTAGAAATAATGGGGAAACAAATGTTTTCACCGCGTATCCCCTGTCAGTCACGTTTCTGCAGCACATGCTACCTAACATTAGAGCAGCTTGCCCTATCAGCGCTTTTTCAATATTGCAAAAGCTTTGGTACCCTAAACGTATTTTGTCTCGTACTTGGCTACTGTCACACTTGTTTATAACATTATTTGGTTTTAGTCTAATGGCTCGACTTCTTTCTTTATAGCTAGCGGTAGTCAGTTACCATGTCGCGACTATGCTGGCAATATTGTCAAAAGCGGGCAATCGCTCACTGTTGTGACAGCTGACAGCTGTTCCCATTGCACCTGCGCAGGAGGCAAGACCAGTCGATGCATTAATGTGAGGTGTATTAAACCAAAATGCGAAAATTACAGAACTGTGCCAGGAAAATGCTGCGAATACACCTGTCCTGATTGTAAGTATACACCTGTTTTAACTTTCGCTTTACATTCATTTTTATGCCAATTTTGTTCTGTCCTATTCCCACCTATTCAAAAAGTGATGATGTCAGCAAGAAGTCTCAAAACGGTGTTTACTTTCCCCTCAAATTGTTTGGATTTGAGTTCTTAACAGGATCGGAAAGAATTGTAATGTAACAAATTATTGCGAAATCGTTAGCGAAATGAATGAATCTTGAGAAGATAAACCTTAAAATGACCTGATTTTGAAATGGTTTGAACTATATGTTTCTATTTGAAAACTTGTTATCGCTGGAAATATTTTCGATGTTATTTCTTCTAATGCAATTTCTCTGTTTTAATTGATATTCAATCAAAAGAGTAAACGAATAGTGTCTCTTTTTTAATTTCAAAAATGTTCTTTGTTTTTCTAGCTTTGCCGATTTCCGACACAAAACAGTTGGCGGTCATACTATCTTTATCGATTGCTTTTTTAATAATTGTCATATTAATAATTGTTGTGTGGCGGAGAACGAGAAAATACAAAAGATATTCTGGCAATGTGGAAACTGAATGTGTACAAAATGAACAAGGTACGTTAGGGATATTTTCAAATTATTTATGCTTGCGTTTCTGCATTCATTTTGTAACTGACTGCCAAGTTTATAGGGCTTGGGTGGGAGCAAAATTCTGTTACTTCAGATGACTGGATCGCATTAATTTCAGCAAACAATAGTCGAAAATCTATTTGAACAGCTGTAGATAAATGGTAAACAAAGACGAGAAGACTGGATTCTCGATAATATGAGTGCATAATTATCATAATTGATATATGCAATGCATAATTTATATATGTGTTGGAAGCCAAGAACATAATAATTAGTCCGAAGTCAATGGCGTTTGATAATATGAACTTCCTTTTACGAAAATCATCACAGTTGAAAATTTTACAATGACTAGGACCGTTGACCGAGACTCTTCACTGCGTGGTAAAGACATTTTCGATGTCTCGTGGAAGTTGGAACTTATTTTTTCTGCATCCCATGCCTGCAAGTATGCATTTGTGACCTGGTTTACTTTGCCCCTAATTCTTTTAAATTCAACGTGACCAGTTCAGTTGATGTCTACAACGTTTCATAAATAATTAACATGTTTACTGCGAGTCTTTCGGTCGACTATCATATCGATTTTAGGTCATTCCGACGTCCCTAAACCATCACCTGTTTTACATGCCTTTTCTTTCTAAGCGTCTTCCTATAATGAATTAGCATTTGAAGTACGACTTTAGGCCACTGCATTAAGAACAGCGAATACATCATCAAACATCCTTTTTGTCTTCAAATGCGCCATAATGTTTTGTGATTGCTCCTTTACACTGTAGCTTTTACTCGTCGCCATCCTTTTTACCGAAAATAGTCTTCCCACGAATTTTAGAGGGATGACAGCTGTTTAAATGCAGCACACTAGAGCCGCGTATTATTCTTTAAGTGTTTTTAACTTTTATTTTCTTTAGAGACGCTTCAGTCTTCGATTTCTTACCTTGATGCATTTCCATCGAATTATTTTTGCTCAACAATCCTTTAGTAGGAGGGGCTGTTGCAGCCACCATTTTTAAATCTCACGTAGAATGTTTCTAGCTTTGATTCAAGCAACATATTCAATTGTAAGTGAAACAAATGGCCTTTGCGGTAGCCTGACTTCCATGACATGCAAGGACCCTTTACGCCGCTTAATTTGCAAAGTTCCCAAAAGGCGCTTTTCCCGATGAGGAAAACTAAATAGACGCGAATGCAACGCATGAATTTATGGAAATCATCTGCGCAAAACTGTCTGTTTGCTTCACGATTAACTTGTTTTATTCACTTGATAATCCAAATGACCTTGCAGATTTTGCAAGTCCTTTTCACAAGCGTGCTGTTCTTCAAATGTCAAATCAAATGCATTCAAATACCCCTAGAATCTTATTAGTTTTTCCGCGTGCTCGCTAGTTTCATAATGAAAGTTGTTGCGATCCAAAGCTCAAGCGAAGATTCTTCTGCGGTTAGCGTGCATTTGTCAAACTATATAACACCCGAATGTTGAATCGTGTGCTCCTTTAACTTCAAAGCTTTTAATCACAACGTATCAAGATCAGCAAAGAGAAATAAATCAATTTTTGAAACGGCCTCTACTGCACATAAACTCATAGTGAGGTTTTTTCGCTATCCAAAGCAACTTAGTGGAAATTTACGATTTTTTGACTGCGGCGTTGTTTTAGCGTATTGGCGAAATTAACGTAGCGTTTGCGCTTTATTGAACGTAATGCTGCAGAGAGAGAAGAATGGCACATGCTAGATTCAAAGAACATTTTTTTGGTCTGGCACTATTCCAACGGTTAAGAATCAGTTTAATGGTAATTAGATTTTCTGCTGTTTTGTTTTTGTTTTTTAGTTTTGAATCTTTTTTGTATCGAAAAGAAATCGATACTTTTTGTTTTAATAATTATGATCTCTGTAGATCGAATTTCATCGATTTGATGATTTGATATCTTTAGTTTTTCTGATCTTCGCCAAGCCTTTAATAATAGCGTTAAATTTTAATCTGCATATCATTATTTCTTCTATTATTACAAATTTAAGTGTCAAAGTAGATCCTCTTTAGGAGGTTGATATTTTATCTCTTAAACTTTGCTGTTTGCCAAGTATGTGTCTTAGAGAGAAATTTTCTTTCATAGATACAAATGACTCAATACCAAACAACCAAAGGCAGCAAGCAACGACGTCTACCAGCCATGCACAAAGGACCGCAGTTAACATGTCATCTATCGAACTACCCCCTTACGCACCCCCAAAGAATGCAGACCCGGAGACTATTACCCCTTGTGAACCGCCCCCTCCTTATACACCACAAGGAGTTTCATTTGTATGACGAATTCCAGAAGCTTGCTAATGTTATTAGAATTGAATAGATCAGAATCATAGCAAGCAAAAAGTTTCCGTTAATGAAACGGTAGTTGGACGTGTAGGAGCAATGATTTTGCGTTGCTTAAAACGCATGCAGAGGAAGGATATTCCACAATTATTTATTGATAAGTTGATGGTAAACCAGAGGACGAACTGAAAGTAACAGCAAAGATATGGCCTGTGGTGTCTTGATTTGTGTATAGACTTCGGTTAATGCTTCGTTTATGACAGCTCACTGGGACCCTACACAAAAACTCACAAAAGTTATTGCTAATCGAACATTTCATCGTTGCATGTCTCGCATACACCATGATAAAAGCACACTGGAACTTTTTCTAAAGTTTATCCTAGAGCTGACGCAAGCATGTCTTAGATTTTCAGTCACGTGTAAAGTATGGGGATTTCGGAAGAGAAATCTAAAGCGTTGTTCGTGTATCATTATGTTTTGTTTGTGATTGGTAAATGATTGGTAAATGATTAGACTGTTTGTTCTCACCCCGGTGCACTTGCTCAGGACAAAGTTTGATAAAAAGGATGGAATTACTTTGATCAACGGAATCAGTTTTGTGGAATTCGTCTTTCAGTAAGAAAGTAGAAGTCATAGTCAGAAGTAAATGAATGGAAAAACACTGCTTTCCTGCTCGAATAACGTTTTTACAGTGACTCTGTTTAGAGCTCGTTTTTGTATGGACACAAACTTGAATTCTGCACTTTTGTTGCTGGATTGATAGAGTAGTTTTGTATTGTAGCTGTGACGTCATTATCCCGTTTAAGCATTGCAGAGATATCTATGCATTTTCCCTTATTTAAACTCTCCTTGGTGAATAATTTTTCGTCCTCTGTAAACCATGAATTAGTAAAATTATCTTTATAAACTACCATATTCTGTTTACTATGGACGTCACACTTGCTACTACATCTATAAACTGCTAAAATTTGACGTGAATTTTGTCATCTTTTGCACTTAAAAAACCTTGATGTGTCCCAGAATCTGACGCATTCGAAATTTGGTCACAATGTGATTGTTTCTGCTAATGAAATTATCTTCCCACGAAGATAACTTTGATTTTACTTGACTATTCGATTAAGTTATCATATACGTAGAAACAATAACAAGATTGTTAACATCTATATTGACGATGTATGTAGCTAACATTTGTATATAAATTCTCATAAAACAATAAGCTCTAATCTAAATGGTGCTACCAATCGTTTGCAAGCATTTTTATTTGAAGTTTTCTGCTAGGTAAGAAGAGGTCTTTAGATTATTTCTGCTTTTCAACGAACCCTTTTATCTCGAAATAAGAGATGTCAGGTTGTCAGCATTCAAGATGCAAATTACAAAACCCTATTGCTTGCAGTTGGTAGAATTTCGAATTTCCCTTGGAGCCAATGTTGATTCAGTGAATTTTTTTAAAAATATATATTAACGCAGATGAGAATATTGTCTAAGTTGGTATACCAGTAGCATAACTTGTTTAATTGAAGTTCAGTTGAGTTAATTATCCAGCATATAATTTGACTCTTAATTTATGTTAATTTGCTCTGTAACGACAGAAGTAAGGAACTTGAACGGTCAAGTCTCAAAAAGAAAGAAATCTGGATGCTTTATGTGTTACTAATCAAATTTTCAAATTTCTTGCGAACCAGGGATACCCATGGCTCAAAGGAAGGGAGGAATGGCTGCTCCTAGTTCAGTTGTTGAGTTTCCATGATTTCTTTCTGTTTATAGTTAGAGAAGATTTTTCTTCCAAGCAACCTTAAACTCAAGCTCGCCAATTTTGGCAATCGAGAATCGACTATCTGCTAGAGTGGGTACCCTCTTTCATGTACACTGCTTCGCTACCGTTGCTTTTCAGTATCTGAAGCAAAATCTTTACTATCAAAGCATTCCTATTGTTGACTATCTTCAGTCTTTTCAAACAGAAAATTTAAAGCACCAAAACAAGTCCCGTACAACTACCATTCATTTTGAAACTCAATTCTTGAATATAACAAAGTCCTTAAAGCATTTTGAGATACGGCTTAAGCCCCAGAACTTTTATAGGTGAAGATTTAGCATTAACTATCGTTTATAATGCATCCATACAACAGTTTTCTCTTCAATTTAGTAACTCTAAATTATTGTTTCTTTCATCAATCTTGTTCCCAATATTAGGCATATCCTCATGTAATTTTTCACGCGTAGTTTAATCTGTAGAATATTGCTAACTTTTTTGTCAATGCAAAGATCAATCAAACAGAATGCTGTCTTGTTTCTCTTCAAAAATTAATCTGTCATCATTTCAAAACCTTTCAGACCGTTAATATCTTACTGTGGCGTTTCCAAAGTTCAATTCAACTATCGTAAATAAGCTCCAATTTGTTCATGCATCCCTAAGATTATACAATTCTACCTTAAGTCCTCTAAGTCCCCCGGGGGCTTAATCCGCAAAAAAATTTGGATAGGGGTTTATTCGGGGGCGGGGGGACTTTTTTGCAGGTGTGGGCTCATTTAGCAGCAGCCTAAAAGATTACCAGAGTAAATTTTCTCGCTCTATTTGTGGTTTGTTTGCATGCTTAAAAATGCAGATATACCGAGATTAGTCGCCTCGAGGCAATAGCGCATTGGGGCTTATTTGAGAGTGGGGACTTATTTCAAAAACATCTTTTAAGGCTTACTCGAAGACTTGCGGTATTGATCGAGAAAAAGTTTTCATTATAAATTAGTTGATTTGGGAACTACCTGGAAATGTGCTATCTATCATATATGTAATGTGCAGACCATGAACCGATGATATGATAAAGGTCCTTAGCTCAATTATGATTTCAGAGAGGTATATACCCGTACATTTTTCAAACATTCTCGAATAGAGTGGCTCAAAATGACGTCATTTGTTTTAACATGTTAAGAATATCGAATATATAACTGGTAAGACATGATAACCAACATGTAGAATGAGTCAAAGCTATCCAAATAGGCAAAGATATACCAGGTCAAGCTCCTTCTCGATCTTAAAAAATATCAATCAACTTAAAACAACAGTTATTTTCAAGCAAAACTTCTGTCACTGGGCAATTCATAATTGACTATGACCAAACCTTCTATATGACATCAACACATAGTAACTGTATTTTCCATCATAAGTAACTTTTTCCTTCGAAATTAGTCCCTTAAGGTTTTTCTTTGATTTTTACATCACTCAATAATTTGCTTTGATTATCGTAATTTTCCTTGGCTTGTAGACTTGCCAGTTTAGCTATATTGTAAAGTAGAATTTTTTTTATTAAAAATCCTATTCTAAATATATTGTCCTTCAAAACATTGTTTACAAACAGCGATATATTTTAATTACGTTTCATTAAGCAACTATAGGTTCATACAGATTTTTCCTATCTAGGAAACAGATCTTTTCGAAACCTAAGTTCCCTTGCTTATTTGCCGGATCATTCATTTTTAAGATGACAAATTGATCCTCCATCAAATATCCTTTTCCACGAGGCTGCATTCTTTATATAAGATTTCCCAAAGAAATTTCTCAATCGAAAATACTGTTTTTTATTTATTTTTCCCTATCATTATCTGTTATAATTTCTAACGGTTTTAACAAAAGCAATGAATCTGGGCACAATGTATGTTCTCTCCAATCTCCATCCTTCCTTCTTCACCCTAAAAATTCTATAAGAAATCCAAATCAACATTTATTAGAAAAAATCAGTCACGTTGATACCGACTTCCCAAGAAATTCATGACTATAAGCAAAATGTTTTGACAAGATTTCTACTTTTTCAAAGCCAATTGACTTCCATTTTTACCAATAATGTGTTTAAAAAATTCATCATTTAAGAGATACACTACTTACTGAATTGCAAATGATAGTATTCGATGTTTAAACTCATTCCTATTCCTCATTTGTAGGTGTATAGCTTCAATGGAAATTCTCAGTTTTTTCAAGCATACAAGCTTGCAACTTTACCAGGCGAGATAATTGAAAAAAATCTTTTTCCAGTGAAAAAGCAACTGGTTTTTGTAGGTCTACATATATAGCCTTGCCTTTTTAGCAAAAATATGTTGTGGATGAAATGCGCCATTCTTTCGGTGACAAGCACAAAGTTGATTGACAAATGGTGTTAATACCTTCTCCCTACCTACTAGTGAGGCATATTCAAGGTTTTGGTTGAGATAATTTTTGGAGAAATTTTGTGATTTTTGTAAGCCTATAGCCTTGCTTTTTTACCGAAAATATGGCGTGGATAAACTGTGTCATTTTTCGGTGACAAACAACAAGTTGATTGCGAAATTGTGTTAAAACCTTCTCTCTACCTACTAGTGAGGCATATTCAAGGTTTTGGTTGAGATCATTTTTTGCGAAATTTTGTGATTTTTGTAAGCCTATAGCCTTGCTTTTTTACCGAAAATATGGCGTGGATAAACTGTGTCATTTTTCGGTGACAAATAACAAGTTGATTGCGAAATTGTGTTAAAACCTTCTCTCTACCTACTAGTGAGGCATATTCAAGGTTTTGGTTGAGATAATTTTTTGCAAAATTTTGTGATTTTTGTAAGCCTATAGCCTTGCTTTTTTACTGAAAATATGACATGGATAAACTGTGTCATTTTTCGCTCAAAAGCAACAAGTTGATTGCGAAATTGTGTTAAAACCTTCTCTCTACCTACTAGTGAGGCACAATATAGGTTTTGGTTGAAATAATTTTTTGAGAAATTTTGTGATTTTTGTAAGCTTATAGCCTTGCTTTTTTACCAAAAATATGACGTGGATAAACTGTGTCATTTTTTGGTGAAAAGCAACAAGTTGATTGCCAATTGGTGTTAATACCTTCTCCCTACCTACTATTGAGGCACAATATGGGTTTTGGTTAAAATTTTTTTTTGAGAAATTTTGTGATTTTTGTAAGCCTATAGCCTTGCTTTTTTACCGAAAATATGGCGTGGATAAACTGTGTCATTTTTCGGTGACAAACAACAAGTTGATTGCGAAATTGTGTTAAAACCTTCTCTCTACCTACTAGTGAGGCATATTCAAGGTTTTGGTTGAAATAATTTTTTGCGAAATTTTGTGATTTTTGTAAGCCTATAGCCTTGCTTCTTTTCCGAAAATATGGCGTGGATAAACTGTGTCATTTTTCGGTGACAAACAACAAGTTGATTGCGAAATTGTGTTAAAACCTTCTCTCTACCTACTAGTGAGGCATATTCAAGGTTTTGGTTGAAATAATTTTTTGAGAAATTTTGTGATTTTTGTAAGCCTATAGCCTTGCTTTTTTACCGAAAATATGGCGTGGATAAACTGTGTCATTTTTCGGTGACAAACAACAAGTTGATTGCGAAATTGTGTTAAAACCTTCTCTCTACCTACTAGTGAGGCATATTCAAGGTTTTGGTTGAGATCATTTTTTGCGAAATTTTGTGATTTTTGTAAGCCTATAGCCTTGCTTTTTTACCGAAAATATGGCGTGGATAAACTGTGTCATTTTTCGGTGACAAACAACAAGTTGATTGCGAAATTGTGTTAAAACCTTCTCTCTACCTACTAGTGAGGCATATTCAAGGTTTTGGTTGAGATAATTTTTTGCGAAATTTTGTGATTTTTGTAAGCCTATAGCCTTGCTTTTTTACCGAAAATATGGCGTGGATAAACTGTGTCATTTTTCGGTGACAAACAACAAGTTGATTGCGAAATTGTGTTAAAACCTTCTCTCTACCTACTAGTGAGGCATATTCAAGGTTTTGGTTGAAATAATTTTTTGCGAAATTTTGTGATTTTTGTAAGCCTATAGCCTTGCTTCTTTTCCGAAAATATGGCGTGGATAAACTGTGTCATTTTTCGGTGACAAACAACAAGTTGATTGCGAAATTGTGTTAAAACCTTCTCTCTACCTACTAGTGAGGCATATTCAAGGTTTTGGTTGAAATAATTTTTTGAGAAATTTTGTGATTTTTGTAAGCCTATAGCCTTGCTTTTTTACCGAAAATATGGCGTGGATAAACTGTGTCATTTTTCGGTGACAAACAACAAGTTGATTGCGAAATTGTGTTAAAACCTTCTCTCTACCTACTAGTGAGGCATATTCAAGGTTTTGGTTGAGATCATTTTTTGCGAAATTTTGTGATTTTTGTAAGCCTATAGCCTTGCTTTTTTACCGAAAATATGGCGTGGATAAACTGTGTCATTTTTCGGTGACAAACAACAAGTTGATTGCGAAATTGTGTTAAAACCTTCTCTCTACCTACTAGTGAGGCATATTCAAGGTTTTGGTTGAAATAATTTTTTGAGAAATTTTGTGATTTTTGTAAGTCTATAGCCTTGCTTTTTTACTGAAAATATGACGTGGATAAACTGTGTCATTTTTCGGTGAAAAGCAACAAGTTGATGGCAAGATGGTGTTAATACCTTCTCCCTACCTACTAGTGAGGCATATTCAAGGTTTTGGTTGAAATAATTTTTTGCGAAATTTTGTGATTTTTGTAAGCCTATAGCCTTGCTTCTTTTCCGAAAATATGACGTCGATAAACTGTGTCATTTTTCGGTGAAAAGCAACAAGTTGATTGCCAGATGGTGTTAATACCTTCTCCCTACCTACTAGTGAGGCATATTCAAGGTTTTGGTTGAAATAATTTTTTGAGAAATTTTGTGATTTTTGTAAGCCTATAGCCTTGCTTTTTTCATGAAAATATGAGATGGATAAACTGTGTCATTTTTCGGTGAAAAGCAACAAGTTGATTGCCAGATGGTGTTAATACCTTCTCCCTACCTACTAGTGAGGCACAATATAGGTTTTGGTTAAATTGTTTTTTTGAGAAATTTTGTGATTTTTGTAAGCCTATAGCCTTGCTTTTTTCATGAAAATATGAGATGGATAAACTGTGTCATTTTTCGGTGAAAAGCAACAAGTTGATTGCCAGATGGTGTTAATACGTTCTCCCTACATATCAGTGAGGCATATTCAAGGTTTTGGTTGAAATAATTTTTTGAGAAATTTTGTGATTTTTGTAAGCCTATAGCCTTGCTTTTTTCATGAAAATATGAGATGGATAAACTGTGTCATTTTTCGGTGAAAAGCAACAAGTTGATTGCCAGATGGTGTTAATACCTTCTCCCTACCTACTAGCGAGGCACAATATAGGTTTTGGTTAAATTTTTTTTTTGAGAAATTTTGTGATTTTTGTAAGCCTATAGCCTTGCTTTTTTACCGAAAATATGGCCTGGATAAACGGTGTCATTTTTTCAGTCTTAAGCAACAAGTTGATTGCCAGATGGTGTTAATACGTTCTCCCTACCTACTAGTGAGGCACAATATAGGTTTTGGTTGAAATAATTTTTTGAGAAATTTTGTGATTTTTGTAAGCTTATAGCCTTGCTTTTTTACCAAAAATATGACGTGGATAAACTGTGTCATTTTTTGGTGAAAAGCAACAAGTTGATTGCCAATTGGTGTTAATACCTTCTCCCTACCTACTATTGAGGCACAATATGGGTTTTGGTTAAAATTTTTTTTTGAGAAATTTTGTGATTTTTGTAAGCCTATAGCCTTGCTTTTTTACCGAAAATATGGCGTGGATAAACTGTGTCATTTTTCGGTGACAAACAACAAGTTGATTGCGAAATTGTGTTAAAACCTTCTCTCTACCTACTAGTGAGGCATATTCAAGGTTTTGGTTGAGATAATTTTTTGCGAAATTTTGTGATTTTTGTAAGCCTATAGCCTTGCTTTTTTACCGAAAATATGGCGTGGATAAACTGTGTCATTTTTCGGTGACAAACAACAAGTTGATTGCGAAATTGTGTTAAAACCTTCTCTCTACCTACTAGTGAGGCATATTCAAGGTTTTGGTTGAAATAATTTTTTGCGAAATTTTGTGATTTTTGTAAGCCTATAGCCTTGCTTCTTTTCCGAAAATATGGCGTGGATAAACTGTGTCATTTTTCGGTGAAAAGCAACAAGTTGATTGCCAATTGGTGTTAATACCTTTTCCCTACCTACTAGTGAGGCATATTCAAGGTTTTGGTTGAAATAATTTTTTGCGAAATTTTGTGATTTTTGTAAGCCTATAGCCTTGCTTCTTTTCCGAAAATATGGCGTGGATAAACTGTGTCATTTTTCGGTGAAAAGCAACAAGTTGATTGCCAGATGGTGTTAATACGTTCTCCCTACCTACTAGCGAGGCATATTCAAGGTTTTGGTTGAAATAATTTTTTGAGAAATTTTGTGATTTTTGTAAGCCTATAGCCTTACTGAAAATATGGCGTGGATAAACTGTGTCATTTTTCGGTGACAAACAACAAGTTGATTGCGAAATTGTGTTAAAACCTTCTCTCTACCTACTAGTGAGGCATATTCAAGGTTTTGGTTGAGATCATTTTTTGCGAAATTTTGTGATTTTTGTAAGCCTATAGCCTTGCTTTTTTACCGAAAATATGGCGTGGATAAACTGTGTCATTTTTCGGTGACAAACAACAAGTTGATTGCGAAATTGTGTTAAAACCTTCTCTCTACCTACTAGTGAGGCATATTCAAGGTTTTGGTTGAAATAATTTTTTGAGAAATTTTGTGATTTTTGTAAGTCTATAGCCTTGCTTTTTTACTGAAAATATGACGTGGATAAACTGTGTCATTTTTCGGTGAAAAGCAACAAGTTGATTGCCAGATGGTGTTAATACCTTCTCCCTACCTACTAGTGAGGCATATTCAAGGTTTTGGTTGAAATAATTTTTTGAGAAATTTTGTGATTTTTGTAAGCCTATAGCATTGCTTTTTTACCGAAAATATGGCGTGGATAAACTGTGTCATTTTTTCGCTCAAAAGCAACAAGTTGATTGCCAGATGGTGTTAATACCTTCTCCCTACCTACTAGTGAGGCATATTCAAGGTTTTGGTTGAAATAATTTTTTGAGAAATTTTGTGATTTTTGTAAGCCTATAGCCTTGCTTTTTTACCGAAAATATGGCCTGGATAAACGGTGTCATTTTTCGGTCACAAGCAACAAGTTGATTGCCAATTGGTGTTAATACCTTCTCCCTACCTACTAGCGAGGCATATTCAAGGTTTTGGTTGAAATAATTTTTTGAGAAATTTTGTGATTTTTGTAAGCTTATAGCCTTGCTTTTTTACAAAAAAAAAGGCCTGGATAAACTGTGTCATTTTTTGGTGAAAAGCAACAAGTTGATTGCCAATTGGTGTTAATACCTTTTCCCTACCTACTAGTGAGGCATATTCAAGGTTTTGGTTGAAATAATTTTTTGAGAAATTTTGTGATTTTTGTAAGCTTATAGCATTGCTTTTTTACCGAAAATATGGCGTGGATAAACTGTGTCATTTTTCCGTGAAAAGCAACAAGTTGATTGCTAGATGGTGTTAATACGTTCTCCCTACCTACTAGTGAGGCATATTCAAGGTTTTGGTTAAAATAATTTTTTGAGAAATTTTGTGATTTTTGTAAGCCTATAGCCTTGCTTTTTTACCGAAAATATGGCGTGGATAAACTGTGTCATTTTTCCGTGAAAAGCAACAAGTTGATTGCGAAATTGTGTTAAAACCTTCTCTCTACCTACTAGTGAGGCATATTCAAGGTTTTGGTTAAAATAATTTTTTGAGAAATTTTGTGATTTTTGTAAGCCTATAGCCTTGCTTCTTTTCCGAAAATATGGCGTGGATAAACGGTGTCATTTTTCGGTGAAAAGCAACAAGTTGATTGCCAGATGGTGTTTATACTTTCTCCCTACCTACTAGTGAGGCATATTCAAGGTTTTGGTTGAAATAATTTTTTGAGAAATTTTGTGATTTTTGTAAGCTTATAGCCTTGCTTTTTTCATGAAAATATGAGATGGATAAACTGTGTCATTTTTCGGTGAAAAGCAACAAGTTGATTGCCAGATGGTGTTAATACGTTCTCCCTACCTACTAGTGAGGCACAATATAGGTTTTGGTTAAAATTTTTTTTTGAGAAATTTTGTGATTTTTGTAAGCCTATAGCCTTGCTTTTTTCATGAAAATATGAGATGGATAAACTGTGTCATTTTTTGGTGAAAAGCAACAAGTTTATTGCCAGATGGTGTTAATACGTTCTCCCTACCTACTAGTGAGGCACAATATAGGTTTTGGTTAAAATTTTTTTTTGAGAAATTTTGTGATTTTTGTAAGCCTATAGCCTTGCTTTTTTACCGAAAATATGGCCTGGATAAACGGTGTCATTTTTTCAGTCACAAGCAACAAGTTGATTGCCAGATGGTGTTAATACGTTCTCCCTACCTACTAGTGAGGCATATTCAAGGTTTTGGTTGAAATAATTTTTTGAGAAATTTTGTGATTTTTGTAAGCCTATAGCCTTGCTTTTTTACCGAAAATATGGCGTGGATAAACTGTGTCATTTTTCGGTGACAAACAACAAGTTGATTGCGAAATTGTGTTAAAACCTTCTCTCTACCTACTAGTGAGGCATATTCAAGGTTTTGGTTGAGATCATTTTTTGCGAAATTTTGTGATTTTTGTAAGCCTATAGCCTTGCTTTTTTACCGAAAATATGGCGTGGATAAACTGTGTCATTTTTCGGTGACAAACAACAAGTTGATTGCGAAATTGTGTTAAAACCTTCTCTCTACCTACTAGTGAGGCATATTCAAGGTTTTGGTTGAAATAATTTTTTGAGAAATTTTGTGATTTTTGTAAGTCTATAGCCTTGCTTTTTTACTGAAAATATGACGTGGATAAACTGTGTCATTTTTCGGTGAAAAGCAACAAGTTGATGGCAAGATGGTGTTAATACCTTCTCCCTACCTACTAGTGAGGCATATTCAAGGTTTTGGTTGAAATAATTTTTTGCGAAATTTTGTGATTTTTGTAAGCCTATAGCCTTGCTTCTTTTCCGAAAATATGACGTCGATAAACTGTGTCATTTTTCGGTGAAAAGCAACAAGTTGATTGCCAGATGGTGTTAATACCTTCTCCCTACCTACTAGTGAGGCATATTCAAGGTTTTGGTTGAAATAATTTTTTGAGAAATTTTGTGATTTTTGTAAGCCTATAGCCTTGCTTTTTTCATGAAAATATGAGATGGATAAACTGTGTCATTTTTCGGTGAAAAGCAACAAGTTGATTGCCAGATGGTGTTAATACGTTCTCCCTACCTACTAGTGAGGCATATTCAAGGTTTTGGTTAAAATAATTTTTTGAGAAATTTTGTGATTTTTGTAAGCCTATAGCCTTGCTTTTTTACCGAAAATATGGCGTGGATAAACTGTGTCATTTTTCGGTGACAAACAACAAGTTGATTGCGAAATTGTGTTAAAACCTTCTCTCTACCTACTAGTGAGGCATATTCAAGGTTTTGGTTGAGATCATTTTTTGCGAAATTTTGTGATTTTTGTAAGCCTATAGCCTTGCTTTTTTACCGAAAATATGGCGTGGATAAACTGTGTCATTTTTCGGTGACAAACAACAAGTTGATTGCGAAATTGTGTTAAAACCTTCTCTCTACCTACTAGTGAGGCATATTCAAGGTTTTGGTTGAGATAATTTTTTGCGAAATTTTGTGATTTTTGTAAGCCTATAGCCTTGCTTTTTTACCGAAAATATGGCGTGGATAAACTGTGTCATTTTTCGGTGAAAAGCAACAAGTTGATTGCCAATTGGTGTTAATACCTTCTCCCTACCTACTAGTGAGGCACAATATAGGTTTTGGTTAAATTGTTTTTTTGAGAAATTTTGTGATTTTTGTAAGCTTATAGCCTTGCTTTTTTCATGAAAATATGAGATGGATAAACTGTGTCATTTTTCGGTGAAAAGCAACAAGTTGATTGCCAGATGGTGTTAATACGTTCTCCCTACCTACTAGTGAGGCACAATATAGGTTTTGGTTGAAATAATTTTTTGAGAAATTTTGTGATTTTTGTAAGCTTATAGCCTTGCTTTTTTCATGAAAATATGAGATGGATAAACTGTGTCATTTTTTCGCTCAAAAGCAACAAGTTGATTGCGAAATTGTGTTAAAACCTTCTCTCTACCTACTAGTGAGGCATATTCAAGGTTTTGGTTGAAATAATTTTTTGAGAAATTTTGTGATTTTTGTAAGCCTATAGCCTTGCTTTTTTCATGAAAATATGAGATGGATAAACTGTGTCATTTTTCGGTGAAAAGCAACAAGTTGATTGCCAGATGGTGTTAATACCTTCTCCCTACCTACTAGTGAGGCACAATATAGGTTTTGGTTAAATTGTTTTTTTGAGAAATTTTGTGATTTTTGTAAGCCTATAGCCTTGCTTTTTTCATGAAAATATGAGATGGATAAACTGTGTCATTTTTCGGTGAAAAGCAACAAGTTGATTGCCAGATGGTGTTAATACGTTCTCCCTACATATCAGTGAGGCATATTCAAGGTTTTGGTTGAAATAATTTTTTGAGAAATTTTGTGATTTTTGTAAGCCTATAGCCTTGCTTTTTTCATGAAAATATGAGATGGATAAACTGTGTCATTTTTCGGTGAAAAGCAACAAGTTGATTGCCAGATGGTGTTAATACCTTCTCCCTACCTACTAGCGAGGCACAATATAGGTTTTGGTTAAATTTTTTTTTTGAGAAATTTTGTGATTTTTGTAAGCCTATAGCCTTGCTTTTTTACCGAAAATATGGCCTGGATAAACGGTGTCATTTTTTCAGTCTTAAGCAACAAGTTGATTGCCAGATGGTGTTAATACGTTCTCCCTACCTACTAGTGAGGCACAATATAGGTTTTGGTTGAAATAATTTTTTGAGAAATTTTGTGATTTTTGTAAGCTTATAGCCTTGCTTTTTTACCAAAAATATGACGTGGATAAACTGTGTCATTTTTTGGTGAAAAGCAACAAGTTGATTGCCAATTGGTGTTAATACCTTCTCCCTACCTACTATTGAGGCACAATATGGGTTTTGGTTAAAATTTTTTTTTGAGAAATTTTGTGATTTTTGTAAGCCTATAGCCTTGCTTTTTTACCGAAAATATGGCGTGGATAAACTGTGTCATTTTTCGGTGACAAACAACAAGTTGATTGCGAAATTGTGTTAAAACCTTCTCTCTACCTACTAGTGAGGCATATTCAAGGTTTTGGTTGAGATAATTTTTTGCGAAATTTTGTGATTTTTGTAAGCCTATAGCCTTGCTTTTTTACCGAAAATATGGCGTGGATAAACTGTGTCATTTTTCGGTGAAAAGCAACAAGTTGATTGCCAGATGGTGTTAATACCTTCTCCCTACCTACTAGCGAGGCACAATATAGGTTTTGGTTAAATTTTTTTTTTGAGAAATTTTGTGATTTTTGTAAGCCTATAGCCTTGCTTTTTTACCGAAAATATGGCCTGGATAAACGGTGTCATTTTTTCAGTCTTAAGCAACAAGTTGATTGCCAGATGGTGTTAATACGTTCTCCCTACCTACTAGTGAGGCACAATATAGGTTTTGGTTGAAATAATTTTTTGAGAAATTTTGTGATTTTTGTAAGCTTATAGCCTTGCTTTTTTACCAAAAATATGACGTGGATAAACTGTGTCATTTTTTGGTGAAAAGCAACAAGTTGATTGCCAATTGGTGTTAATACCTTCTCCCTACCTACTATTGAGGCACAATATGGGTTTTGGTTAAAATTTTTTTTTGAGAAATTTTGTGATTTTTGTAAGCCTATAGCCTTGCTTTTTTACCGAAAATATGGCGTGGATAAACTGTGTCATTTTTCGGTGACAAACAACAAGTTGATTGCGAAATTGTGTTAAAACCTTCTCTCTACCTACTAGTGAGGCATATTCAAGGTTTTGGTTGAGATAATTTTTTGCGAAATTTTGTGATTTTTGTAAGCCTATAGCCTTGCTTTTTTACCGAAAATATGGCGTGGATAAACTGTGTCATTTTTCGGTGACAAACAACAAGTTGATTGCGAAATTGTGTTAAAACCTTCTCTCTACCTACTAGTGAGGCATATTCAAGGTTTTGGTTGAAATAATTTTTTGCGAAATTTTGTGATTTTTGTAAGCCTATAGCCTTGCTTTTTTCATGAAAATATGAGATGGATAAACTGTGTCATTTTTCGGTGAAAAGCAACAAGTTGATTGCCAGATGGTGTTAATACGTTCTCCCTACCTACTAGCGAGGCATATTCAAGGTTTTGGTTGAAATAATTTTTTGAGAAATTTTGTGATTTTTGTAAGCCTATAGCCTTACTGAAAATATGGCGTGGATAAACTGTGTCATTTTTCGGTGACAAACAACAAGTTGATTGCGAAATTGTGTTAAAACCTTCTCTCTACCTACTAGTGAGGCATATTCAAGGTTTTGGTTGAGATCATTTTTTGCGAAATTTTGTGATTTTTGTAAGCCTATAGCCTTGCTTTTTTACCGAAAATATGGCGTGGATAAACTGTGTCATTTTTCGGTGACAAACAACAAGTTGATTGCGAAATTGTGTTAAAACCTTCTCTCTACCTACTAGTGAGGCATATTCAAGGTTTTGGTTGAAATAATTTTTTGAGAAATTTTGTGATTTTTGTAAGTCTATAGCCTTGCTTTTTTACTGAAAATATGACGTGGATAAACTGTGTCATTTTTCGGTGAAAAGCAACAAGTTGATTGCCAGATGGTGTTAATACCTTCTCCCTACCTACTAGTGAGGCATATTCAAGGTTTTGGTTGAAATAATTTTTTGAGAAATTTTGTGATTTTTGTAAGCCTATAGCATTGCTTTTTTACCGAAAATATGGCGTGGATAAACTGTGTCATTTTTTCGCTCAAAAGCAACAAGTTGATTGCCAGATGGTGTTAATACCTTCTCCCTACCTACTAGTGAGGCATATTCAAGGTTTTGGTTGAAATAATTTTTTGAGAAATTTTGTGATTTTTGTAAGCTTATAGCATTGCTTTTTTACCGAAAATATGGCGTGGATAAACTGTGTCATTTTTTCGCTCAAAAGCAACAAGTTGATTGCCAGATGGTGTTAATACCTTCTCCCTACCTACTAGTGAGGCATATTCAAGGTTTTGGTTGAAATAATTTTTTGAGAAATTTTGTGATTTTTGTAAGCTTATAGCCTTGCTTTTTTCATGAAAATATGAGATGGATAAACTGTGTCATTTTTCGGTGAAAAGCAACAAGTTGATTGCCAGATGGTGTTAATACCTTCTCCCTACCTACTAGTGAGGCATATTCAAGGTTTTGGTTAAAATAATTTTTTGAGAAATTTTGTGATTTTTGTAAGCCTATAGCCTTGCTTTTTTACCGAAAATATGACGTGGATAAACTGTGTCATTTTTTCGCTCAAAAGCAACGAGTTGATTGCCAGATGGTGTTAATACCTTCTCCCTACCTACTAGTGAGGCATATTCAAGGTTTTGGTTAAAATAATTTTTTGAGAAATTTTGTGATTTTTGTAAGCCTATAGCCTTGCTTTTTTACCGAAAATATGGCGTGGATAAACTGTGTCATTTTTCGGTGACAAACAACAAGTTGATTGCGAAATTGTGTTAAAACCTTCTCTCTTATTACTAGTGAGGCATATTCAAGGTTTTGGTTGAGATAATTTTTTGCGAAATTTTGTGATTTTTGTAAGCCTATAGCCTTGCTTCTTTTCCGAAAATATGGCCTGGATAAACGGTGTCATTTTTTCAGTCACAAGCAACAAGTTGATTGCCAGATGGTGTTAATACATTCTCTCTACCTACTAGCGGGGCATATTCAAGGTTTTGGTTGAAATAATTTTTTGAGAAATTTTGTGATTTTTGTAAGCTTATAGCCTTGCTTTTTTACCAAAAATATGACGTGGATAAACTGTGTCATTTTTTGGTGAAAAGCAACAAGTTGATTGCCAATTTGTGTTAATACCTTCTCCCTACCTACTATTGAGGCACAATATGGGTTTTGGTTAAAATTTTTTTTTGAGAAATTTGGTGATTTTTGTAAGCCTATAGCCTTGCTTTTTTACCAAAAATATGGCCGGGATAAACTGTGTCATTTTTTCACTCAAAAGCAACAAGTTGATTGCGAAATTGTGTTAAAACCTTCTCTCTACCTACTAGTGAGGCATATTCAAGGTTTTGGTTGAAATAATTTTTTGCGAAATTTTGTGATTTTTGTAAGCCTATAGCCTTGCTTTTTTACCGAAAATATGGCGTGGATAAACTGTGTCATTTTTTCGCTCAAAAGCAACAAGTTGATTGCCAGATGGTGTTAATACGTTCTCCCTACCTACTAGTGAGGCATATTCAAGGTTTTGGTTGAAATAATTTTTTGAGAAATTTTGTGATTTTTGTAAGCTTATAGCCTTGCTTTTTTACCAAAAATATGACGTGGATAAACTGTGTCATTTTTTGGTGAAAAGCAACAAGTTGATTGCCAATTGGTGTTAATACCTTTTCCCTACCTACTAGTGAGGCATATTCAAGGTTTTGGTTGAAATAATTTTTTGAGAAATTTTGTGATTTTTGTAAGCTTATAGCCTTGCTTTTTTACCAAAAATATGACGTGGATAAACTGTGTCATTTTTTGGTGAAAAGCAACAAGTTGATTGCCAATTGGTGTTAATACCTTTTCCCTACCTACTAGTGAGGCATATTCAAGGTTTTGGTTGAAATAATTTTTTGAGAATTTTTGTGATTTTTGTAAGCCTATAGCATTGCTTTTTTACCGAAAATATGACGTGGATAAACTGTGTCATTTTTCGGTGAAAAGCAACAAGTTGATTGCCAGATGGTGTTAATACCTTCTCCCTACCTACTAGTGAGGCATATTCAAGGTTTTGGTTGAAATAATTTTTTGAGAAATTTTGTGATTTTTGTAAGCTTATAGCCTTGCTTTTTTACCAAAAATATGACGTGGATAAACTGTGTCATTTTTTGGTGAAAAGCAACAAGTTGATTGCCAATTGGTGTTAATACCTTTTCCCTACCTACTAGTGAGGCATATTCAAGGTTTTGGTTGAAATAATTTTTTGAGAATTTTTGTGATTTTTGTAAGCCTATAGCATTGCTTTTTTACCGAAAATATGACGTGGATAAACTGTGTCATTTTTCGGTGAAAAGCAACAAGTTGATTGCCAGATGGTGTTAATACCTTCTCCCTACCTACTAGTGAGGCATATTCAAGGTTTTGGTTGAAATAATTTTTTGAGAAATTTTGTGATTTTTGTAAGCCTATAGCATTGCTTTTTTACCGAAAATATGACGTGGATAAACTGTGTCATTTTTTCGCTCAAAAGCAACAAGTTGATTGCCAGATGGTGTTAATACCTTCTCCCTACCTACTAGTGAGGCATATTCAAGGTTTTGGTTGAAATAATTTTTTGAGAAATTTTGTGATTTTTGTAAGCCTATAGCATTGCTTTTTTACCGAAAATATGACGTGGATAAACTGTGTCATTTTTTCGCTCAAAAGCAACAAGTTGATTGCCAGATGGTGTTAATACCTTCTCCCTACCTACTAGTGAGGCATATTCAAGGTTTTGGTTGAAATAATTTTTTGCGAAATTTTGTGATTTTTGTAAGCCTATAGCATTGCTTTTTTACCGAAAATATGACGTGGATAAACTGTGTCATTTTTTAACTCAAAAGCAACAAGTTGATTGCCAGATGGTATTAATACCTTCTCTCTACCTACTAGTGAGGCACAATATAGGTTTTGGTTGAAATAATTTTTTGAGAAATTTTGTGATTTTTGTAAGCCTATAGCATTGCTTTTTTACCGAAAATATGACGTGGATAAACTGTGTCATTTTTTAACTCAAAAGCAACAAGTTGATTGCCAGATGGTGTTAATACGTTCTCCCTACCTACTAGTGAGGCATATTCAAGGTTTTGGTTGAAATAATTTTTTGAGAAATTTTGTGATTTTTGTAAGCCTATAGCATTGCTTTTTTACCGAAAATATGACGTGGATAAACTGTGTCATTTTTTCGCTCAAAAGCAACAAGTTGATTGCCAGATGGTGTTAATACCTTCTCCCTACCTACTAGTGAGGCATATTCAAGGTTTTGGTTGAAATAATTTTTTGCGAAATTTTGTGATTTTTCTAAGCCTATAGCCTTGCTTTTTTACCGAAAATATGGCGTGGATAAACTGTGTCATTTTTTAACTCAAAAGCAACAAGTTGATTGCCAGATGGTGTTAATACGTTCTCCCTACCTACTAGTGAGGCATATTCAAGGTTTTGGTTGAAATAATTTTTTGAGAAATTTTGTGATTTTTGTAAGCCTATAGCATTGCTTTTTTACCGAAAATATGGCGTGGATAAACGGTGTCATTTTTTCAGTCACAAGCAACAAGTTGATTGCCAGATGGTGTTAATACGTTCTCCCTACCTACTAGTGAGGCATATTCAAGGTTTTGGTTGAAATAATTTTTTGAGAAATTTTGTGATTTTTGTAAGCCTATAGCATTGCTTTTTTACCGAAAATATGACGTGGATAAACTGTGTCATTTTTTCGCTCAAAAGCAACAAGTTGATTGCCAGATGGTGTTAATACCTTCTCCCTACCTACTAGTGAGGCATATTCAAGGTTTTGGTTGAAATAATTTTTTGCGAAATTTTGTGATTTTTGTAAGCCTATAGCCTTGCTTTTTTACCGAAAATATGGCGTGGATAAACTGTGTCATTTTTCGGTGACAAACAACAAGTTGATTGCGAAATTGTGTTAAAACCTTCTCTCTACCTACTAGTGAGGCATATTCAAGGTTTTGGTTGAAATATTTTTTTGCGAAATTTTGTGATTTTTATAAGTCTATAGCCTTGCTTCTTTTCCGAAAATATGGCGTGGATAAACTGTGTCATTTTTTGGTGAAAAGCAACAAGTTGATTGCCAGATGGTGTTAATACGTTCTCCCTACCTACTAGTGAGGCACAATATAGGTTTTGGTTGAAATAATTTTTTGAGAAATTTTGTGATTTTTGTAAGCCTATAGCATTGCTTTTTTACCGAAAATATGACGTGGATAAACTGTGTCATTTTTTCGCTCAAAAGCAACAAGTTGATTGCGAAATTGTGTTAAAACCTTCTCTCTACCTACTAGTGAGGCATATTCAAGGTTTTGGTTGAAATATTTTTTTGCGAAATTTTGTGATTTTTATAAGTCTATAGCCTTGCTTCTTTTCCGAAAATATGGCCTGGATAAACGGTGTCATTTTTTCAGTCACAAGCAACAAGTTGATTGCCAATTGGTGTTAATACCTTCTCCCTACCTACTAGTGAGGCATATTCAAGGTTTTGGTTGAAATAATTTTTTGAGAAATTTTGTGATTTTTGTAAGCCTATAGCATTGCTTTTTTACCGAAAATATGGCGTGGATAAACTGTGTCATTTTTTCGCTCAAAAGCAACGAGTTGATTGCCAGATGGTGTTAATACCTTCTCCCTACCTACTAGTGAGGCACAATATAGGTTTTGGTTAAATTTTTTTTTTGAGAAATTTTGTGATTTTTGTAAGCCTATAGCATTGCTTTTTTACCGAAAATATGGCGTGGATAAACTGTGTCATTTTTTCGCTCAAAAGCAACAAGTTGATTGCTAGATGGTGTTAATACGTTCTCCCTACCTACTAGTGAGGCATATTCAAGGTTTTGGTTGAAATAATTTTTTGAGAAATTTTGTGATTTTTGTAAGCCTATAGCCTTGCTTTTTTCATGAAAATATGAGATGGATAAACTGTGTCATTTTTCGGTGAAAAGCAACAAGTTGATTGCCAGATGGTGTTAATACCTTCTCCCTACCTACTATTGAGGCACAATATAGGTTTTGGTTAAATTTTTTTTTTGAGAAATTTTGTGATTTTTGTAAGCCTATAGCCTTGCTTTTTTACCGAAAATATGGCGTGGATAAACTGTGTCATTTTTTAACTCAAAAGCAACAAGTTGATTGCCAGATGGTGTTAATACCTTCTCCCTACCTACTAGTGAGGCATATTCAAGGTTTTGGTTAAAATATTTTTTTGAGAAATCTTTTGATTTTTGTAAGCCTATAGCATTACTTTTTTATCGAAAATATGGCGTGGATAAACTGTGTCATTTTTTCGCTCAAAAGCAACAAGTTGATTGCCAGATGGTGTTAATACGTTCTCCCTACCTACTAGTGAGGCATATTCAAGGTTTTGGTTAAAATAATTTTTTGAGAAATTTTGTGATTTTTGTAAGCTTATAGCCTTGCTTTTTTACCGAAAATATGACGTCGATAAACTGTGTCATTTTTCGGTGACAAACAACAAGTTGATTGCTAGATGGTGTTAATACCTTCTCCCTACCTACTAGTGAGGCATATTCAAGGTTTTGGTTAAAATAATTTTTTGAGAAATTTTGTGATTTTTGTAAGCTTATAGCCTTGCTTTTTTACCGAAAATATGACGTCGATAAACTGTGTCATTTTTCGGTGACAAACAACAAGTTGATTGCTAGATGGTGTTAATACCTTCTCCCTACCTACTAGTGAGGCATATTCAAGGTTTTGGTTAAAATAATTTTTTGAGAAATTTTGTGATTTTTGTAAGCCTATAGCCTTGCCTTTTTACCAAAAATATGGCGTGGATAAACTGTGTCATTTTTTCAGTCAAAAGCAAAAAGTTGATTGCCACATGGTGTTAATACTTTCTCCCTACCTACAAATGAGGCACAATAGAGGATTTGGTTGAAATAATTTTTTGAGAAATTTTGTGATTTTTGTAAGTCTATAGCCTTGCTTTTTTACTGAAAATATGACAGGGATAAACTGTGTCATTTTTCGGTGAAAAGCAACAAGTTGATGGCCAGATGGTGTTAATACCTTCTCCCTACCTACTAGTGAGGCATATTCAAGGTTTTGGTTGAAATAATTTTTTGAGAAATTTTGTGATTTTTGTAAGACTATAGCATTGCTTTTTTACCGAAAATATGGCGTGGATAAACTGTGTCATTTTTCGGTGACAAACAACAAGTTGATTGCGAAATTGTGTTAAAACCTTCTCTCTACCTACTAGTGAGGCATATTCAAGGTTTTGGTTAAATTAATTTTTTGAGAAATTTTGTGATTTTTGTAAGCCTATAGCCTTGCTTTTTTACCGAAAATATGGCGTGGATAAACTGTGTCATTTTTCGGTGACAAACAACAAGTTGATTGCGAAATTGTGTCAAAACCTTCTCTCTACCTACTAGTGAGGCATATTCAAGGTTTTGGTTGAGATAATTTTTTGCGAAATTTTGTGATTTTTGTAAGCCTATAGCCTTGCTTCTTTTCCGAAAATATGGCCTGGATAAACGGTGTCATTTTTTCAGTCACAAGCAACAAGTTGATTGCCAGATGGTGTTAATACATTCTCTCTACCTACTAGCGAGGCATATTCAAGGTTTTGGTTGAAATAATTTTTTGAGAAATTTTGTGATTTTTGTAAGCTTATAGCCTTGCTTTTTTACCAAAAATATGACGTGGATAAACTGTGTCATTTTTTGGTGAAAAGCAACAAGTTGATTGCCAATTGGTGTTAATACCTTCTCCCTACCTACTATTGAGGCACAATATGGGTTTTGGTTAAAATTTTTTTTTGAGAAATTTTGTGATTTTTGTAAGCCTATAGCCTTGCTTTTTTACCGAAAATATGGCCGGGATAAACTGTGTCATTTTTCGGTCACAAGCAACAAGTTGATTGCCAATTGGTGTTAATACCTTCTCCCTACCTACTATTGAGGCACAATATGGGTTTTGGTTAAAATTTTTTTTTGAGAAATTTGGTGATTTTTGTAAGCCTATAGCCTTGCTTTTTTACCGAAAATATGGCCTGGATAAACTGTGTCATTTTTCGGTCACAAGCAACAAGTTGATTGCCAATTGGTGTTAATACCTTCTCCCTACCTACTATTGAGGCACAATATGGGTTTTGGTTAAAATTTTTTTTTGAGAAATTTGGTGATTTTTGTAAGCCTATAGCCTTGCTTTTTTACCAAAAATATGGCAAGGATAAACGGTGTCATTTTTCGGTGAAAAGCAACAAGTTGATTGCCAGATGGTGTTAATACGTTCTCCCTACCTACTAGTGAGGCATATTCAAGGTTTTGGTTGAAATAATTTTTTGAGAAGTTTTGTGATTTTTGTAAGCCTATAGCCTTGCTTTTTTACCGAAAATATGGCGTGGATAAACTGTGTCATTTTTTAACTCAAAAGCAGCAAGTTGATTGCCAGATGGTGTTAATACCTTCTCCCTACCTACTAGTGAGGCATATTCAAGGTTTTGGTTAAAATATTTTTTTGAGAAATTTTTTGATTTTTGTAAGCCTATAGCATTGCTTTTTTACCAAAAATATGGCGTGGATAAACTGTGTCATTTTTTCGCTCAAAAGCAACAAGTTGATTGCCAATTGGTGTTAAAACCTTCTCTCTACCTACTAGTGAGGCATATTCAAGGTTTTGGTTGAGATAATTTTTTGCAAAATTTTGTGATTTTTGTAAGCCTATAGCCTTGCTTTTTTACTGAAAATATGGCCTGGATAAACGGTGTCATTTTTTCAGTCACAAGCAACAAGTTGATTGCCAGATGGTGTTAATACGTTCTCCCTACCTACTAGTGAGGCATATTCAAGGTTTTGGTTGAAATAATTTTTTGAGAAATTTTGTGATTTTTGTAAGCTTATAGCCTTGCTTTTTTACCGAAAATATGGCCTGGATAAACGGTGTCATTTTTTCAGTCACAAGCAACAAGTTGATTGCCAATTGGTGTTAATACCTTCTCCCTACCTACTAGTGAGGCATATTCAAGGTTTTGGTTGAAATAATTTTTTGAGAAATTTTGTGATTTTTGTAAGCCTATAGCATTGCTTTTTTACCGAAAATATGGCGTGGATAAACTGTGTCATTTTTTCGCTCAAAAGCAACGAGTTGATTGCCAGATGGTGTTAATACCTTCTCCCTACCTACTAGTGAGGCACAATATAGGTTTTGGTTAAATTTTTTTTTTGAGAAATTTTGTGATTTTTGTAAGCCTATAGCATTGCTTTTTTACCGAAAATATGGCGTGGATAAACTGTGTCATTTTTTCGCTCAAAAGCAACAAGTTGATTGCCAGATGGTGTTAATACGTTCTCCCTACCTACTAGTGAGGCATATTCAAGGTTTTGGTTGAAATAATTTTTTGAGAAATTTTGTGATTTTTGTAAGCTTATAGCCTTGCTTTTTTACCAAAAATATGACGTGGATAAACTGTGTCATTTTTTAACTCAAAAGCAACAAGTTGATTGCCAGATGGTGTTAATACCTTCTCCCTACCTACTAGTGGGGCATATTCAAGGTTTTGGTTGAGATAATTTTTTGAGAAATTTTGTGATTTTTTTAAGCCTATAGCCTTGCTTTTTTACCGAAAATATGGCGTGGATAAACTGTGTCATTTTTTAACTCAAAAGCAACAAGTTGATTGCCAGATGGTGTTAATACCTTCTCCCTACCTACTAGTGAGGCATATTCAAGGTTTTGGTTAAAATATTTTTTTGAGAAATTTTTTGATTTTTGTAAGCCTATAGCATTGCTTTTTTACCAAAAATATGGCGTGGATAAACTGTGTCATTTTTTCAGTCAAAAGCAACAAGTTGATTGCCAGATGGTGTTAATAAGTTCTTCCTACCTTCTAGTGAGGCATATTCAAGGTTTTGGTTAAAATATTTTTTTGAGAAATTTTTTGATTTTTGTAAGCCTATAGCATTGCTTTTTTACCAAAAATATGGCGTGGATAAACTGTGTCATTTTTCGGTGAAAAGCAACAAGTTGATTGCCAGATGGTGTTAATACCTTCTCCCTACATATCAGTGAGGCATATTCAAGGTTTTGGTTGAAATAATTTTTTGAGAAATTTTTTGATTTTTGTAAGCCTATAGCATTGCTTTTTTACCGAAAATATGGCGTGGATAAACTGTGTCATTTTTTCGCTCAAAAGCAACAAGTTGATTGCCAGATGGTGTTAATACCTTCTCTCTACCTACTAGCGAGGCATATTCAAGGTTTTGGTTGAAATAATTTTTTGAGAAATTTTGTGATTTTTGTAAGCTTATAGCCTTGCTTTTTTACCAAAAATATGACGTGGATAAACTGTGTCATTTTTCGGTGAAAAGCAACAAGTTGATTGCCAGATGGTGTTAATACCTTCTCCCTACATATCAGTGAGGCATATTCAAGGTTTTGGTTGAAATAATTTTTTGAGAAATTTTTTGATTTTTGTAAGCCTATAGCATTGCTTTTTTACCGAAAATATGGCGTGGATAAACTGTCATTTTTTCGCTCAAAAGCAACAAGTTGATTGCCAGATGGTGTTAATACGTTCTCCCTACCTACTAGTGAGGCATATTCAAGGTTTTGGTTGAAATAATTTTTTGAGAAGTTTTGTGATTTTTGTAAGCCTATAGCCTTGCTTTTTTACCGAAAATATGGCGTGGATAAACTGTGTCATTTTTTAACTCAAAAGCAGCAAGTTGATTGCCAGATGGTGTTAATACCTTCTCCCTACCTACTAGTGAGGCATATTCAAGGTTTTGGTTAAAATATTTTTTTGAGAAATTTTTTGATTTTTGTAAGCCTATAGCATTGCTTTTTTACCAAAAATATGGCGTGGATAAACTGTGTCATTTTTTCGCTCAAAAGCAACAAGTTGATTGCCAATTGGTGTTAAAACCTTCTCTCTACCTACTAGTGAGGCATATTCAAGGTTTTGGTTGAGATAATTTTTTGCAAAATTTTGTGATTTTTGTAAGCCTATAGCCTTGCTTTTTTACTGAAAATATGACATGGATAAACTGTGTCATTTTTTCACTCAAAAGCAACAAGTTGATTGCCAGATGGTGTTAATACGTTCTCCCTACCTACTAGTGAGGCATATTCAAGGTTTTGGTTAAAATATTTTTTTGAGAAATTTTGTGATTTTTGTAAGTCTATAGCCTTGCTTTTTTACTGAAAATATGGCCTGGATAAACGGTGTCATTTTTTCAGTCACAAGCAACAAGTTGATTGCCAGATGGTGTTAATACGTTCTCCCTACCTACTAGTGAGGCATATTCAAGGTTTTGGTTGAAATAATTTTTTGAGAAATTTTGTGATTTTTGTAAGCTTATAGCCTTGCTTTTTTACCGAAAATATGGCCTGGATAAACGGTGTCATTTTTTCAGTCACAAGCAACAAGTTGATTGCCAATTGGTGTTAATACCTTCTCCCTACCTACTAGTGAGGCATATTCAAGGTTTTGGTTGAAATAATTTTTTGAGAAATTTTGTGATTTTTGTAAGCCTATAGCATTGCTTTTTTACCGAAAATATGGCGTGGATAAACTGTGTCATTTTTTCGCTCAAAAGCAACGAGTTGATTGCCAGATGGTGTTAATACCTTCTCCCTACCTACTAGTGAGGCACAATATAGGTTTTGGTTAAATTTTTTTTTTGAGAAATTTTGTGATTTTTGTAAGCCTATAGCATTGCTTTTTTACCGAAAATATGGCGTGGATAAACTGTGTCATTTTTTCGCTCAAAAGCAACAAGTTGATTGCCAGATGGTGTTAATACGTTCTCCCTACCTACTAGCGAGGCATATTCAAGGTTTTGGTTGAAATAATTTTTTGAGAAATTTTGTGATTTTTGTAAGCTTATAGCCTTGCTTTTTTACCAAAAATATGACGTGGATAAACTGTGTCATTTTTTAACTCAAAAGCAACAAGTTGATTGCCAGATGGTGTTAATACCTTCTCCCTACCTACTAGTGAGGCATATTCAAGGTTTTGGTTGAGATAATTTTTTGAGAAATTTTGTGATTTTTTTAAGCCTATAGCCTTGCTTTTTTACCGAAAATATGGCGTGGATAAACTGTGTCATTTTTTAACTCAAAAGCAACAAGTTGATTGCCAGATGGTGTTAATACCTTCTCCCTACCTACTAGTGAGGCATATTCAAGGTTTTGGTTAAAATATTTTTTTGAGAAATTTTTTGATTTTTGTAAGCCTATAGCATTGCTTTTTTACCAAAAATATGGCGTGGATAAACTGTGTCATTTTTTCAGTCAAAAGCAACAAGTTGATTGCCAGATGGTGTTAATAAGTTCTTCCTACCTTCTAGTGAGGCATATTCAAGGTTTTGGTTAAAATATTTTTTTGAGAAATTTTTTGATTTTTGTAAGCCTATAGCATTGCTTTTTTACCGAAAATATGGCGTGGATAAACTGTGTCATTTTTTGGTGAAAAGCAACAAGTTGATTGCCAGATGGTGTTAATACGTTCTCCCTACCTACTAGTGAGGCACAATATAGGTTTTGGTTGAAATAATTTTTTGAGAAATTTTGTGATTTTTGTAAGCTTATAGCCTTGCTTTTTTACCAAAAATATGACGTGGATAAACTGTGTCATTTTTCGGTGAAAAGCAACAAGTTGATTGCCAGATGGTGTTAATACCTTCTCCCTACATATCAGTGAGGCATATTCAAGGTTTTGGTTGAAATAATTTTTTGAGAAATTTTTTGATTTTTGTAAGCCTATAGCATTGCTTTTTTACCGAAAATATGGCGTGGATAAACTGTCATTTTTTCGCTCAAAAGCAACAAGTTGATTGCCAGATGGTGTTAATACCTTCTCTCTACCTACTAGTGAGGCATATTCAAGGTTTTGGTTGAAATAATTTTTTGAGAAATTTTGTGATTTTTGTAAGCTTATAGCCTTGCTTTTTTACCAAAAATATGACGTGGATAAACTGTGTCATTTTTTAACTCAAAAGCAACAAGTTGATTGCCAGATGGTATTAATACCTTCTCCCTACCTACAAATGAGGCACAATAGAGGATTTGGTTGAAATAATTTTTTGAGAAATTTTGTGATTTTTGTAAGTCTATAGCCTTGCTTTTTTACTGAAAATATGACATGGATAAACTGTGTCATTTTTCGGTGAAAAGCAACAAGTTGATTGCCAGATGGTGTTAATACGTTCTCCCTACCTACAAATGAGGCACAATAGAGGATTTGGTTGAAATAATTTTTTGAGAAATTTTGTGATTTTTGTAAGTCTATAGCCTTGCTTTTTTACTGAAAATATGACATGGATAAACTGTGTCATTTTTCGGTGAAAAGCAACAAGTTGATTGCCAGATGGTGTTAATACGTTCTCCCTACCTACTAGTGAGGCATATTCAAGGTTTTGGTTGAAATAATTTTTTGAGAAATTTTGTGATTTTTGTAAGCCTATAGCATTGCTTTTTTACCGAAAATATGGCGTGGATAAACTGTGTCATTTTTTCGCTCAAAAGCAACAAGTTGATTGCCAGATGGTGTTAATACGTTCTCCCTACCTACTAGTGAGGCATATTCAAGGTTTTGGTTGAAATAATTTTTTGAGAAATTTTGTGATTTTTGTAAGCTTATAGCCTTGCTTTTTTACTGAAAATATGACATGGATAAACTGTGTCATTTTTCGGTGAAAAGCAACAAGTTGATTGCCAGATGGTGTTAATACCTTCTCCCTACCTAGTAGTGAGGCATATTCAAGGTTTTGGTTGAAATAATTTTTTGAGAAATTTTGTGATTTTTGTAAGCTTATAGCCTTGCTTTTTTACCGAAAATATGGCGTGGATAAACTGTGTCATTTTTTCAGTCAAAAGCAAAAAGTTGATTGCCACATGGTGTTAATACCTTCTCCCTACCTACTAGTGAGGCATATTCAAGGTTTTGGTTAAAATATTTTTTTGAGAAATTTTTTGATTTTTGTAAGCCTATAGCATTGCTTTTTTACTGAAAATATGACATGGATAAACTGTGTCATTTTTCGGTGACAAACAACAAGTTGATTGCCAGATGGTTTTAATACTTTCTCCCTACCTACTATTGAGGCATATTCAAGGTTTAGGTTGAGATAATTTTTTGAGAAATTTTGTGATTTTTGTAAGCCTATAGCCTTGCTTTTTTACTGAAAATATGACATGGATAAACTGTGTCATTTTTCGGTGACAAACAACAAGTTGATTGCCAGATGGTGTTAATACTTTCTCCCTACCTACTATTGAGGCATATTCAAGGTTTTGGTTGAGATAATTTTTTAGAAATTTTGTGATTTTTTTAAGCTTATAGCCTTGCTTTTTTACTGAAAATATGACATGGATAAACTGTGTCATTTTTCGGTGACAAACAACAAGTTGATTGCCAGATGGTGTTAATACCTTCTCCCTACCTACTAGTGAGGCATATTCAAGGTTTTGGTTGAAATAATTTTTTGAGAAATTTTGTGATTTTTGTAAGCCTATAGCCTTGCCCTTTACCGAAAACATGTTTTAGACACCTTCGTTTTCTAGACCAAAAGCAACAATATGATTGCAATATGGTGCAAATATTTCCTCCCTTCCTTCCAGTGCTGTACGTTTCTGGTTTTATTATTAATGTTTTTGGACGAAATGTTCACTTTTTAAAGCTTGTCTTTTTACCATAACGTATAGTCTCATTATTATAACTTAGATATTTGTCAGGCAAACTGCAACAATCTGGATGCCTTTTGTTCAAGGAAATTCTATTAGAGAAGAATGTCACTTGGCAGTTGAAGGAATGTCACTCGACTATTCACTCGACAAATCGCTATTTTGACGGTTTTCTTCTAAGTAGTGATTTAAATTCAAGTTTTTAAGAAATACTTTTCTGGACAGAATGGCTAGCCTTGTTTTTTAGAGTCAGAGTTCATACTAATAACCGCACCAACCAATGTTGAAATGTTTTTGACCAAAATTGAGGAAACAGTTGACTGTCCATTTGTCAGTTAATTTTTGTGATTGTGATTCATGTCAGTTGGCACCATTGATATTTTCGTATTTATTTAAACTGCACAGGTAGATATTTTACCAAGGTAGATAGACTTTGTTGAAAACAAGGTTGAAAAATGTACATGCAAATTATTTAAGTCCATGTAAATTCACTGTGTTGAACTGCTTGTATTGAAATTTGCTATTAACGCGCGTTTTTTATATACGCTGACAGCATTAACAAGAACCAAAGTAATAATGTTGAAAGAAACTTGTTATAATAAGAATTTAGTAATAATGAAAAAAAGATATCAAAGCCTTTACCGCTACCAAAGAAAGCAACATTAATTTTAACACGAACTGCGAGTTTTCTGAAATTAAAATCTTCTTTATGGATACCGTTTCAGCACGAAAGTTGGCCAACTCTTTGTTCTAATGTATCTTAAGCTGTCAGGTACGAGATTTAGACAGTCCTCCAATTCTGACTACTGTAAATGAGTGCTTCATAAGCAGTTCAAAGTATTTTAAAGCCTCAGAATTATTCTATTTCACAAAATTAAAACGCCAATGACCAGGGATGTTATCAACTGGGTTCCATGGCAAATGCATACTAACTACGTAGATTTATACCAACTAGATGCCTATTATGTGCCATTTCTACATGCTTAGACCATATTGAGCCAATCATCAAGCTAAAGGCAACATTCTTGAGCTACAAAACACTATCAGAGTTGAATAATTAATAGAACAGATCAATCGTCACCTTGGTGTCAACTGAGACATGCGTTTGTAGTTCTTCTGCTATTTTCTTCATAACTTCAAGTTATAGCTTGGTGTTGACCTTCAAACTATGCAAACGTCAGTCCGTCAAACCTTGTTAAAGGCGGAATTGCACTGCCAAGCGATTTTATTAATGTCCTCAAAATTTGAGCATATTCACTAAACGATTTGACCATATTCACTAAACGATTTGACCATTTTCGAGTTGGAGAGACTATTCTAAATACTGTTTTTTTCTGACTGTGAAACTCGTTTCTACAAAATTATTTCATTCTCAACACATAATGAAGATTAGAATCGGCCGGGTAATTTGCTAAGCTCTATCACAAACTCTAACTTTGAAATCTTTCAATCACAAGTTTCCCATTGAAAGAGACTGAATCATAGAGTTTTTTTGCCAAGACATAAAGAGAAATTAAGGAAACATAACATCATTTCTGTTTTTGGTGAAATGATCGTATTTTAAGCAATGGAACAATTCAACACTTATCCTAAGTTTTTTAAAGAACTTTTTGTCAAAAACGTTGAGTAGGCGATCAAACGTTTTTATCAGGAACAAGACGCACGGGATATGTGCAGAACAAATGCAAAATTGCAGACGTTTTGCCACTTCATTCAAGGTGAGCAGGAATCAATGAAAGAATAAATTGCAGGTTCATAATTATATCGCATTCGTACAAAACATAGTACAAATTAAATTCAATCAAATTCGTTAACGACCATGTAAGTACAACAAGATCATTCACAAGCTGGAACTATAAATCAAACTCTAAACACTTCACTTCGGAACTAAATTACAAACTAAGGGCAATGAACTAAGATAGAGGAATGGAAGAATGTCGTGTCAAACAAAACTGATGGTGAATGCTGTTGAACTGTGGTGGTGTGTGAATACGGATAAACAGAAGACTATTGTATGGGACTTCTATATAGACAACTTACTGAATAAAGATGCTGTATAGATTATTTAGCTGAAGCAAAAGTCTCACACGGAGATCCCACGTCTATCTTCATTTCAAGGCAAGTTCAAGCTTGGTAAACAAACTAAATGTTAAGCATATGGGGGAAGGGGTACAGTATCCCAAAACGGAAATCGCTTACAGCCAGTATTAACTATATATTTGCCGCCTTCAAAGTGGAAAAATATTTGCGCATTACATCAGTGAGCTTGAAAATATTACATTAAAAAGAAAACACTCTTTGCCAACAATAACAAATACCCACGCGCTAGACGAATTCTTTCATGAAAAACACACAGAGGTAAAATTGTTACCAGATTCTTCTCGACGACTGGAATCAAGAGGCATCCGGCTTCGATCTA
This sequence comes from Rhopilema esculentum, assembly GCF_057945365.1. NCBI lineage: Eukaryota > Metazoa > Cnidaria > Scyphozoa > Rhizostomeae > Rhizostomatidae > Rhopilema > Rhopilema esculentum. Next base: position 7,563,040 of record NC_142821.1, read on the forward strand.
GAAAAAAGAAGTAACAATCAATTATGATTAACACAAGATCGAGGACTACAAGGAGTGGATTGCTAGAGAGAAGAAGGTTTTAGTTTACTTGAACTGGATCATCCAAGTGGAATGGGCAAACAGTTACAAAATGGAGGCAAAAATGTTTTTCATTAGAAAACTCAATCAATTCTATAAGGGGTTTCCCTCTTAATAGATTCAAATTTTATGTAAACCCGAGGTAATGAGTACGTGCGTAAGATGCAATAAGGTGAGGTGAAGACAACAATCAAGGTTTTTCAAGCTATCATTGAGATTACAACTCCATAAACAAAAATACCATCAAGCAACCAAAGAAATATTGACTATTTAGAAAGAGTGTCCACTAAACAAAGAGCATCAATTGAAATGCATAAAAACGTACTTGACAGGAGTAGCCTCTGGTGCTGCCCCGATTTTATTGATAACTCCTAAAATTTCTTTATCATAACTTTCTTCTGGTACCTACAACAAAAGTATAAAAAATCTCAATACCAAAATGCATCAAGATAATAAAAAATACATTATATTAATTAAAATTCTTTGTAACAAAGCAAAGGACATCGTTTTAAAAACATCACTATCAATGTCAAAATACAAAGTTCCGTCACATTATACAAAGCAAGAGAAAGGAAAAGGCTGCATTTAGACAGTAAGAGGCTGTGACAAAAGCTTTCAAAAAGAAGAAATGGGCCTTGCAACTCCTGAAACGCATTCAGTATCTTCTTAACAGCCAACAATTGCTGCCAAAACTACTCTGAACACCGTGCAATTGGCGTTGTATATCTGTAATTTTCATCTCTTTTCCGAATATTACTAATTCCCCTTTCATCCAAGAACAATTATGATAGTTGAAGCATATATTGTAAAAAGTCACACAAAAACTTTTTCAATCAGCTACTCTATCGTTTTAAATAAAAATTACATCTCTCTAGTGGGTATAGGGGGATGGCTTAATTTTCTCTTGAAAACCGACCTGAACGTTGAAAAAACTTTTGGCAGGGGGTTTATTTAGTTCTCAAGAAAATCCTCTCCAAGGGATTGGGAAAGAAACGCCTAAGAGGTTAAAGTGAATGAAAAAAAACTGTACCTTTGTGACAGAAGATTTTGGTGGTGTTATAGATCTGCCTCCACTCTTGCCCGAAATCTCATTAATCTGTGACAAATCAAGATTTTCTTATTTACAAGCATATTCCGAATAAACACCACAAAGGCAACAAAAATTGACAAGACAAGGAAAATATAGACACATTTCTTTGAGACAATAAGCGATAAAGAAAGAAATATACTGTATTGTAATGGAATGAAACATTTCTTATAAACATTAACAAGCATTCATCACCTGCAAAATGGACAATCTTAACGGGGAGGTTTGTAAAAAGTCTATGATATTTTATTTAAAGTTTACAATTGAGTGTCATGTTCTCGGATGATCTTACTGCATCAATGGCACTTCTCCAAAAAGTTCTTCCAGGACGTGAACAGTGGATAATTTTCTGAACAAAGCAGTATCTCAGAAAACGAGACCAACAATAAAGCCTAGGGAAAACTGGCTTTAAAATCTGGATTTCGAAACTAGCTTTTAGAACTGGCTTTTTAAAACTGGGCATTTCAGTATCGTAAATCTGAGACAAGAAGACTCATCTTAACCGCTCAATAACTGGCAGATGACTTTGGGACTTTTAACTATTCTACCGCAGGTTATCCATATATTTGCAATCAACTTAACAGAGGTATAAAAACAGCATAGTAAAACATAGCAATGTACCTCATATGAAAAAGAAGTGAAATCTGCCTACCGTTTTTTGCATCTTAACAGCCCTGTGTGTAGTTTGATTAAGAAATTCTGAGCTCTCTTTCGTCCTGGCATTTTCCTCGCCAAACAATTTCTTGTAGACATTATAGGTCGCCTTTTCACTAGTCACAGCTGCCCTGTAGTCACCAATGCAACACTGAGCTCTGGCAACCAAGTGGAAAACAGTTCCTGTCTGCAGACTCTCTGCGCCATAATATTTCAGATGTACGTTCAATGCACGTTCGAGGAATTTCAATGACAAATCGAATTCTCGCTGACTATGAAGCATTAAACCAATGTTTGTCTACGAGAAACAGAAACAAGTTTTACGATGAAGCTAAAATATAAAGGGATTCAGCTCTACTGAAAATGGTAGACAGAAAGTGGAGGAATAACACGTCAATCCCCTCCCCTCTCCCCCTCCTGGGTCATGAGTGAAATCAAAGCAGAAAGCGTCCATTATCGTTATGTCAAAATTTATAAGAAGGATAATATACAGAATCGACTTGAAAACTGGACATACTTACTAACATGATTAAAAATCAATAACTATTAACAACAACAAAAAAAGAATGCAAAACACTCTACAATTTTTAAAAGGACAAACACAAGCAGCCAGGTGGGACCTTAATACAATAATAACTAACATCAAAGGTGGCCAGATCTGGATGGCCTTCTCCATAAACCAACAGGGCCAAGTATCGTGCTCGGTACATGAGTTTCAAAGACGCATTGACAAGACCTCCTGTGTAGCAGTACAGCGCAAGATGAACCTGCAATGGAAAAAAATTAGAATTAACATTGTCCACAATATAAATATATTACAAAGATGCAGAATTTTCATAAAATACTGAAATAAAAAATGAGGAAGATGCTCTCGATGGTGAGGCATCAGGGAAATGCATCAACGTGCATCATTTAGAATGGTATTGAATCATAAGGATACCCAGTTAAAAATCTAAAAAAAATCAAGAAGGTTAGAGCATATTGAAAGAAACGCTAAAAGTGATTTACATAAACAGTTGAAAAAACAGCTGAGTGCAGGTGCATTCTAGATGCATTCGGCAAATTGATTATCACGGTTAACAGAAGACAACTGCGCTGTTCTTGCACTCCGTCATTAGAATAAAAAGAAATGACCAAAGTGAGCATGCTATTAAAACAACTGCAGTAACTGTCATGTGGGCCATTTCATATGAAGTTTTGCCATGGGCCGAAAGGTACTGCAACATCAAGAAAATGGAGCACTTAGCATTAAACAAGAATAGTAGGTGAATCATGTTGCTTGCTTAAAATCAGAAAAAATTCTTCACTTACATATGAATTGATTGTTTCTGGATGATCAATGCCATAAATTCTTTCGCAAACAACAACAGCCTTCCTTTGATATGATACTGCCTACAAACAGCATATTAACGCATATTAATTATCTAGCCAAAAATACAAGATAGATAAAATAAGGGAAGCAATTTAGATTACAAGGCAAAGGTTTCTAGAACGGCTCTAAAAAAGGGTTCTAAAGTCAGCATAGAAAATCTAATGAGGAAAATATCAAACAAGGCTCTTGAAATCACACTTAAATATATACACCAAAAATCTCGTTCACGAGGCAATCACATTGCAAAGGCGGTTTAAAAAAGAGTCTTTTTTCTTAAATACGAATTTCTCCTTGGCATGAAACGACACGTCATAGAAGCAATGACCGGTCGTGATTAACAAGGAATTTGATCTTTCCTCGCATTCTCGGCGTTTTCATAACCAAACAAATTAGCTTCGCGCCATTAGGTAACGAGGAAGATATACCTTAAAAAGTTAATCTACATTTCTGAACTATCATGGAGTTCTAAAGAAGGAAGTGATATTTAGGGACAATGAAAAAAAACACCCTTATTACTGACGACTTAATGCAATTTTCGTACTAACTAAAATCCTAAGTGCGTGAGGGATTGTAACCATTTACCAGGGAACCAGCCTATGCAATGCAATGCCATGCCACTGTTAAATGATTCCATTCGATTTTAAACCGTTGGGTGCAAAAATCGAACAGTCGAAAGCATAATTTTGAATTTTACTTTCCACAGTTGAAAGTGCTACCTTAATCAAGGTTTTTCGCGTAGAATTAAGGAATTTTCTCGCATAGGTTATGTATTTGCATTTAGACAAACTAGGGTCATCAAACTATATTGCTACATATTGTCAATGAATACAATCTCTTGAAATCTTGAGCCCGGTACACAAGGGCTTAAGTCAACTTGTCTAAACTTTGAACAAAATAGACGAGGAATTTGAGCATCCGAATGTCATGAAACTGCGAATTCACACGAGCATCTCTCACTGCAGTTCCAGATCCCACGTAGCGTAGATGAAATATAGATAGTGTAGACGAAATAGAGGTTTAAAACTCAAGGCATAACGATACAACGGACCCAACTATAAATCCATCCTAAAGTGCAAACCGAATGGAAAAGTTAAAAGCCACCCCTTCCCTAATTTCAGGTGAAACCTTCCTTAAACTTCTTTATCTTCAATGCAAAAAGTCAGCATGCAAAATGCTGGTGTAGAAAGTCTTCGATCAAGTATTTTGTATTGATGAATTGAATTTAAAAAAACCTCGAGAAGAAAGCAGCGATACCTTCATCGCATTCGGCAAAATATATGTATATTCTAGATAGGATGTCATTCTCCACTAGAACATGTCATAGGGCATTAAAATACTGTTAGAAAATATGTAGTAGCACTAACCTGTGGTACGTCATCAGCCAAGTAGTGGAGTCTGGCAATAGTTCTGGTAAGAGAAATGAAAAAGATTTTCAACCAGTGCCAATTTTAAAAATAAACATTCAAAAATAGACGCATTGCAAGTGACATATCACGCTTACTGGTTTGCTAATATTGATTGACAGGTGGCTTTAGCAACTTTTGTATTCGTCGACTGCCACGGAGGAGCAAATGCAAGGTTAACATAGATAACTATTTACTAAGAGTGTCTCCATGGCATGAAACGAACATTTGAATAAGACTCAAACGGCGTGATTTAACATGGAAATCTATATATCCTCAACTGGCTTCTTATGTTATAATTGTCAAAAACTGACTAAACATAAACCGAATATGAGGAAAGGTGTCGGTATGGCTAAAGATATATTCACACTATGTGGATGCTTTCTTTGTTATTGTGTGAATTTCAACGGGCAACGCGAACTGGTTTATAAAATCTTTGCGTGGTTCTTTCCTTACAAGCAAACTTACAAAACCACCGAGGAATCAATAGCAGTATTGCTGCATTTAGATCCCTTCATTGTTTAATTTTGATTTTCCCATTCCCACAAATCAAAATCGGGAGGCAAATGTTCACTGGCCGATGATGCATTCTAACATCACTCATTCGAAGCCATCTCCGGAAATCCACTTTTTATTTGTACTATGGTGAACAACCAGTTATATCTAAACGCGACCAATGCATTGAGCAAAGCTTTAGAAAATTCTACCTATATTTTATGGCACATTTGTCTCTCCTACACTCAACTAGCGCCATGATCCAAAAAAAAGACGTCATATCATAGAATATTTTTTAATAAAAAAAAATACGACTGATCTTAAGGGAGAAAATGATACTATCTCACAGATTTTAGCCTAAAAAGAGAGCCATTTAGTCTCCCATAACATTTGCATTTCTTCATATGGGAGAGGTTATGGCTGGTGTCAGTTAAGCAAGCCCCTGGTTGACTTGCGTTGAAAGCAAGAACAATGAATTAGCAAAGAATTTACTTAGAAACTTTTGTATTGCCTACCTGTAACATACTGCAATGTCACCATGTAGTGGACCGTAAACTTGATTGAAAATGTTCAGAGACTCTAACATGAGATCGTGAGCTTCACCAAATAATCCTGGAAAATATTAATGAAGTTAATACATAGAAATTGGAAACATAGTATGATTTGGTGGAAGCAAATGTCACTCGAAAAAAATCTCGTAACATTCTTAAAGTACGTACACTAAGAAGTGGGAAGGGGGTAGTTGTTCAACAAAAGTATACGATAATGAACGGGAGATGCGGTTTAAGAAAAAGTAAGTATGTTCTTTAGCATTCTGTGATATCAAGCTCAAATTAAAATTGCAAACAAAAGTCGCGATTTCGGGGCGTCAGAAATAGGGTAATAGGGGAGGGGGTGCAAATAGCCCACGATACGTCCCCGTAATGTCAGAATCTAGATGTTAAGGTGTTACTAGATACTCTCTTCAAATATTGCAGCCAAGAAAACAGCATTCATTAAAACCCCCGGCAAAAAAGTTTGATGCCACAAATTTTTTAGCGACGTGAATGATGTTCATTTCAATACCTGCTTGAAGCTTAGCTTGGGCAACTTCAAAGAGAGCATTGCCATCGTTGCCCTGTAAACAAATTCAACAGTAATTCAAATTACCGGTGCAATACAATTTTTATAAAGCAATCTATAGGTGCATCTGCAAGGTTAAAATAGATAAATATTGGATAATAGGAGTGTCTCCATGGCATGAAACGAACATTTGAAAAAGACTCAAACGGCGTGATTTAACATGGAAATCTATATATCCTCAACAGGCTTCTTATGTTATTATTGTCAAAAACTGACTAAACATAAAGCGCATGTGAGGAAGAGAGGTGCTATGGCTCAAGATGTCTACAAACAACCATGCCTTATCTTCATTGCCGTTGAACAGGAGCTGATATTCATCTAGATGCACGTGAGCGTTGACTGACGCTTCAATGTAGCAGGCAATAGCAAAACGAAATCATTGTGTTAACATAAATGAAGCAACTTAGGTTTGAAAAATGTAATGGATAAACATATGGTTAAAAGCTTTTGCATCTAATAATATAATTGCTTTGAAGTGTTAAAGGCTTTGAAGTATGAGAGAATAATAAAAAGAGTAAATACATATATATATATTTCAACTAAGTATAAGAAAGTTTGAGTTCTATTGGTAGCGAGCATTGATTGTCCTAGTTATTACAGCTTATTCACTGTGCTAACTTCTGCTTTAAATTCGAGGTGCACCCACCTGAGGCTCGACGTGCTTCACGACTGGGAAAATATTGAGAATATCTTCTTCACTGAATGCAGGGTGTTTCTTATTGTCCATATCGTAGTTACGAAGAAGAAGCTGTACACCTTTCAAATTAAGAAAAATAACATCAGCATGCATTGGACACCAATATTCATTTCTGACTAATATCTTCTTCCTTGCTTCTAACCAACAGCAAAAGTCTTCATATGACGCGAAGAAAAGAAAAGGCCCCGTGCTCACTCCAGAGATATGTGTTTTGAAAGTTTAGTTACTAAAGCAATAACCTGCATAATTTGAAAGTAATTAGTACCACATGCATAGGATCACATTTTTAAACACCATTTGCAAAGATTATCATAATGAAGTTTTTTACACCTATCTGTAAGGAAGCTCCAATGCCTGACTGGAGACTACCAATTAACTTTGAAGACAGTCGAAACAAACCTGATTTTCTGCACAATCCTCTCAACAGAGACAGCTTATGAATTTTGTAACTTTCTAGAACATCCTCAGGCTCACCACTGAAATCAAACGTCAAGTAAAAAAAATATGATTAAAGCAAATACTGGGAATATTCAAGAAATTTTAATATCAAAGTCTCTGATTCCTTGAGCGAAAAAATTGGGCTTGATTGGTTGGGCTTGATTGGTTGGGCTTTAGGCGATAAGAATTATATATTATAATGGAGAAACTTTGTCAATTATAAAGGCTCTTTCAGTCATTCTCAGAGGTATAGCCAGGTACAAGCTTCGAGAAATAAACAGAGGGCAGTTACCTTTCAAGTTTGAATCCAAAGTGATTTACAATTTCATCCCTGATCTCCTTCCACAAAATGGATGGCGTTAGATTAACCCACGCAACTACAATAATAAATTGGTTTATGTTAGAACCGACAGTGAAAATGAAACAGAATAGTACAAAATTTGCGAAGATAATAATATAAATAAAAAGAATGGCTTATCAAGGTCATTATATTTGAAATTATTCTTTTCCTGCTAGCAACAAGAATTACATTGGAGAAGCTTTAATCTCCGAAACTGTTGCTATTAGACATTTTTCAAGGGGACGAGAATGCTAATGAAAAGATGTCAAATTTAGAATAGTGTCCCAAGACTGCTGGCAGGCATCGTAGCTTTATAATGCAAAGTTCATGTTGGTTGAATATATCCGCTCGGCTACATCAATACTCTTTCGGCTGAATAATTGTTAATCAGGCCTTCAATTTGAAATTATCCAGCTTTAACTCACTTTGGTTATTTGAAGAATGTGCAGTCTTGCCCTTCTTCTTGTTTTTCTTCTTTTTTATTGTCTAGAAAGAAATTTGCAAATTCCGATGAAATCAAAGACCCTCCAAGCGCTAAATAAGGCTAACAAATATAAAACCGAACTATGCGAAGAGTTGGTCAAGAACTACTCACTTCCTCTGGTGGTAAGTGTGGCTGTGGTGTTGGAAAAGCACTCTGCAACAAACAGATACACATATATATATGATGCAAAGTCAAGAAATGAAACAAAAATGCTAGAAAAAGTGCAAGAAAACCAGGGCACGATGGCCAAGCAAGGGAAGAATCATGTAGCCATTTGTATATCAAGGGCAAGAAATGCCATTCAAATCTGATAGCAAAGAATCTAATGGAAAAATAGGCGAAGACAATGAAAGGTAAAAAATATAAGGAAATTACTACAACGATAATTAATAAATAGTTTGATACATACCAGGAAGCAGTTGAGAAAATGACAGACGGCTGCTGACAACGTTCGTAATGTTCCTAAAGAAAAAGGAGGATTCGAAATCTTTATAACAAATGCATAAATATATATTCATAGATTTCGAAAATTCACATAATTCCAAGTCTTGTTTCCTTCATTTAATCTTAGAATTTTTCAAGTCTTTTTGTCACTGGCATAGAAAATCCAGGGCAACCCACTGTAGCGATATTAAATAAACTCCAAGCTCAGGACTACGGTTGGTATCCTAAATATTTGACAAGGGATAAAATAAAGAAAATTAACCAAAGACAAAATATATAGCACATGCTGCAAAACTTCAAGTTTAACTGTCTTTTGTGAAGAATAGGGTTTCATAAAAATCACTGAGAAAGTCATTCACAAACCACGATGCAAATCAGGAGCAAAATGATAAATTTGCAGTGCGATAGCTTTCTATCCAAACAGAAACAATATTTTCATTTCAAGCTGAGGAAACAAAAAATTAAATCTGGGTTGTAATTATAAGTAAATACTTGGTGTTTTTTTAATCATGTTGTTTGGACGAATAAATGACAACTTACCACTTTGCAAACAAGATTTGATCTGCTTCTTAGCTGCACGAAGAATCATTTCACTGACAGCTATCCTCTGAAATAATAAAACAAAAAAATATAGTTACGGCGTTTTTAAGGCATATAAATCAATAGATGGTGGTCTTTCGAGCTTATAGGTAAATATCGATTGGAAAAACTGCAAATTTTCATGCAATTGTGCGAATGCTTAAGAATAAATAAAATAAAAATAATTAATTTTTCCCTAGTGCTTAACTGAATAGGTACAATTTAAAATGACTAAGGAATTTTCAATGATGCATAAATATATGAAAAGCTTACATGGACATGTTGTAAATCCTCCCTTAATGCACAGAGAGAAGCAACTTTGCCAAGATACCTCATATTAATACCTCTGTAACAAAAAGGATGTAAAGAATCAATAAGAACATCGAATTAAGTAAGATGTGACATCGATTTAGGTGAATCGGTAAGATGTGACACGAGGACTGCCTCGGGCAGTGGAGAGTTAAGGACAGTCTACACGCGGGTAAATGTGACAATGACGGAAAGAAGTATAAAACACGAAATAAAAACACAAAAAGCCAGTGTTTCTTCGAGTAAGGAATATTGATACAATTTGATACGAGATAGAACCAATTTAGCAAGTTTGATTTAGAGAAGACTGACTAGAGTTAGAAAAATGAGGAGTTATTGGAGATTAGAAATTAAATGAGGGATTTAGAAATTAAAGAGGACCAAACGTCTATCAAATATTCTGATCTATTTGCAAATAATTTAAGTCGCGACCACAATTAATTTTGCTAAAAAAACAAAAGAAATGGAACAAACAACAGCAGTGAAAAGAAATGTAAGGAACAAAGCTTAAATCGTACCTCGCATGCATTGCCTCAGTTAATGCCAATCCGTCCAGAGGAACAATCGTTAATGTGATAAAATCTTCAACCTAGAGTAACAACAGAGGCTATTTTCACCATCCTATTATCATGTAATATCATTACTTAAGTATGTACTATACAACATCAATTGTAAAAAATACATAAAATAAAGAGTTATTACACAATACTGAGAACATTTTACAACGATTTTCGGGTATAGTACAAAAAGAACGAGGGTTTAAGCAAACAAATTATCGTTAAAGCTATTATTATTATTTATAAAGATATTTCTTGAAATGCCTTTTTGATTAACATCAAGTGAATCGAAAAATTACTGAAAATACAACATAGCAAAGCAGTATAACGATATTTCATTTTATCTTTCTGGGTGGTATCATTAATCCACTTACCAGTTTTGGTACAACAGTTTCTGACAGAAACTTTGAAGCATCTTTAGCGAGTACTTTGTCTTTTTCCAAATTATTTTTCTAAGAAAAAGTCATTGGCTATAATTGCAAAATAGATGTGGAAGTTCAGTTCTTTATAATCATCCACGTTTAAAAATTTTGAACATCAACATACAGCAAAATATACATTAATGCTATCATTCATTTAAAATATTCAAAGCTCAAACATAAGAAACAAAATCATAGGAAATAAGGTTTCGTTTGAATTTGCAACGGTTTACGAATTGAGCAAGTCATTTACTTAAATATTAACCAGTTAGGTTAACAACAACAGAAAACTCCATTATACGTTACACAGCAGAAACTCCATTAACCAACCTCTGATTCAGCATGCTTTACCTCAGCAACAAAGACATCCGGGTTGAATTTGATATCAAATTCTAAGAAAGAGAGAGGCTAAATTGAAGTGACGATGCAGCTGTGATGCATTAATTAATCAGGCAGTAAAATCAACTTCCATATTTCAACTAACAGGATTCCAGTTACTGATTGCGATGGACGTAAATTAATAATTGTATGCTTTTACTGGATTGCATTGAGTACAATATTATTCTATGCCATAAGTAAACTTGAATTCCACGTTAAATGGATTGATCAACCGACTGATTCAAGTAACTGGTTGATTGATAAATGATTGCTTGGTTGATATATTGATAAACAAAGCAGGAAGATGATTGCTTTCAAGTGATAAAGGGCTAATGATATAGCAAACTTTTCAAGGGATAAAACACGAAAACAAACTATTCCTCGCTCAATTCTTATGAAGCCTTTTTTTGTTGCTGATCTACTACAATTTAGGGATACACGGAAACACAAATGACAAAATGCGATATCACATACCTTTGTCACTGAGAGATCCGATGGTGGCAGCAGCTGCCTTGACAGCCTGCATTGCAATTTCATCTGACAAAACAATAACAAAATTAAAAACTAGAAAAACCAGAAATACAATACACATGACATTATGACAACAAATATTTCAATCTTAACAACGACTTCATTCTAAGAATATTTAGTTTTACATTGAGAACTATAACGAGAACATTAAGAGCTTTTAATTTTTTACATTGAGAAGTATAATTTGAAAAATTCCAATGGCATTCCTTTCCAGCCACGAAAATTACGTATTTACAAATTTCCAGGATCAGGTCAAGGATTTTTAAGCACGCACCTCTTTCTTTCTGCTCCAATTTCTTTGCTTCTTCCAAATCTTTAGCTTCTTTTGTGAGCTCCTCGCCAAGTTTTTCTAAATCTTCTGCATTTCTAATTTCCAGCTGTTGGGTATTTTCAATTTCTTTTGGATCAATTTTCTTAATTTCTTCAGATTCCTTTTCGGTTGCTGCTTCTGCACCCTCAGTAGCTTTAGCCTCTTTGGTTTCTTCAGTGTCACCGTTTGATAAGGCTTCCTTCTAAAAAATCAAGGATCAGCTATTCATATATCTTTATCAATTCACTTCTGTATATATCTTCAAAACAAATTATGTCATTTATATGTTGTTGTTGTCTCCATAGACGAAATTACGTCACAGTAAACTTCATTATACATTTCATTCAGCTTGGCAATAAGCAACTTTTGTGAGCATCTTTGTTCTCAGCAGAAATTATCGGCTACATTCAAACCTATGATCATTGCTACAATTAAGAACATATTTAAGAGCACAAATCTAAAGAATTTTTAGGGCTTTTTGTAGAGAAGGTAACAGAAAAACCAAAACTTTATGGAAAGAGAAGCTTCCAAACGAACCTCTTTCTTGTCTTTGATAGCTCGTAGTTGCTGGCTGTATATTGCAATGAGCTTTAGGAAGAGCACGTATCGGAAGCTGCAAATAGCAGAAAAACATGCTCAACAGTAGCTCATAAAATAATGTGACAACTTTAGGTGACACTTTCAAACCTACATTAACTGAGACATCCGATTAACGGCAAACTCTAAAGAAGGAGATACAATTGTGAGACAGTGTCAGATCCCCACGGTTAACGGTCTAATGGTTGTCCGCTTTATGGAGACTCCGTTGTATATTGAGTTCTTTAATTACGACAAACAGTAGCTTGCAGCCGGCTAGAAAACTGTGGGATGAAGTAGATAAACTCGAGGAACTATAAATAGCATAAGGCAAAGATAATCAAATTCTCAGTCCTGATAAGAGATGCAATTCTCTTCGAATAGTCATGTATCATAAAAAAGAATGCTTTCCTTTTAAGTTTGCCTGTTGGTAAAATTTCTTCAAAAACTGTGTCTAGGAACAGCAAATTCATTTTCGTTTGGAATAGACAGTATTGGTAACAGACGCATATATTCAATTGATCTACAGAAAGGATTATTTGATCATGAATTTAGTAAAATAATCACACATTCAGTTAAAACTTACCCCACAAATGCATCTACAAGATTTTGTCGCAAAGTACAAAGTTCATGGGAATACAGAGCTGGAAATTCAAAAGTGAATTTCTTTTGCTCATCTTTTGGTGTCGTTGATTCTGTATTTGTTTGTTCCTCGTTAGACTTATTCATTTCTCCATTTTCTTTCTTTTCTTTTTCTTCTTCCTTTCCTGCAGCAGCATCCTTCTGACCATCTTCTTCAAGTTTGCCATTTGTAGATATTTGTTCTTCGTTTTCTTGTTCACTAACGGGTTCCTGTTTCACATCTTCCTCCTCTGATTTTTCAACTTTTTCAGTGTCGTTGGGACATTTTTCAGCATTTTCTTTCGCAGCTAAAACACAAGAGGAAATTAATCAAGGGTAGAAATCTCATAATCTAAGGAGTAGTGTAAAAATTCATGGTAAATCGACAAATGATTCACGAAAACTAATTTTGCACCTCAAGGAATGCACGACCCACTATAGAACACTAATTTTCACTTCAAAATTTTTTTAAAAACGACAATGATGGCTTAGGACTACACTCTTAGTGTGGCTCTTGCTTTAGGAATGTTTTCAAAATATAAAATCAGAAAAGGACAAAGTGAAAATATCAGGGTGTACAAGAAAAAATGCCTACCAATTAATAAGCATTATACCCTATAATGAGCGAATGCATACAGACTGTTCTTTGAATTTTCTCTCTCCGTTCTCTTCTTTAACAATTTATTTATTAATCTTTAGCAATATATATATACTAATATATATATTATAGTAAAAACCAAAACATTATCTGCAGGACTAAGACGAATACATACCTTGAATGAAATTGGTATCAGGTGGAAATGTCCTAAAAAGATCTAATATGTAATGACGGCCATCAGCTCCAATTATACCCTAAGGAAGAGAAAAAGCAAAGTCATTAAGAGCAGGAGAAGGTCTTCTAAAATACTTTAAAAAAATGGCTATCTAATCTTTGTCATAAGTAAAATACATGAAGTGAAACAGCTGCAAGAACTAAAAAGCATATTCAATTCAACTTTTCCATATAATGGAACCTACAAATAAAGCTAAATTTGCACTACAAGGACAAAACAGCCTACCTTGCATTCCATTGATGAACAGAGTTCAACTTCTTCGCCCTTCTCGCTGCAAACTCTATATCAAGAAGGCATGGAATAAAAACGGAGTTTGTACATAGAAGGAATCTATATATATTAGCGATATTTTTAACACTTCCTCCATGAACCTTTTCCAAAAGTCATTCCTTATTCACAGCATTTCGGGATCCGTACTCAAAACTATAAAATCCACACATGCCTTGAAGAAAACCAACAGCTGAAGTATCCGGGGAAGAAATGAGAAATACAACATTAAGACAACATTTTTGGGTGTTCCAAAAGATTTTTGGAGGCCTAGGAATGAACAGCATCGCTTGACCTGCTTCGGTAATTCAAAACTTGCTTCGACCCTGCGAAGAAACCGAACTTAAACAACAGAATTGACACAAAACAAGCTATTAAGGAGAAGCAGTCTGTGTGTTCTGCGGTGGAGTCACAACCACGGTTGATTGCGTTGTTGTGAATTTGAGCAGAGAAGCACTTTTCGGTGAAAACTAAAAGCATTTACAGAAAGACTATAAACACCAAAAGGAAGAACAAATTTCACCGAAACTAGCTTCAAATATCACTAGCAACTAAAAGTTTATAGACGGGCAATGAGAACATATCTACTAAGACAAACGTTTATTTGAACAGGGCATTAATCAAGCTCGATCTTACGTCATAGTTAACATAAAGCACATATATAAAGACTGTCTAAAAATGCATCAGTGATACTAAATGGATTCTGGAAAAATACGTACTTATGTGGTCGGGTACGTAGGGTTTCTCCTGCCTTCTTCAGCTAAAAATATGAAGATTGTCATCATTTTTCATACCCTTCTTCTAGAGAATTGATATGAAAGCATTTGTTTACACTCAGCCGTTGGGAGGCCACTTTTAACCCATGAAAAAGCAAGAGTTTCTTTAGGGTTTGAGACTAAATACTGAAGGTTGAACCAAAACTAGCATTTTATAATACAGTGAGACATTTCTGTGTATTATTGAAATTTTTTCCAAAAACAAAAAGGATAAACAACTTAACTTCCACAATGTTGTCATTAATCAACGAAAACTGGTATATGAATTATTGAACAAGCTAATATGAAAAGTTAAGCTAATATGAACCCACCAATTCCAAAAATTTCTCATTGCCTGACAATGATTTTCCACCGTCGATTGAACCATAAACAACGGAGTTCTCTTGTTCTCTCTGCAGTATACCTAAAATATATGAAATACGAATATCAAAAAACTTTGTGATTCCCTTATTAACACAAAACATTTAACCGAATCTCATAAGTTCATAAATTCAAGAACAAAAACTAAACTACAGTAATTCTATAGGGAAAGAATTTGTGTTCGTATACGTTTAACTGCATAATGTGAGGTATTTTGTGATGTTCTCTAAGATTATATAGCCTTTCGCTAGTTCGTCACTTCAATATAAAATTTTCAAATGCATTATCTGACAACAGAAACCAACTGAGAAACTTAGTCTTTTCAGTTGCATGTGATGTCATGACACCGTAGAAAAGTGTCCATAAAAAAGCCGTTGATGCAATACAGAAATATCATATAATTCTATGAACACATCGAGCTAAAACCCTTACCTGGTATGATTGACTGGGCAATCACTCGATACCCCCTGTAATCAATAATCACAGTCCCAAGGGTGTACAGACCCTACAACGAAACAACGGACTTTAGGACCTTAACTAGTACCACAAATTAACCTTTCAATAATACACAAAGTTTTATAAAAAAAGCTCCTAAAAAAATCCGTTACTAAAAAACCATTTTTGATCTATCTAATTTTAAAACACAAAGTGATCCTTTCTTCGAACAAATAACCTGCTATCTTTACATAAACTAAATGTTCAGTTACAGAAAACGCTGCCTGCATGAATCACTGTGGTGATCATTCAAGGATTGCAGCCTTGAAACAACAATAGTAGAATCACGCGTAACAGACTCTAGAAAAGGTTTTTTGTGGATCAATAACTAGACAACAAACTTGAACACAACAGTGCTGTCTGTGAAACTATTTTAGGCCCATAAAACTGTCTACTTCGGTGGAGTCACAACAACTTCGAAAAAGCGTTGTTATGAATTTGAGAAGTAGGTTAGTTTTTGGCTAGTGAATGGATCAGCTGTTAAAATATTCAACAGCTTCTGGGAAATGGCACCAGCCAAAATCAAATTGTTTGTGAACGTTTGTTGTAAATTCAAAGTCTGTGCATCCACAAAAAAGTAAACTTTACAAGTTAAATTATTGAAAAGCTTGAGCACACCTGACGTTTAGTGACACTACTTAGGCGCCTCTCTCTAGCTAGGTCTAAACGTTTCACTTGTGTCCAAAGGAAAAGCAAGTTAGTTTCAGACAGCGAGAGACTGTTTTCAAGTGACTAGAATAAAAAGTTAAAAATATAACTATTTTAAGCTAATCTGTATGTTTGAGTTTAATTACCTCGATGTCAAGTCGGTTGAATGCAACAACGCCACCAAGGTCACCACCCTGCGGAAGAGCAGATTTATCAATATATAGAAGGGCCAAGGATTTCTAATTTTTTCAACAACAGCAACGAGCAAAAGTATCAAATGGCATGAATACGAGATCACCACTTACCGCCGCGGCATAAGCAGCTGCATCCCCTGAAAGGCAAACAGAGGTTTTTATACCAGGCCAACTTCACATTGATAAATAGTTCACAGAACTTTCAGTCAATTAGTTATGATTCTAACGAAAGTCATAAGGAATGATTTTTATCAGGGTATATACAGTGGTACAGCCTGCATTCAAGGGGGGTGGGGGGGGAAGAGGGGGCCAGACATCGAGCAAAAAGCAAGCAATAGCAACAGGTAGAAAATTGTTCAATTTTGGGGGAATGGGGAGTCACTACCCTTGCTCCCCCCAGTTGAGGCACCCTATCTTTTAATAACAGCTTAGAACTACTTACAGCTTAGAAGACTGAAAGAACCCAAAAATAGCTAAAGTTTATGATGTTTTTTACCTAAATTTATTTAATTTCACAGCAAAATGAAAATTAGGTTTCTCAGGAAAATAAATACCTCCAAATCGTCTGTAATGATCTCTAGAGTCGCATGCAAAGCTAAAGAATATGTTGTTCCATATGTACATTCGCAGCCTGAATCGTAATAAAATCAGAACTTAATAAATTAAAATATAATTCTTAATTCGTAATATGCTTTCAACTCAAATGACTCACGCATAACACAAATAAAGTTAACGTGCAGATAGGAAGAAATGGGAACCTTTCCTCGGCACGATCACGGGGTCTCTAATGACTGCGTTCCGGTAAAAGACATACAGAGAATTGACGTACAGTTCAAACAATAAATTCGCTAATTCCTTTTTTTCTGACCTTAGGCGTGCTTAAAGTTTAAGAAGAAAGCTAATTGTGGGATAGGGCAAGCAGTATTAATTAGAAAATCAATGTAAGAAGAACGCAGTTGTCCGTGACATTAAGGTTCAATGATTAAAGCAAAATTGATCATACTTCTCATCTTCACCAGGATTAATTGCCATAACATTTCCATCAACAACAGCAACCGCACCCTTAGTCGCAGCAGCTACAAAGTCACTTGTTATCTGCGTAGAATGGGTGGCAAAAAATCGATAAGGAAGCAAAATGTCTACAGGGCTTCCAGCAACTGGAAGAGAGGTTGAGAAAGCATGGTACCAAGGTTTTTTACATGATAATGAATATAGGTACAAACTATATTGGAAATATTTTCCCTCGACCTACTAATAAAACTTGGGCTGAGGTTGATTCAACCTTGGAATATCAAATGTACATCAATCAAAACTATATGCAATATTGGTCTGCAACGATCAAGCCTTTTTTTCTAAGATCGGTATAGAAATACTTGCATCCTCGGATAGCAGATTTGTGGATAGCAGACTTTTCTAATTGAACATGGATACTTATCTGGTTTTGGTGTGATTAGGAATTTGCGCCCCAAGGAATTAGTCACTATCACTTTCAATTAAACTGTAATGAGAATAGAATGAAAAAAAATTAAACCTCAAACAAGATTGATCGAATAATCACCTTGTAAAGGGCACGATCTCTTAGGATCCGCTGGTGCGTCGATTTTCTTGGCAGCTCTTTCGCAGATTGCAGCTCTTCATTCCAGTCTCTCAACTGAAAAAGATGATATTTTTGGTCCAAACGGCTTTGCCCTCGCACTAGAGAAATTCTAACATAGCTCCGTCTGGGTTAGGGTTTTCAACCAAGGGCTTTCTACCAAAGGATGGAAAAATGGAAGGATTTTTCACGGCATTGATAAAGTTAGTACACAGTATCGGTCTATCTACCCCCAGTGTAAAAACAGTAGCCACTTTGCACATCAAAATGCTAAACTACAACTATAGAGTGCTTCTTACTACACTGGTTTTGACGTAGACTTATCACTTCACCGAAGACGTAATCAACCACTTGATTTTCCTGTTGAAAGGAGAATCGTGGAGTGATTCGAGTAAATGGAGGTATGGAAAAGGATCTAGTAACTGGGAACATCAAAAAAGTACAAGCTTGAATAGATGCGATTCTACTGCAAGAGCAAATCATGTAAGTTTGATTCACATACTTGACCAGGTATTTGCTCCTCGTATCCAATTCTCCCGGTAACAGCTAGGACAATAACGCATTCAGTAAAGTAATGCTCACACACAAATCAAAATAAGACAAGCATTTGGGAAATTCAATGCCCATCAATAAAAACGTTATCATCAAGTTGCATCTTAGTTTATGACTATCCAGAGGTGATTTTCAACCATCATTTCAACAGATGTAGAGAGATAGCACTGTGTCATGCCTTTAGAACTGTTGGGCGCATCAAGCGTGAAACTCTGAGCAGCAACTTTAAACCTTCCTTTTATATACAGCAAAATCATGTACAGCTTTGCCTACAGGGCACTGACCGGTAAACAGTAACTTTGATTTATAGATATATATACTTTGCATGTATACGACCGCTTGATTATCTTCATCAATCTAAAGGATTCTTTTAAAGAAAAGCGAACATTGCTTAAGATTTGATTAGAAAAGGTACATCTGTTATGATTTCTATCATATCTTTCAGCAACACTGCATTGTTATTGACAATAAATTGGGTCAAGAAATCGGATAGGAGGAAATCCAACAAGTTTTTGCGTAATTTTTCACTGAAAGTCACGACTAGGGTTTGTAAGTTAATAGAAAATCAGAAACACATACATGAATATGTCTTCCTACCTTCAGAAGATATCCCAAAAAACAAACTACTTCGCCAGCAAGCAGTCAGAAAAGTGATAAACTACCCCAATTTTTAGGTCTTCCCCAATCTCCCTACAATTTGTCTCCCCCACCCCTCGGTAGCCCCCCTTGCTTTAGTTGTCATGTCGAGCATCATGCTTTCAGGACACACCAACATTTCCTTTCAATCGCAGATATTTCATCCTTTTTGAAGTTATAATCATTGCCAAAAGTGGCTAGCCTATTAGTTTCTAACTAGTGAATTAAAAATAAGATACATCTATTCGCTGTAAACTTGCCACTTATATGAAGCTTTGATTTGATATCTTATATCATAAGCTTTGATGTTATCTGTCTTCACCATTCAGCACCGCACCAATATCTAATCTTCTCTGAAAAGTGCTTCACCACTATAAACAATTAAAAACTTTTGCAACTTGCAGATAGATCTCAGCAAAACAAATGTGGTTAACCTGCCTTACGTAAATCGGTTTGGATTTAAATATGATAGGATAAAGATCATTGAAAACAGCTCTCACTTACCGTCCTCGGCTCTGAATGGATCGGAAACATGCTCGAATAGTGGGGAAATCCATGGGTAGACTGAAGAGAACGGAAGAAATACTGTCACTAAAACTTAATTGTTTAAATTTCCACCAGAATTTCTTGCTTATTCTAAACAAACTATTCTTAATCAAACTAGTTTTGCATACAAAAGGTCTATCAAATTATCAAGAATCCTCTAAACCGTTCCCAGGAAAAATTATCACATTAAGTTTTTATCCAACATATAACATATATAAAAGATGGGTTAATTATGTGCAAGAGTAATCAAATTTGTATCTAAAAACGCAAAGTGGAGAAAAACTGTAGAAATTAGGACCACTTTTGATCTGTTTTATAAGATCAGTTGGCTAATGACACGTATATATATTGCAGGCTGAAGCAGAAAGACGAGTCAAAAAGTCATCTCTATCACACCTGACTTAAAATACCAGAGGTTTTCATTCTATACCTTTTCAGTAAATATATACACGTAAGAAATACCGGCTGCGAAATGTAACCCGCAGTCTTACTTAAGTATGACACAAAACACACAAGAACCCAAACAAGCAGCAAAAATACAACAGAAACTGAGCTATACCTTGATACGGGCATGGTACAACCTCAAGTGGATGTTTCTTTACACTGTAGAATTAAACATAATTTTTAATGATCCCAAATGGAAAACATAGTCTAAACAATAATTCAATGCTGTGTAAGAAGAACCAAAACTGATCATTGAATTAAGATGCATAACTTTTAATTCAAATTGCAGATAACCTTGCAAATATTACTGAATCTAAGACCATAAAAAATGTCTTTATAATATATATATAATGTATAATGTCTAAAATAAATGTAGTAAATCAAATTCTCTCAAAAACCATGGCAATAAAACAATATCAATAAAACGATAAAACACACAAAAACACCATCTCTTGAAAAGCCTATCACATGAAGCTAAATAAGGTTACTTTGAGGAAAATAGCTTCAAGGTTGATATAGAAACTAGCACAAGAAACTAACAAATTGACATTTTTTAGAAGTTAAAACTGTTACACATTGTAACCTGTAGCAGCAATAATATCACCCAAAAATAAGACTGAAAAATATAATATATACATATATTAAAATGTACATACCTCTGTCTTTGTAATGCTGAGAAATTCTTTTTAAATAATGGACTGACCTAAAAAAATATTATAGGATTGTGGTATAAAATCACACCCCAGCTTCCATCAATTTATGCTGATAAAAAAAATCCAGTTAATGTGTTGATTCATAGATGGGGGGAGGGAGAGCGGAGGTTGTAAAAAATGGGCCATCCCAGTTTCACGCTTAATGTAATCATGAGGCATTTGTTAAAATTCTATTTCTACTCCTTGATATAAGCTCAGAAACATGTGTTTTTTGTGTATAGAACACAACAGCTTATATTGCAGCCCTGAGTTTTACCCTTCTCTGAGTTTTACCCTATATGACTAATAAAACAGTGTTTTTCATTTATCAGAAATACTGAGCCTAGGGAGTAGCAATATTGTTTCTTTTCTTATCAATGTAATTCCAGTTGATTATAGAAAGAATACATGAAATTAGCCCTTGCAAAAGATTCTTACTTGGGAAAGAAGGCCAACCAAGGTCTGAGCTCTGCATGGTTCATTGTGAGGCTTAGGATCAAATTCAACATCTGTTGTTCTGAAAGGTAATTTTTCAAGAGATGAAATTAACAATTAACAAGTAAGAACAATATTCAATGGATTATGCAAATTTGTGCCACACAATTTAGTGAAGTGAGCTGGCCTTTTAAATAGTAAACATATACAATACCTGTTTATGTAAAACCCATTAGAAGAAGCTGTTATGCTATATTTATTTTCTTCCAGTGTCACAACATCCAGGTATAAAAGATCACCTAGAAACAAAACAAGCTACATTAAAATAAATCTTTCATTCTTTGAAGTTTTTTTTGATAATTTCTAAAATATTTTACTTTAGATTCATAGGCCAATAAAATAAAATACTTAATGTTAACTGACCTTTTGACATAATTTCAACATGGAAGCTCCTAATAAAAACGCTTTCTTACCAGCCAACTTTCTGGGACCTGGAGGTGGGTTCCAGCTTGAGTAGCGCAAATCTTTTAAGCATTGTTGTGCCTAAAATGTGAAATTGTATTATTATAGATTAAGAAAATTCTTTTCAAAAGGAAAAGAGGCTTAAGTATACAAGAAACATCATGAAAAACAACTTGAATACCAGCATAAAAGAATTACCTTGGGCTGATTGGATTCTGGAATCAATGGCTCTAATTCAGGGACGCTGCCAGTTTCTTCCAATACTGAACAACCAGGAGGAGTGCAATCCTCAGTTGGCAAATTTGAATCTTTGGATCCCTTCAGAATTTCATCTAAAGTGTTAAAGGCACTTTAATTAGAAAACTTTTACATTCCATAATCTTTTGCAAAACAGAAATGTCTTAAGGTGCCATATTTCAATTAATTTTTGTAAGAGCTATCTCCAATAAGAATAAATTAACATGTGATGGCATATTGAGCCTTGATACAAAGAGGAGGCAAAAGAAAACCTCAAAGCTCATTTGATGAATTATAGTTAATGTTACACCTTCCAATTGGTGCTTGTTCTATTTGGCATTCAGGGAAGAAACAAAATGAATAGAAGAATAGAGAGCAAAAATGAAGGGGCTATGGCAAGAAACAAGCCAATAAATTCCTTGATAACTTGTAAGGGCTGCATGGAGAGATGGCACAGAAACCCCAAACCAAGCCATTACTTTGCTGAATCATGGCAACATAGCTTAAGCCAACCAGTCTCCTTGCCGCTTGATTTTTCATAAATATTTACAGTTCACTCCAATACATGATGTATCAAACTTAATAACATGCAATTAGATAAATTTTCACCACATTCACCTTCTGGGTCAACACCAGCAATGGTAGTGCACAGAGACAATGAGAGGTTATCAGTTGCAGAAAATGAGCTTTGATACAGTGACGTGCTTAGAAGATCTCTTAGACGTCTGATGTGAATTCTTGCTTCCCTGACACTGTATGGTTCTAAAAATAGAATTCTCATTGTGTTACTGCAATGGCAGTTTAATGCAAATTATTAAGAGCTACATATTTGCTTTTTAATTTTAGCCCAGAGGCATGTTACAAAAACAAAGAGCTTCAAATGAGTAATACCCTTATTTGTCAAAATTCCTGTCAATTAGGCAAAATAACTTTCGCAGATACCACAATCTATCAATTCTTGTTTCTACACTGTTCCAAAATTTCTACTGCATGAAACATTATATCTAAGTATCTCTGTTCTATGGTATTATGCTACACTCAAAACACATACCATCTACAACTTTCACAACAGCATCTTCTTTCATGTCTTCAACTGTGTGTAGCTCAACAAAATCATCCAAGCGGTTTCCGTTGAGTTGTAAACTGAAACAGGTCCTGAAGCAGCTCTCTGGTCTGTCCAGAACTACCTGCCTGATCTCTTGCACAGTATCATGATTTGATATCTGAAAAAAGGAACAGCATATAATTAAAAATGATCAGTTAGATTCCCTTTCAGTCGTTGTTTTTAAGTTCCATCTACTTTTCAGTTGGATACTAATTTCATTTAAACACTATATCATGTTTGTCACCTGACAGATACATCACAAAATTTCCTTTCAAGATTTTTGATGATGCAGGGCAAAATATTGTTGCAGATAATTAATGGTATATTTGGCTTAATGTAAAACTCTTATCCTGTTGTAAAATCAATGACAATACTACTTCTGACCTTTAATCAAACAAACCTGCAATGTAGAAGGTTCACCAGCTCCTGGAATCATCAGCTTGATAGTGAAAATCTTCAGTGGAATGTCTGTAATAAAAAAAGTTTTTTATCAATTATTTTCTACAGAACAAAAAGAATCTCTTCAAGATGCTGGCTATCTTGAGTCATCCACCAAGGTGAGAGAATATAGATATAAATGACTGACAGAAACAAATGCAATGCTGTTGGAAGGGTGGGGAGATCAAAAACAGTGCTCTGTTAACTCCATTATAAAGTCTTGATGAGGAAAAAACATTGCTCTACTCCCTTTCCTTTGATGTTTCTTTTATCTGATGGGCTTCGAACATCAATAGAATATTGCTAACAACGCAAAAAAGTTATTCTACAATGGCTGGGTATTCAAACAACTGAAACAAACCTTCAGGATTTTCAGCATTAGTTTTCGCTTCTTCTGATTCTGTTTTTACTTCTCCATTTAAAGTCTCTAAATTTTCTTCCTGTTCCAGGGAATCTTCATGTCCATTCTCACCATTCTTAATTTCTATCCCATTTTCAGGTGTCTCTCCACTCATTTTTTGGTTCTCATCAGAATTTAAAACAACTTTTGAATCTTTTTTCACCTGGATACTGTTTGCATCATCAGAATCAAGAATACAGGGCATTTTCAAACACAACTAGAAACCTGCAATGACAAAAAATCAATAAATGTTTGGATAGCTAATTGCAACATCACAAATGGTTAAGATTATATCTTGTTGAAGGTTATATAGAATAGAATAACTTTATCAAAAGTTTTGCATGCAGGGCCTTTTCACTAAACTCCAAGCTACAAGTGGTTATTAATTTATCACTTCTATAAAAAATACTCAAATCTGACCCAAATGCAAGAGCTTCAATCATCCTGTTTTCAATGATCTCATCCTGATATATATTCATTAACACTGAAATCGTCACTAGCAAATTCTAAGCTTTATATATTAATTGACCATTTCTGAAAATTTGGGGCAAAAAACAAAAAGTGTCAAACTAAAACTTTACTCCTTTTAACAACTCTTCTAACTTCATTATTAAAAGGCTAGCAAAAAGCAAAACAACCCATTGCTCAGAGAACCTATGCAATCATGTATAACAAAAACACCTTTAGTGCAACTTTCAGTAAACTGAATACAAAAAAGGAAACAGCATAGCTGTATACATTATCTATGGGTGCTGGAAGGCATCAAAATGAGAGGGCATATTTAAACAAAGCATGTCAAGTGCATTTATTCCTATAGAACAATAAGAAAATGTCTTGTTATCAAAATACTGTTTACTTGTAACAATTACAACAATCTAAAGTAACCATCTGGTCTGCATATGGCACATACTTTGAGCAGAATAATGCATCAAGAGCCACAGCTGCTACTCATAGTTAGACTTAATGCACTCACAGTGCAGTTTCTCTTCAAACAATAACTATTTGCCTTATCTCTGAACAATAAACAGAACGGCTTCTTTAATGCTTCTTTTTTAAGGCCAACCAAACAAAAGATTTGATGCAGTTCAATGACTCCAATGAAATGATTAGCAAGATGATCAGTAATAGATAAAGGTGATCAGCTCTTAGGATAATTATTTTTGACAATTGCAACTAAGCACAGTATCAGAACATCAATTTTGCTAATTTCATAACTAAATAGATTAATAAGAAGTAACAAAAACATATCCAGAAAACATTTTCAGGTCATTGGGCAAACTTCACTGCATGGTGAGGAGTTCACCCTAAATATAGAGTGGCCAAATGATAAGGACACCATAATCAATTTTATAGAATTATGAATCATGACAACACTGAAAGAATATAACAGAGTAGTCTCACATTACATGTCCAAAACATCAAGCTCATGAACAATGAATCTTTCCTTACCACATATTTTAATTCTTATTATATTTGTAAAATTTACATACTAGTGTATCTTGTAAACATTTCCAATATCTGAATATGATTTGCTGTCAATCTGACATCCTGATAAAACAGGAAGAGACTGATTATGTGAGGGAGCCTAGACACACCAGGGTGCATTTCATGTAGGTAGGCCCGAATATGTCCGGCGTGGGCTAAGAAAAATGCCTTGGCGTAGAAAAAAAAAATTCTGTTTTTTAGCGTGTCAGCGACAGAAAACCCCGAATATCAATGACTTGTTTAGAATTATTGGCGTATCGTTGACAGAAAACGGCGTGACGGCGTGGCGCATCGCCGAGATATGATTTGATATGCTTAACTAATCTCCTCTGCGAGGTGTTTTCTTTGATTTCTATATTAGTTTCGTTATTCCGTGGTCCATGGTTCTGTGGTCCGTATTTCGACACAAAGAAGGAAAAATCATGTCAAGGAGCATGCTGAGTATTATATGCACCCTGGTGAGTCCATATAGATAAGGCGTTTCCCGACAGAAGTTGGGATGACACTTTCAAACGGAAGTACTGTCACAAAAAGGAAGTACTGTCACATTTTCGAACGTTTGTCATGTGGTCTCAATATTAAATGAAGAGGCAAAGCCAAGAACTTGCGTTCCGTTAGAATATTACATGGATTGAAATGGATATTGATGAAAACGGTAGGTTTTTAATTTTCCTGTGTATGTACTTGATTTTGCAAACTTTAAACAAGTGCAATAAGTGATAGATTCAAACAATCAAGAGGGGAGAAGTTGATGACTTAAAAGTACGTTCTTACGCTCGAGGGAGGGGCAACCTCCAAACCGTACAAAAGCAAACAGTAGGGAGGGAGATCCAAAATCGATGGATATTGAGCACAAGTACTGTTTGAATGGCCCCTAAGGCCAATTAATGTGGAGGGGGGCTTTAGATTTTTCTCTATTTTGCAATCATAATAAACGTTTCGGTTAATTTGGTTTCTTACACCTTCACTTCTATGCTTCTATGGCTTCTTAATCACGCACATTTTTGTAAGGAATGAAATGCTGGCTAAGCAAAGACTAATTTTGGTTTAATCTAATTAGCTCATATTATTTTTGAATTGCCCAAGAAAAAGAGGGATCGCTTTTAATGAATAGCGGGAATAAAATGAATAAAATATAACAATTAACGTTTTTCAGATAATCAACAGAAACAAAGTCGACAGCAAAGTATAGGAAAGAAACAAGTGATTTTGTCCTGGGCGAAAGGATGTGCAAGTAGTAGCAAAGAAGTTATCCC
The DNA here is from genome assembly GCF_057945365.1 of Rhopilema esculentum. Lineage (NCBI taxonomy): Eukaryota > Metazoa > Cnidaria > Scyphozoa > Rhizostomeae > Rhizostomatidae > Rhopilema > Rhopilema esculentum. The sequence continues at coordinate 7,589,789 of NC_142821.1, forward strand.
TGAAAAGAGACAAAAAATCTCGTCAGAAAAGGGCAGCTTTACTTGCTTGCAATGCTTTGAATTACACTTGAAAGGAAAAAGGGATGAAAGATATACATCTGTATGCAGAACAGATCATTCAACTGTTCAATGTCATAAAAATAGATGGCACAGCATTCCTGGATCGAAGTTATGCACAATTGTTCCAACAGCTGCAAAAGAAGTGAGTTCATTGAAGTTAAAATATGCAAAACAGAACGTATCAGAAGTCACTACACCTGAAGAAAGAAACACCAGTACAACTTCATCACAGATTATTTCAATAGACCCGGTACATAGCACTGCAGCAGCTCAAGGCAAAAACAATCTAGAATTAGCTACGCCAAGCTACGAAGAATACCTTGATGAACTTGAATCAAATACTGAAAGTGAGGAAAATAAATTCATGGAGGCCCTATCACCCATAGAGCCCCTGGAACCCCTGGAAGCATGCAGCAACGAGCCTCAGTTGATGACAGAATCAAGTGACAAAGAAACATTGGATGGGATAGAAATATCTGGAATGGACACTCAAAGTACACTTTTATCTTTTAGAACTGAAAAATTAGATGCAACAAAGAAGAACAGCACCGTAGACATGGATGCCATTATGACTGAGATAAATCAATTAAGTTTAAAGGTGGATGATATTGGAGCAAAGCACAGAAGCTTACAGCAGCTTGTTTTTGAAGACCCAGAGACTGGAAGGCAAGTTGCTGCAATGAAGAAAGCCAACAATATCAATGAATTAGTTGAGGCATCAAAGCCAATTCAGTGGTTCTATGATGAGAAAAGTGGTTGTGCAGTTCTGAGATGTTTGCCATGTTATGAGCTTCATCTGAAAGCTAAGCCAACATTAGCCGATTTAACTCCATTACAAGCACAGCGAATCCTTAATCCAAGAAGCAGTGGAACATTTGCAACTGGAATTTTCTTGAAAAAGGAAATCGCGAGTCTGTTAATCAAAGGTCATAATAGGACTTGGTACCGGGAAAAAAATATGCTAATTGACCACATGTGTATCATAGGAAACGGCTCAGAGACACATAAAATTGCCATGGAAGCATACAAGCAGGCTTTGAAATCCAATAATGAAAATGCAACAACTGCAACACATTTATTTAAAGCGGCTATAGTGGATTTGAAACTTGGTGCAGCAGCAAGAAACTTTGAAGTGTTAGTGTCTTTACTCGCAAATTGCTCTGTAAATGTTGGAAACATTGGGCATGGCAGGAATCTGTTTAATGACATACTGTACTGCCTGGAAAAGTCGATGAACAAGAAGACGGCAGAATTCCTTAATCAGCCACTCCCATCAACATTCCTTCCTCCACACTTTTGGGTTACCATTGATAAAGCTACACCAGCCAGAACAACAAACCAAGCAGTATTGGTTGTCGCCAGAGATAAGAATGGGATACCCTCCCCAATACCTGTTGCAGCTCCTGCCATTTATACAGAATTTACCGAAGCCTCATATGATATATTGGCATTAAAACTTCTGGAAGCAATTTCTGATAATTTCTCCCCCCAAATTCTGGAAAGGCTTTGTGGTGTGGCAGCTGATGGCCCTTATCAGGCTTCTGGATTCAGAAGTTCACTTTTTCGGCAACTGGAGATCCCAGAGCATGTAGACAAAGTGATCGCTCTCCCCATAACGTGGGATACAGCCCATGTTTTAAACCTTGCTGTTACCGAAGTAAGAGATGCTAACTCACCTGGTGGAGAACATTTCCGTAGATTTATCAAGAGATGTAATGTGTTCAATCATGTTTTGGCAAATGGAAAGGGGTTTGCCTTTTTGCAGATGGTGGACAGTACTGCGAGACGACCTGTGTCATATGCTACTCAGCGTTTCATGAGTTCATCGTATGAGCAGTGGCTCAAAATTGAACAGAGCTACCAATCGTACTGGCAGGCATTTGAATTGTTACATCCACGGAGGGATGAAGACGAAGAGTGGCAATACATGATTGCTGGAAGTGATTTTGTGGCAGATCTTTTATCCTTTTTGGATATCATGGATCCTATTATTGATCTGATGCTGAGAGCCCAATCACTTGACACTCCAATCTGGAAGCTACAAATGTGGTGGCCTAAAGTCAGAGAAATTCTGCTAAAAGCTGTAAAAGGGAACCCCCTGGTCTTTCCTAGACTGTCAAAAGTCGAACACTCTTTGATACCTGGCTTAAAATTCAAAGGAGTTGAATTACTTCAAGGTTGGCTCATAACGAAAGATAATAGAAAAAATGCAGATGGAAATTCTCGCTTTACGTGGCATTTGCGTGACAGTAAAGATATCGAAGAAGATCGCAAGAATTTGGCCAAAGAGCTATGTGAAGCTTTGAATATTAGAATTGAATCGCTTGCTGAAAAATCACCATCAACATTTGAAGTATTTGATGCGGCGAATCTTGTTAAGCTTCACTGTGGAAAAAGAGTTAATAAAGAAATAAAATATTTTGTAGATGAAGGTGAGTATGAAGTATATGGAGTGGAAGAATGTAAGCGCATATTAACAACGATTAGCGAGCTAAAACATGTGAAGGAATCAGGGATGAATTTCGATTCAAGAATGGCGTATCTTTACATGTCCAGAATAAAAAACGCTGTTAAAGCAGGCATCTGGAATGGCAAGTGCCCAGAATGGTTTATTATAAGCCAAAATAATGTTAATTTACATACTCAAAATGCAACACTTGAAGAGTTTGAAGAAGAAGAAAGCAATACATTAGATTGTCAGTTCAAAATGGTATTTTCAAATGGAAAAGTTATGAAAGTGCGCTTACATGAACAGCGAATGTACCAATCATTTTACAACAACGAAGAAATCTGTCACATTGCAAGTAAGCCATCTTGCGCTCTAATTGACATTCTTTTGGCTAAGGGAGGGCCTGGAGCAATAGCTGAAAGCTTTTACAGCTCAATGAGAAGGAAAAACAGTCAGGAGGGCAATCGAACGAAACACTGGTTAGAAGAACGAAGCTGCAATGGGCCTTGCCGTCACTTCAAAACTGCAAAAATATTATCAAGGATGGGATTAAAACTTACATTCAGGGAGATGATAAATTGCGGCCGCACCGACAGAACACGTTTTTTTCCAGTAGAAATAAGGATTATGTTGTATCAAAGGTAATTGATCGTATTGACAGTGATAAAGGCCGTTGTCCTTTCCTGTCTGATAATTGAAAGGTACTCTGGTATGAATAAGCTACGTACTAATATCTTATATTTCATTAACTCAACTGTTTTGTTTCTCTGTGAGATATGTTTGTGCATGAATGTATTGCCAAATCTTTGAAATTAATTGTTTGAAATCCAGGTTTTGTTCTTTTAATTTTTTATATAGCTAACTATTCTTTAAATCGTTTTCGTTAATTTATGAAATTTTAAGTGAAAATCTTGTTGTAGTTCTCTTGTCATTCCTCTCAAACCTTTATTATACGATTCTCAAAAAGAGGGTCACCAAAAATATTCGACCAGAAACGTTGGCTGTTGGCGTGCTGCTAGAAGCACCCTTTTTTAAGTCCACAAGACTTGGCGTAATTTATGAGTGCCAAAAAAAAGTGTCCGGCGTAGGATCAACATAGAATGCACCCTGGTAGACACATAAACAAGCCTGGTACAGGCAGGGCTAATGGAAACAGGGAAGGGGGTTTGGAGAGTTAAACCTCTATGATAAAATCCCAAAATATTGTCTTAAATATAGACTCAAATTCTTCTCGCCCCAACCCTATAAAAGTTCATTATGTTGATAGATGTGGCATAATTTCGTAGATAAGGCATAATTCTTTGATAATGTTGCCCTGTCACATGGGGCCTTCTGGTATGTAGCGTGCGTGATATGGCAACCAGGCCTCCAATGTCCACGTGGGCCTTGCAAAATTTTCGATCATTAATTCTGAGATAACTTTGTTACATAATTTGCTATTTTTTCCCTTCTCCGAAAAAAGTGCAAACACATGTAGAAAGCTCATTAAAACCAGTACATTATTTTCTTTCAGGGAAATTGCTCTCAAAACCAGAGGTAAGACGGCAAGGTTCTAAACGAACAAGACAACGGCCTCTTTTAAAACATTTGGGATTTAAAATATAGCATACGGTAAGGATGCAACTAATATGGAAAAAGAAACGCCTAGGCCCGGAAGATGTTACTATACTTTGCAAAAGTCATTGCATAACTGGCCTACACGGTTTGGAGTGCAAAGTTCAAAAACGTCCCAAAACAAGACATGTGGTGCATGACCGAGTTGAAAATGACGCAATACGAGCAACTCATCATATTTTTTGGTTGAACGATGGTAAACTTGTAATTATTTTTTGCTATGGTTTATAATAATTATAATTTTAATCAAGCAAATGAAATCATCTTCTTACAAATCATGGCACGCCTCAATCTGAGAGAGGGCCTTACATAATTATATTCAACCAGAGAAACTCCGATGTTCCATTTTATAACTAGAATTATTTGTTACAAGCGACAAAGTTAACTCGAAATATGAATTTGGTTGGAATACATTGGCGTTTGGATGGAAGATTCGAAGGTTACATACCTTACTAAGTCTAAAACCACGCTCACGCCACATACATTACACCAGAGGCCTTTATAGAACTAAATACTGAGCTTAATCGATGCTCAATCTTCACAGGTGACAGACTGTAATAAAAATTCACTTGGACGATCTTTCTTCACTCTACGTGTCAGAATATTGAATTGCAATCGCTCAGCCCAAAATGTTTGTAGGTTCTCCACATTTATCAAGTAGCAGGGTCAGTGTTCAGCTCAGCTTCTCACGTGTGCGCTGCAGTGACTAAAAACCATACCTGCTACGCACTCAACTCGCCTTTCCATTGGCTAGAAGCTTTGAAGTATGGTTATTGGGTAGGTTATGGTGTGTGTGTCACTCCTCCACAGTTTCCATGAAATTATCTAGATTTTTGCTTCCACCTTGACCGACCAGACTTCTCCATGGCAATACGGCGAATCAACAGGGCGCTTATTTTACTTATATTTTTGGGGCAAGTGCTTTCCACAGAAATGCGACCAAGAAATTCCCAGCTTCTTTTTCTAAGTAGCGATACTTAATCGAAGAAATTGAATACAAGCGGAACAAATTTCGTGACATGATTCTTGACCTATGTAATAAGGTCGGCAAGAAATGGAAACAAGGTTGGTTATCGGACATAAGTTGAAACATAGAGACAACTGTCAAATTTACCATCCGCAACCCTTACGTCATTCATATGGCCAAAGCCCATGGCCTTCACAATTAGGCTGCCAACTCATCTACCAAGGATAATACTCTTCGGTCAATCCCTATTATTCAGTAGTACACACTTTTTATATAAGCACCAGTTAACTTTTGCCAAGGCTAAATAGTCTCAAATTCTTAACGTTGTTCATATTTCAACATTGAATTTTCTATAATTACATACTATAGTGTTGTTTTGTCATATGTGATAAAGTCATACCTGTTTTGTTAACAGAAAGAAACTTTCAAAGAAAACATTGTTTTTTCTAATAACGCATCTGAGCCTTTGCATCGGTGTTCATTGAAGCTGAACCTCGGTGTTCTTATTAAGTGTGCTCTTATAAGAAGTAGTGTACACTTAACTAAACCTTTACGTCATTGCATCACTTTAAACACAATGCACAAAAAACCTTACAAAAGGCAGAACCATTCCATTCTTAGTTCCAATTCTATATCTTTGTGCATAAGAAAAAATGTAAAACATAAACTGCCAGTAAGATAAAAAAAGCACTTTTTAGGAGAAGAATATTTTCCGGCCAAAACCTCAGAAATTATTTCAGCTAGTAAAATTCAGGCCTCCATTAAAAATGCTTGTCGTGTTTTTATTTCATGTAAAAGCATTTACATAACAGCGATTCTATCGAACATAAAAAAGAAGACGTGTTTTTTTCTGTGCATAATTAGTTTCATCCATCTATCAAAGACAAGTTATTTTAAATGCATACATTTGGACTTGGTAACAAAAATCTGTTACTGTCATTCGAAGGTGCCCCCTCACATTTTGATAATCAAATACATCAATTTTTGGTAATGAAATTTCATCTAGAACTTTCAGTAAGGTTCATCCAATTTCTTCGGCAGGCGAATCATACAAATTGTTCAGAATGGACCCTAGTTCTTAGTTGATTCTCTCGTGTAAATATTTCAAAAACACATGGAGATAAGCATTGAATCAAGAGAGTATGAGGTATTGGGTCGGTATGATTGGTCAGAGATTTTAAGGACCAAGTGTGAGGCACAAATTCTAAAAATTTCCTTCAAATAATTTCCACGAATTTCAAAAGAAATTCACGTGATATGTTAAAGGGGTAACACGAGTCAAAGGAAGGGTAGTTCTTAACCAACGACCCCCAACCTACAACTCTGACATTAGCAATTTCTTAAATCTTAATAAACCCCCGATCTTTTATAGAAGAGTTTTATTGATTTACGTTTAGGAAGACTGTAGTTATGTTTTCCGAACCACTCCAGAACTGCAATCACTACATCTAGGATTTTTATTTCAAGGCAAGAGAGTGCATTGATGAATTTTCATAATAGATCTTTCTTTTGTACTGAATTCATTTCAATATTCATAATAAATTTGACTTGGCTTTTTTGAAAATCAAATGTTAACCCTAATTCCGTCCTTTTACGAAATGCCATACTATAACTGTTATTCTACACTAAGACCAATCCCCAGTATTAAAGATACTTTTTACATCTACATACATAAAATATACAAGAAATATAAGTGAAATACATTGATATGAAGATTCGAAGAACTTCAGTTCTGGTGATCTGAAGCAACATTTCCTGGCTGTTCATGCAGTGGGGGCAGGGGGCTGTTCCTCACGATCGCCCTGAAAGAAGAAACTTCGTAACTTAAAGTAGCAGAAACAACATCTTTATAAAGACAAAATATAAGAAAACTGTATGGTCAAATTTTTAACGTTATCAAACCATGTTATTTGAACAATGAGCTATAAGCCGAAAATATGTTTGACAAAAAAGTTCAAATCAGTGTTTACCTCCCCGACTTAACAAAATATACAGCAATGATACCTTGTTGCATAAATTAGCAACGTCAAGTTTTAAGGAATTCAAAGCTGCATTAATTAGCTTATATACAACGAGCAAGCAGAGAAAAACAAAGCTGTTACCCCGCTCTCTACAACAGCGCATAGCGTCTACAACATCTATAGAAAGGTTCTCTAATGCTAGCTTATTGGACAATTGGCCTTATCGAAAATAAATTGGATATTACTTCTATCCATTGCCGGTTTTTTGTACCTTATGATCTAAAGCTAGGTCTATCCCGCTTAATCTCAAAATACTTTGAGACCCTAAAGGCGTCTTTTCGTGGCAGCTTCTGCATCACGAATCGACAGACGAAAGTGCAAAGAAATCTAATCCATTCTGTATTGTTTTCTTGCTTTGCAACTCAGGAAGTAGGAAGCAGATCACCTATTGATTGGAGGGCTAATAAAGTGTTTAGCTAGGGCATTCGTCTCCCAGTTCTTCTAAAAGCCTCGACACCCTCCAGCTTCCCTACTTAATAATTGAGATTATCCCAATAAAGCAATTTAGGCCTATTGTCATAATTTGCAGACTACAAGCTTGCGGGTTTACCGCTAAAAAATAGTTTCTATGGCTATAGATACTGAAAATCGCGTTGCGCAATAGCCAAGTTTAAATCAGATTATTGTTTTTACATTTCATTTCATTTCATTTCATTTCATTTCATAAAAATTTTATTAGGCATCACAGGTCATCCCCATCAATTAAACATTGGCTAACTTGTGTAATTCTTTAAAATAAATTGATATCGAAGAGTGTCTTGGTGATAAAATCAAAGCCAGAAAATCTCTTGGACTTCGATAAGGTTTTTTAATCAGTTGCAAAATTGATTTCCTTGAATCTGTTCAGTAATTTGCTGCATATAGAATTTTACATTGTCAACAATACGCCAGACTTAGTTCCACGTATGTTTAAAAAACCTTGCTTTATCAAGCTAGAGGTTACAGATATTTTTTGCTCTGATGAAGCCCTGTATGCCGGGGCCAAATATTAGCCATTACTGATTTTTGTGTGTCTGTTGTTGTCCATTCTTGTCGCGTTGCTGTGTTACGTTTTTACTATGTTACAGATATAACAGGTACGAATTATGTTGCTAGGGAACAAGAGAACCAGGAAACCAATCATAGAGCAATCTACATCAACCATTCTGAGTATACAGCTATCATGAAATAAGAATTACCAAAAAGATGACAAAGATTTATGTCCATGTACGTGAATAAAATGATTTAGAAGGATAAAAGCACATTAAGCTGACACATAAAGGATTTCTTTCAACTTAGGAAGCTTCCAAAGCACCTAAATGTGAAAGTAAGGTTATCTTCAAGATTCTTGTCTATTGTCTATTCATTCTAGAACTTTTGTAATGGTATGCTATGCTGTCCAATGGCCAAATTATGTTGTTCTTGGGCCTTGTTTTTGTAAATATGTACTGGCTGGCATTTTTTGTAATCTGGTCATACATGTCAGGCTATTCTTTTGTGGGAAAGTTTTAGACTAAGCTTCTGTAATTGTCAAGAACAGCTTCTGTAATTTTCAAGAATACAATATTTCTCAACTGGTGGGAGAGAGCCTCTGGGATACTTTCTAATAAACATAGCCTGGTGTTGTTTGCTTAGTCTGTGAGTACTTTTGTGTTTACAAAAATACAATATGGAAAAAATGAAAACAATAACAAAAAGCAATACACTTACATTGTTAGGATTTGGTTTCTCTGATCCTCCTCTCATACTGGCAGGCCTAAAGAAAAAGTAAAGGGGTCGAATCATATGCAGAAGTTAATTTGTTTTTGTGGATGCTACTAAGACTTCAATTGGGAAATCGACTTTATTTAATCAGCTGAAAAGCTGTCTGTGTCAAGAATCAAAGGAGAAAGAAGACGAGCTTCAAGCTATCATCACACATTTTAAATGATTAAGTAAATCTCAACAAATTCATGTTCAAGTTTGTGCATTGAGATGTACTGAATCAAAAAGAAATAACAAAGGATGCCAGAAGTTCAGAATGAAATAATATGGCACCTTTTGAGCAAATTTAGCTCAACAGTAAGGGAAGATACAAAAGATCAAATTAATACTTGCACAATAGATAACTCATAATACCTTTAAAAATCCTATTCAGCCTTCTTAACTTCTTAAAAATGGGAACATATGAATCTTTAGACTCGTTTGTGGATTTGAGGTTTTGTCTAGAGAATATCATCCCTTTTTATTTTTCTTCAATACCTGCTGAAAATTGCCCTGTATTTCATATTATATTCCATATGCCCTTTAAACTGTATTTTTATATAAAGTATCATATTATGCAAAGATATCATATCATACATATTGCATCGTTCTATACCATACATACCTTAGAAGATAAAGGAGTACAGCTGCAATGACCCAGGCCACCATTACAAACATCATCATATTCCCACCATCATTAGATGCTTGCAAATTTGGTGCTGCAAAGGTCATTAAAAACATATGATATAATATAATTTTATGAAAAATCCTTCTTCCTCCTTCAAGGTGCTTTAAGTCTGGAGAATGTTCTGTTGTATTCAAGTTACTGGCTTGCTTGGTTAGCTTTAAAATACAGAAAAAGGAAAGGCACACAAAAACTTGGTCTCATTCTGTACAATATTTTTTCAATGAATTTGACAGAAACATACATATATTTATTTTGTTTCACTTGATTTACTTCCCATTTCTCCTCCTCTCTTAAATGTATGAAACTCCATAAATGTGGACACAAGTTTCAATAATTATTAGTTATTCAAAGGTATTTGTCTCTTCCTTGAATGATCCCGATAGAGAAAGATCAAAATTACTTACAGAAATTAAAAACTAGAAAATATAAGCTCACCATCTGTAAAACATTGCTCTTCAGTGCAATAGCTTTGCGAACCTCTCAGCTAAACAAGAATAGACAAGATATAAAATTTTTAAAGCATTATTAAACACATTGTTTGACAACTGATATGATGAGATTTGCCACTTATGAAACGCATCAAGCTTACTGATACGGTATTTTCTAAATAAGATAACCTAAAACAAAATTTTAAGCATGATGCAAACAATTTGAACCTCAGAAAATTATCTAGGCTACAAAAATTTCTGAGGTTCAAATTGTTTAGCGTTAACAAGCTAATTCTATTACAAAATTCAAAGGATGTAACATGAATGTAAAATTGTACCCCGATGAATATAGGAAAGGCTCATACTCGAGCTAACGAGAAATTCCAGTTGAAATTTAAAACGTTACACGAGATACACAGGATTAATTCGGATATTTATGTGTAAGATAATTTTTTTCTGGTAGGTATACACTTTCAAATAAAACGCGAGAAATTTATTTTTACAACCAAAAATCAACTAAAAAATCTGGGGTAAGGAAGTCAATCAAATTTCCAAAATTATTTGTTTCCAGCCATCCTTCCAATTTTTTTTTCTTCATTCGATACGTAAACAGACGCTAGGCCAAGCTGCCCATCCACGAAGCCACACTGTTGGAAACATCGAAATATAAACTCGATAAGTGAGAAGTAATTAAAAAGTTACCAGTGAGATCAGCCTTCGCATCGCTCCTTCATGACTAAAAATACATTCGCAAGGATCAAATGGAGGTGCTCCACCTCCTCCATCCATATTTGATAATTGTTACTATCGGCAGTGAAGCAACGAAATCGCCTTTCAATATTGGGCTGGAGGGTAAGTGTTGGAAGTTATTCCTTTCCGTTTGACTTTCTAGACTGCAAATGTTTTGATTCGATGAAGATGATGCCAGAAACCTGTTTTACAGAAATCAACTGCCTGAGAGCCACGTCTGGTTACAAAATTTACCCAATCATGCGAAGTTTTCCAGCACAGCACAACTGCATAAACAAGACCAGAATGGTAATTCAATGTTATTGAATCCAGGCCTCTTTCTTCCGCTGTAACCACATGGAACTAAGGTTGGTCTTGAACAATCAACCACGTGTGTGCTATCACCCTTTCTTTGAGAAGCAAGGAAATTCAACATCGACCCTCGTAGCAGCTTTGCCCATCTCAGGGCCGCCGCTGGGGGGAGGGGGCTCCGGGCCCCTGCTTTCACTACGCCACAACATGGGCCCTGCTTTCAATCCTGAAAACGCCCTTGCTCCTAAATTTAAGGCAATCATGGACTTTGCACGGCGCTTTGTAGCGTGTTTCGTTTTTAAATCCTTCCCACGTCACGAACCTTCGGCCTGGGCTTGTTTTTATACAAAAACGATATTACAAATTTAAACAAAATCAGAAAAAATTAGCTACTTGGCAATTGGAAGTGTGTCAAGTTCTTAACCTTCTCTCTCCTCGATATATTTCATTCAAACTATTACAGTAGTGAAGTGTCCCGCATATAAGAAATACAATTTTAAGAAACACAGATCCTGATTTTCAAAAGAGATAACCCCTTTGATAAGAAACTGGTGAAGGTCTGAAAAAATGCTTGTTCTTATTCAAAAAATTTCATATAACGTAATCCTTTGAAAAACAGGGCAAAACATTAATCATTCTACACTTACTATTTTCTCAGTTAATCAAAAAACGCCCCTTTTTCGATCTATGTTCTGACGTTCTAAGCTCTGAAGGGTGTCAGACGAAAAGCTTTAGTTTACTCAAATGTTTGCTTTTTCAAAGCCATATTCAAACTTCTTATATATAAATGTTTGATGTGACCCATCTTCAGCAACTCTTAAAACTTCTTTATTTTATTTCAGGTATTTTTTTCATGAAAATTGCAATTAATTTATCTTCCAAATTGAGAGATATTTCATCATTTAACCATATTCTTACTGTTTTTGTGGTCAAATTGAAAAATTCTTAAAAATATATTCATCAACTTCATCAATTTGTTTCGCTATTATTGCCCTGGACAGGCAATAGGTTTCAAATAAGTTGATATCAATCACCATTGATTATATATATATGTCTAGAGACAGTTCTGTCTTCAGCTTTGTCAAAATTCTGTCAAACTGTTTCGACAAGAAAAGGAACTTCTGTATAAATGATGGATGAATTTTCCAACATTGCAAGCTAAAATGAGCATGAAATTGTACCAAAAAAATTTTCGAAGCCCTTCATGATTCGAGTGCTCCAATGCTTTAATATAAAATCCAGAAATTTCATGTAAACGGTGCTTTATACCTTCCAGAATCCTGGATTTAAATTTCAAGCTGATAGGCAGAAACATCATGGGCCCTTTAAATTGGTATTTTCGAGGGGAAAGGCTTTTTAGCGAATATTTGCCTATTTGCCAAATAATGACAGTTGGCATTGAGTTGTGAAAAGGTAGGACCCCCACTGACTTTATTAGTAATCAATACTTTCGAAACCAAGTATTATGGTAAACAATTGGTAAAATGAGTCATGACGAAGCTGAAAGGTATCTTAATACCAAGAAATGTAATGACAGTTGCTGCGGTTGTCCGCCATGGTCAATAGTCAATGGATCTTAAACACGTGATTCTAAATGAAAACAAACCACAAGTAGTACCAGCAGAAATAATAAGACGCACATTAGTATACCACTGTATGAACTGGTGGCTGGTATGTCAAAACTACGCTGTCAAGATCAAAGTTGGAGGTGGTAACAACATTGATAACAGAAGACGCTGATTCATGAAAAGATCTGAATGATAAGGCTTTCTGGGGGAGAGAAGGCTCAAGTCTGGTTATGAATACATGTTTAGCTCAACAAGTCTGAGAATCCAAAAAGTCATTACAAGAGAGAAAAGGAGGAGAGAAAGACTCCTGTGATTTGCATAAAAATATCCCATGTTTGAAGAATGTACATCCCAATCGTTAATCATCTATATAGTTTCTCGGGTCACTGTCGAGCAGAAAGGACGTTGTTAAGAAATCGTCAATATAAAATCACTTGTTTTAGGCTAAAAGAAGCTCAACATAAAAGCTATGCTGTTTTTACTAAGCACCTTTAATTGTAAGAAAATTACGTTGGCTGCGGCCAATTGGATGCTACTGCTAATTTTTGGGCAGAGTAGAGGCTCCGGGCGAGTGAAATTGTTCTAGTCTAGAACTCAGAAGTAATTTATATCAAGCTGCAAAAATAGCTCATTTTTTGATGTTTAGCTGTCTGAAAACGGGTGATTTGGTTTAAAAAGCTTGACTGGAATTTGAACAAACTTCGATTGAAAGCAGTGTCTGGTGTGAGAATGACGTCATGAAGTAATTCAATTTTGAATATATGTTGGTAGCCATAAGACCATTTTTCAAACGCCTAGCTAGCATTTACTATAAAAATGAAAATGATTTCGATTGCATGACTCTGCACACTCTCCCTTGGTATGGAGTTTTTCTTTTAGAAAACGATCCTATCATTGAGTTTGAAATTTAAAGAAATAAAGGCATAAAAACTACACGAAATTTTTTTGCTGATTCATGGATATCTTGGCTGATGTGTGCTTGTCGAAGTAAGCCGATCTCCACGAAGAGATGGTGAATCATCTCTATGGTGAATCATACCATTTTGGCAAAGCTGGACGAAAAGATGCCCCCGTCTTAGTAATAACAAATATGCAATTCACAACTTCAGACTATTTGAGTCACAGAAATAGCAGCTTACAGCAATGGGTGATAACATCTAGATGAATTATTCAGAAAGCCAAGCGAGTATTGAGTCAATAAAACTGGGAATAACAGAAACTGATATGCTAAAAAGTTAGCGATTCTCGAGAAAAGCTAGTCTTCCTCTTTTTACAAGCAGCAAGCCAGTGGTGGAATTTGCTTTAACAGGTGTTTGTAAGCGTCTTGTGTTGTGCTTTTAACGACAAAAAAGTGAGATGTAATATTTCTCAAAACACGTAGCTCTTTTAGCTGGCATATGTTGAAGATTTTCGCATCATTTGCATGGAGGCGAGAAAGATAAACAGCTTGTTTTGCAAGGAGCAACAGAAGTTTGACTGACAAAACTGTGCATCTGATGTGGTAAGTTTGTTGCTGTGCACAACGTTATAAGCTGAACGCGTAAATAAAGACTTGTTCTTTTTGCTTTGCTGTAACATTGCTGATAATATGCTGATTGGAGCTATGCGTGTTATTGCAGCTATTGTACATATCTTGTTTATCTTTACTTTTTGCTTATCTTTATGCTCTTATCAACAGAAGGAGCCATTTTAAAGACAGGTTTTGAGTTTCAAGTGAGAATCCAGAGAGTCTCGAAAGCCTATATGCCAAAATGAGCATTACTGAAAAAATCCCTCATGTTTTGGCTTCATGTTTGGATACTTCTAATTGCATATTACATAATGCCAAAGCCTAAACAAAAATACTTTATTCTAAGCCTAAAATCAAATGTGTTATTCAGATTATCCCTTAGTCTGTTAAGCTTTATTCGATCTTATTAATCAATTTGCTTGTGACTAGTTCCTTTATTTCTTTAAGAGTAGAGTATCAGAGCTGATACCTTAAAAGTTAGAAAGTTCTAAAAAGAAATTTCTAGGGAAACAAACATAATGCATGTTAAGGAGTTCTATAAAAAACTCTGAGTCTGATACAAAACTAAGGCTCGAAAGAAAAGCAATCAATTGATATCAATGACAATGTTCCGACATTAAGCAGAGTGTCTTATGGATTTTTGAGTGGTGAGAAAAATAGCCTCAATGCCATAGAATAGTGGGAAATCAAAGGGGGAGTTATTTGCACGAAAAAGAATAAGATTAAAATCTTGTATATTCTTAAAGTCACATTATTCTGTCACGTCACGTCATTTGAAATTTGAGTTAAAATGTTTATTGAATACTACTGTTGTCTGAAGTTCAGGTACCATACTGTCTTGCCTTAACATATACATTTCCCAAAAAATTCGATAAGCACAACACAATTGATTCAGCTAAAGTAAAGCACCCATCAAATACTATCTGAAGAAAGTTGATCAAGCAAGGCCTTCTTTTTGGTAACCTGTTCCAATATTGTAGCAGAAAATATTTCGTAGAACAACATTACTGGTGTCGCCCATGGACCTGAAAGATAGTTGAAAACAAACATTGATAAGAAATGAGCAAGCATTCTGCTATACCTGTCTAGAATAATCTACCTGAATTGAATTGAATTAGCGAGTGAATGCAACCTGGGATGTATACTTCTTGTTTCCAAACGCAATAAATGGAATTTCAAACACCCACTGCAAAAATCTAATTTAGCTTGAAACTTCATCCTAGTATGTAAACTTGAGTTTAATACTTTGAATTTTTCTAAATAATGTTAGAATTTCAATGCATATAGACATTTTCAAGTAAATTAACAGCCTGGAATAAACTTTTGATTTTAATCTTAATTTCATAGCTACCATCGAAAAGACTTTGAAGCTGATTTGAAGATGAGTAAAAGAAATTACACAAAGTTTATCAAGGCATTGTAACATGAAGATTAGAAAGCTGCTGTTTGCAGCAGGCCTCCTCTGGTTTGCTGTCACGAATGTTTGCCACCCGATATCTGAACGAAGGATCCATAATAGCAATGAAGAAGCGCTTAGCCCTGATGTCTCTAGTTTAAATGATCACCAAATCCTGATTAAGCCATCAATGCTTCTGATCAATGCATCAACCTCGAAGCAGCATACCAAAACATTGCCGAATTACCCGATGAGATTTAATGGCATGGCTACAAAGAACCAGCCTTGGAGTAATGAAAAAGTAGTTATGAAGGATGCTTTGCAGCCGTTAAAAAAGCCATTGGGGTATGTGATGTATGATCCCCTTCCTTCATTTGAAAAGTCAATGAAACCAAGCTACCAAAAAAGAAAAGAATGGAACTACAAGATTTTTATTGAGTTGCAACACACATCCAAGCATATCCGGAAGAAGTTAGATGTATTAGAAACAGCTTTGCGGGACATTGCAGATTTCTTTGGAGACAGTGCAATTACGCTAGTTTTTCCTATTTGGCACAAGCTTGAAGGTGACACTTTGAAGTTAGTCTGGAGTAATATTACTATGGGTTATCCATTATGCTCCGAAAAACTAATGCATTACATGTCAACCAATATATTTGACATCGATGCCTCGCCGACAGCTGATTTCAAGCGGGCTTTTGAGCCTGAACTTCGTCTCGTAAGTGCACACGAGGAACGGAGGGGATTTTGTTCTGATTACAGTTTGAACAATACCTATGCCTGGCTTATAGAAAACATTATTCTACCACAGCATTCAACTCCTACAAAAGCAAACAGGCCTAGATATCGAAGAAATGCTGCAGTGGGAAACCCGCCAATAGTTAACCAGTCACTGCCGAGTTTCAATGCAAGCTATTGCTCCTTATTTGTTTACGCAATACCAGAAAAGGTCTTCCTAGACAAAGAAGAGGGTAACACACGTAATCTGACATTGACAATTTTGCATATGAACGGCACGTCGGTCAGCCTCAACTCGTGGCTACAGCTGGATGGTAGCTTGCAAACACTGTATGGATATTTGAAAGTAAGTGACAGTGTCTTTGCGGATTCTGAAAAGTTTTTTCATTACAAAGTTCGCGCAACAGATTCAACGGGTTTGTCAGCAGATGCCCCTTTTAGCATAAAAATACCCCATTCACCTCCGACCGTCTTCTTCAAAGTAGTGCTAACAGTGAACTCATTCGAAGAACAAGGCAAGCCATATGTAAACGAAGTCATTTTTCTTGCCTACAAAGTCATTCGGTTTTTCAATGATAACTATTTCACGACTGTAAATGTACTAGACTTTAATAGAAACCATACAAGCAGTCATGCAGAAGAGACAGTGACATTTGGATGGACAAACTGCACTATAAGTGGGCCTGGTTGTCCATCTGGCGTTATTGAATCGCTGACACGAAAGCTCATTACCGATGACGGGAAGCCAAACCCAAGCTTCACTGAAAAACTCAAGCCACAATACAGTTTATACGATCTCAAAATCGAGAAAGTTGGCGCTTGTCTAGCTCCCTTGTCCTCAATCATTTCACTTGCCACTCCAACACCTGTGCATTCGTTGTCACCAATAATAAGCAGCCCGATTCCTGAAATCGTTGTCTATACAACACAAACTCTCAATTATCAAATTCCAACTAACACTTTCTATGACGTCCTAGATGGGTCCACGAGAAATCTACGCCTGCAGCTACGAACGGCAGCAAACATTTCTTTATCCACAAGTTCTTGGATACAGTTTCATATTAATACCCAGATAATTTTTGGCATTCTGACAACTAATGTGTTCACAAGTGTCAATCCAATGTCTTTTACCTACCTTCTTATAGCCACTAATTCACGAGGATATAGCACATATCTTACTATGAGTTTGAAGGGATATAGAGAAACCATCTCTTTTGGTGCACTTTTCTCCATTAGTGGAAGAGACAACAGCCAATCAACTGTAAATGACATTGCTATTTTGGATTCTGCATTGAACAAATTACGTGGCTATGTCAAAGACAAAAAGAACGATACAATCGAAGTTAAAAGCTTCACCAGACTTTTGACAGGGCAGCAGAAGATTTTCTCGTTTGTTTACACAAACACGTCAATAACGACAAGTAACTGTATTGGCCTTCAACGTGTCATTCCGTTGCTTCAAACTGAAGGTAGCTTGATCAATCAGGATCTCACTGCTGCCCTTGTTCCAGAGATCGTTGCTGATAGAATTGATATTGTCAGGTATGGTAGCTGTTCCAACCTGCAAAGCCAGTCAATAGGCCCTTCTCCGACACCAGGAGGCTTGTTTCCAGTCACTATTAATCAAGTACCACTCATTAACATCAAAACAGGACTGTATTTCTCATTCAGAATTCCTGTACAGACGTTTTACGACGCGAGTGATGGCGATACAACAAAACTCAGACTGCAAGTTGCGTTTTCTAACGGTAATGCTTTGATTCATGGCTCATGGGTACAATTTGATACGGTATCGCAAACTTTATACGGCCTTTTACCAGCAAATCAACAATCAGTTCGTCCATATCAGAATTTTACACTTATCTTAAGGGCAACAAACTCATTGGGATACTCGACTGTGCAAATTATTACCATCCAAAGCCAATACCAATCAATCGGTAATGGCATTGTTGTAACATTCAGTGGCAGAGAATACAATATCAACCACTGGAACGATGTACAGCTGCAAAACTTTATGGTACACCAGTTGCGAGGTTATTTTAAGATTACGTCGAACGATACGATAAAGATTATCTCTTTCCAACACCATGCGAATGGAGGCAGCCAGTTTATTACTCTGTGGACGGATACGAGACTCGTTGCGAATGATTGTGATATCTCACTTCTAAGAAATCTCGAATCAAAAATGTTTTCATCCAACAACACCGTCCATCCAAATCTTATCACTAAACTGCTCCCAAATATCGTTCTGATTGATGCAAAGATTTCATATTATGGTCAATGTATCCGCAACATAACAACGTCGGCCATGATTTTCCCAACACCGACTGACAGCAATGCACCACAATATTCGATTAGACTGCCCATCGTAAACGTCACTACTGGCCTACCATTTTCATATAAAATCCCACGTCATACGTTCATAGATAAAATAGATGGTGACACGCACGCCTTGCTTCTTTCAGTCTCAGAAAGTGATGGCTCGCCAATTACCTATTCTTCACCTGCCCAATTCAACACGAGCCACCAAGTAGTAGCAGGGATATTCTTTGAGAGCGTGCTGCAGGGATCTTTTTTCAAGGATTTTCACTATACTTTGACAGCAACAAACTCTAGGAATCTCAAAACATCCATTCCTTTAACAATCAGAGCTGAAGCAAATCAAAACAGACCAGGAACCATTGTTACCACCTCTGCAAACACCTTCTACAACCAAATGACACCACATCTTAAAATTTCATCCGATTTCTTGCGATTGATTAGCAACTATATCATTCCATCAGATTCGACAGACTTCTCCATTATTTCTTTGCAACACACCACTAGCAACATCGGGCAAACGACAATTGCTTGGTCCTATAATAAGATCAATGGTACAGCATGCAATAGAACCATGCTGAAGAGCTTTCTGTCCTTGCTCAACGTTCCTAATAGTCAACCAAATCCAAACTTTATCGCTGCGATGTCTCCAACTTTTATCGTGTTTGCCTCTACGAGCGAAAAAGTAAACAGTTGTGACAACAGCACCTATTTCATTAGCAGCACAATCACTCCAGTTTTTCATATAACGCCAAGCTCTTCGTTTCCTTTGCCAATTTCCCTTTATATCAGCTCAATTATTAACACGAACACTCCTCCAAAAGTAACAAGTCAGATACTGCCACTGTTTGCTTATTTTTGTTCGCGATTTTCTTACACAATTCCAAATGATCTTTTTCGTGACGACGAAGATGGTGACACACGAAGTTTGAAAATTCGCCTCCAGACACATGAAAGGATAACTATTGGTGCTTCATCGTGGCTTCAGTACAGCGACACATCCAAAGTTTTGTACGGAATCCTTAAAATAAGCGACTTCTTTAAAAAACCATCTGGCGGATACAGGTTTTACTTGGTTGCAACTGACAAGCAAGGCCTCGAAGTTAGCACGGACTTTACAATAACCATTCCTGATATTCCACTGAGATATAACCACGTGATCACTATGCGTGTGAACAGAATATTTGATAATTCTATCCCAGACGTGAATGAGCAGCTATTGATAAGCACAAAGATATTAGAGTTCTTCAAAGATTCAAACACAAACAGTATCAACATCATTTCCTACCAGAGATCTCAAGCAGGCAACAGTGCTACCATTGAATGGAGCAACTGCAGCATAGCCTACAGTCCATGTCCCATTGCAGGCCTATCTGCCATGTTGAGCAAAGTGATTGACACCTCTGGTACGGTAACGGACAATTTCAAAAGTGCAATGTTGCCTCATTATACCATACAGCAATTCAATGTTAGAAGACTTCCTCCATGTAATACAACAGAGCAATTGAGTACAGTCTCGACTATGACAATTTCTCCAAGCCCTTCCCTGCCTCCCTTACTGCCACCATTGCTACAAGAGCCTTTAAACCAACTGAATATTAGTTGGTGTGCACCATTACAGTTACAAATTCCTGAGAAAATGTTTTCTGATGGTTATGGTGGAACTTCAAAAAATATGTCTATAGATCTTCTTCAGATTAATGGATCCTCACTACCCAGTCAGTATTGGCTGAGATTTGACACAAAAACACAGACAATTATTGCCTACCCAACACTAAATGATCTCTCTTCTTATGAAACCACGTATTTTCTCGTAACTGCGACAAATCAAAGGAAACTAACAACAAAAGCAAACATAACTTTCGTGGTTACGAAACCAAAACCCAATCCAAATCATCAAATCAAAGTAACAGCTGCTGCTTACGTCAGTGAAACAGTTACAAATGTTGACATTAGGATTTTGATATGGAACAAAATGAAAAAGTATTTCCAATCAAATAGCACTGAAATTATCTCATTTACCAACTATTCAAGATCAATTTCAATGCCATCTCGGGTTATATTCACGTTTAGCTTCTGCTTTGTATCCGAAGATCCTTGTCAGAAATCTGAGCTGGATGACCTGTTATCAAAATTACTCATCGCTCCTGGTATTATCAACTCAGAGTTTGTTGTTGCCTTCAGCCCTGAAATCGTCCTAACAGACGTTAGTGTGGAACACGTGGGAATTTGTACCTCATACACGTTGACTCCTTCTTTGACACAAGCAACAACCTATATTCCAGTGACAAGCAGCGTCCATGTTGTTCCAAAAAACCAGCCACCACTTATCTTACAAAACATCGGCACTCTGAACATTGATGCTTGCAACGTATTTGTTTACGTCGTGCCAGAAAGAGCTTTTTACGACGTGGAAGACGGTCTTACCCAACATCTGCGCCTGTCTGTAACTCATTTTAATGGCACAAGACTTTCTAATGATTCATGGGTCACGTTCGACCAAAGAACGAGAGTTTTGAAAGCTGTTTATACGAAGGATGGAGCCCAGGATTTTCAGTTCATTCTAAAAGCTACTGACAAAGGAGGGTTGACGGCATCCCAAACTCTTCATTTCAAAGTGCAACGGCTTGTAAATCCGGTAATGTTTTCAGTCGACACTCTAGGAACTGATTATTCTTCAAAAGGGACACCAATTGTTGAAATATTAGAACAGTTCAGTAGGAAACTTGTTTCGTATATTGGTGTTCCAGTGCAGCTTCTTTCTCAAAGCAGAACAGGAAATCAGTCTTTGAAGATCTCTTGGACTATCTGCGACCAAGGTGATTGGTGCAATGACACTGCTTTCACTTTATTAAAAAACAAATTGTTAATCACCGAAACAGTCTTGAATCCAGATCTTGTGATCGCCCTAGGGCCTGCCTTTATAGTAAGACAGATAAACATTCAAAGCATTGTGTCATGCTCATCTTTAGCAAAAGCAATGTCAACAACAGCGTCAATCATCCCTCCATCAATGGCATTTACATCCCTCCTTTTCAGTTCAACGGTATCCACACTGAACACTGCACCGATGTTTGTAAAAAGACTTCCTACTTTGATGATTAGTTCCTGTAGGCCATTCTCGTTGAAATTACCTGATGCCATGTGCTTTGATAGAGAGGATGGCTTTAACAATGTTATCCTTTCAGTTGCCTACAAAAATGGAACCCAGCTTTCAGAATCTTCGCTTCTGAATTTTAACAGAGCAAATCGGACCATTTACGGGGTACTTAAGTTGTCAGATTTAACACCTAACGGACAACTGAAGGAAGAATTTTCGATCTACTGCCAAGACTCGAAAAACTTGGTCACCGCAAAAGAGCTTGCATTTAACGCTACCGAATCTTCGAATAACCAGACTGGCTACTCCCTTACGTTCCACACTTATATCTACACTCTCTCAGCACAAAGAAATGTTGATATCCAGATGGTATGGATACAGAAGTTTCAGAAATACATGGCTCATCCAGATGCCAGTTTGGTGCAATTTTTGAAATTTGACAGATTATCCTCAATTCAAGCCACGTTTACAATAAGCCTTTGCAATGTTGATATATGTAACTCATCGTTAATGCTTTTCATACGAGATAAGATCTTTTCAACTATGCCTGACTTGAAACCACAGTTTGTGGCCGCAATGATACCGGAGTTTAGTCTCGTTTCAAGCACGTTGATACCGCCCTCGTCAATCGATTGTCCTATCCAAAGTACAATTGTTCCAACTCAAACTTCATTCTACAGTCAGTTAGCAAGCTCTGTTGTTTTCAAAAATCCCATTAAAGTTCTAAAAAGCATTCTGGCTATAAATATTTCACTTTGCAGTCAGTTTGTATATGAGATTCCTGAAGATGTTTTCTACGACCCTGTGGAAGGCTACACGCGTAATCTAACAGTATCGATTCATGATGACAATAGCAGTCTTGTAAATCAAAATGCCTGGCTGAGTTATGACCATACCAAACTTATGATAACTGGATATGCAGTGCAAGATGAAGTATTGCAAGATTCAAGCAAACTACGATTTAGACTCATTGCAAGAAACAGCCGAGGTAGTAGTGCAGAAGCTCTTGTCCTTTTGAATCTCTACCCGCCGTATAATGCTGTTTATAGTGGCTTCGTCACGGAAGCAGATGTATACGGTACATACAAAGACAATGTTCAATTGATGCTTGAAATCTCCACTAAAATCAAAGCTTATATAGGAAAGCCATCTGAATCTGGCCTAGTATTTACTAAATACACAAAGTACGGTACCAATCGACCAAGAATTGAATTTACATGGAGTACCTGTTCTCTAATCGATTCATGTGACCAGTCTACTTTCAAAGCAATCTCAAGCAAACTTCTTTTCTCGGGAACAATTTTAAACTTTGAATTTATAACAGCACTGGCACCAAATATCCTTGTAACACAAGCAAGAATTCTTAATAACGGAGGCTGCACTGACATCAGAACTCCCCAGACAACATATGGCACAACTTACACGCAAATCCTTACCCAGTCAGATTTGCCAACAACCTTGATTATAAGACCAACTGCATTTGTTCAAGCTTCTTATCTCACGAATACAATAAACACGGAACTGCTGAGACCTTCAGGCGCCTCTACGGCGAGTCTGGCAACTTCAAGTATCCCTTCAGTTCTTAAAGTGCAGACTCCTTTGGCACCCTTAACCTTGAATATGTGCAGTCCACTCAGCTTTCAAATACCGGAAAACACTTTTTACGATAGTTATGATGGCAGCACTAGAAATTTGACGCTCACAGCCTTGCTTCAAGATCATTCAACGATCCCTCTCAACTATTGGGCAAAGTTTGTATCAGATTCGCAGACATTAATTGCTCACGCAACGCAGGCGCTTTTGAAAGATCAACCAGTTAATGGATATCAGTTCATCATAAGAGCTACAAACAGAAGAAATCAATATGCAGAGACACCACTTGTATTAAAGATATCTAGCGAGGCCCCTCCTGCGCTTCACAACATCACTGTTTCCTTTGAAGAAACATCTCCAATGGCTGCCACTTTTGTTGATGCTATCACGTTCATTAGAAGTCGATTGAGTTTATATTTCGGAGATGCAACAAACAATAGCATTGCGATTTTGCAAAGCAGACAAAGCAATACCTCACCAAAAGTAGTAAACGTGACTTGGTACAATTGTACACTCGCAAGCTTAGGGTGTAACACAAATGTATTCGATGCGTACTTCTCAAGAATCGTTACGGCAAATGATATTGTTAATCCAAGCTTTACAGTTGCATTTAGGCCTTACTTCCAAGTACAAAGCGTGAGTAAGGCAATGTCAGTTCTTTGCTTCACTACGATGTCACCACTTCTCTCGCTTCAGTCGCTGCCAATACTTGATTCATCGACATATTCTGTTCCAGTGGTACAAACAACCGATTTTGCAAAAGCAGCAACTCTTACACCCATGGTATCCTCGTCAGTTATCGGGAGTCGAAACTCTCCCCCAACCCCCATGAGATCGCTGAACATTTCGGTAAGCTACTGCGATGGATTTCGCTATAAAATCCCAAGTGATGTATTTCATGACAAAGAAGATGGAGGCGCTGATAAACTGACACTTGAACTTCTCTCCATTGAGAGAAACCCTTTAAATTGCAACGATACGGTGCAGTTGAATCAAACAAGCCAAGAAATATTTGGGACCATAGTCGCAACACATTGGAATGCTACGCAGATACTGTTGCTAAGAGCAACGGACAAGAGTGGTTTGTCAGCAACAACTAATGTCGTCTTTACAACAAGCAAAAGGCCAAGGTTCACGACATTTGCAGTAACATTCCTTGTACGAATGACAAACAGAACGTGTCTTTCAAGTGTTATTGAAGACTTAAGATATAAACTGAGTATTTTTTTGCATCGTTCAAGCATAAGCTTTTTATCCTATGATTACAGAAGACAAGGTGATCATGTGAGCGTCATGTGGACGGATTGTTCTGCTTTTGATAAAGTATGTAACGACAGCCTTGCCCAAGACATCAAACAAAAGATTATAACAAACAATACAATCAAACCAGAGTTGAATAATTTTTTGCTTCCAAATATCAGGCTAGAATCTGTAACAATTTCCGAAACCGAAATATGCAAAACACCATCGTCATCAGCCATTGTACTCAATATTACCCTTTGCAATAAACTGAACTATACTTTGAATGAGTCATTGTACAGATCTGCGGTGATCAGCTTAGACCAGAAGCAGAAAAGACAGGAGCTTGCGTTTGAGCTTGTATCATCAGATGGCAGGCAACTGAACTGGATAATGTTAGAGAAGGACAACATCGTAGCCATGCCAGTATACAATGAATTGAAAAACAAACCGAATACAGTTCTGCAGCTGAATGCAATATTCGACAAGCAAGTTATCAAAAGCCTGGACGTAGTGCTCCAACATTCGAATATAAGAGCAGTTCAAATTAATTTTACGATCAGTTTGACCATGATCAGTTATAAATCGATTGATATGAATGACGTCAGACTGCTTGAGGCGATCAAGATACCCATTGCAGATTATCTCAACAGTTCGTCCAGTGATTTTGTTGTTGTTAACTACAATAGGTCAAGAGTCTATCCTGAGACAGTGAAATTGATAATAACTCCTTGCTCTACTTTACGTATCTGCAATTCAACTCATCAACAATTCGTTACAAATGCACTAGCTTTGGGGAATGGAGTTCCGACGTACGGCTTAGTACGAGCCATGTTACCAGATCTTTTCCTCTTGGGGCTCGTTGTAAATAACACCAGTCAATGTAAGTATAAAAAACCAGAGGAGAATTCAACCAATATTGAAATCGTTGTTCCGCTCTGCACCAGACTTTTCGCCAAGACAACAAGTGGAATCATCAAAAGTGCCATGAATTTCTCAGAAAAGGCACAATACAAGCTGCTTGATTCCAGTGGAAATGCATTGAGCTTGAATTCCTGGGTTCAGTTGGAAGAAAATCAAAATGTGATTTATGGTGTACCTACGCAAATGCGGCTTAAGACCCAACCAGCTGAAGGATACACGTTTATACTTAGAGCAAAAGACGATAAAGGAAGAGTCAAAGATGCAAAATTGAATATAACAATCATTGGGAACAGGGCAAAACCAAATTATACACAAACAATATTTTTCAAGAGCCAATATCTAAAAAACACGCCCGACGCTAAAATACTTCTCACTGTTCGTGACAAGCTTTCACTGTTGTTGCAAAACATTTCTTTTTTTCAAATCACGTTTATTTCCTTCAGAAAGCAGTTTGATGCAAGTCAAATGAGCATGTTGGAATTTACAAATTGCAGCTTTCTAAGTGATCCTAGTGAATGCTCCAATCAAACAATAGATATGATGTCAAAGACCCTGATAGGAAGGAACGGACAACCAACACAAGCGCTGGAAACTGCAATGCAGCCGAATAATGCAATTTTCAAAATTATAGAAACGAGGTCCTATCCTTGTAGAAATATTTCCAATCACCCACCTACGTCTGACAAGCCATTTCCGTTGCTGAATGTGTCTGTTTGTGCAAGGCTTGAGCTTAGTATACCTGACGCTACCTTTATAGACCCTGAAGATGGTAATGCCTCATCACTGGTGCTGTTCTTGAAATCATCAGATGGCAAATATCTTCAGTTAGACAGCTGGATACAGCTTGATCTACGTATGAAGACAATCTACGGAATACCAACTTATGACGTAATATCAAAGAGACCATCGAATGGGTACATCTTTAGACTAGAGGCACAGGACAGTAATGGGGCTGTAGCATCACTGCCAATCACAGTCAACATGAGCGGCAATACACCAAATAGAAGCCTTGTCAATTTGCTCGTTGAAACACCTCTTCTTGACACTGCTACATCTATCGTGATCCAAAGAGCGTTCCTGATCAATTCTGCAAAATGTCTAAACATATCACAGCAAGACATCGCCCTTGCAAACTATAAGGTTATAGAAAGGACTACAATGCAAATCAATATATCGATATTTTATAACTGTACCTATTCTCAAGATCAGTGTGACAAGGCACTCACCATTGAATTCTTGAATCGAGTATCGTCAAATTCAACCTACAGACAATGCGTTTATCCAGAATTCTCTGTCATCAAAGTCGACATGACTCTGACTGAGTCCTGTAAGAATACCACCGCAAATACAGCACCGTCATCAAAATTTTCTTCACTCCAGCTAAATATAACAATATGTGAAGCTTTGTACTACAAACTTCCAAACAATACATTCACAGATGCGGAAGATGGCGTAGAGATAATGAAGAGCATAAAACTCGTAAAAGCCAATGGCAGCCCAATTCAGAAATCCGATTTTGTGCAGCTGAATAAAGCAACTAATACTATTTATGCTCTCTACCCAGGTATTGACGATATGAAACAAAACATCTTCTCAAATTACTCATTGGAAGCAGTAGATTCAAGCGGTGAGAAAACAAGATCGACTGTTGCCATAAATGTACCTGAAAGGACGCAAAATTTTACATATCATATCTGTCTTGTTTTGAGACAATATTCTCAGGTACCCCAGGTGGATATCGATGTTGTAATTGACATTTTACAGAGAATCGAAAGGTTTCTTACTAATTCATCTCAGGGCCAATTCATAGTAGCTAGAAATTACAGTCTTACGGAAATATATCCAAGAAGCATCAAACTGTGCATTACAAACTGTAATTTTTCCGATGGCGCGTGTCACGAAACGTCGGTTAAAGAATTGCGAAAAGTCATCTTTCTTCGTGATAACATTGCAACACAACAGTTCAGACAAGCATTAGGCCCAGATTTCATGATCACGGAAGTCTCCGACTACTACGCAAGTCACTGCCAAATGGCCCCACTAACGTATGCAATTTACCCAACAGTGGTGTCTTCCTTGGTTTTAGCTACAAGTAGCATTATGCCTACACCATATCATTTCTGCTTCTCTGGCAAAAATTCATCACCCAAGATCATCAACAGTGTAGGTTCATTAACAGTCTACATTGGACGCCCATTGATGTATGACATTCCAAATGATATAGTCTACGATAAAGAGGATGGCTTTCTGAAGGTCAAGCTGACTAACATGGATAATACTGCCATAGAATACAAATGGCTTCAGTTTGATGAGACCGAGCAAAGAATTTATGTATCAGTTCTTGAAACTGAAAGATCTAATTTCAAAAGTGAGCAGTATTTTAGACTAGTGGCGACTGATTCATGCGGCATCAAAGTATACGACATTTTAACCGTCACTGTTGTGGGGGCGGTTTCTTGTTGTTATGTTATACAGTTGGAGTCTACTCTCAACTATTTGAATTGGACAGGAAATGTGACAACACAATATGTCTTCTTTAAAAGGCTTGTGAACGCTTTCAACGACACGCAAGACCAGCTACGACTTTATGGGATTGTAAACCAAACACATAATATCTCAAATACTGCCGTGTTGTTTACAAACTCCTCATATAGTAATGAATCATGTCTTCTTGAGCACACGGGTCAGTTGTCTGATGTCGTGTTTCTCAAAAATGGTACCTCGAGAAAAAGCTTCGTTTCTCAGTTTGCAGACTTTGGCATCATGGATGCAGTCGCAGGAAATAGCAGTAGCTGCAACAAGACTTTTGTACCTCTGATTCCAATAATGGTAAACACCCCAGGGGCTGCAAAAGCACGGACGTTTGATGATTGGTTATGGTATGTGCTTCCCTTTATCATCCTTGCATTTCTTGTCATCTGTTGCTGCTTTCTGTTCTACTGGTGCGGGGCCTGTCGCCAGACATGCTGTGGAGGAGCAAAGAAGTCGGGTGATTTATTTTCTGCCGCAGCAGCAGCAAAACCAATACAAGAAGAAATAATGATGCCAGTAGCTGCTGACGTCGCGCAAGCAGAAGACCCAAGTACTGCAGCAGTTGCTGCTAATGCTTTGTCTGATAATGGTTCTTCTAAAGATCCATTTGAAGAAATGTATGCAGACATAGACGCAACTGCTAGAAATTCATCTGTGCCTTCACTATACAAAACAAGAAGTAAGCCGCTGTGGATGAAAGCAGCGAAAAGACCGCAAGCAGGAGATCCGCCATCCGATTCAACTGGAACCAAGCCGATAGAAGAACAGATTCTTCAAAGTGCTGCTTCTTTAGCGCAGGAAGCCCCACCTGATACAACTGACGGACTGGCAATGCCTGTTGCAGCTTCTTTGCCTAGACCTTCATCGCCAGAGCAACCAATGACAGCGACATACTCTCCAAACACCCGTCATCGACCAAGCTATCTAATTTCGCCTTCTTCATCTGTGACATCAGTTGAAGAGGATCCTCAGACTGCTGCTGCAATTGCACCAATGGCACAAGGTCCATCTTATTCTGAAAGGCCTTTAATCCACGAAGATGGGTTGCAGGCAATTAGCAATACAGGTTTTGAAGCAGCTCCTGCCCCAGTACCTAACGAGCCGTCGATAAACCCAGTTAATGAGAATCCTATAGAATCAGGCATCCTTCCTCAATTCCAGCAACCTCTATCAGCACCATTGTTAAGATTACCTTCTACACCGATAATCTCTCCCAGTGAAGCACCACCACCATATTCACCTCCAGCTATGATTAAAGAACGGGGGCCTAGGTGGCTCAGAACCAGACCAGCAACTCGGGTCATAGAAAAAAGGCCAACAAAGACAATTATACATATACCAAAACGCTTATCACGACTTCCTAAAATCAGGCACACGAAAGATCATTTTGAAAGACCTTATCCTCGAAAAAGCACCCAGTCTGTAGCAAGCCCATTGAAATATTCAGTTCCCCTGGAGTCCAGAAATGGCCTAAAACGCAGATCGATAAGTGGTTCGAGAAAACGGCAAGTTATTCCGATCCGTACACTACGCAGGGAGTCGAAACGTGTTGAGCCTGATCAAAGTTATGAACGAATAAAAAGCTTTGAAAGTCTTATGCCAAAATCTAATTTAAGGCCAAGCTTCGATTACTTAAGTGACTACTATACAGACGTCACTTCGGTCGGAGAGCATCCTCCAAGAATGCCAAGATACGGCAGCAAAGACTTTTTACACAAGGATGACTCTTATAATGCTTTATCGGAGGATCAAGTTCCAGTGAAAATCAACGGAGTCGTTAAAGCCCCCGAGAAGCTATTAATGAAGTGGTTAAAAGATGGGTCGTTACAAACAACTATAACAAACGCAGATCCCAATTTTGATGATTCATTTGTACTAAAGGATAGGCCAAAGAAAAGAACTAAATCACCTTTGCGTGGGGTTCACCAGATAACAAGTAGGCATGAACAGAGGCCGTCCCTTTTTGAACAACGGGGAGGTGATTTGGATGAGGTACACTCTTTCACAGATCTTCTTCCCAGGAAACAAAGCAGACGGAAAGGAAGGCAAATTTCAAGAAGCCAAACAGGGCGGCATAAACACAACGCAGCTTTGAGTGACATTGCGGAATCAACTGGAAATGTCTCCGAACGACCATTAAGTATAGGATACCCTTACTCTAAAGACTTATACGAATATGTCCAGACTGTTGTGAGACCAAGAGAAGTGGATAAAATAAGAAAGGACAGGCCATTAACAGATTCTGTTGATTTTTCTTTCGAAGATAGCAGAAGTGCAAACCAAATACAAAAGAAGGTTGCTGCAGGGTCTCAAAATGGCTTGACTCGACAAAAGTCAAGAAGAAGTATCAACGAAATACTATCAAGAATGACTAGAAGACGTCAGCTGAAGAAACACAGACGGGCGTTTCAAGACAATGAATTTCACGAACTGTGAATTTTCTTTGCAGCAACAAAACAGTAATTCCCTGTTGCTGGAAAACAGATTTTATTTCAAGCTACCATCTTATCGATGATTTAGGCGATTTTTTCTAATTGTTATTAATAA
This sequence comes from Rhopilema esculentum, assembly GCF_057945365.1. Classification (NCBI taxonomy): domain Eukaryota; kingdom Metazoa; phylum Cnidaria; class Scyphozoa; order Rhizostomeae; family Rhizostomatidae; genus Rhopilema; species Rhopilema esculentum. The sequence goes on from NC_142821.1 coordinate 7,620,245, forward strand.
AATTATGGTGATAAGATTTTAATCAAAGCACGAATTTTGACACAGTGAAAATTTTTATAGCTTGTAAGCATCAATCTTTACGTGTTCATAGCATAAAAAAAAGAGATGTTGAAGTAAAAAATTGATTTTTAGTTTTAAGTTTCATGTAGATACGTTTGAAATAAAAAAAGGCAGGAATTTTGCTGGCCTAGTAATGACTTTGTAAATTTGTAAGAGGAAAAAGTAGTTTGTATGCTGACAATCCCCTCGAATCTATCTGAGTAAGCTACATGAAATAACATAACTGCCATTCACTTCATATTTCTTAACAGTATAAACAAGTCGCCCGATGAAATGATTTTCTGGTAGTTAAACTTCTTAGAGCCTGAGTTGCGATTTTTTTGCTGTTTATGTCAAACTTTTTGTAGCAATTTGTCATCGCCGTTAGTTTTTAATATTTCACTTAGTTTTTTAAAGTATGAGCCTTGAGTTTCTTATGGATGGTTTCCTATGTAGAAAAGACGATATATCGCTTATTGTGTTCTGAGCTCTTTAATCTGTGGTTATACTTTTTTGTGACAAGACTATTTGAATGATTTTGTGTAAAATGGCTTCCACTCATGGACAGACAAAGTTTTAACTACCATATACTTTAAAACGAATACTTCAAAAAACTAATTTTTTCGAAAACTAATTATTTATTACATACAAATCTGGAACAACGTCACAATGGCGGAGATTCAGGCTTTCATTTGGGAGTGCTCAATCCTACGATCTTCCTAATTTGGCAAATTGCTGAGCATGTTCTCAGACACTTAAAAAGATAACATCTTGGATCATGCCTAATTTTATCAATGCACATTTTGATGAGAATAAGTGATTTTTAGGCGGGACCCTTAAGAAATCTTTGCTTGCCACGCCCAATCCTTAAGAATAATCCATTAATGATTTTTGATATCACGATCGATAACTCATCTAATACAATTGATGATATAAAAGGTCGACCAATAACACTACTGAAAAGTAACTGTAACCTTCATTTTCTTCATTTTATCTTGTTTTCTTCAGCGGGAAATACGTTTAAAGACAACTTTTGTTTGGAAGAATCCGATGAAAAGTTCAGCTAATCAGGAAATTTCCCCTAGTCTAGTGCCTCCCTTTACCTGACCGCTGTCTAGTGGTGTTGCTTAAATTTGTTTAATTTTGTGCGACTTTCTTGATTACGTGCGCGTCGTTTTCATTTTCGTGTTTATCAGTTTGCTTCAATGTTAATCGGTATTGAATCTACGCGACCAGTTTTGTTTGTATGGAAAAGAGTTTAAAAATAGTGCGCTGCAGTAATAGGCCACCTTAAAAACATACTGAGACTGGACTGTAACATATGTCAATAAGACTGGACTGTTGCATTCATTATACTAAAGGGTGTGCTAAAAGTATGGTGAATGAATCTTGGTAGAGCTACGGATCGGTCTCAAAGGCAATCCACGATAAAGGGTTTAAGCCATCTTTCAACCACAAATTGACCAATCAGTGATTGTCATTCCACGCATTGATAGACTGATGTTCTATTAAGTCACTTTTATATCTATCGATTGCCTTTAAGATCTCCCTGTTCTGTCATTTTTCTGTCACATATATAACAAATATGCTCTTGGCATTTCTATTTTAGGCTTATTCTTCCCATTCTATCCAGTTCTCACCATCCACTCATTTGCCCTGGCCTTTCTATTCTAGACATGCATATCCATGTTAATCAATGAGCTTACTGTTTGTAAATTTTCTGCAACGCTAACATACCCAATTTCGAATATCTGTCTGCAAGGCACTCGGGGCAAGAAAAAAGGTTCCAGATGAAAGTTTCTTACAGAAAAATGCAGGCACATCAGAGCGTTGAGAAAAGTGGAGAACAGGGAGTTAAACCGAATGAAAAGAGACTTGACTGGTGACCTATTTCTTGACTTTTTTCGTTTTCGGCGAAAAGTGAAGCTTTAACTCATAGCTCCCTGCTTGTGGTGCTTGATATGGGTACCCAGAATCCTACCCATTCTTCTCTGGGACTGCTGTGATGACGCGTTGAACTGGGAAGGAGAGCCCAATGTGTTCTCTAATTTCCTTTTGCGTCCGTCCACAGTTGGCGCGAACACTTTGGAGTGCCTGAAAATTTATTTTGAAGAATATAATTACAAGAAGCTCAATTCAATTACCTATTTTCAATCCCTTTGATAACATTTGCCTTCAATTTCACGAGAAGTAGTTACTGGTCAAAACTAAGCTTTTTCCATCAAAGGACAAGAATCTTCGATAATGGCGTCTGGGCCTAAATCCAATCTTGCTTCTGGCAAGGCAAATGATACAAGGGTTCTTGCATTGAAATGCAAATGGAATGGCTGCGGAACAACGCTTGCACTACCTGCAGATGGGTATCAGGCATTTGCTGAGCATGTTCTCAGACACTTAAAAAGCTATTTAGATGAAATAATGCCATGTAGAAATGACGAAGAAACAACACTTGCTCTGCCACTCAAATGTCTGTGGTTTGAATGCCAGTCAGAAATACGACGAAGTGTTGGGGAGTTTACGCGTCATGTTATGTTCCATGCCTATCATTCAAAACTGAAATGCCTTGGAGCTTTTATCGTGATTGCTGAAAAGCTAAGACAGTGTTCGTTTGATGTAGAAACACAGGATTTATTGCCAGATTTATCTGATCCGTTTCTCTGCAGGTGGGAATCCTGTGGCCTTGAATTTTATTGCCCAGATCAGTTTTATAGACATGTAGACATGCATGGTCACGAAGCACATCGTGAAGATGTTTTAGTTACAACAGGAGAAAAAGTGAAGGCTAAGAATGATGGAGAATTTGAAGAAGAGTTAGAAGGGCTAACTGTCCAAAAAATGATGCAATCTGTATGCAGGTGGGAAGGTATACACTTTCTTTTGTTCTTGCTGTTCTTGCCATTTTTATGAAGAATGCTTGTTTTAAGTTCTTAAAACAACAAATGACTATTCCTCATGTTGGTATGTTCTTTACTGCAAAACTTGAAGACAGACCGTTTGGTTAAGATAGGCCAAAGCAAAATTATCAAAATTCTGTCCAAGAGTGCATTCAAAGCTCTCTAAATTCTTGTTTGCTAATATTGCATGTATTCTATAAAAGGTTTTCTGGATGCTAGCAATTTTTTACATTCTAATAGGAATTCCAGTTGTAGGAATCATGAAGTTTAGGACATTGGTTTGAAAAGCATAGCTTCTCGGATCTTAAGACCATCTTTGGATGCTAGGTAGAAACAAATACAAATACAACCTAAGTCAGGGAACTCAGCCAGACTACAAGAACAATACCACAGGTTGCAATATACTCTGACTACCTTTTGGCATTACAGAGAGATTAAAAACACTTTACATTTGAAAAACATTGCTGAGGTGAATGGGCCGAGTTGATTTGCTCAAAGCAAACAGTACTAAGATGAAGTATGCAGTAAACTTAAGAATGTTGATTTGGAACACTCTTGTCGTCGTACAATAAGCTACTAATTTTGTATCAACAGGTAAAAAGAATATTTTCACATAAGGTCCAACATCACATTCAAGTAGCTCAAAACAAAACAAGAGAAAAGGCAGTTATTGAGCTTTGCAATAGTAATAATAATAAGCTACCTTACTGAATCATGAGATATATCTGTTTCTTTACATGGAGCTTATTTACCCTGAAATAGCTTCTTCAGTCTTATTTTGACATCTTTTTGGGGAGTATAAAAAAAATTGAAATCCTGCCAACAGATTGAGAAGTATAACTGGAAAGTTTACATTTTTACCAATGTTGTTAGCATGAAGTTTTATATAGCCCTAGTAGTTGCATAGTCCACACATGAAGAAGATGTGTTATTTGTGGCTGTTTATAAAAAGACTTTGATTTTTAACTTTAGGATGTTCATATTTGGCAAAAGATCCTTGGAAAATCAAAGAGCACTGCAGAACTCATACTGGGGAAAGAAAAATAGCTTGTCCAAGTTGTGGAATGTTTTTTGCTAATAAGACTAAATTGGCAGACCATTTGATTCGACAAGATACAGAGCAATGTATGGATGAACCTGTGCCCTTATTAATCTAAAGATTAATTTATAAGATCTATAACTTTTTCTGTTTATAGCATGATACCTGAATATCACTTTGCAGGCTTAGCTATCAATTGCTCTAATCAGATGACTGACCTTTTGAAGCATATCAGCATAATGATTGATTACACAGTTGCGTTCTTTACTAGCTATTTTAAAGTCTTTTTCTTTATGTTTTACTCATTGAAGTGTTTGCAACAGAAAAACTTTTACTATGTTGCTATTTTACTTTAGTTAGACAGTTTAAATCAAGATACCATGCTTTATACAATTTCACACTAACTCATACTATATTTTCCAATTTTTTTCTTACAGATGAGAATTTTCAATGTTCTCATTGTTTGAAAAGATGTGCTAGTGAGAGACTTCTCAGAGATCATATGAGACATCATGGTATAACTCACATCATAAAATTTGTTTTTTCAAGTTGATATTTGAGAAGTTCTTGAGAAGTAATATTTCACTTCTGTTGTTGTACTTATTTTAATCAACAAGTGAGCATTAACAATTTTCTTCAAGTGAGCATTAACAATTTCCTGAAGCTTTCTTTTAAACCCTGGTTATGTTTAATGAAAGTTTATTAATCTTTTGCTTTATCAACTTATCTAGCTTTTCCTTGCACCATGTGCTTCTACACACTATTTTTTTAACAGACTCTATGTAAAATAGGCAATGTACGTACATGATACAAAGTAGATCACATATTTAAACACATTATGGTAAATGATATCAAGATTTTTATAAATAGTTACTTGTGATATTTTTCCCAGAAGCAATTTATCAGCAAGAAGGGTTTATAATTTAGTGAAAGTACACTAGAAGAGTTTATTTACATTTTCAGGACCTATAACATGATAGTGTTTGTACAACCAATGTTCCACTTCACCGTACAAACTCTCAAATATAATTTAGATTAACTTTAGTAAGTCCTTATCTTATTGGAGTGTGGAGTGCATTAACTCATGTTATGCATCCTTCAGTGGCCATTAGTTGTCTTATAAGTATTAATTTTATTGATAATATAGTCTTTATAATAATTTACTATGAAAATATAATTAATATAGTCTTTTTATATTTATACATGAACATTTATTTGTCTCAATGACTATAAATATAGTTGATAAATACCACTAGGCACATAAAAGTTTTTTGCTTTATTGCACAATGGTTTCTATAGAGTTGTATGTCTGTAATTATTTTCATTCCAAAATTTAGCAAGTTTCCATGTGTTCATGTAACCTTGGGTTTATTGTCAATGTTTAAGCAAAATAGTTTGGTTTGGCTAAACAATAAGAGTGGCATGTCAGTGTGATCATTATTTAAATGATTCTTTTTTAGTGAACCATGTGAAGTGCCCTCACTGTGATATGACATGTCCAAATCCGTCTGCTTTGAGAAGTCATTTGAAGTTCAAGCATTCCCTTGATCGTCCATTCAAGTGTTCTATGTGTGATTACAGGTAAAACTTTTGAATTTTTGTAACATGTACCTTTTTTAATGTGTTTTGTTGTTTATTGAAAACTTTTACTAATAAAATCTGCCTTATCATTCCATTGGCAATGTGAAAACCATTTGAAATTAATAGGTAAATAGGACTGAAGTAAACATTTTTTCTAAGTCTTCTGTTAAAACTTTTTTATCAAATTATTGTTTTTATGGGTTGTGTTTTTTTGTAGTTGTAAGACCAAACATGATCTTCAGAGGCATGAAGAAATTCATTTTGAAAAAAGATTTGGTTGTGAAGTTGAAGGTTGCTTTTATGAAGGAAAAACCATGTCTGGTTTGCGAGCACATGTTAAAGCAGTACACAATGTAAGTATGGCAATTTTGTACTTTCCTTGTTAAACCGTACTTGGTTAATGGGTTTTAAGATAGTGTTAAGCAAATGATTGATTGTGCAAGCAACTGCATTTTCTCCAGCTTCAATCAAGAAGAAATAAAGATTTAAAGCTAAAGGCAACTCCTCTGCTGTGTTTGTGTAAAATCAAGTTGTAGGAAAGATCTTACCACAGTCTTTTCACTTGTTATGATACATTTATCCCTTACAACACATACCCAGTCACACATAATTTCTTCTTGAATTTTCCGAACATTCAATTTAATGACCCCTCTTCCCGTTTAATCAGGCACCAGCGAGTACTCCTAGGATAACTGACCAAATTTATTAATGAATTAATGCTTTCCTTTTCTTTCTTGACCCTCCTCCACCAACATTTATGTTGCTTCGTAGATGCCAAAATATTCGAATGTTGCTTCGTAGATGCCAAAATGTTCAAATGTTGCTTCGTAGATGCCAAAATGTTCAAATGTTGCTTCGTAGATGCCAAAATGTTCAAATGTTGCTTCGTAGATGCCAAAATGTTCAAATGTTGCTTTGTAGATGCCTTTTTGTTAAAGATAAATTTTTCTTTCCAACCATGTCCGTTTTTAAACAGTGGATTGTATATCTCAACATCTGAAAAATTTCATATTTAATACTTTCCCCCTTAATAGCGAAGCGGTGTGAGGCAGTTCATGTGTCATATATGCGAAAAGACATTGTCACGTGGCTTTCTTTTGACGAAACATCTCAAGAAAGCTCACCATTTCAGCTGGCCATCGGGACACTCGCGTTTTCGGTAAGTTAGTATGTCACTTTACACTATAAATGTTTTGATTCACTCGGAAGTTCTTTCTTTAAGAGGTTTCTGAAACTGTCCAGTTTAATTTATAGAACAGCTTTCTTCTAATAACTTTTTCGATTACTCGATTCCTTCCTTTGATTTAAAGAGACAATATACAAGTTGTTAAATCAGTGTGTACTTTAAGGCTATCGTCAACATGTTTTATATTGTCTTCCAAAGGATTAAGAAATAGAGAAGAATAAAGGGGTAATTATTACCTATGTAACCAAATTAATATGTTAAGAATGGCTATTCTCCCCAGTTCACAAAATAATATGATCTCGCTCATATGCGCCTTATTGGTAGCATTTTTAAGCATGCCATAGCTATTTCTGAAGTAATGAAACATTTTCCCATATTTCAACTTTGTTTATTAACCAATTGGCTTTCTTTTTCTTTGCTAGTTATAAGCTCGATGAAGATGGATATTATCGACTACAAATGGTGCGGTTTGAAAGCGCTGAATTGACAGAACAGCTGTCTGGAGGGGAGAATTCTCGAGGCGATAATCTGTTAAACGGCGAAGAGGAATCAGGATCTGTTATTATTGATGAAAGTTCTATCCAAAACTCAGTGATCATGAGAGATTTGTCTGCAGAAGCTGCTGGTACTGATTCGGCTGTGAACTCTGTTAATTACAGCAGTAATGACAGCCCGGACCTTGCGCAAGCTGGATTGTCAGCCCCCCAACCAAACTCGGGGGTTGTCTCTCTAAACCTGAATGAAGGGTACGAAGTCCTTTTGCGATATTATGAAATGACAAAAGAAAATGAGAATCTGAATTCAGATTTTAAGTCTTCAAATCAAAATGTTGGCATTGCTGAGTATTTGGGGAAAGCTAAAGAAGTTGCAGAGTCCGAATATTATCAAGAGCGAATTGACAGAAACTCTGAAACGAAAGCAAAAAGAAAGCAACTGGCGATCGACCCAAAACACACCAAAAGACGAAGAAAAGATAATCGCTGAATTGACCTGTAAATAATTCGTTGCTAGATATCTGTGTTAATGATTTCAAGACTTCTTTTAATTCAGGGATCTAACCATTCCTATCTTTACCAACTGAACGCTCTGCTATTGGATGAATAGATTTACTGTTACTGTTGAACTGTAACGGTTAGGGCTATTTTCCTATCAAGCCTGTGAATCTGATTCACTGCATCAAAACTGTTTTAAAGGAAATCCACATTCAAGAGATACACTATGTGCCCAACGTCTAAGCCTATTTAAGAATACATAAATTTAGAAAATTAAAAGCCCTTTGCCCTAGAGCTTTATGGTATTCGGGTTACGCCAATTAATATTTAAAAAGTATGCAAGTATCTCGTAAACCCTATCGTGTATCCTAGCAAGATTGCAATGCTAGGAACATACAGCTGAATCCACTCGACTTGTATGTGCAGCCTCTGAAATACAGCCTTACATGTGCAGCCTTTTCCCGTATCACCACTAGGTCAGAGGATACAGCTTGACCATAACTTAACTGTCGTTGTCCCAAACCCTTCCTCAATGGCAAATGCTAACCACGAGACTTAAGAACAGCGTTTATATGATGAATGATCATGTTTGTTTTGTAAGTTTGTATTGATGATATTATTTCTGTTGTTATTGTTTGATGTTGATGATAGAAGATCTATTCTGTTTGCAACTTCTTCTTTTATTACGCCAACGTCTGATAGTGAAGATTTCAGACTGCTTCTGTTGAAAATGAATTAGCAAAGACCTTTTCACTTTTGTATAGGATTAGATAAGCAGACCACTTTGAGCTTGTATGTGCGGGAAACGTGCATTTGAATGACTTAACAGCCGCTAAAGTAGGCCTTGCAACCAATTATTGTTGAGTACATTCAGGCACGTGGTGTGTTATGTTCTTTTGTTTTCTTGTCCTAAGTGGGCGTGTTTGTTTCTGCGCTTAGCTAGTTTTTGTCCAAAACAAAACTATCATCCAAAGTGTTGCAACTACAGTCTGTAAACTTCTGCATGAGTCTGGCAGGTCTTTAATAGCATCATCGACTTTGATAACAGTAAGCAAGTATGCTTCTCTGACATTGTTTTACTAGGCCCAAGTCTCTCAGTGTTTCCATGGAAACATTAATCTATAGTTCTGAGATGTTTCATTTAGGTGTTTACTGGAAAGCACGTGGTTATTGTAGGATAGCACAAGCACAACCATACCTTTGAATTGCTTAGCAACGAATTGAGATTTGTAGACTGACCGAAGCTGTAAAAACATATCGATATCATGTTTAAAGGAAACAAATTCAAAACTTTACGCTATATGTTAGCATCCAAAAGACTTGTGCTTTTATCAGTCTCAGTAATTTGTATTATAGTTGCGCTAATTTTAATTGGGAAAAGTCAGTCTAAAAACAGAGGAAATATCTTGCCTCACTGGTTTAGTGCAATAAATGCAAGACGAAGTGGTGTCGACATTACAGCAATATCATGGGCAAAGCGCCATCGTCCAGCGCTCCATGGATCAAAGTTAGCAGACGAGATAAGCTGGGAAATACGTCGAAATTTGAGCAGAAGTGAAATGAGGCTAGTAAAGCAACGACTGTCAAGGCACAAGACATATGTTAGCAACTATACGACCTGTCTGAAGAAAAGGTTTAAAGAATTTGAGCGAAATTTGCCCAAGAAGTTGATGAGGTTCCCACCAGCGTTTAATGAACTTATGATGCAGCTACACAAAAAATGCAATGCTGAAATCCTTGGAGGAGGAGAGAGATGTGGTCCCAAGCATCAGAAGCTGGGTTAGTCTAGTTTTCAAATGACTTTTTATGGGCTTGCTCTCTAAGCATTTTTTTCTGTTATATTCTGTCAATAACTTTTAATAAAAAAGAATCTTTTGAAGAATGATTATTCTATTAAAGCATATGTTATATTGCCCCTAGCAAATGAAGACAATGGAAGCCCAGTTTGTAACGCAAAAGCAGAGGATAAAAGTTTCATAGGCCACATTGTATAATCACTATTGGATGTGGCATGTCGCTCTGAATTATTCAATTAATTGTATAATTCCCAACGACAACATGATATATTATGTAGCATTCCAGTATAAATTATTCTAGTCTTAAGAAAAATGTTTGGCAGGAAAGGAAGAAGAAGATTTGATATACTATGGTACACTATGGTATCAGCGTGTGGCCAGAAATACTTGCTTTCTTCTGATTTGTTTTTACTTTCTTTTTTAACATCTGTCCCAATCAAATGCCACGGAATATTTGCGAACAAATTATGTCATTCTGAAGGTCTTAGCGTTCTACATGAATTTGAATCTTCTCTTGTACTGTCCTTGCATGACATGTCAATGCAACTAAACTGTATTTGATAACACATGGCATGATTTCACAATTCTAGCTGGACATCTTTATGTAAATAAAGACGTATTACCGATGGATAAATTGAAGAAAGAGCTGTCTACTGTTCGACTTGGCGGCCTGTGGAGCCCCAGTGACTGTACGCCAAAGGCAAAGGTATGTCAAAGCATTGAAGCTGAGATATATCTGTTATGAAGTAGTTGCTGAAGCAGACATATCATTGAAGAAAATGGTTTAAATTAGTAATCATAAAGACTTATTCAGTAATGCAGATTACTTAAATCGTATATTTTTTAAATTATCACTAAAACTCAGCTTGGTTTGTTTAAAAGAAAGTAAATTTAAGACTTTTAACAATAAATGTTAGGATGAGGAATAACATATTCAATCTGTTTTTCTAAGATGAAGTCTGGGTAACATTCTTAATCCGCTCCTCTACTACCTGCTATGCGATAAAAGTGCATTAGATACCCGTAACTTTTAACTTACTTGTTTGCCTATTCTTTATGATAATGTTCTGTTTCTTAATCATCGATTTTTAGCTAGCTATTGTGATACCATTTCGAAGAAGGGAACACCACTTGCCTGTACTCCTTCGGCAACTCCACCCAGTGCTACAAAGGCAAAAACTGCTATACCGAATATTTGTCATTGAACAGGTAACAGTTAGATGCGAAAATAATTAATTTGCTTTTATTTCTCTTAACAGCAAGTAAATCTTTATTTTGAGAAAGTAACAGAAAAATTTGGCTTACACAAATAAAATTTGGTTATCTGACGATATTCCGATCCAATGTACTGAATCTGGAATCATACAAAGAAATAATTTAACAAAATTTGCGTATTGCTATAAACGATGAGCTACGGTGCTGGACCACTGCTGTATCAATCTTTTATATTTTTAAGTTTTATCCAGTTAAGATAATTAGTATACATAGTTGCACACATACATATTTGACATGCAGTATGATTAAGTTGAAATGGAATGGTTAATTATGTTTAATTCATACTTTGATTTTGCCATTAAATCGCTTTTAATTTTTAGACTGTCAGTCCTTTTAAGATAAATTCTTTTAATAAAGTTACATCATCCTTCTTGCTATAACTCGTTGATAGCTAAGATTATAAGCCTAAAATGCGAACCATTGATAAACAGTAAGTTAACACTCTTATTATGTGGATAATTTGTATTAAATAATTGTGTCTAGAAAGTTCAGTTGCATTCTGTGTCAATGATCACTCCCAACCCTCCCTCTTTTTCTTAGGTAGACATGTACCCTTTTAACAGGGGGAAATTGATGAATGTTGGCTTTGTTGAAGCAAAAAAGGTCTTCAATTTTGATTGCTTTGTCTTCCATGATGTTGATTTGATCCCCGAAGACGATCGCAACGACTATGGCTGTCCATCATCACCTCGACATTTGTCTGTTGCCGTTGACAAGTTCGATTACAAGTATTTATTTTAATTTCTTAAGTCGTTGTTCCTATTCTGGATTTAGTTTTTGGCCTTATTTGCATCAGAAAAGCTCCCATCGCCTTGACTCGAATAACTATATTCAAAACCACCGCCAGTTTTACATCAATGCCTGCATAAAAGTGAATCCATAGTTTCCACTTTGGCTTTCAAAGTTACTTTCTTTGGTGTGTTTCTGCTTACAGAAGGACTCAAAGCCAGGGACTACAAAGGCGGGAGGAAAGAGGGGCTACGGGGGCTTTAGTCCCCCAAGAAATTTCACAAATGTACCTTAAGCCATAAAAAAGTCGCTCTTGCTTTGGTTTTAAGCAAAATTTTCTTGCCCATACAATCTGTAATATGCTCCACGGTCCTTGCTCAAAGCTGTAATTTATTTTCCAGCAACTTTGATTAAATAATTGGCACTTGCAATTGTGGATATTACGACAAGTTTAAAAAATCATATCATGCCCTTTGAGGCCCGTGCATACATTCTACCGCGTGCTGGTGAAAAACTGACTTTTATTGGTATTATTAATTATTACTTCTACTGCAATTCTAATATGCATGATTGATGACAAACCTTTTGATAGAAAAACTACAAATTAATATGTATAATGATTCTGTTTTGCGTTCTAGCTTGCCATACGCTGGAATTTTCGGTGGTGTTGAAATGTTTACAAAGGAGCATTTTCAGATGGTGAATGGATTTAGAAATTCATATTGGGGATGGGGTGCAGAAGATGATGACTTATACAGAAGGTATTTGTGTCGTTGGTATTCTCTAAGCGAACTTCGAAGTCTATCTTGTTTATAAGGCAATATGATACAGGTTTCTGCCATGAAAAAATGATCAACAGATACTTGCAGGTGAATGAGGAATTACGTACTAACAGAAAATATTCTTATATTATTGAAGATAAATATTTTTATACGAAAAATTTTATAGAAGATCGCTTTCTTTGGATAGACGGGTTTTCTGATTCCAACCACATAATTTTATCCACATGATAGAACAAATATTTCAAAAAGATTGTTGTCACTGCCTCATTTTATCTAAGACCCCCTTCAAATTCCTTTGCAGCAGATCATTTAAATATACATTAGAACTGTGTTTTTGTTACATTGTGAAACTGTGAAAACAAGCACCCATCCAGCCATTGTAGCGTTTACATGCCGTAAGAAAATGGACAAAAATAGCAATCCGTTAAACAAACATACCAGCTCAGAATACCCAAACCTATGGATGAGTAAAGAAGTTCTCTAGAAGGCTAAAATTGATGTAGATTAGCTACTTACATAAACAGCAGACTTTTATTGCAGCCCTGTTGTTTGTATCTTGCGTTCCTTATCTCATCGCAGGACCGTCAAGGTTGGTTTACAGTTAACCAGGCCATCAATGAAACATGGGCGTTATACTATGATAAAACATCCATCATCAGAAACTCCACCAGACAGGTAAGCAAATTAAATACGACAAGTAGCGTACTAAATGTAGATCTGAGCCGAGGACGCCAGAGAAAGGGGGCCAAGATGAAGGTGCAAAAGGAAGGGGTAAGGGGGCCTATTTTATAAAGGTGTTTTTGTAATTATAAATAATTTTCTCATTTTTTGTAATTTATATGACTTTCTGATTGTAGAGTCTTTCAATCGATATTCTTGTTGATTTGTCGGCATTCTACTTAATTTACAAAACTTTATTTCGTGTGTCAGAAGTTTGCCCGTCTCCAAAATGCCTATCAAATCAAATCAAAGTTGGCTGTTACAAAGCAAATGCCCTATGTCCGATAGCTTATCTCTTTGCACTTTAGTTGTTTCGGCGTCTGTTTTTACACAACACGTTTTGCAAATATCAAGCTCATTATTAGATTTCTATGATGCATTTTTTTTAAAAACTAATAGGTAAATCAAATGATAAGAGCTTTTTGAATTTTCAAAATAACCCTTTGCTTTTGTGCAAAAGGTTTCATTTTTTAAGGCCTATAAAGATTATATTGAAATGTATCGTTAAATTCATGATTCGATGAAAATTTAGTGTGTACACATCGTTCTAACAAAAACAGGTTCTAACAAACCACGCCTATTTTAGGTTGAATGCTTAATCATTTGTTTAAAAATCTTTAAGTTTTCAATCTAAAAATATAAAAAGGCTTCCAAATTCTCATATTTCATCCTCAAGTGAAGATTTGTTTTCTCAATTGTTATTCTATTAAGGTTAGTAGTTAAGTCACGTCAATGAAACGTTTATATTTTTTTACACCACAAAATTGCAAGGTTTGCATAAAATGTATCATAAAAAGACACTGTCTGTATCACTGCTTATTTATATATGATCGGAATGTTTCATTTTTTAGACTCGACAAACTAGGGGTTGCAGAGAATGCATTAACCTCAGATGGGTTACTGTCATTACACTACAAGCGTTTATCAATTCATGAAAACTTGCTCTACACTCTTGTGAGGGTAAATTTGAGAATGGAGGATGACATGGTGTACTAGTAATACTGCTGTTGAGCTAGTTTAAAGGCAATCTGTCTCGTTGTGGATTGGTTAACGAGAACAATAGCTGGAACAATAGCCTAAACACGATTCCAGCGCTCCGCCATATTTTTACAATTCGATAAATTAAAGGGAGACTGGAAACAATAAAAATCCCTTTGTTCTTATAACCAATCAACTTCGTGACAGATTGTCTTTAATGACGAGATGACGGTGATAGCATTGCTAAACGTAAAATCTATCATTGTTACCAATAAAGATGCAAAAATGAAGAATGAGGGCTTATATTGGTTTTCACCTGATTGAGAAGATACCCCAAATGTGAGTCAGAAAGAGACAAAAGTTGAAGAGCTGAAATCATTGCACATACAAATTTTGTATAAAGCCAGAAGGCAACATTCCACGATTAATTTTCTACATAAAATAAAATGCGATTTATGTATAAATTCTTTAACTTACTAGTTACTTAGACCTATAAATACAGAATACAATTCACGGCTTATTATTTGTTGTTTCCATCCTTTGTTTATTAAAACTAGCCAAAGCTTGATGTTGGTATTTTTTGATGCGTTGGGGCTCAGCTCAGGTTCTGTTGACATTATTCTTAATTCTGCATTGATTTTCATATAAGCATATATCATTAACTGTTTCTCAGACCACTGAATAACAACTTTTGCATGACATATTTAATAGCACGGTTCATTAGCTTATAGGATTTTCAAAAATACATTATTCCTCTTCTAATTTTTAATCTGAGGCTGGCTATCTTCGAAACGCTCTTCTTATTTCTTTGGAAAATATCGACTCACTGTTCTTCAAAAAGTGCGCTTTTAAAAAAGAGTGAAATAATTTCAGGATTTTGATTATTCATGTTGCTGAAGGTTGAACAACAAATTTGTAGCTCATATCTGTTTTTAGAAAATCTTACGTCCTGTTTGTGCCAATTTTGAAACTGTTTACCGGGTACACGCCTTTTTATAAAAACACTTGGCACCAGTTTCATCCTGGAGTTTCTTATTTTTTGTCTAATTTTTGCCTAACGTGTTTCTTATTTTGTTTCTTTTTTCTAAGTAGGTTTCCTGTGCATTGTAGGGTCCGGACATAACATGTGATTGATAAAGTAATTGATTCTATTTTGCTTATCGCTTTCTGTTTTTCTGTTGCTATTTTTTCGTTTTTCAATTTTTGCTTTAATTCTATTTCTTCAGTTTCGTTGAATGTCAGCCTACCAACCTGTCTTGTTTCTCATGTTGTTCCTATTTTTTGGCCAAATCTCAGCCTGATTATAACGGTCGTTTGTTTTTATAAAATAAAGCGTGTTCGTGCTGTCAAAATTGTTAGCACTCCTTTAATTTAATCAAAACACACACGCATTTCGTTGTTTTTCATAGCGTAACTTAATTAAAATAAAGGTTGAAGTTTTAATACCAAAAAAGTTCTTGTCATAAGTATTGGACAACAAGGAGAATGTTTCGAAAGGAAGAACACACTTTTCCTCATTCTTGGGGCCTTTACGTCATGTTACATTGATTACGTTTAGCCTCTCTTCACAAATGGTTTAGCCTCAGTGCCAGTCAGTATATTGTTTGGGTTTGTTTTTGGTAGCCGAAGGTAGAGAGAACGAAAGGAAAATCAGAGGCTTGGCTGCGTTTTGCGAAAGAAACATTGTTTTTAGAACCAATCATATCATTTATATTATGAAATAATTTAGCCTAAAGCTTCTTGATTCCAAGTCGCAAGCTGTGACGAGGGCATACTCAACGAGAAAAGCGTAATAACACTTTGGCTGACTTCCGACATGACAACCGGCCTACTTTTGATTTGACCGCAACAAATTCGCTTTACGGTATTCACTTGTTTCTACGAGACAGCGTTAGATTGAAGGCCGCTGCCATTAATGATTAATCAAGTTGTGCATCCTTAGCTTAACTCAACTATGGAAGCTGCTTCGCATACTCGGCACGGACCCAGTCGTCAACAGCACAGGAGAATGAGAACTGCAGTGGAAACGGATAGAGAGATTGGCGATTTAGGCGGAGGTTTGCCAGTAGAGAGATCGAAACCAAAGAAGCAGCTTAATTTTTATCAAGCAATGAGTGACTTTCAGACAATGTTTCCTCACATTGAAAAAGATGTAATCGAAGCTGTACTCAGGGCAAATGACGGTGTTGTACAAACGACCATTGATCAGCTCCTTATGTTATCTGATGGTGCAGAAACTGATGGGAATAAACAGGACGATGTTCCCCATTTACCGAATTATAACGAGAGCCAGACTTATGAAGACGATCCACCTCCTGCTTATTCTGAAGTTGAAAGTCAGATACTCAATGAATTTGTACGGGAAAGACAGGAATTCCAACATCAAGGACAACCAGATTCTACAGATAACCTAACAAATAGAGTGAGAGAAAGGTCAACGCGCTGGAATCCAGCACTTTTAGGACCTTTACCCCCTGACTTTTTAAGATTATCTGATAGTTCTCCAGAAAGACCTTTTTCAGAAGATTCAATGGAAGTAACAAGTCAGTGTATCCAAGAGACTGCCAAGGATAATTTTCTCTCTGACAAGGACTTAGAACAATTTCTCGAAGATGAAAAGCTAGCAATGTTCCTTCAAAATGAAGAGTTTATGCGACAACTCAGAAGAGATCCAGACTTTCTTATGTCTCTAGAAGAAGGTAATATCAGATCTAGCTTAACCTTCCATTTACGAAAATGGAATGAATTTACTATTTCCTAATGCCCATTAAATAGTGGGACAGAATGCATTTGTAGCTATGCATTGCAAATAAATGACTTTTTCTCCAGGGGTATTGTATTGCTGCTTTCAAGGGACATAGGGCAACCTAGTACTTTGTTATTGTTTTGCTCTAAATCGTTTGTCTCCGCTTCCTTGGGGGTTCCTTGTATCGAATTGTCAAGTGATGACATCACTAAAAACATGTTTTTAGAATTTTGGAAATTTGTTCCCATAACCTGAAAGAGCATTAAGAAATACCCCTAAATCTGCAAAATCAGTTAAAGGTATTACAAATTGGCTGAGATATGACCAGATGAGCACAAGCTCTGGCCCCATCAAACCTCTGTAATTTGGTCTCAGTTCATAATTTCATGAACTGAGCCAAAATAATAGAACCCTTTTAGCAAACTTCAAATCTTCTATCAGCCATAGCTCACCTGATTTTTGAAAAATTTAACTGATTTTGCATATGGGAGTTTTTCATTGTGTTCTTTTATGTTTTGTGGTCTACATTCAAAAATTCTGAAAATAGTTTTTTTGTGATGTCACATTTGAGAACTCTATTCTACAATCCTGGAAAAAATAGTGGAGACTTTCAAAGGAAAATTGGTATTTCCTCTTTCCTTTAAAGAATGAATCCCCCTCCCCCAATTCAATGTTGAATGCCTGCTTTTGGTAGAACTACAGATCCAACATTGATTGAGGGGAAAGGGGGAGATTTTAAATTACAGGGGCAACATAAAGTAGAAAATTGCATTTTGTCTCAACAATTTTATCTGGTATTGTAGCTTTTATTTATTCTTGCCACTTTGATGAAAACTATGATGACAATAATTGGCTGAGTATAATGAATGTCATGTTTTAATATTTCACTAAATCAAAATTGGATCATGAATCTGCTGACCAAATAAAAATTGTGGAATCAAAACTATTTTTCCCATAGATCATAGAAGGTTCGTACACTCACAATCAGGCCCAGTTGTTGCAGATGGGGCTGCATCACCTCCAGAACATGGAGCAAAACCAATTCCTTCTGGTGGAGCACGACCTAGATATTCAAACACAACAGGCCATGATGATGTGGCATTCAATAGAAAACTCAAACACATGGGCAAATGTATGTCATATAGAAATAGCTATTTGGAAAATTTATTTTATATCTATCACTGACAGAAAACACTAAGCAACTCAGAGATGCACATGAATCAGAATTCTAACTTTAATTGGTCAAAATTATGGTTTGAGAATAATTGGAAGACATGTAGAAATAAATAAGATGTTGATTTCCTTGTCAGATTAAGATCAGAAATCTTCATCTGGCAATAATGTTTCTTGATATCATATTTGATTATGTTTTTTTGCCACCAAATTCCTTTACATGAATAGGTAACTAGTCCTTTTAATATATAAGGTTTCAAATTTCACAAGATAAACTACATTATTCTTCTTGCCATAACTCATAAACTGGTAAGATTTTAAGCCCAATGACAATATCCACAGAACCTAGAAACAAGTAGCACAAGGTAAGCTTGCAGTTTGAAATTATTACAAAATTCCATTCTGTATCTCCTCTGCCAAAATATGGTCAATTTTCCTGGTAGCATAACACCTCTAGGCATTACGCCATTCAATTTGAATCCCCAGAACTGCTGCAAACTACCTATTTGTACAGTGATTTAGGGATGATTCTTAACCTCAACTGTAAGAACTCTTTGAAAGACTCATAACATGACCATTGATGGGCTTGATCTTGATAAAAACATTTTTCAAAATTGTTATGAAGCATGCACTCTCCTCCACAGATGCTCTATTGTATAAGGAGATAGGAAGTGAATAGGAGAAGGAAAGTGGAAGGGCTCCTCCCTTTTTCCTTTTCTTCTGCAGTTCCTTTTTTCCTTTTTCTCTTCCCTAACACCCTTGCCAATAGCCTCTGTGGAGAGGAGTATGGGACATTGACCATAATGATGAGTTCTTAACATCTTGTTTTCAGCAACACGAAAAAGGCTAGCCAAAATGGCCAAGAAGTTTTCAAGAAAAAAGTATCAAAAATTGTATCCTTCATCATTTGTCAGTACTTTCTAAAATACGTAATTAAATCATGGTGCCTCAGATAAAAGACTGATAGACAGTACCTAGCATTCTGTTTGCACATAGTAGATATTTTTGAAGACTTCTTGTTTGACCATTTCATGAATGTTTTTAAAACGTTTTGTAAGCTTGCTGGCCAGTGTGATACACCTTAAAGAGGCTTGATCATATGTTTTGAGAGAGCTTAGTTTGCTGCACTGCCTGCATATCTGTTGGAAAACGTTTACACTAAATGGTAGAATGACAAAAACGACTCTGACACCTGACCATTAGTAAGGCAGCTTCTAAATGTTTTATTAGTATAAAGTGGTTAGCTTACATTGTGGATCCTTTCTAAAGTAATATTTTTCATTGTTGTGTCCACTGAAATTTTTAAGGTTTTCATTTTCTCTCTAAAAAGTTTTTTTGCCAAATATATTCTATGCTGTGCAGCAGTTTTCACATTAAGCACAAGAGCTAAAATATTATTTACAGCTCTCTGTACCTTTATTATAATCTGTTTGCATTTCCTTGACATTGTGTCAGCAGTTCTCCAGTTGCTTCTTCTACTGCTAATCTGTTGGAAGAAGACAGTGAAAATGAGGACTCTAAGGGATTGGGTAAGGATTACTTTTTCTGGTGTATGGTTTTGAGTTTGCAGTCACGAACAAGCATTATTAATGTAGAGCTATTGAAGATATGTATGGCATTTCTTTCCATTTGTACCTTGCAAACTTTACTTTTAACCTTTAGCTTTATTGATGTTGTGGACAGTTAGTCAAAATTTTGGGCTCATTATCTAAGCAGTTCCAAGCTCAACCATCATTGGTATCACTTTCCACTAGCCTTCAAACGGCGGTGAGTGGAGGGTGTAAGAGATGAAAACTAAATTTTACCGACATAAATTCTTTTGTTTCATTTGGCACACAATTATTTTGTCAAAAATGTAAATCTACCGACTCTGAAAGTTTTGGAGGCACCCCCCCACACTCCCTGCATGCTATGCCCCTGCACTTTAGCTTCAGAGTTGTGGTCAATATTCAGTAGTTCTATAATATATTACATCATCATTTAAGATTTGCCCATCATCATTATCCCTTTTATTTTGGCTAAAAGGAATGTTTCTAGCATTATCAGAAATGCTGTCAAATCAATGCTGGACCAATATTCTTTCCTTTGATGTAAATCTGAGTTGATGTAAATTTTTTTTGATTTTCTAGAGGGTATTCAGGAGAATGAAGATGAAGTTTCTCATGACCGAGCATACAGAAGGATGCCAAACAATGATATGGTCTGTTGTGTTGTTTACCATGTATCAT
Organism: Rhopilema esculentum; assembly: GCF_057945365.1. Taxonomy (NCBI): domain Eukaryota; kingdom Metazoa; phylum Cnidaria; class Scyphozoa; order Rhizostomeae; family Rhizostomatidae; genus Rhopilema; species Rhopilema esculentum. Next base: position 7,640,403 of record NC_142821.1, read on the forward strand.
TTTTCAGTAGCCAGATTCTAAATTTGCTACCTAGTATGAAACATGAAACTAGGTGCTTTCCAGGACACAGGCTTTTTTTAATCATTGTTACCTATGCTGGGTCTCCTTTAGTTAAAAGCCATGTCATGGAAAATTTGCAATTGACCAGGCACTGCCCATGCCCGCTTGGCTTGTTACTAAGACTGAAGCAAATTTTAACTGCTTACTTAGGTGTGTGACTCGGTGTCTTGTTTTGTAACAATTGTGTCTTTTTTAGAATGGCGGAAGAAGACTCCCTCAGGTGTCAACTGAAAGAAAAAGAGCCAACAATGAGCCAATTGTATTTTACAATGAAGATGACGAATTTTCCTATAAGAGCGATTAGGGTGTTTTCATGCTGTTAAGAAACTTACAATGTACTTTTCTTATGGAGTACACAAGTTTATCGGTATGAAGTAATTTCGTGTCCATTGTAGTCAGTTAAACATTGCAGAAAAATTGGCAAATAGTCCGCTATGAGAATATCTTAGGCATTTCTCAACATTAAAAAAATCTATATAATTTTGTACATAACAACCACACATCTTCTCGATTCAACTATTTTAAAGGAATGTCGTTTGTATTGTAGATGACCTGGAACTGTTCTGGGAATCTACATTGTAAGCAAATTAATTGTATCATATCATTTCTGTCTTCTCAAGCAGGTTTTCTTCTTTGAGCAATGTAATCATTGTTATTATTCATCCGTTTCTTATATTGTATATCCCCTATAATTATTAGCTTTGATGAAGTATCATCATTCGACGATAATTTTACGACTTTTCTTAAATCAAATAAGAACTGCTTTTCTCTTTATGATTATCCCTGCCTAGGTCCACCATTTTACTTCGAACTATCGACACTTTCCCCTTCTAAAGTTTATATGAATTGACGTTGTCTATATTACTTATGATATAAGTCGCCATTCCTATAACATAAGTGTCATATTAAAATGACTTGATAGTTTTGGGATGTGTCAATTTACCTAAAAATAAATTCCCAGGAAAATAAATGGTAACGACAAAAAAATAAAGAAACAACTATATAAAGTTTTGAATTTTCACCTTCTTTAAGAAATGCTACTTTGTATGAATATTAATTGAATCGAGGTAGATGTCGAATAGCCATCAATCTACGTTGTTATTCTTGAGATGAACGATATCGTAAGTTTTTGCCAGATTTTACTGGCAAGTATTTCATTGTTATGTAACTTCACCACAAAATTATGCGTGTATTTTCACATCACCTTACATAAATAATGGCCAGATCTTATGTATACAATTTCAGTATTATGTGTATATTCAGTTAACGAACGGCTTGTCAAATGCAAGTAGTTTAATTATCGTGTTAGCAATATTTTGATCACAGTAGCAAGTACACTAAAGTTATACTGTTCAATATTCAAAGGTAGATTATCTAATTATGGACAGATAGAGAATTTTATGGTAACAAAGGCCTACGAAACTTTGTTTATTAGTTGTACTCAGTTTTGTAAGGTGTTTGTACGGTGACATCACAAAGTTTGATTTTTCTCCAAATATCCTTTGTACTACTAACTCTATTGCTATTTTATGAATTCCACTGTCAATTCTAGAGTCGCATAATCAAACCATAAAATGGAATGTTTAACATAATTCTTATTACGATCTTTACCACATGGTGTTTACGATGCTTTAGCTTTTCTCTGTTTTGTTCTGTTGTAGACTTTCCCAAAATATTCGTACTGCTAGGACGAATCCAAGCTGCGAAGGAGAAAAAATAGAGGTCTATGATTTCTCCTTCTCAGCGTAGATATGCCCTCGCAGCATGAATGTTCGCATGGCAGATTTAACAACAAAAATTAGTTTAGTTCAGTGCACTGCTTATTTCACACCAGTCATATGAAGAGAGACCTCTTCAGTTAAGAAAGTTAAACTGGCATTTAATATTTTGTTTTTATCTAATTATGTCTACTTAATCACTATTATTTTTGTCTGTTGCCTTTTCTCGCTTATTCACTAACTGAAGAGTCATAGGTCTGCTTTTCAATTTTTACGACTAGAACAACAAATTAACAACTATAACAGCTTCCAATATAGAACGACTAGATTCCAACCTTAATTTAGAAAAATACAGCCCTGATACTCAGCAGCAGAAACGTTTGGTAGAAATGACTGTGTCAAAAATTGTGAAGTAAACTTATTTTAATTAAACATTGAATATGGCCATCGCTTTTGAAAAATTTAAAGACATGTTCATTGGCTTGTTTATTTTTGCATTGTTTTAACGAGTATGTGCTTTGTTAAGTTTTTTTGCATTGCGTTGCGATTCACCATAAAGACCAGTCTTTGACAAGGCTGACCATGCCAAAATTTCGATCTCTTTAGCAAAGCACATGTAGTTTCAGAATGGAAAAGATGGGCAAGTATGCTATTTAGGATAGAAACAAGTGAAAAGATATACCTATTCTTCAATAAGATTGCATTGATAGGAGGGAATTGTCTAGTTTCCATACTGCTCGACCTGATAGTCATAAATAAGCATGATTAATAGTCATAAATTAGCATGATTAATTATTTCAAGTAAAGGGTTAGGTTCAGGTTTAGGGTTAGGGTAAACTAATTACGTCATCTATGGAAACTAGACAACTCCTAATAGGACATGGATTGTACCAGTTTCCGAGTCCTCAATTTGTCTGCCTTTTCTGCACTCATTTTACTTGAGTCCTTACCACTAACCAATTTCTAACAAACTGGTTATTCCCCTTCTTCAAACGGTCAATTCCGACATGACTTTTCTGAGAGTATTATCTTTTTAAGGTTTAGCCACGTAGCTGCAGGGGGCACGGGGGGCTGTGCCTCCTAAATGAAAATATTGACAACAACTGAAAAATTGGCATAATTCTAATTCCGTGAGCCTGATTTAGTCCAAATATATCTGTTCGTTACATATCTGTTTTCTTGTTTTAAAGCCCCCCCCCCCTCTGGTTATGGTTCTTGCTTGAGTTTGCCCACACTAGCCGACATCTACAGCTACGTGGCTGTTAAGGTTCCGAAAACAGTTTTCGTAAAAATTAAAGCAATGAAAAGAAGTGGTTCAGGAAAGGAGCCCTGTAGGACGGGGCCATAGATGACCCCAGCATGTCAAGGTAGATTAATCACAGTTTGGACTCAAATATGAATTATTGTATCGAAAATATTTTGAAGACACAGACACAAATAATGCAAACAATTTGCATTTACTTCGCTTTTAAATACAGGAGATGTGTACAATAAGAACCCAGTGCGTTATCAGTATTTCCCATTGACCATTACGGAAATGGGCAACTTGTCAAATAGGCGCTTTTTACCACAGTCTATAGGCTTGCGACCATGTACAATCCAATAGGCCAGTTCTACAATGTCTTTACCCAGAAACGTATGTAGCAAGACAGACAGCTACTGTCAGAATTTGTTTACAAGATTTACACAATATACACTTTACAAACTTTGCTTATTTGTCTATTCTCCTGTCATCAAATTTTATTTATATCGTATAACAACATAGATATATACTGTTCGCTAAGCAAACTAGCATTTTGTATGCGGTATTTAAATTATTCGTTACTCAAGGATGCCTGTAAATGCACTGCACGCCATAATTAAGTTTGTATCAGTTTTAAAAGCTGTTAGTCTTTAAGTATCATATGTCATCCCATGCTCAAGCATTATGCCTGCAAACTGGTAAGTATAATAAAATAATATGGTTCTAAAGTTTGACGTTACGTCTATTTTTAGAATTTTTTTACTTCTGACCAGGGAACCATGAAATACCTTTGGATGTTTAAGATCTTTTTATAAACGGACTGTCAAATTATTTTTCGTTTGACAAACTGATGATGCTCTCCCTTTTCATATCTCTCTGCAAACATTTTCCTTATCCAAAATCTCCATTTCTTACGCATCCGCAGTGCCTTTCTTTTTAATCGTCGCCTTAACAAAATGAGAATCAAAATTTGTCGCCTTGTAATCGCTAAGTTGTTTCCGCGCCTAAATCTACTGGGGCACTGAGAGCGATCGCGCGACCAAATCTCAATAGGAAATCAAACCTGCGATCGCAATGGAGCGATGGTAATGGTCGCGCGACCAGATTCGCCAGAGTGGAAACCCGCCTTAAGATTTAATCAAAGAGACCTTTGACTAAACATCGTCATCAATGTAAACAAGTCATGATATTTGGGGTTTATCAATCTACAGAATTACGACGTAGCCGTTGGCGTGGTCTGAATTTGATAAAAGAAAAACACAAGACTTACGATAGCTTGGTTCCTCATCTCCTAGGAACGGCGAATCTCTTCCATCAAAACAGCTCTGCCACGACCATCGTACTCGAATTAATAACTGAACAACGGTGACAATCCATTAATTTTGGCACGCCATTAGACTTCGCACAATTCTGCAGATTCAAAGGTCAATTCCTGCTCTACAGTGCTTCTACTACTCTACTCTCCAGTCAACACAATTAAATCAGAATGCATTTCAGCCGCATTCTCACAACCACTTGGGAAAAAAGTAGCTCAGAGTGCAATCGAGCAATTAATGGAAAATTCATGGAAATTCGCAAGGGACTTCCCTCTATCTAACTGGCTGCATGCAAGGATTGCAAAAGTTCTCCAACACGTGACCAACATACTCTCCTTTTCAGGAAAGGGATGGAAGCAGTCGTACTTTGGTACTTGAGAGTGATAAATAGAAGAAACAATGGCAAGTGCTTGTTAAAGATGTTTGGCCAAGCATGGTACATATGAACAACATAAAAAATCAAGGCCACACGTAGACACAAGAAAAAGAAAGCTCAAAACAACGAAATGGTATTTGATTAAAAACAACACGGCAGTAGTCAAGGCCAGCCTTTTATTAAAAGCTCTGATGTACGCAATTTATTTGAATTTACAGCACAAATTAGAACTAAATAAAGAATCTTGGACACTATGCAAAGGTTGATATCGATGTTTCTGTAATTATATTAAACGGGACTTACAACCTCCTTAGATGACCATAAAAAACGATAAAAAAATGCGGGATAATTTAGACTGTGACACATTTAATACAGCTGATACAAGGATAGAAGTCAATTAATGTTGTTTAGGTACTCTGAGCAGCTTAAGTAGAAAGAAACAGTACACTGATTAACGTACAACACAAAACGCTGAGTGGCACTAATGATACCAACTGAGTACGAAAAAGGCAAGTACAATCTTAAAGGCAGTCTGTCCCCTATTGTGCTCAGCTTTATTTTCACGGGAATAAAATTCACGCACCGTTGAGCTTGATCGATAATTAAACGATTTAAACCAATCAGAGACAACTATGATTTCCGAGCTTTTGAATCAAATGCCTGTGTTGCCGTTGTAGTGAAGCTGTGGCTAAAAAAATATGGCTCCCTGTTTGGTTTCTGCGACAAATATGTCAAATAGCGAAAGAAAATGCTTCCATTATCATCATTTAATTCCAGTAATTAAATCTTCTTGCCATTCCCGATATCTTTTTGCTCGAAGTTTCAAATGTCATCCACTACCGCAGCTAGGCCAGCCAAAGCAAGCATCGTAATCCGTCATCCGTTAAGGCGGGAAGACCTATTGTTCATATTAGTCAATCATTGAGGGGACAGACTGCCTTTAATATAAGAGGAGCCAAATATTGACGTCACGTTGTGTGAGTCGTATAATAGGGAGGAAAAAAGAATGTTCGTAGGAAGATGGACTTGTTTAATAGGACTAACAATTTTAAAATTTTTACCAGGATGAACAATATCATCCACCTGAATCTACTTTTAAATTATAAAATTTCACAGCTGTTATGGTCATATATGTGCGACTTGGTCTGAATTTTATTGTTATTGTGAAAAAGTACCAGAATGCTTTGCGTGAGCTAACTACCATGACGCAATTAGAAGAAAGGCATATTGCTCCTAGGGCTTTGATGTTTGTTGAGGTTGAAATAATCGATAGGCACACAAGAGATGGTGTGCAGATCAGCTACTATAAATTCAGTCAGCAAAAATTTGCGTGTGGCAGCTTCGAAATAGAAAACGTGCTTGTCACGAAAATACTTTCGAAGAATATCTGAATGATAAATTTACATTTGATTTGAAAAAAGGATTCTGCGTAAAAGTGGAAATTAATTGTTAGCTTTATGCTCACAAAACTGAATGCTAATTCAAAATATTATTGCTCTTTTCTTTTTTTACAAGTTGCTCACAGACTCTGGATGGATATTCGTATACATTTATTCATCGATTTGCTCTATTTACTTTCAAGTGAAAATGGCGGAATTCGAACGTCGAACACAGTTCCATCAGGACGCTCCATTCTGTAAGTGCCCCTGTAAAGAAACAAAGGGAACCCTTATCAAATATGGATTTCAGGGGTCCTTCTAAAAACTGCACATTTGTATTGGGTGGCTCTACAACTATGCCATTGGAAGCTCTAGCTATTGTTGTAGAAATAAAGGTATATCAAAAAGGGTCCTTTCAAAGAAAGCCCTCATTTTCTGAACCTTCCCTCCTGCAGCCTACAGGGGTAAACAGAGACTCCTCTAGGGGTTTCATTTCATGCCATTTAATCTCATCTATATATTCATCTATTCAGTTATGAAATACAAAAATAAAAAGTACATTACAATACAATTGGCTACGGTTACTTTCAAGGTTTAAAATATATTGTCTTAACTTCCATGGATTCGTACCGGATTGAGTTTGCAGGCGCAAAAGGTAAGATTTAAGTTCCTTTTAAAGTTGTACCATTTAAAACTTTTGCTCTGTTTTAGTGTTTCAGCGCGGCTTTGCTTTTTTCTTCGCGCGCTCAATTCTCAAAGGCTAGAAGCTGACCGCTTATGAAGCTACACTATGATGTTCTGCCGATTGAACCCAAAGAAAAAACGATAATGTCAAATTCAGCTATATTCTTATAAAACAAAACACCAGAACTTACCACATGTGTCCGCTAGGTGCTTGTAAAGAGACGTGGCTACTGTACTGGAACGCAGGCTGCCTAGGTGAGAGTACAGGCTCTTGCCCAACCACCCCTCTCCCTCTAACTGTTTCTAATGTTCCCGAAAGACTGAATATCCTCCAGTGTCTTTCGCGCAGTTGGAGCGTATTAACACCAAGATTCTCCAGTCGAATGCTGTATCTCCACTATAAAAAACATTACTGACCATATTAATTTTCATTGTTTATTTGCTGTGGACCCGAGCACTGAGAAGAGTTACAATTTTTTTACTAAGCTATTGGAAACAGAAACAGAGGCGAAAATCATTTCACCACCTTCAAAGAACCATAAAATTAAAAACTTATAAAAAGTAACAACAAAAGCAATCTGATGACATGTTTGATGAGATATGATGGGTCTACCGACGTTAGTGCCTCCTTACAAAGTTAGAAAGTCATAATATCTTTAAACTGTGCAAGTGTTCAACAACAGAGCACTACAATATCCTCTTCAAGGTAGCTGCCCAAAACCACGGTAGACCTTCCTTTTTTGATGATAATTTTTGATGAGATGTAGGCAAATACGATGTAGGCAAATACGAGTATGCTACAATTTCAGCCATTCTACACTTCCCAATCCTTTTATCTATTTGCTTTCCCTTGCTACTTTTCACTAGCAACAGTGTTAAGTCAACTCATTCTCAGCGCCTTGCACCCAAGGCCCTTATCGCTATTCATCACTACAATAATAGTTATAATAGTTCATAGTAACTGATAATAACTAGCATAACAGAAGTAGGCTTCAAGCAAATCACAAAAGTGCTTTTGTCAATCAGACAGATTATAGCTACTTACCCAAAAGCTCTGCGTCTTCTGAATGCTCTGTAAAAAAGGAAAAAGTACCTAAATGGGCATTGAACTACAAAATTTGATAAAAATTCGAAATGAACTTCCAGCCAGAATAGACAATTGTCTGACTGGTATATTGAGTATCTAATTACTTCATCTTTGCTTTCTTAATAAACAATTGCTCTTTAACTCATTGGCCTCATGAAAGACACACCCGGGTCAGTTCACAAAACATTCTCATCACAGAATTTTTGGTGGCATCAAATATCAAGATGTACATTCTTACACTAGATATGAGATCAAGATTCGAGATATGAAAACTTTATCCAATAATGGCAACATTTTGAACACTTTTACAGAGCTACTTGATTTAATACAGGATGATAATTATCATTGAAAAGAAAATCCTATTTATTTATAGCAAACAATTGAATTATCAGATGGATTTCTGCTGCGGACAATAACCAAGAAACTCGCTCTCAATTCAAGCTGAATTTCAATCTCTCTGTTACAAATATAATTTGCGATTTACAATAGAAAAGAAACAAGGTCGAGTAGAGTAATCAGGAATGTAAGGAACTTATAAAGTTGCATAATAGTTGGTACACAACAATAAAAATTGATCAAATGAAGATGCCTACCCTCGATCCCATGAAAAATGGTATAACAGTAACTCGAATGTCCTCTGTTGTTTCCCTATGGACATCTGACAGTTCCAACCATTTATGATTCTTGCCATGCCAGTTCCTTAAGGCTTCGCTCGCACTGAATGACGGTACTGAAAAGATTCGTTGGATAATGTTAACTAACGAACCCTTTGTGTAAATGAAACACTTAAGCAATTAGGTAACATATCAAACAGAGTCTGGTTAGACTGAATACTGCGAAAAGTTACAATAAACAACAGTTATGCCGGATTGAACTTGGTACAATAGCAGGTTGAAACAAAAAATGAAGCTAAAACTACGACTGGGTTGATAATTATCAGCTGTAGCTTGTTTTCTTATCAATATAAAAAAACAACTCATCTCTTTTAACAAAACGATATGGAACTGTCGCGTGGGCCACAGTGCATTTTGAGAAAACGAAATTACATATAATATATAATCTTAAAAAAATTACCTCGGTCTGGATCGTGAATTAAGAATCGCTCAAAAAGTTCGTGTTGTATTGGTTGGTCCTCTGTTGTTGTGTAAGGAAGAACGTCCTCGTGGTTGACATAATCGAGGCCTTTGAATTAAAAGGAGTGACATCAGAAAACAGAACGGAGAGAAGGGTGGGGGGGGGGGTGTTCAAAGGCAGTTTCAATATTTATGTATGAGAGGGAATAAGAGTTCATTCTTCCACATTGCAACTCTAAACAAAATAGACTCTTCTTTTTGACTAAAGATTCTTATCTGGAGGCAGACCTAGATATTGCAGAGAGGATGTCTAAACGACATATTGGTTATTTTGCCAAAAAGAAGCAAATCTTTAGATGAAATTCTACTGAAAAAGCTTACTTTAACCAAATATTAAGGGGGGCATCAAGAGCCCAATAAATCCCCCAATAAATTCGTATCTGCTGTTATGGACTTGAAAACAATGTATTATCAATTTAAGTTTGATGTAGTAAAAGGAAAACGTAAACAAAAAGTCTTAAAACCTAAACGCCAAGTGTAATGTCAACTAACCAGGGATAGCATAAAGTGATGTGTCTTTCTGATTTCCCAGAAATGTGACTGCTTCAGGTTGGGCTCTCTGCAAAGTAATGAATACAAAGTTAAACTGTATAGAGGGAATCTGGTGAGGGACCTGTGAGTCTCCAATGGGCCTACATAAATACATTTTTGATGATAACGTGTAAAAGAATATCTAAAAAATTATATCAACGAAACCTTTAATATCCACGGATACGTTGAAAAAATTACACATGGCAAAAAACAAAACAAAAGAAGAAATTGACTGAAAATTAAAAATTCTAAATGCAACTGCTTGATATACGTGCCTTTCATTAGAAAATAGAAGCATTTGCATATTAAAACATAGTAAAAGCTGGTCTTGATCTTGATGAGTTGGGCCTATTCCAGACTATAACCAATTTAGCAAAACAACTTTAATCTGACCAGTTTAACTGATTAGTAATTTGAAACAATGCTTCAAAACCACAAATCCAGCATTGAAATCTCGCGGTTGGAGTATACACTTTATGTGATTTGAATATGAAATAAATAACAAACAAAAAACATCTTTGCATGAGGCTATATTTATTGAGTTAGAAAAACTAGAGGGGGGAATATGTGGGGGTGGATCAAATCTACAAGTATGCAATACTCACTATGAAGGGACAATCTCTTTGATCGATAAGGGACTGGTAGTAGGTAACAGTTTCTCCTTTCAGTTCACGGCCAACACGTGGAGACAGATCATCTTCATTATCATTTTTTTCAAGAGACTCTGCTGAGGTAGGCCTTGAAAGAATATCTTCTTCATTGTCACTGAAACAAACAATTAAGCTATTTCAGCAATGGGCAGCAGTAGTGAAATTTTTTACAAGGGCTAAAACGCCATTCTTTGGAACTCAAAGTTTTTTCATATAAAATACGGTATTGAGCGGTATTGAGCTTAAAATGGAATTTAAAAGAATAAAACATTTTGAAACATACTGTTGGAAAAAAATGTAGCAATATCAGAAAATGAAGGTATGTGTCTCTAGGTTTGTGACTAATCATTGAACAGAACCAAAATCGGAGGTAAGGAATACAAAGGTTAGAATAAAGGTTGTGTGTTGATCATATAATGTTCATGTCTGTGTGCAAAACCTGTTAACTGTTCATTTGTGATGCTCATTATCAACATAATTATTCTAATAATAACAATAATTTTTAATACATTATTCTGACGCTCTGCAGAAAATAAAACATGATTGATAAATAATTAACACAAAAATATACAACAAGTTGTTTGTAGTAGATTGCAATAATGAGCTGGGTATATTTACAATCAATTTATGAGATAGCCAATCAAATGCGTCTCTCTTCATCTCACATTACTTGCAATCCACTCCTGACTATAAATTATCAGTCATCATCTGGCATTTACAATCTGATGAGTTTCAGACAAAAGGTGCTTTAAATAGTATGTCATGTTTCCAGTATTTTGTGAAATATTCAAATAATTTTATGATACAGAAATACAAGAACATTGAGAAATGCTCTTTTTGTAGAAAAACACATTTTTTTTTCAAAGAATTTGACATTTACTTTTCATCTGAAGGTTGTTTTTGAAGGTCTCTGTCATAAAGTTTTGCCACCCAAGGGAACAAGACAACACCTCTATAGCCAAATATTCTATGCAGAAATAGCTGTAACGATAGATAAGAAGCATCAGAATAACACCTAAATGATATAATAAAACAAGACAGATGCAGTACATTGAAGTAATATATTGAAAGAGAAAACTTGAATGTTAACCCCGGTGAAAAATCTTGCAGGATCCTACAGGATCCTTTGGGATCCTAGGAGGATCCTAGATTTTTAGGATCCTGGACAAGATCCTACCACAAATCCTGCAAGATCCTGTGTGCATAGGATCTGATGCAAGATCCCACATAAGGATCCTGTAAGACAAACACAACTTAAGATCTTACACAGGATCCTACCAAAAATCTTACAGGATTTTAAAACAGGATCTTGAATGGGATCTTGCTAGGATCCAGAATGACATTGTAGGATCTTACAAGAACTAGATTAGGATCTTACACAAAACAATTCCAAGATCCTATTGAATTGTGACATGGATCCTGTCAGGATCTTGAATATAAAGATAGGATCCTGTACAAATTCAAACAGGATCCTGTTACATTCTGACCAGGATCCTTCCAGCATCTTGAATCCTAAATGTATAGGATCCTATACAAGACCTTACATAAGGATCCTGTAGGAGATAAACAACTGAAGATCTTACACAGGATCCTACCAAAAATCTTACAGAATTCTAAAACAGGATCTTGAATAGGATCTTGCTAGGATCCATAGTGACATTGCAGGATCTTACAAGAACTAGATTAGGATCTTACACATAACGATTCCAAGATCCTATTTGATTGTGACATGGATCCTGCCAGGATCTTGAATATAACGATAGGATCCTGTAGAATCTTAAAGAGGATCCTGTTACATTCTGACCAGGATCCTACCAACATCTTGAATCCTAAGCGGTGGTGTAGTGCTATCAAAAAAACAAGGGGGGCTCTTGCACAAAAAGTTGCAAAAAACAATAGAAAAATATAAATTTGCCAAGTTTTGGCATTAACAAGGGGGGCTCAGCCCCTAGCACTACACCCCTGATCCTAAGTGTATATCAATCGATTTCGTGGACTTTTGATGCAGCAAAGCGCAAGAAAAACAAAACATATGATCATATCAGTCTCTGATGTATATAAATACCACACCCTTTAGTTTAGCTTTTTCAAATACATTTCAGAATTATTTCTTCATGTCACTTTCATGTATTGGCTTAAATCGATTTACTATTTTTAGGCATACTCTTTTTAAGTTGAATTAATTCCATTTTTAAAATGGAACTCATTACTTTATGTGGCCCCTTAGATGCTAGACGTTGATTCTCTGTTGCAGTTTGCCCCCTCTTCCCAGAGGCGTCGGCATAGGGGGGTACGGTGGGGGTGTGGTATCCCAACAATTTGTTGGTCGGCACAGTAAGGATTTTTTCTGGGCACTCGCTCTGCAACCTTTTTGCAACATTTCTGTGTAGTTGAACTATCAAAGTATGGCACTAGAGTATAAACTTTGAAACAGAAAGGAATAAAAGCAGCATGCAAGAGTATTTATCTTTTTTAGAGTATTTATAGTTTTTGACCACACCCTTAAAGAATGAAACGCGCCCTTTTTTGTCGGCAAAAATCGCCTCTTCATCCCTCTAAACAATTTTCTTGGCTACACTCCTGCCTCTTCCCCAACTCTTGGGGGCCCTGGGCATGTTCAGGCTATCAATTTTCTTTTTAAGGTTCAAAAAGTTTGAAGTTTATCTAAAAGGCATAAAATTCGTCCGCCATAATTAAAGCATCAGTTTTATAACGGAGCAGCTTTCCATTTTAGCACTGCACAAAACCGTTTTGTCATTGCACAAATTGGTTATCATTGCACCCCAAATTAGATATGCTGTCGGGTAAATATGGTTATAGAAAACGATGTTGAACTGGAAAGAATATTTTTCAAATAACTTGTTTTCGACTTATTCAAAATCAGGGACTTTCAAGGGGTGATCGTGCTGTAACCGGTGTTCTGGTAGGTACGGGGATTCATAAACTGCGATAACCATCGCTAATGAAGTGAATTGTCGCATGTATTTTTTTACCAACCAATCAGAGGACACTTGGCAGTCCAGCGGGTCACATTTTGAACGAGACAATCTGTTGGTGGAAAACAGAAGAAAGACTTGCAAAATGCGACCCGCTGTAAAACGCGACCAGAGATGCAAAATGCTGAACATCTGTCAGGCGCTTTTTCCAAAAAGTCAAGATTGAAAGCAAAAGAATCGAGAAGAATGGATCCAGCCCAGCAGGTAAATGAATATTCTTCTTTGGTACTGTGCTAGACCAGAGATTATTTTAAAAAAATTAGAGTCTGACCTAAAACTGCTGCTAGAACATGTAAAGGCCAAGAAGGCTAATTTCAGGAAACACTTTAAATGAGTAGATTTTGTGTGAACCTTGAAAATTGCACTTTAAAATTTCAAATTGCTCAAAAACTGTTTAAAACCGCCAACAGCCAATTTGCTACAAAGTTTAGAAATCTTTGTATCGTTTTAAATGTTCTTAGTGGGCCAAGTTTTTACATCACAAAAGCTAACATGCGCATTTTTCATAAGAAACTAAGCAAACTACCAGTTAAAATTTTCTTAACTTTATTAATGAATTTATTATTGAAAGTTTGCTTCAATACCAAGAACTAAAAAGCTACTTTATGGGAAAAAACACAAACAAACGCAACAGAATATCAAACGTAACAAACACCTAATCAGTTGTAAGGAGTTATATTCTTTCTATTATCTATGAAAATTTAACCACAAATAGGTTTCTTATCGACTAAAAGAACTAAATTTCGAGCAGCTTCTTGAAGTTGGGGGTGATGAATACTATTTTTTAATTTTTTGGCCATTTTGGGCTCGTTCTTATGGAAAATCTGTAAAAAACTACTAAAAAAATGCTATTCAGAGAATCATTTTCTGGCGCCTCATTAGTTTCATGACGCACATCCAAGAGGCTTTCTCTTTTAAAATAAAGAGCTGGCACACATCTTACAACCCACTGCCAAAATTGGGGCTGTTCCAAATGCCGACAAGCTAAATTCCACTCAATTATCTAGATGACACCCCATTACTAGAAATCACATTGAATTCCAATTTGTTTTGTTTCTGTCAAACAATCGGTTGCAAGGAAATGGTTGCAGTCTTCTTGAAAGGCTTGATAGCGCAGACCCAGGTCATAAATACTTATAAGCAAATGCCACCATGCTACTTTTAATATGATCGTGCATTTCATAAATAATTCAGGCGCAGTGAGAGTCAAAATTCGTATTAGGAGGTTGTCGATAGACAATATTTCCTAAAAATCTCGACAGAGTAGCAAATTTCGTACACATTTTCCAACAATGAGATGCTTTAGGGGGGCTGTAGCTTCCCTGACTTCAAGGAAAATGCTTTACACAAATGTCATAACGTTTTCAGCTTATCTCAAACAAATATTAGCTCTCTTCTATATGAAAAAAGCGTTTAGAACATCTACTTCATAAAAGACTGTAACTGAAAGTCTCAGTCCTCCAGGTTATGATAATTTTGTTGATAAAAAGGGGATTCTGACTTTTTTGTCTGTAAAAACGATTTTTTGTAGGTTACAAAAGAAAACAAACAAGTAATGTTCTGTGGAGATTTCAACCTTGGATTGTCAAGGTACGAAGATCTACCTCCTGGTCCCGGCAAGATATACAATTATAGCGATTTTAAAATATTTTTGGTTATGGCATGATTTGTCTTCAATCTACTATTTCCTTTGGCTAAAAGATTTTACGATTTTTGCAAGAAAGTCACATCTTTGGCCATAATAACAAGAGGTTGCGAAAAGCAACATTTGTTGATGTTAAGAATCAGTTGGTGATGTTGATAAACTGAAATCGGTTCATAAAGTGTTCTACCATACTATGATTGAAGACAAAATAGTAGATTGAAGACAAATCATGCCATAACCGAAAATATTTTAAAATCGCTATAATTGTATATCTTGACGGGACCAGGTATAGCGGTACATTATTATATTCAAAATATATAGGATTATAGTAGGGATAATACTGTAATGAAGTTCATAAATGCAAATAAAAGTTTGTCTGCCATGTAAACATGCAAAAACAAGAGTTCAGTGGCCCCCTTTGGTCCGTTGCACCTTCCTTTCTTGTACTTGATGGAAAGAGGGCATGGCCATGCAAAACAGTCACCCTTCTGCGAGATATTCATTGTAAGACATTTCAAGACTTAATTTTACAATGTAAAATTAAAACCAATTTCAAATCCTTATGATTCATCTGGAACCTTCTATTTTTTGAAATTTTAAATCTTTTCTCATTCTAGGTGCTTTCAATGCAGTTTAAAGAGAGTAAAATACAGCAAAGCAGAGTGAGGTTATAAACAGAACAATTAAACAGAAATGTCTTGACAAACTAGTAAATTAAGCATAGTTGATGAAGATGTAGTATACAAAGATTGTGACTTTATCAAATGTGAATCACATGAAACTTGATTTGCTCTCTACAGATCTACTTCTTGAACTCTTATTTGGTAGAAGGTCCTACAATATCCTTTATTAGGATCCTGAACAGATCATATACAGGATCCTGATTAGATCATATACAGGATCCTGATTAGATCCTATACAGGATCCTGATAAGATCATATATAGGATCCTGAACAGATCATATACAGGATCCTGACAAGATCATATATAGGATCCTGAACAGATCATATACAGGATCCTGATTAGATCATATACAGGATCCTGATTAGATCCTATACAGGATCTTAAAAATATCCTGTCCAAGACCCGAATCATTTCCTACAGGATCTTGATGAGATCCTATTCAGGACCCTGCACATATCCTATATAGGATCCTATACAGGATCCTGCAAGATTTTTCACTAAGGTTCAAGAAATACATAGGATCCTATTAAGATCTTTTAAGGAATACTTTTATTCTTATCAGGATCCTGTAAGATCTTATTAAGATCCTATAGGATCCTATAAGATCCTATAGGATCTTGTACAGAATCTTGCACAAGATCCTGTAGGATCCTTTACCAATATCCTGTGAGGATCCTGCGAGGATCCTATACAGGATCCTGCAAGATTTTTCACCGGGGAATGTCTCATGACTTTTCTTTTACAAAAAATCAACCTGAATTATAACATCAAAATATATCCCAATACATTCAACTTTTCTACAAAGCAAGGCTGCAGGACATTGTTGTTGAGTTGATGCTGGCGGAGGGGCGAGTCCACCACTGCAACTGAAGTGAGATTTGATGGGACAGAGAATCACAGTGCATCAAGAAAATGTTACTGTCCTTTGTTACTACTATCTTAACATGGCCAAAGCTGTAAAGATATTTAAACATTATTCCATTGAACAGTCCTATATAAAGAAGCTGTTTGTACTGCAGCGGAAACACAAGAGGTGAATATTATAAAAAGGCTGTTTGGCCAAAGCGCATCTGTCTGTGAGAGCCCAGTTTCACAAACAGGAAACATTGCTGAAAGCCAATAGTTTAAGAAGGAACTAGACTTGGCAGAATTGCACATCATAAAGATTTCAAGGCTTGCTATTCTGTCAGATACTCCATATTAAAAAATTGGTAAACAATATTCCACTTACATGCAGACTGTTGTCACAAACGTTGTTTACATATTCTTAGAAACTTCACAACAAATTTCAAAACTTTAGCTTATCTAACATCAATTGGAAACATAAAAAACAGTACACAACTATCTAAAAGTTTTGAAGGAACAGCACTTATGAGCACAGAACAATAGTTATATTACTAAGACACAACAAAATGAGTAACATCTTTTTAGCAACTCTCATACCTGACCAGATTCATATTTTCCTTGAGTCTTGGGCCTTTCAAATCTTCCAACTTCAGCAAGCCTAGAAAATTTGCAATTTAAAATTATATAAACAGTAATAATTGATGGATGATAACACTGATGTTGACAAAAAAATTTATGAAGAAAAGACCTGTTCTCAATAGCAATCATTGCAATTGATGGTAGCTCTGCAACCACCAACCACTTTTTTTACATTTCATATTTTTGGATCTTAAACATGCCGTGACTCTGCTAAGACTTTCCTTCACATTCTCACACCACAGCACAGGCATTCCCAATGTCAGTGGCAATATCACATATCTGCTAAGCTATAAAGTTTACATTCTATCTGCCACACTATTAATTTCACTTGTCTTAACTTGAACTTCCAATGATTTGTTCTCTTAAATGTAATTTTTGCTGATTCTAGAAAATCATAATTTCATATAGGTATGCTAATTTGTGTAATCAGGTCAGTTTTATACTTGAATTATGTGCTACAAAACTTGATTCACTTTGGTTCAGTATTTTCTTTGGTTCAGTATCCTCACAGGTTAATTTGGGTGTTACTTTCATTTGTGAAATAAAGGTTTAACTAAATAAAAAGGTTATTTTCTTCTGTTAGAAACCTCCCCTTTGCTTTTTTAAATGACTTTAATAACCAGGGTTGCCTGATTTGATTACAAAAGAAGGCCAGACAGGTAGGCAACTCAAGCCAAATGCTCATAAAAAGGCCAAATAAAAAAATATTTCCGCAAAAATACATTTTGAATGCACTGTCAATATTTCTATGCATGTGTCTCTTAAATAATCTCTTAAAACTCAAATAAAAAAAATCTGTATCTGACTGTTAGGATCTATTTTTTGTGTGACATACAGATGATAAAATTTGACATTTGGGTGTAGTAAACTACTAATTATTCCATTAATATAGTTATTACTCTTTCAAATGAGAATTTCTGCTGAAAAGGACAAAAAGGCCAAACTTAGGTAATAGTCCAAAAACAAATTTTTCAGGCAATTCAACTAAGAAAAGGCTAAAATTGTAAATTTTGGCCTTAAACTGAGTCATGGGAGCACGATCCAAGTAGATGCCTATCGTGAAAACGAAGAAGAACTGAACTAGCTCATCAGTTTCAAATGACCATGTATTTTGGTAGACCAATCAGTCAAACTTTATGACTCTGTCTTTAGATTTTCAGTTACATACTCCCTCTTGACAAACTGTTTGATCGTTTTAGGAAAAGAAACAGGTCTCTCTTATATACGAGAAAGCTTTCTTCTATTCACATGGAAACTTCTCTCTATTCATTATATCAATCATCATTCAAGACAGTTTCCCTTTGGCTTCCAGAATTAAATACCATCGGAGTTTAGATTTGCAAACGATATTTTTATACTTTTAGTAGTGTCCCCCGGTTTAATCTGACAGTTTAAGAAAAATAAAGTAATCATCTTGCCATAAAAAAACTAACAGTAATATATCTGGATAATAGAATTAGTTTTGTTACCTGGTACTTAGAAACCTGATTGTCTGTGTAAGTGGAATGAACAGAAACACGCTCTTATGTCTGAGCGCCATTTTGTCTTGTGGTCAAATCAAACGCAATAGGCAGCCTCTATTTGATTCATATCAGAAACAAGGCGCGAGAAAACAGTGCTTCCGTAGAGTCCATTCACTGACCTCAGCAGGCAATCAGTTGGAACTGGCAATGTCTCTATGGCAACAAGCTTTTTTATCTTGCTAGACTTTGCTTGTTTGTATCATCTGCAATAATTGTTTTTCCTTTCGCAGGTAACATGCCACTCGTCCTAGTGGGAGTTGTCTGATTTCCACACCCAATGATACGTAGACTATCTGAAGGGTAAACAAGGGCTGGAACATCGATCGTACTTTGTAAATAAACGCGCTTACACGAAACTTCCCTCAAAATTTTATTTAGCGTTTGCTGTTTTATCTATAATGGAGGGCAGGACCGTAAATCCCAGGGGGGACGGGGGGACAGGACCCCCCAAATATCTGGAGCAAAATGATTTTTTTGATAAATTATCATCATTTTCTTTGAAAGAAACGAATATCTGGTAGCCGGGTTTGAACCAAACCCATTCTTACCTATCTGTGTTATTGCAACAAAACTCAGCCACCAAGTCATGGTGTCAAGTGCAAGTTGACTTCTGCTGATAGCCGTTATTTTCGTAAGCAGAGTGGTATTTATCTGTTTTTTATCGTTTTTTACCGTTTTATTTTTGAAAACAGAATATGAAATAAAAAGAAAGCAAACTGATATTTTATTTGACCTATTTATCAACTTATTTACGCATATTTCTATTATTTGTTTAATAATTTGCTTTTTTTTAGTAAATCACTTTCTATATATAAATCACAATGTATTCATTTTTGATGTGTAGACATAGCCTACTTAAAAGACTCAAAATAAGGAAGACGCACATTTCTGTTCAGGAAGCGAAATTCTACCAATCAATGCAACATCATCCCTACTTTCCCCAACGTCTGTCACTAGAGTTTAAGCATGGCTCTTCCCCTACACAATTTCGCTCAATAAACAATAATCTGTATTCTTCTGAGAAACGTTGAATTTTGTATCCTGAGCGATCTAATATTTTATTAAATTTAGTCTGGGGGATGCTTTTTTAGCCTTTCTTTGCGTCGGACCCAACCATGGTGGGTCCTCCTACGGACCT
Organism: Rhopilema esculentum; assembly: GCF_057945365.1. Taxonomy (NCBI): domain Eukaryota; kingdom Metazoa; phylum Cnidaria; class Scyphozoa; order Rhizostomeae; family Rhizostomatidae; genus Rhopilema; species Rhopilema esculentum. Next base: position 7,660,051 of record NC_142821.1, read on the forward strand.
AAACCTCATTCTAGCTCCCAAGGTTCAATTTCGTGGGCCGTCTCTAAAAAATTTATCTATCAAATTATACACACAAGTCAGATGTACAAAGTCTAAAGAAATCCCAAAATCTTGACTTTTGTTTTTCAAGTCATTTGCCTTTCAACTGTTTTCACAACACATACCATAAATTGCTTGGTGGTGCCATGAACCACAGCACACTTTAAATTGATTTGCCCTGCTGACCCCCCCCCCTGTTCACATGACAGATTTACGGCCCTGGTGGAGAGGGTAAAAGTTCTTTCACAGAAGTTCTCAGATTTTCAAACTCGATTTGAAAACCTGGAAATTTTCCGAGTGATTTGTAATTTATCATTTACAATTTTATAATGCATGTGGTTAGAGATTCCTTAGGCAAAATTAAAAAACTACACCAAAAAGAGTTTTGAAGTGACAACATAAAAATTTTTGAATATAGTAAGTTGCTTCAGATCCTTGAAATTTTCATCAAAGATTGCCTATTAAAAAGCAAGTAAATTGAATTTTAGGCTTGCTATCAGATGAGGCTAAAGCCACTTTAAAATTGGAGAAAAAAATGCCCTAAAAAGTCTTTCAAATGGTTGAAAAAGAAAGTCTTTACAATTTCTCTTTTATTTAGGCTTACTAACAAAACTCTGCATGTTAGGATGTGAGAAATAGTCCATTTTAGGGATTTTATTTTGCAAAAGAGAGAACATCGTGAACTCTCTGGTTTTTTTTCATCAAAAAGAGAAGGACTATAAGAATGCTATATTATACCCTTATATGAAAATTTCATATTGACAATAAAGAATGAAAGTGTGTTTTGACATTTTATGTATGTAGAAATTGTCCTTGGAGTGATTGAAGAGCATTAAAATCCATTTGTGATTGTATTTCTACTTTTAATATTAAACATTTTTATTTTCAATCCTTTTCAAAGAAAGGACATGATTCTCCAAAAAGTTTAAAATTTATACCTTCTTGCACAAATACAAAATGGAAATTTTTTGAGTAAGAAAAGAGCATTTGGCTCAAATACGAGATCTGAATTTTGATGTCGTTTACCTTCTTGCAAAGAAGAATAACAAGGTAGTTCATGACTGCATCCCTCATTTTTACCGCTAAATACTATTCTGAATGAGTAGCAAATTTGCTAAGTTGAGGTTAACTTCTAAAGCAATCCCAAATTACAAATTACACTATATGTCTCAAATTATATTTGAATAAACTAATTTGTTTAGGATTATTTTAAGTTCTTGAGGTTTTTTACTCTTCTTGGGTTAGTGAAATCGCCATATCAGTATCCTTATGCAAGAGTATAAGTTATCACAGAGTATAAGTCAAATGACCATTTGCTCTAAACACATTCCAAGATTCTGGAGAAAAGTTAAAATTATTGCTAATATACCGTATTGCAAAACTTCGAGAAATAAAGCGTCATATGCTGGGGCTAAATAAGGATTAATAGATAAATTGCAAGTCTTTCGCAGTCCAATTTTGTACAACCAAAAGTTAATTTCCAAAATAAGAAGTTCCAAAGTAGCTATGTTGTCATTTTCTTCTAGTAAGCAATTCACCTCCAGCCTCTGCGAGAATAAGCAAGTCAGATTGTTCCATATGGACATTTGAAAAGCAGTGGTGGACTGGCAAGAATGAGCGTATATGATTGCACCCCGGGTCCATTCTTCTATTTCTATTGATGGACCCTTCGTTCTTATCAACACACCCGTTTATGGGCTCCTATGATATCAACAGCAGTACCCTGGGCTACCTCTGTTAAGAAGGGCGTTTTTGTGTTAGCTTTTCACTGTTACAGTGTGAGGCTTTGCATCGTGGAACGATCTTTCAAGGGTTCAGAAAAGATGCAAAATTCACGAGCAAAAAGCTTGACTAGACACATCCAGTATTAGTTCCTGTTCACTTTTTGGCCATCTTTTGAAGATCCTGTCAAGCTAGCGACTTCAAACCTATTGTTTGATAAAACATCTCCACACAAATCAGGCAACAAAACTTGATGTCAATGTGCAATAAAATTAGGATATTAGCGGAAGTTCAGTTTTAAAAGCCCTGAAGTTTAAATCTGAACTTCTTTTTACATGGCAGCAACTTCAAGTTATTGATTACTTCCTAATAATAAAATACCAAAGAAATTTGTAAAATTACTCTCTGATTATTTAGATTATTTTACGAAATCTAATTTACAAGCCCACTCAAACAGAACAACTGACAGAATGCTAAGATATTTCATTCTTATTGAGAATGGGCAAAACTGCAATCGACATTAGTTCATATTCATCATGATAATTTTACACCATTGTAACCTTTATTTTAAAGACATAAAAATTATTAATCAAGGCAATAGAGACATTTTTTCATTTGGTACTTTATAGGAGTTTTATTTTTATTATTTATTTATTCAAAGTAGGCCTATAAAAATACCTACAGAATAAAAGCTAATTCAAGCCTACTACAAAGTAAATTTGTTTAAAAATAAAAACAATAAAAATACATATATATCTAACATAAGAAATAATTAAGTATAGATACATATATACAGAATTTACAATGTTTTTACAGCATTTTTGGCATTTACAATACAATACATTTATCCGTTCAAGAACCCAACCTGAGCCACGAAAGGTCTACACAGTCTACAGTTGCATTCCTCTCCTTTCCAAGATTTTATTCGCCTTTTAAAGTTGGTGAGTTAAAATGTAATATATATATGTTACCACAATAAACGTCAAGCTTTGGTCAAAGTTTTCCTTGAGCACCATATGTTATAAATTCAATAGCTCTTTTACGAGGGCATGATAGTGCGCCTCAAATTTCCTCAAAAAAATCTTTCAACAAGAGAATTTAGGTATGCTTCTGTTCAGGTTTCAATCAAGGGACTGACTGGAGGGGCTTGCAGCGCACTGTCAATTCGAAAACCTGGTTAGGTTACTTAACTATTACCATACCCTTCATTGCCTCCTAACTGATCGTCCCGTTACAAAATACATTCATACTTGTGCAAAAAGAATAACGTATATGTATGTAAACTGTCAAATTTGTCAAGCACTTTTGCTTTTTTTTGACATAAAAAACTAACGAGAATGCTGAGCAATTTTAAAAAGGCTGGATATCAGCTTTACCAAGAGAGATGTTAAAAAGTCTTGTTTAACATTGACATTGTTGATATTCGTGGTAATTATAAACTGCCGAAGAATGATTCCTACAAGCATTTCGTCAAAACCAAGAATAGCTTGCTCGTATCTTCGGCTTTATTGCTTGTTCTCATCTTTCATATGACAAATTACTTCATATTGACGATAACACTCGATCAATTTTATTCGTTCCCTTGAATGTACCACTATCAAGATGATCTTGTAACATTAGTTTAGTTATGCGTTTTTCCAAAACTGGAACTTTTTGAATTCTGTCGAAAATCTTTTGTTTTAAAAAAAAATTAAATAAACTTCGATTCTAAGTTACCATTTGAAAATGTTTATGTACAGCTTAATCTATAATAAAGCTACAGAGAATAAAATGATTTCTTATCTTATCAAAGGCTATAATTTGGGCAGGGATAAAAATACAATTGAAAGTCTGTTATGACGAATTTGAGTTGACAACATCATGTAAGTGTACATGTATTTTGTAAAGCACCATGTATGGTAGAAAAAGCGGAATTAGCTGACCATAATATTTGCCTAGTGATGTCATTAGTTTCCAGTCCAAATCGAGTAAATAAACGGAGCGATCTTCCAATGGCAATTTCGGGTATCAAAGTGGAGTTTGGTATTGACTGTTTTTGATGATCTTAAGATATATGAAAGTTTGTAATTCTTTTCATGTTCCAGTATTTGGTTTCTTTAATTGCTAAAAGAGAAAGTTAGCCTGGATTCTAAACGAATGGAAAAGGAATGGAAAAAATGCAAAATATTATCAAGGCGAAAGAAAACCTATCGAAAAGAACTGTTTAAGTTAGAGATCAATAAAAATTTCTTCAAAATGAATGAGAAGAAGAAAAATTCCATCAGATTTGCTGAATAGTGCCCAGGAGAGAAACATGACACCTGGCTGGCACATGTGAAGGAAATTAGTCACTTTCGGGGTGTTGTCGATTATTTTGATTCATGTATTGGTGGCCCCCAAGGGCTTTGTCATGACAAGGGCTCGCCCCACACCCGACCCATAAGGATCATTAAGAGCAACAACCGCATTGAAAACATAACTCGCACCGCTGACTTGCTTTTAGCCGGTAAATTCGTCACTCTTAACAAAAGGGAGGTGTGAAGGCGTAATAAGTCCAATGAATCTAATTGCCTCTACTCTCCATAGAAACAAAAGGCTAAATAATGTAGTCCCTTCTGATTGGCTGCTTTGTATGGACCAGTGGCAGATAGCACAAGGAACGAGTTTCTTGTTGTGAAAATAGAGTTGGTAAGGTGCGAGGAAACGTGATCTTTTTAGCGCAAACAACGAAAAATGGCGTTTTCACAGTCACCTAGTTATGGCTACCAAAATTTTTGCAATTCGAATCAACGGGATTTTTCATCAGCTTTTTGCCATCGTCCGTTTCAAGATGATGGCTTTGAAGCGAATCCTTTCGAAGTCTCCCAACAGCAAGATGCAGGATGGAACCAACCATACTACCCGGATTTCAACACAACACCTCAGACAGAAATGGCTCCTTACAACCCCCACTTCAACATGCCCTACCACAATTATCAACCCCAGCAGGACGCGTACCCGTTGCATCATTTTCCACCACCGCAGCAAAACAGTATGATACCACCACCGCCAATGGAGCAAATGGAAGACGACAGGAACATCGAAGTCACCTTGGATAATGAGAATCTATGGAAGAGTTTTAACCAATACGTCACAGAGATGATCATTACAAGAGCAGGAAGGTATGCTTACAAATAATTTAGAGGTTTGCGAAGTAACACCATTTTACTCCATTTAGAATGCAAAAACAAAAAGTCGATGTAAACTTTTTTCATAATTGTTCTTCCCATTCATATACCAATTGTTCGCTCTACAGCCTTTTCATTTTCTCGTAACAAGAAAGGCCAAATTTTACTTCGAATGGAGTTTTACTTCGTTCAGTAAAACAATCTCCGTTGAGCGGACGAAAGAAGTTGGTCCTTAAAGATGTCACAGTGAAAAATTAGGATACGAAAAACGACCATTAATTAACACTTCGCGCACTTTTTACAATCTTTGCGTAACAGGGATGGTGTCTAAAATCAATCAGGGAATACGTTATGCGTTATGAATAAGCGTGAAAACATCTAAATAGAGATTTTCCTCAGCGTTGTTTTGAGTGCTGAATAACAAAACAAGATTATTGTTAACTCCTCCATTTCAATCTCCTTAGAAACAAAATTCCCAACGGAGACATAAGTATCGCGATGCTATAGAAGCAGGGATTTTACTTGAGTTTTTATGGGTTAGGAACACGTGGGGTATACCTTGGCCAGGTAAAGATGGGGGTTCGGCGAGGTTGTTATGGTTAACAAGGTTGAATGTTTTATGTAATCAATGAAAATCGAAAGGGATTTTGACGGCATATCGGTAAAACAATTCTTAAACTTAATCTTTTGCGATCTAAAAACGAAGGATGAGGCGTAAGGTTCCCAGTGAAACAATATAAATGTGGCACTTTTGTTTCCAAGTTTATAGAAAATCATACGCGGCGATATTACACCAATTGTACGTAGATATGCGTTAACCATAAACAAAAATGTGGGAAACTGAGATGCATAGGTCCTCAACTTGAGCCCCTCAAATTTGAAGTTAAGTTCAAACCATACTTATGTTCTAGCAGTCAAATTGAAGTTAAATTCTTTGTTCCAAGTCTTGACTCCGACGGTTCAAACAATGGGACTGGGATCTAGTTACGTAAAAGAAGACTTTGCTGTTCGGAAAAACCAAACTCCTGCGCAGTTCCTCAAAACTCTATCATATTCTGCTGTTTTTCTTCTAGACGAATGTTCCCAGCAGTGAAACTGAGAGTTCGCGGCCTCGATCCAAAAGCGAACTACATATTCTTAATGGACATCGTTCCAGTTGACTGTTATCGATACAAGTACCATGCTAGTAGATGGACAGTTGGGGGGAATGGGGAGGCGTCTCAAACAAAGCGAATGTATATACACCCAGCATCACCATGCACAGGGGCACAATGGATGGAAAAGACGATCTCATTTCAGAAGCTCAAATTAACAAACAACTCAACGGACAAAAATGGCTATGTAAGGCCAGACACTTTTTTCATGATAACATCTTATTTCCCAAATTTTTATCAGATGTTTTTTCAATAGCAGAAATTGAAGATATAAAAAGGAATGACTGGGGTATAATTACATGCAATTGAGTATCTTAATGAGCCATAATGTTGGGAAAAGATAAAAAGATAGTTTTTTGTTTCTTAAAATGAATTCATACTCAATATTAGTTATTCATTTTTCTCTTCTATTTTTTATCCCAGGTCATAATCCTGCAAAAGTTCTTATTACCGTGGAAAGAATGGGGCTATTCTTTTGAATAATATTGAATTTCTGTGTCCCCAAATTCAACCTTTGTTTTCAATAATAATCGGAACCAAATTTGGTAGCAAAATCCCTTTTTTAAGCAGAATACATGGCAATGTGTTTGTTATCAAAAAAGAATGTGATATTGTTTACTAAGAGTTATTTTAATGAGTAAGTCTTATTTTTTTTCAAGGCAATACTCAATTCGATGCATAAGTACCAACCTCGGATACATCTAGTGAAAACTGGCGACATAACGAGGCTACCTTGGAGCAACTTTAAGACTTATACTTTCAAGGAGACCGAGTTTATTGGTGTCACAGCTTATCAGAACGAAAAGGTAGGATTTCCATTATACTCTAAGTAATGTTTTCTATATCAAAAAAGGTAATTTGCATGACAGAATATGAAAGCCAACATTTCGTTGTTAGAGAGCTAGTATAGTAAAGTTCTATCATTATTTTTATTCTTTGAGAGTAGTACTGTACTGTTTCAGAAAGGTCTTAATTTGCAAAAGACGCGAATTCCCCTATGCGCTGTGGCCAAAGATCTGTTTACAAAACAAAAGGTTTCAGTCCTCCACACATTCTAGCTTGTTGAGATAGGAAAATTGTCTTCTACACATTCTAGCTTGTTGAGCTAGGAAAATAATCGAATCTTAATCGAATTACAGCTGCAAGAAAACTACAATTATCCCTCTTACTTGAATTCCTGCTTACCCCTTGGGCTATCATACGATGTTTTATGATCCAAGGCGTGTCGGACGAAACGTTTTTCAGTATGCTACATTTTCGCTTTTCCCCTGCACCTCTTTCTATAATTTTCATCTTTTATTGACAAGGTCTTTCCTCTTTTTCAGATTACTCAGTTGAAGATTGACAACAATCCGTTTGCAAAAGGATTCCGCGACGAAGGAGCTGGTCACAGAAGGACTTCTGCATCAAAGTAAATGTTTTTTCTTGTAAGAGCAACGTAGAGTGGACAGTTAATTACATTTCCATCGAAAGTACAAAGCGTCAGGGATGGTCAAAGGAGAAAGGCAGGGATGGTCAAAGAAGTATTGCAGAATAATTCATGCAATACTCATTAGTAATCTATGTTAAGAATTAGTTATTTTGAGACACTCAAGTTTAAATATTTTCGATAAGTGACCCTTTATGATCACAGTAGTATCCCTTCCCTCCAACACTGTGTCCAGTTATAAAAAAACTTTTGTATCATATGTTCAAGGTATCAAATATAATGGTAACGAATTATTCCGCTTGGAATATAAGAAATATTTTCTAACAGAGATTCTCAAGCAAAGAGAAACGATTTTCTTATGGTGTCTACATTGTAAACCTTTTTTTGTTTTGAACAACCATCCAATATGGACTCTTTGATTTCAGGATTGAAGCAGGGTCACCGTCACCGAGTAGCCCATCTGAAGGAGAAAGTGTCAAGGATTCAAAGTCAGCAATAGCAAGACATGGAGATGCGAAAGATCCAGAAGAGGATAACGTAAATTGCAAGAGAGGTAAGTGATAAAATGGCAGAATTTGTACATCAGAAATTGACAACCAGCGCGAAACTTTAGTTTAAGGGGACAATAGGGGAAATTCAGCTTGAAAAACGAAGTTTCTTTGTGTTTCTCAATGTCTTCTTTAAAATAGTTTCTAAATGTTCATTCTAGATGCAGATATAACTAGCAGCAAAAAAAGAAAGAACCCGGATGACGACTGTTTCAATCTACCAGCTTCTCAATTTGCTGACAAAAACAATTTGAAGCGATTGCCACAAGTTTGCAAACAAGAAGATGGCCAAGAAAGAGTTGGTTGCGATGAAATAGACTTGCGAATGTTTTCTAACATAATTTCGGCTATACCAAGAAACTACCCTGACCCTGTACAGCTTGGGTACCACCAAAAGAACGATTATAAACCAATGTTTAGTAAGCTACAACACTGCAGCGAGAATAACATGTACCAAGGACAGCAATATGTATATTATAGTTCCTAGGGTTGGCAGACACACGTCAATGTCGTTTTACTTCGTTGCGTGGCAAGAGTATGATCAAAGATACCATACGCGTTAGGTTCTTAGTTCCTGGAAGAGTATTGCTAATAGGGTTTTACTTCCTTATATAACGAATTTGAGTTATCGAATAAAGTTCTATATGTGAAATAAGTAGTTGCTACGTTCCTATTATAGACAGTTTCCTATCTGGATAAATTTATGGTCACTTTACTGTGGCCTTATGACAAATGTTCAGTACAACTCTGTCATGAAATATTACGCTTTGGTTTTATGTAGCAATGGCAAGGCCAATATCGACGCTCAGAGAAAATGTTGACAACGTTGGCCTCAATAGTTGTCAAAATATGGCATGACGCCTTCAACTTAGCTTCAACAGTAAACACATTAGTTTAATTTCACAACAGGTTATGAATCATGTTGACACTTTGCTTGCATCTTTTCAATAATATCGTACAGATAATGACTTCGAAGAAAACATCTTTATGCTCAAGAAAAACGTTAAAGCAGAGTGTATGTTATTGTAAGTTAGTCTAACAACGTTTAAATTATCTTCTTCGTGACACGAAATGTTCAAATTAATAATCTTCCGTTATCCACACATCATGTACAAATTTCAGGTTTTTGAGACAACAAGAGAGAATTTTCTTTGAAAATTTCATTAGATTTTAATACTTTTGCAAAATTATTTATTATTATATTGTGCCTGAAACCAGCCATTTTCTGCGTTAGCCTTCTTTGCAAATGTTCACAGAAATGATTGTTATGCTATATTCACGTTTAGATTTTGAAAAGTGATAATCAAGAACTTCCTGAAAGATATGGAAGAAGAGAAGGTTCAACGAATGTGTTTGTTATTGACGCCACACTTGTAGGGTACTGGGAAACATAAATGAAGTTAGGGTTTAATATAGAACAAAGGTCATGGGCTGTCTGGCGAGGGATGCTGGGATACTATCCAGCCAAATCTTCATAGCACGTCATTCATAGTTAAACATTTCTGTTCTAAATTCTAAAGAATCGAATAATTACGGTTATTTTAAGAGGATAAATATTTTTTAAGTGTGCTGTCTGATACATTTGGAAAGTTAAGGCGTATCATGTATCAACCTAATTATTGGCATGTTATGATAAATTTGTGCCCCAATTTTTACAGAAGGGAAATTGATGCAAAAAGCATGTTTTCCATCCTTGCCAGATAATTGTAGAACAGTAAGCGCATAGGGGCAGTTGCAAATCTAAGAGGCTGCAACGATTCAAAACATAAAGAAATGAAGTATGTTTTCACCCAGTGCCTGCCACACGCGGGAACTTTCATTATCATTAAAAAGCTTGTCAACAGAAATTCAGAATCAAGAGTCTGACAGCAGATTGAGATGATAAGAAGTACAAAGCTACCAACATATCTGGAGATAAACAACCCTGCCACATGTCGATATTAGTTCTGCGAGGCATGAAGGTCTTATATCAAGCTAAATATTATTGAAAATGAAAAGACCTAAAAAAAGGAAAATTGGCATTGGAAAAAGAGAAATTCCCTAACAGATCGAAAATATATTCCTTTGATGCCGCTGTAATATTCAGTGCTGCAAAAAAATGATTCTGGTCAATCTGAGAGAAAAGAACGATGGTAACAACACATATCGCTTCTAATCAAGTACAATGCGACTTGTATGAGTTGTGGCGGTGGTCACAGGGTGTCTTGATAAAAATAAGCCCCCGTAAACTCCTTCGTAGTGGCTTGCAATGCATTTTCCGTTGACATTGTTCTTCAAAATATGACAGAACGCTGACCGTGAACTTACGTAATAGGCGAGGAAAATTAGGCCGTTCTCGAAAATAGGCCAGGAAATTGTTCTAACAACGTCATAAAAGAACCACTAGTTGCATTGAATTTCAATAAATATTCAATTAATTGCAAAACTTTTCGATCAACGAATCGTAGGTTTCCAACTTCACAATTACATTTTCTACACCAAAAAATTAAAATAAAATTTGTTTGATTTGAGCCTGCTTTGTGTAATATGATGTAAAAAAATTAAACTAATTAATGAAATAATTTGCACTAATTACATGAGTACGCCACAATCTTGAAATCTAAAATAAAAATAGTCTAAGTCTAAGTTCTATAGAATGATAACAAAGGCTACTATGTTAAGCGTTGTCATTACGGCAACAATCCTAAATCTTATAATATAACTTTTGGGTTCTAAAGGTTTTTGCTAAGAGCGCGTCAATATTATTTCAAATATTGCATATTACTCTACTGAATGGAAATGCGAGATGTGGTAACCAGTGGAATCCTTTAGGCCCTGTTTACAAGATACCGTTTCATATTATCTCAGATTGGTTAAAAATCGGTCTAACATAGTGTTGACACAAAAATGCACTGTTTTCGTCTTTCCAAACAATCTTGCTCTTAAAGAAACCTCGACCAATCCGAAACACCCCTTTCCTCGTTTAGACGGCGGAAAACGGTACAAATTCACAACAGGGCCTTTTTAATCAATTTAAGTCAGGAGGAGTACCACTTGATAAACATAAATCCCGGCAGCGCAGTTGAAGCCCGCAAAACGCAAGCAAAGTTAGCGCTGCACGCAATGGAACGTTTTGGTAGATGATGTCAAAATCTGACAGGAAAATAAAGAAATATCAAGCAGTACCGTGGCGTTAAAAATTGGTGAAAGAAAAGGAGAAAGTAATAGAAAGAGTTTTGCGTTTGTCTGTCCTATGTTAAAATTTGTATGCCATGTTAAACTCTGAAGTGTTTGTGTAGGTTAGTGTAAATTATAGGTTATATTACGCAGTCAGCCTTGTCTCTGCGCGATATAAGTTAAGATTTTCCTATACATGCATATCCATAAATTCTTTGTATACATTTTTTGATATGATATACATTCTATAACGCACTGCCAACGCACTTAAAGACAGTTAAATTTTATCTCCTATTCAAGCAAGCACTGATGGTATCGACGCTTGTGTCGCTTTTTTGTTCTGAAGAAACAGCGCTCACCTCAATATCTGGTCACTGAGATTCCAAATGAACGCCAGCTAACATATAATCTTAGAAATCCACGCGTTTATGACCAAAATATTAGACGGACCAATCGCTTTGCTAATACCTATTTCCAAAACACATTGATGGAATGGAATGCAAGCTTGACAATGAGGTTAAACATTCCGTATCCGTTGTTCAGTTTAAAAACAAATTGCTTTCTGCTATAAGACCAGTGGGAAATTCTATATATAACATTCATGACATCTTAGGTGTTAGATATTTAACTAAACTACGTTTGCAATTTAGCGCACTAAATGAGCACAAATTCAGGCATAATTTTTTAAGCCCTGTTTGCGTTTGTGGAACAGCAAAAGAAGAAAATGAACATTCTCTCCTGCATTGCCTTGGTCAACTCTCGGAAATTCCTGGTTTAGACATTTCACAATATGATTCAAAATCTTTATGCACACTGCTTCTGTATGGATCTCCATTGTTGAATGTATTTGCTAACAGAATAATTATGGAAGCTACAATATCCTTTCTTAAAGAAACAAAACGATTTGACTAAATGCAGCTACCCTATATTTATTTTTTATTATTATATTTTCTTTTTTTGGTTAAATAACTTAAATAACTTTTTTGGTTTGTTCCTTGTCCCTTGTTGGCTTGAGTGACAAAATGGTTAAATATATTGTAAATGCCATTTATAGAGGTAACTCGATGACCTTGTGTCTGTTCCCTCTATGAATGGCACCATATCAAGTAGTTGTTGCCTAGCCTTAATGTTTTAATTGCTTAAATAAAAAAAAAATAAAAAAAAGCAAGCACTCAGAGAAAATTTTATGGATTAATTTTTCAAGCAACATATTTAACATGTTTATAATACATTAATATTTAAATGGCAGATCTGTTATTTTCTATATGCTTTAAGAACAGGGCTTCTCTTGATAGCAGCTAATCATGTATTGTAAACTGACTGAATGAATCACCCTGTATAAATAATGTCTCATTATTATTATTATTATTACTATTAATAATAAGTTAAAAGTCAATCAAGGACCTACAGTACGCCTGCATGTCATACGATGAAAGCTAAAATGATCATCTCCTCGGACTGTGACGTGACGACGGACGGATGCGGATTGCGATTTGGGTGTCAGTTTTAGAACTACCATCAGCCTCGTTATCAGGCTGCTGCAGCTTGGACTTGCTAAACAAATTGAACCTAACCCCCGATGTCTTCTGCTGCCTATTAGATTTCCCATTGCTTTGTGGGATTCCAAAACAGGTCCATGGCAACACCGAACAAAGTGGCCCGACAGCGTGGCGTGATAATGGGTGGGAAGGAAGCTCCTTCAAATGGGCTGCGTAGCCTTCTGATATCACCTAAAAATTCAAAGCAGTTAGTAACGGAGGGCTGGTTAGTATGTCTTTTCAAAGCATTAAGATCACAGGAGAAGTTAAATGCAAATTTTCAGGAATTCGTGAGTTTTTAATTTGGTCATTTGTGTGAAATCTTATTCAAGGCCACCATCACAGCGGAGTCAGGATATAAGCCTTTATTAGAAACTAATAACACTTTTATTTTTGGCTTCTGGCTTGCTCTCGTCCAGTGGAACAAGTGGCGTCGAACCACCAGCTCTGCAAAACATAGACACCGCACCACATTCAGACGTCAAATGATCTTGTGGCATAACAATACAACACAAAATTCATTTAGCCTGATATGTGACACAAACGGGAACTTTAAATAGAAGTAAAGCGCAGTTTTACAGTGCTTCAGCTGTTAAACTAGCCTTAAACTAGACGATTACTAAACTGGGTGCCACACACAGGTGAGGTTACAATTTTTAGGCCATGGGTTTGATCTATGATCAAGAAAGCAAAAACAAGCTACGAGCAGCTCACTTTGCCTCTCAAATGAGCTACAATCTACGAGCAGCTCACTTTGCCTCTCAAATGAGGCATTCACCAATCTCCTAACATAATCCGATTCTTCGCGATTCTGAAAAACCTGCGGGATTTTGCAGGATTCTGAGTGATTCACCGTTTAATTGAATGCTTTCAGATATTGAAAAGATCAACACTAGAAGTCTTCGGTTGCATTTTATCAACCTGTACCTAAATCTATGTACCTGAAATTCTAATTTTTTTGAAAACTTGCGGCAAAACACATCTCGATCCTAACACGTGATTAACAAATATAGAAACACGCTCCATAGATCAATCTCACTGAATCTGCCAAAAGAAAAATCCGGTGTAAAATTATGTCCCATATACGAGAGTGTCCCATCGTACTTTGCATTGGTCAATCTACAAACGCTTTATTTTCTCTTGATGCTTCCATGACAAAGAATTATTATAAAAACGCGAAATTATAAAAACTGGATCTCATTGAAAACGACAAAACACGAGAACAGACTAGAGGGATGGGTCAGTCAGCTGTAGTGAAAACCGAAGACTATTTGAAATAGATTCTTAAACAGATCTTTTTATGACAACTCGTCTAAATGCTGCATTGTTTCAAAGATAAAAACAATAAAGACATCACAAATGGTCACAAATGCTTGCACCCTAAATATCGTAAATGTCTGCACCCTGAAGAACCCGGAATGAAAATGACGTAAATGTCTGCACCCTGAAGAATCCGGATTGAAAATGCCGTAAATGTCTGCACCCTAAAGAATCCAGATTGAAAATGCCGTAAATGTCTGCACCCTAAAGAATCCAGATTGAAAATGCCGTAAATGTCTGCACCCTGAAGAATCCGGATTGAAAATGCCGTAAATGTCTGCACCCTGAAGAATCCAGATTGTAAATGCCGTAAATGTCTGCACCCTGAAGAATCCAGATTGAAAATACCGTAAATGTCTGCACCCTGAAGAATCCGGATTGAAAATGCCGTAAATGTCTGCACCCTGAAGAATCCAGAATGAAAATGCCGTAAATGTCTGCACCCTGAAGAATCCAGATTGAAAATACCGTAAATGTCTGCACCCTGAAGAATCCAGATTGAAAATGCCGTAAATGTCTACACTCTAAAGAATTCGGATCGAAAATGCCGCAAATGTCTGCACCCTGAAGAATCCAGATTGAAAATGCCGTAAATGTCTGCACCCTGAAGAATCCAGATTGAAAATACCGTAAATGTCTGCACCCTGAAGAATCCGGATTGAAAATGCCGTAAATGTCTGCACCCTGAAGAATCCGGATTGAAAATGCCGTAATGTCTGTAACCGATAAAATTGAAAGAACGTGCACCCATAAAATCCAAAACAAGAAAAACCGCTAGCACCCAGAAAAGAAACTTCACAAATATCTCTACCAAAATAATTGCAAGAGTATGTAGGAAAGTAATCCCAACACCTTAAAGCAAATAATAGTAACAAACCGAATCGGAAATGTCTGCACCAAAATAATCCCAAGACCATGCAGCAAAGTAATCCAAACATCTTGCAGCAAATAACTGCAAGAATCCTGAATGAAAGTTTTATATTTCCGCACCCGAATAATAGCAAAAACCTCAATCGACCATAAATATCTGCATCCAAATCATTACAAGAATAATCATTACACACATTACATGAAAAATGCCACGATAATCCTACTTAATACCAGACAAATTTCTCAGCCAAATTGCTGGGAGAATCCCATAAACAAACGATAGGAACAAACAGTTCGCACTGCTACTGAACAGTAAAAAATGAACATACCTGAAAATTGGCAGATCCCTTCTGCTGCCGATGTTTACCAACGATAAATATCTGCTCCTTGGACAAACCAACTGAAGTGAAAACAGAGATGTCTCTCGACGAACCATATGCAGCGTGGATTGAAACAGCTTCCTGCGAGAGCAATGAACAAAAACCAATGAAGCTGATAAATGATTTTGTCGAAAAATCACCAGATTTTAGGCATTTTTCAAAAATCAAGCATAGGGGCTCTACTATTGACTCGTCACCTATCTTAATCATTGAAGACGAAATATCATCACAGCCATGTGCCTTTTTGTGTCAAGAGACCTAATGAGTTTTAGGACCTTTTCCCTGTCAATTTCTATGTTTGTAAACTCACAAGACCACGGGATATGAAGCTAGGAATCGTGCTACCAGTATTTACTGCACATCATTGTGAAACAAAATAATTATTGAAAATGTTTGCTTTGGCCTCCACATTGGTGACAAATAAACCATGTTCAAGCAGAGGGGGTATGTTTGAAAATTTGTTCTTATTAATAAGCTTACTAAACAACGACCTGTAGGTTTGAGCTCCAGTTTTGGGGTCATATAGATTTTTGCCTAGGTTTGCATAATACTCACTCTTAGCACTGGCTATCAGTCTTGAAATTTCATTTTGCATATTTTTTACCCGATTCCACTCTTCTTGTTTCCTACCACTTTGAACAACTTTGAATAAACTCTATGTTTGCGCTTAATAACAGTTTTTAACTGGGTTGAGAAACTTCCAAAAGTTTGTCAGTGAAAATTTTAACCATTTCCTTAGAAATCTTAGAAATTTGGAACAGATAGTCCACTGCCTGCAACTTCCCATTGCCTATTGATGCGAGACAAAAGAGAGACAATTGGAGCTAAAACCCCCCTTAATGAAAAAAGGCAGACCTAATTCCTTTTCACAAAAAGAGTGATAGACAGAGCAAGGAAAACTATAACCCAATTTCGCTGTTGCAAATTTTTGGAAAAATCTTCGAAAAACTTTTGTTTGATGCGATATACAGCAATCTATGCGAAAATGGTCTTTTGTCTCAACATCAATCAGGTTTTCGGCCAGGCGATTCAACAATCAATCACTTGTTAGCAATAACCAACAATATTTACAAAGCCTTTGAAGAGCTGCCTAGCAAAGAAATGCGTGCTGTTTTTCTGGATTTGTCCAAGGCTTTTGACAGAGTATGGCACGACGGTCTTCTCTATAAATTGGAATGCAATGGAATATCTGGAAATATTATCCAGCTTCTTCAAAGCCTTTTAAAGGACGGAAAACAGCGCGTAGTTTTAAATGGGAAATGTTCAAAGTAGGAATCGATCTCGGCAGGGATCGATCTCGGGTACCTCAAGGATCAGTCCTTGGCCCGTTGTCTTTCTTATTTACATAAATGATATAGTCAGCAACGTGTGGAATTAAGCTTTATGCTGATGACATATCCCTATTCTGTTGATGATGCAAATGTGACCGCTCGAGTGTTGAATCGCGATCTTGAAAAGATAAATTTGTGGGCGTGGCAGTGGAAAATGCAGCTTAAAGCTATTAAAACGGAGGAAGTTATCTTTTCTTGTAAAAGGCATTAAACGAGCCATCCAAAACTTAGACTAGGAAGTGATGAAATAGTTTCTAAGAATGAGCACAAGCACCTAGGACTGATTCTTGACTCAAAACTTGATTTCAAAAGCCACATAAGAGAGGCTATCTTATAGGCACGCAGAGGAATTGGAATGATAAAATGTCTTTCAAATTACGTTTGTAGAGAAGTTCTTGAGCAAATCTATAAGCTTTACGTTCGACCGCATTTGGATTATGGAGATATCATATACCATAAACACGACGCTGAAATGCACCATCATTTCACACAAAAGTTAGAACAGACCCAATACTCTGCTGCTCTAGTTATCACAGGCGCTTGGAGAGGTACAGGTAGGTAAAGGATCTATGACGAATTAGGATGGGAAACCCTGTACCATCGTAGATGGTACCGAAAATTGAGCCATTTCTTTTTTCTGTGCAAAGATAAAGAACCAGAATAGCTTTATTCGGATATACCTCAGCAGCAAAACCTGGTCTATAATCTAAGAAACCCACATAGTTACGAACAGCCAACTGGAAGAACAATTCAGTACTCAAACTCATATTTCCAAAATACCATATCTGAATGGAATCTTCTGGATAACAAACTACGAAATTCTTCTTCGATTTCCCAGTTTAAAAAGAATCTGCTTGCTATCATAAGGCCAATTAACAATCCTACCTACAACATTCGTGACATTCTGGGTATCAGACTTCTAACCATACTTAGGGTTGAATTCAGCGCTTTGAATAGGCATAGATTTAAACATAACTTTGCCTGTTGAAGTCCAATGTGTGTCTGTGGCACTGGTAAAGAGGACAAAGAACATTTTCTCCTGCACTACCCTCTATACAGCATAAGCGCCAGGATCTCTTTGACCAGCTCTCAGGTAACGATGGATTCAATGTTGCCGATGTAAATATGAAAGACCTTTGTCATTTACTCCCGTTTACTCTTGTTTGGAGATCAGAATTTGGGTACAGTTGCAAACAGAATTATATTAGAAGCAACAATTTCCTTCGTTGAGGCCTCGGCAAGGTTGAGTTAATGCCGAAATACAGCAGCAGCACCCCTTTCTTTTCTTTCTCTAACTTTTATTTTTTCTTATTTCCTCTTTCTTTTTTTCTTAGATGATGTAACTTGTTGTAGAATTGTATGTGGCATTTATGGTGAGGACTCGGTGACCTTGTGTCTTTCCTGGAACAATCGCACGGATACACTTATATAAATGAATGAATTAATGAATGAACAAGTGAATGAATGAATTATTATATGAATTTGATTGTTTAATAAATACAAAAATGAAGAAGCGAATAAATTAATAAACCAACAAGTAAATGAGTGAAGGAATGAATAGATGTATAAAGAAATAAATAAATGAATGAATAGACGAATGAAAGAATGAATTAACGAACGAATGAATGAATGAAAGAATGAAATAACGAATGAATGAATGAATGAATGAATGAATGAAAGAATGAATGAATGAATGAATGAATGAACGAATGAATGAATGAATGAATGAATAAATGAACGGATGAATGAATGAATTATTATATGAATTTGATTGTTTAATAAATACAAAAATGAAGAAGCGAATAAATTAATAAACCAACAAGTAAATAAATGAAGGAATGAATGGATATATAAAGAAATAAATGAATGAATGAATAGACGAATGAAAGAATGAACAAGTGAATGAATGAATTATTATATGAATTTGATTGTTTAATAAATACAAAAATGAAGAAGCGAATAAATTAATAAACCAACAAGTAAATAAATGAAGGAATGAATGGATATATAAAGAAATAAATGAATGAATGAATAGACAAATGAAAGAATGAACAAGTGAATGAATGAATTATTATATGAATTTGATTGTTTAATAAATACAAAAATGAAGAAGCGAATAAATTAATAAACCAACAAGTAAACAAATGAAGGAATGAATGGATTTATAAAGAAATAAATGAATGAATGAATAGACGAATGAAAGAATGAATTAACGAACGAATGAATGAATGAATGAATGAATGAATGAATGAAAGAATGAATGAATGAATAAATGAACGAATGAATGAATGAATTATTATATGAATTTGATTGTTTAATAAATACAAAAATGAAGAAGCGAATAAATTATTAAACCAACAAGTAAACAAATGAAGGAATGAAAGGATTTATAAAGAAATAAATGAATTAATGAATAGACGAATGAAAGAATGAATCAACGAATGAATGAATGAATGAAAGAATGAAATAACGAACGAATGAATGAATGAATAAATGAATGAATGAACGAATGAATGAACGGATGAATGAACGAATGAATGAACGGATGAATGAACGGATGAATGAATGAACGAATGAATGAACGAATGAATGAACGGATGAATGAACGGATGAATGAATGAATGAATTAAATAATTTAATAATTAAATAATTAATGGATTATATTCTGTATCACACAACACGGTTTCAACCAACCTTATTTACAACAGAGCGCAAAAATTCTTGTTTGTGTTTCTGATAATCCTTTCTAATGCTTTCGCAAAAAGAGACAATGCCAAAAGGAAAGTTGTGCTGTGCCAGCCATCGAGTCACCTGGTGCTTTTGGAATAGCAATCTACTAGTGACATAGATTATTAAATAGCCCAGTTCTTGCCAATGCCTAAAATTCAAACAAAAACGGTCAACACAGCGAAATTTATAAAACTTAGATAGAAGTGGAGTAAAAAGAGCAGGGTGCTTTGGTGAGCTTTATGTTGGTATCTTAGTCTTTAGAAAATCTAACGAATCACGTTCTAAACATTAAGGATATAAACGTATTCATTTATTCTTTCTTTCTTTCATTCATTCATTCACTCATTCATTCATCCATTCATTCATTCATTCATTCATTCATTCATTCGTTCATTCATTCATTCATTCATTCATTAATTCATTCATTCATTCATTCATTCATTCATTCATTCATTCATTCATTCATTCATCCATTCACTCATCCATTCATTCATTCATTCATTCATTCATTCATTCGTTCATTCATTCATTCCTTCAATCATTCACTCATTCATCCATTCGTTCAATTATTTATTTCTTCATTCATTCATCGTTTCATTCATTCGTTCATTCGTTCATTCATTCATTCCTTCATTCATTCACTCATTCATCCATTCGTTCAATTATTTATTTCTTCATTCATTCATCGTTTCATTCATTCGTTTATTGATTAATTCTTTCAATCACTTGTCCATTTTTCATTTATCAATATTTCCATTAATCAATTCAACCGATTCTTTCATATCTTCGGTAAGAACACGCTTCTCATCATCTAAAGTGCAACAAATACCAAAACAAAGTTGTATTACATTCATTTTTATGAAACAGAGAAATACCCACCGAACTACGTCAACTGCGCCACCTCGAATTTTTGGATCAATTGCTCGCAAAGAATAGGCAGCCAGGAACGACCCATCAATACTGAAAACAACAGCCTCGGCACTTCGAGGCACCACTGCCACATTGGAATCGACGCTTGAATGATCGCCCCTGGGACGAAGATAAAACTTTCGAGTTAAAACCATGTCTCTCTCAATTATTATTATCTTTAATAGTCCTATCCCTACCATACATTTGACTATACACGAAAGATCATTCCTGAATAAAGTGAACGGAATCAGGGAGCAAGTACTTTCTGAAATGAACTTCTCCATCATGAGGCAGCTGCATACAGAGGTGTCTGCAAAGTACGTTGAAAACGTTGCATGACCGAAGAGTTGGCGCCTGCAATCTCTGTTCAGAGTCTCAGTTAGCAAGACAGCACAGCAGTGGCCAATTATCTGTAATCCAAGTGAATGGCAACATAGAATGTAGCAAAATCGAGAGGAACGACAATGTCATTGCTCCATGAACAAAGCACAGCGCATTGGTGACCTAAAAGTGAGTTTTGGATGCGTTGCAAAAAGGTTGAAAAAGAGCCACTCAGATAACATGGTATGTGTATGAAAGTGGCTTAATTCCTACCTTACAACCATCTTCACAGCATGAATACCTTGTGGAAATGTTTCTGCTTCAGGAACTTGAAAATCAATTCGGCCATGACTATCAGTGAGCGAAGTGCCTAGTAGCTTCCAGTTTTCCATTTGACGATGCAAAGAAACGTAAACATCAACCTGATAGGAATAACAGAATGCAACTTTAAGTAGATAGCTTTACAATGCACTAGGACTTGTAGACCTTTTTTGATCCAAGGAACATTTTTTCATTGAAAAAAATCACGAGGCAAACCACCAACAGAACATATAAAAATGAAATGCTGTGGCCTATATTCACAACATAAAGTCGTTTGTTTTGAATAAGAATCAATAAACACGATGAAAAAGTATTTTATGATAAAGATGAAATATTTCTATTTAGTCAGTGTGAAACATGGGCCCGTTTTTTAGACCAGTTAGGTAATATTGAAGTATTTTCCACGGCACAACGGATAATATCTCACGGCACAGTGATTAAAAAACACTGCAATATAGAATATCGAAGCATACAAGACATACAAGAGATTAATTTGTTAATCAGACCCGGTAAATGCAAGCATATACCTTAATACAGTGAAATAATAACATTAACTTTTTCGTATATACCTTAAGGAAAGGAAGTTACTTTCTCACTTGCATAAAAAGTGTTATAGGCTATTCATGTGGACGACCCAAACGAACTCTTTCACCCACAAAATGATCAATCAAAGATCAAAGCGGTTAGACATTTCCAAGCATATATATTATTGAATTAAATGCAAAGCTTTAGGAATAAAGGTAGAATCAATATTTATGACACCCTCAGCTACGTGGGACTGTTTAAAAACACAAAGTAGAATTTTTTATCAATAATAACTATTTCCATCATTATTATTATTTAATCACCTTTATAATCCTTGTCATGTTCACATGACCAACAATGGTGAGACGAAAAAGAAATAACAAATCTGTCAACGA
Organism: Rhopilema esculentum; assembly: GCF_057945365.1. Taxonomy (NCBI): domain Eukaryota; kingdom Metazoa; phylum Cnidaria; class Scyphozoa; order Rhizostomeae; family Rhizostomatidae; genus Rhopilema; species Rhopilema esculentum. The sequence continues at coordinate 7,681,885 of NC_142821.1, forward strand.
AATATCACCTTTTCTCCAGTTAGAGCTGCCACTTCGATTGGACCATACACAAATTTTCCGCTCACGTAAATCGCAACACCTGCTAGAGAAATGACGTCATTCGCTCGATGGTTGGAATGCATGTTCTGAAAGAGATCAATACAACATGAAGCCAACGTTTGGTGTACTCCTATTAAATACAACCTAGTAAAGCAAGACTATCAAATAAAAGGAGTTGGTAGAAGCGAAAACAAAATCAATTATTGAAGGACATAGGTTTCATTGACAAAATTGAACCTGTAATACTTGAAAGTCTCTGTTGCTACAGTGTTCTTTCGAAAAAATAAAAAGTTTCGACTAAAAAAATCATGCTACGACACGCCTAGCCAGAAAAATCATGGCTGTAGAATTGCTTATCATGAATGGAAATAGCATGCAACAACATTGGGAAAGAGAGTGTGACTAAAAAATTGGCAAAAATCTGGCGATGTGCACCAGAAATTTCGTTAGGCAGTGTGGCACATAACTAGGGAAATGTTCTTAGTACCTACTTGGTATCTTCTGGGCTCAAATATCAACAGCATAATGTTCACGAGATTTTGTAACAGAAAGAACTCATTACTAGTTGGATGTCTTTTTCATCAGTCAGCGTCGTCTTAACCCTGATGAACTTTACGAGTTGACATGAGGAAGCTCTTTCTGTCTGCACAAGTTCGGATCACGAAAGAGGAGGGCTCTCTCAGATTTCCGTGCCTTAATTCCCAGATATATTTGGGATGTACAACACAAGCCCGTGATTATTAGCTGGAAACACATGGGATCACATTAATAATTTTGCCACATATTGTGAAGATGTTTCAGCATTCACAATTTACCTTGATTTTCAACGCTGTGCGCTTCTTAATCCACTTTTCTCGCGGGTTGACTGGCTGGAATAATGCTGTTTCAAAGAGGATGGACTCAGATTTCGCAGCAAGACCTTCGTCAAGAATCTGGAATCAAAGTAATTAAGCATACAATAGCAAGTTGTGCAATATAACTTGGCAAAAGGCGTTTAAAAGAAAGGAAAAGTAGCTATTTGTCTTGGTCAGCCTTTGGACAGTAAAGTGTTTGACAGAGCGAAATACAAAGATTAATAGCTGAAGTCCAGTACTGACTAATAAAACCTAGCATGAAGGGCCATAATGATGTCACATGTCACATGTAATTAAAAAACTGATTGGAAAACTACAAACCTGCCATAGAATAAAGGCAACCATGTCACGTGATTCCCAGTAGCTAGAATAGCAGAGTTGAGAGAGTGCTGAGAAAGGGAATTGCTGCAAACCATCCGGACAATACAGCATATAATCGATACGCTTTGTGCCCCACCAGGTACCTGTTGAAAACGTTAAAACATTTAGCAAACAGAGTAGATTCCATAATTAGGCTGACACAACAAAAGCATTCGCGTGCAACATCAGGAAATCGACACAGAGAACGCAGCTATTTTCCCACATCTTCACGTTTTTACCGTGGCCTGAAAATTTTACAGAAGGATGACCATCTGTTTCTTTCTATGAAGAGTCATTTCTATATTGGGACTGTGCGCACATTTATTCAAGGCCTCAGTTCATATAATTGCACTTACTTGAAAACAACGTTATAGCTTTTGAGGGCGTGGCCATTTGGACCTTCTAAGGCCACGCTCTCTGGCCATTCCTTCTTTTCTTCATGAAAATCCCATAACTGACATAAATCGGTTTCAGAAAGACGAAAAAATTCTATCGTGTTTCAGAACTTTTGTAGCAAATGTGTTATTATCAATCACAATTTTGCAGCTTGTAGAACCCTAAGTGGGTGTGAAGTAAAATTTCCAGATAAATAATCAACTTCTTTAAAAGCTTTGTTGTAATTATTTTGATGAAATTAAAATTTTGAAAATTCGATTTTTGTTCTCGATTGGTTGGTGTAGAGTTAATCAAACTAGCTCACAATATGATGAAAAATCATTTAAATGTTAATCAATGCCCAAAAAAATGTCAACAAGCAATGTATATATGACATAGATTGAAAGCAAAGTGAAAGAAATAGAGTGCAGCCAAACTAACAGAGTTTACTTTGAAAAAAATATTCCAAAATGCTATGCTGGCAGCACTAAAATGTTGACAAGGAAACTGATACCTCAAAAGCTACGCAGTGTTACTTTCAACCAAAATAATGCATGTCAAATCATATTTTTACTTCCTTAAAACCTTTTTCCTTTTGCAATTGTTATCTTAAATACAATCAAATCGACGCAAGAAGCTGTGATAGCAACAGACTTTGCTAATCTAGTTAGCAATTCTAAATTTAGGAAATGTATTTTACTTATAAATAAGTAAAATCCAAACAGGACAGATCTTTGAAGAAGAATTCACTGATAGCACGCTGAATTCGATCGTTAAATTTACAATGCACTTTGATATTTAAGATAGCTATAAATCAATCATCTGTCAATATTTGAACAAAATGCAAACTGCAAACCTTAAATCTCAAAAAATGGCAAATTCCGTTGATTAGCTCAAACGTGAAGAAAATAAATAAGGAATAAGTGGTAGAACGTTCCCATGGTTCAATTAACTGGATAAAATTTAAGACGCGATCAGTATTATCAGGAGGTGAGATTGTTTGAGTGTGACACCAAACCCAAACCGAACCATTTTCTTGAAGTAAAATTGTGGTTGAGGCTCCTTATTACAAATCATCGTTTTACCATCAAAGAGCATACAAGGGGGGACAGAAGAAGATTATCCTATATCCATGCTACATAAGGAAATAATTTGTCTGAATGAACATATTCTTGCCAATGATTATGCACGATATATTCATTTTAGGCGGCATCAATGTTCGACACACCCATATTATCGAAAAAGGCCACCCTACATCTTATACAAAGCATGTTTAGAAACATTATGCAAATGCATAAGTAATGGTACCTTATTTGAAGATTGTGCAATAGAATATTGTTTAATATTTTGCAATGCATATTTGCCCCTCTTAAACAGACATTATGTAAGAGCTCCTTAGTCTACCGGTATGCAAGAGGATATGAATATAGAGCAAAAACAAAATGCCAAAAGCGTGAATACCTGAATTGAGAAATCTACTTTGGGATTCGTAGAAGGTATCCACGCTGTTGCAGCTCCCAGTGAGGGATAATTTGCACCCATCTCTGTTTTTTGTACCAAACATAGTTTCGGTTGGAGTCTCAGGCGACTGCGAAATTTCCCCATCTTGCTGTGATTTGGTTTCCATAGGATGAGTCTCATAAAGAATTTCTGCACTGAAAGGAAAGACTTGATAGCGCGGGAGATGCGCAGGTTCCACGTTTGAAAACATCGGATCAATCAGCGGCTCCAGTCTCGATGCACAGGGATCAAATGGAAGGAAGAGGTTAAACACCTGGTTGCAGACTGGCTTGGTTGGCAAAGCTGCATGGGATACACGAAAGATAAACAGATGATAGATCACATCATAACACCACACATAGTCTATTCTAGTAAAGCAATGCTTACTACAAAACGGCAATTAGTAGTATTAGATCAGTGAGTTATTAGATCTAATCTAATTAAATGCACTGTGGATGAAAAGTAGCAATCTGCTGGCGGTGAATTGGTTTCTGTGTTAACACTGAGTTTGCTAGGAAAGTTTGCTAAAATGAGCTGAATGAAGGAAAGATGTTTCTAGAAACGAAGAGTAATACAAAGTGTACAAAGCGCTTTCAAGGTTGCTAGAAGCAGGTATGTTGGAATCAAGATTTCTAAGGAAAATAGTTAAAAGTAGCATGTTCCCTCTCACCTCCATTACTCTCTAGAAACTGCTTCATTAATATCATGCCGATTGGAGATCCGCAGCAGAAAAAATTCTTCACATCAAACTCAAACTGCTTCTGACTACGGAAGAACGAAACCTGGGATGATGGCCCAGAGTCAATGCTGGAGCTGCGTTGGTAAGTGAAGCTCCGTTCCTGATTTGGCTCTATGTTCACCTTGTCACTCAAATTATCCGCTGCATTGGAACCCAATAGCGAATCGAGGCAGTTATCTGCAATCTGGTTTCTTTGGCTGCATAGGGCACCGTAGACGAGAAGAGCGCCAACACAGTCAGCTAGAATTGATACCTAATAAAAAAGTACAAATAATGATAAACTCCTATTGATTTGGAATGAGTGAACAAAGAGGATCTACATTGCACATCGGCTTGCTAACAGAAGATCAAGCGTTGAAAGCATATAGGAATACACAGGAAATAACGCAAGGGGACATTGTAGCAAGACTGAGGCATATGTATAAACCGTTAAGGGTGAACTGGGGGGGGGGTGGGGACACTACAAATACTAATTTTTATTGTATTAGTGTAGTTGTTCTAAAATGCGGAAATGCAGCCGTAAAGACTCGATATAGATCTTGAAATCCAAAAATAAAACATTCATAGATCTCAGTCGAAAACTCACTTTTATATTTTCCTCATCTTCGTTTGATGTCTCTAAGAATTTTCTGTAGATGGCATTGGCTTCATTGATGACGAAATCGACTCCTTGGTAAAACTCTAATGATGACACCAACAAAAGTGGTATACACGACAGAGGAAACGTGGGCGGTAACCAGGCATGTTCTGACGACGGAGCTAAAAATATGAAAACGAGAAGATGGAAAAACTTTGCTTACTTTACCCGGAGATCACTTGAGAGATAATTCAAGACCAGAAGAGGATGATGCGAATTATCCAAAGAGCTTATTTCTATAGAGAAATTAAAGAAATTAAACAAATTAATAACATTTATAACTAGCCAAACATTATCTTCAAAGTGTATTTTATTCAGGAACCGATATTTCCTTTTAATCAGTTTGAATTGTAATAGCGCTTCGAAGAATGATGGGCTAGATTATTAAGAAGACTTCAACATTTGATGATTGAGGCGAGCTTGTATGAAGTGACTGGTAGTGATATAGAAGGGTAGGCAATACAGTCGATCCTGGGCAGCAGGAAGTGACAATATTAAATGGTAAGAAGAGTATTAGCAGCAAGCATGATATTATGTTAATTTTGCAAAAAAATTTAAGCATATAATCGTTATAGCTATGGAGACTTGAAAATCTCTGGACGACGGACACTTGTGGAACTAAAGTTACTGTCCGTTAATAGAAGGGTGTCCGTTGTAGCGAATTGTCCGCTGTAGATAATTGTCCGTTGTGCGAATAGGTCTGTTGAAAACAAGCGTCCGTCATTTCTAAGATGACAAGGAAACACAGAAAAGACACTTTGGGATTTTGATTTGTAATTTGTCTGGAGGTGTTCGCTAGTGAAGTACTAGTTGTGTAAACACCAATACAGACTCTTCTGTTGAGTAATTACTAACAATGCAATGCAGTTAATGACGGTCTTGCTGTATAATAGTGCAAGGTGAAACTTGATATTGAGGCGACCCTGTTAATTCCGGAGGTCCTCCTTCAGCTTTTCGTTGGCAGTAAAGATATTTTAAGAAAAAAAACATTCAGTCTTCTGTAGAGGTTAAGAATCCCGTTTTAGCTGCAGTATATAGCAAATGAGTTTCGAGTAGTTGACAATGGCCATAATCTATGATATCAATGATCGAGAAAATGACATTATTCAATGACGAATGGAGGTATTAAAAATGATGAATAATTCAAGGCCAGATTAAAATTCGCCAGTAGCAAATCAAGAGTCAATAACGAGAACTCAAAAGTCAGTGACAGATCAATGACTAGGGCGAAAATGTTTGACAAAGTCTGTGCATTTGAAATAAGGATCACACAGTGTGATATTCCAAAAATATAACACAAAGTAAATAAGACAGATCCCTTTCGATTGACGCAAATGATCTTACAAACGAGATAGAGATTCTTGCTAAACGAAATGTCTTGTGATGTTTGCTGGTCTCCTCATCAAAAAGGAAAATGTAAGCTGAATGGGGATGATAAAAAGATAAGTTGATACAAAACAGGTCTGTAAATAAGCCTTCGGAAACTAGTCAAAGGGAATGTATAAGTAAAACGAATGTTTGTTTCAGATAAAGGCAATGGACGGCCATGTGATCATCAAGGTCAGAGGCATGCTTTCAAAAAGTGCAAGTTGCAAATCAAAGAGATTCAGACGCAATTCTAAAATGTTCAATCTAAAGCATGTTAGGTGTGTGTCAATTATTCTCAGCTCTTATGGCTTAAAATTTCTTTCCACAGAACATTCTGGCGGTTGAGAATTATAAAAGTTGCCTTGAAAAAGAATTCTAGAACACGCAATCTTCTTGTCTGACACTCTTTAGACGTCAGTGTGCTTCTGGCTAGGCAGGACAGACGGCCCAAAGATTGAGGATAGAATAAAACAGCGTGTCCCTTTCAACATAAGAAACAAAACTCTCCCCCTGAGAGCACAGCCTCTTCGGTAGATCTTAAACATAAACCAAAACTTGTGATTCAGCCATTGGGCAACATTTTCAAGAAAACCCAGATTATGCCGAAAACTAAAATATATCGGATAAGAGCCGGATCTTTGTTCCGTCTAGCAGGTTTAGAATCCATCTTTTAAGAATCCATTGGATATATTTTCAATAGTCAAGCAGCACAGAGTGGCCTTTTCCGATCGGCAATTGTGTATATATATACTTAGTCTTAGCGTAGAATTTTTGATTGGTAGTTCGTCGAGTATTTCCATAATTCATGACACGAAAGCTTTGCACTAGCTTTAATAGCCACAAAGTAATTGAATCTCCTTGTTCCATCCAAAAGCTCGGGAATATGGACGAAAATACTTTCACGCAACCGGCATAAGATCTGCAAATAACTTGCGGCAAAGGCATTTTACGGAAAAACGCAACAGCTGAACTGCTTATTGAATCAAAAATCACAAAAACGAGCCCTTATATTTCAGTTTCGTGTCGTTATCGTAATAGAATTTATATTAAGTCTTAAAAAGTACAAGAAAGAACTGCAGCCGGGTTTCAATATTGCTAAAGGGGATTTTAAAGTGCACTCGACAGAAATAATTTGCAAGGAGTTGTCATGAATTTAAGGGATCGGCTTCTAAACGACCTTGCTATATGACGCAAAATTTAAGCATAAATAATCGGTTTATAACCTCCCAAAACAAAATTCTCGACGTAGAAACGAAGAAACTTTGAACTTTGCATCCTTGAGAAAGTCGACAATTCAAAACGCAAAGCTATTTCAAATCCTTCATAGCTCTGGGCATGTCATTCAATGTTTTTCAAAAACCCATTTCTATTCATTTCAAAAATTAGCTTGTTCATATAAGTCAAATTTTTCTTTCTATCCCGGAATTGAATGTAAAGTAGTTTGAATTAATTTACATAGATGGAAAATATTTCTGTAAGCAACACGTCGTCCTGCTTTAATGGTTGAAGGGGGAACCTGCGTGGGAGCGCTGCGACGCACCACAGGGACCTGAAGCTGCTATTTTCATGATGCTTAACAAGATATAGATTCAATAAAACCATATCTGATAGAGCACGGCATTAAACCGACGCATTTGTCCCCTAAAATTTCGGTGACTGTGTACGCTGTTGTAAAGTATTACAACGAAAAAAGCAAAATAAAACCATACGTGGAGCTATCTTATTTGTAGGATTTGATGTCCCCTTTAGTAGCCAGGGAAACATTATAAGAATAAATGTTCCAATCAAGCCCGCAGGCACGTGTATAAGGGACATGACGTTGTGGATATGGCATCTGTATTTACGTAGATAGAAATTACGTAGAAAGTTTTCTCAAAACATATCTAAAGCAGAAGTGGGCAATTTATTTTCACAAGCCACATCAAAAACCTGAAATGTGATGGAAGGCCGAACCGACGATAACTTTCTTCTGTGCAATGTTCATCCTCTCCCAATGTTAAAAGCAATAGACCAATTCGACTTACGGCCTCGTTTTGAAAAAATCTTCAAATTCTTTTGTACAAAATATTTAACCTCAGATTCGGATTAAGAGCAATGAATTTAGTCTACTTGGAAATTTTCATTATGGTATTGCTCACGATATTGATTTTATGACGACATAAAGATAAAAAATTTATAAAAGATTTGACCGTGATTGGCGACTAAGGGGGTAAAGTTTCACCCGGAATGATTTTTGCGGTCAAATCCCTTGCAAGTTTTCAAACTTCATTCCTCCATAAATCTAAATTACAAGCACAAACAAAATGAAAAATTGTATCCAGCCTAAATCTATTGTGATAAAACCAAATCTGAGCTTAAAAAGGTCGTCTAATTAAATTTGGAGAAATTTTCAAAACGAGGCCGTAAGTCGAATTGGTCTATTAATTGCACTATATTGTGACTGCTAGTGGTTATCAGATGGATAAAGATATTACGTGAATATCTATATAAAACATAGAAATAATCATATATGTATAAATAAATATAAATAATCTTGTGGTGTAGCTCAAGTTGGAAATAACGCCCACAAAAGTTCATGTTCTGATGGACCTCACGTTAACGCTGATTAGATAGAAAATTCCAAAGGAAGTGGCCTGCAGGCCGTATGACGCCCAGGTCTGATCTAAGGAACCTAGTTGAAAAAGCAATATGATATGCAACAGTTTTGTGCATCGTTGACTTCGGAAGACTTTGAAATAGCGCAATAAGATGCTTGTTTAAGGGACAGTATCTTGTTGACATGAGAATAGAACATCTGTTTTTGCTATGAATAATTTTAAAAAAACTTGGAATCAACGATCAGATATTATCCCACAGTATGGAAAATCCATCAAAGGTTTGTATTTGCTAAAAAGGTTCATTTGTGAAGGAAATCGCCAAGACTCATGCGATCTAACAAGAGCTTTCATCGCGGATAGCAAACGGGGCAAAGAGGGAGAAAGCTCAGATGCATGACAAAAACTGACACAGCGGAATACCGCGATGACAGTAATTCTTCAAAGAAGAGATTAAGATATGCAAAATAAATCTCAGGTTTTCAGCTAAAAAGCTTAAAACGGATCACAAAGATAACAACAAACTTTGATACCTTGCGGAATAAACGATCAAATCTCAAAGTCTTATGCAATCAACTGGTTCCAAATTTGATTACTTGTCGTCAGCTCTTCATTTTGATAACAAGACGTCATCAATTGAGAATTTAATAAATACAGAGTGAAATCTATTACAAAACATTCAAAAAAGAAAGTATTTTTAGAAGCTTGTGGGTGCAATGTTGCAAGTGAATAATATTGACAAATTATTTGCAAAATCTTAGCAGATTGCTGAAATATATTAGTATCTGGAAAAACGATAAGTAAATGAAAATCGCACCTTTTTCTTCAGCAAAGACCGATATCTTCCTGAGATGCTCGACAATCTGTGGACATACGGGCGGGCACTCAACCATTCTCAGAGCAGCATTATGTTCGGCAGAAGGATACAGCAAAGATGCTACTGATGAGAAAACTGATTTGAAGGTGTTAAAGTCTCTAGCCTTTGGATACTGATCGGATTCTACATCAGATACACCACCGCCATGAAAGACAAGCAGCAGAACGGACTTTGGTGACGCATCAAGGGAGTTATCTGTCATCTTAACGATTCAAAAAAATATTGTAGTTATTTTTCAAGTTTTGGTAAAGCTACGTAACAATCTAAACATGACAACATTTTATTAGGATAAAATGAATTAGAAGTCTAATACGATATATTATATATAGAAATGACAGTAATGTTATAACATATATTATATAATATTCAACGCTTTATTCTTTTTCATACTATTCTATGAACTTTTTTCTATACAGCACCATACTGTGCTATATTAAATATTAATGAATAAAGCATAGTATGAAGCTTTTAGAATAAAATACACAGAATTCGATTAAGCAAAAAGAACTATATTACACAAAAACATGGTAAAATATCATATGATATAATTTGACACAATATAACATGATCGTAATATAATATAACATAACGTGATACGATATAATATAACAAGATACAATAAAAGAAGATAAAATACAAAATAATACAAAATAATACAAAATAATACAAAATAATATAAAATAATACAAAATAATATAATATAATATAATATAATATAATATAATATAATATAATATAATATAATATAATATAATATAATATAATATAATATAATATAATATAATATAATATAATATAATATAATATAATATAATATAATATAATATAATATAATATAATATGATATGATATGATATGATATGATATGATATGATATTATGTAACATAAAAACATACCATTTAATACAGTACTGTATGATAACACGAAACAAAACTTATACAGGTAATACAAAAAGTATAAAACATATAATGCAAAATGATAAACCAAATGACATAAAAATAGCATCGTACGAAAAACCATGCTGAAAGTGAAAACACAATAAAAGAGCCGTAAAAGATTGTCGCTTATGTCGAAACAGGCAAAAATCGATTTCGACATGTCGTTTGTTCGAAGAAAGAGCAGAATTTCACCATTTAATCAAATACGTGGAAAATCGTTGCTTAGAATTCTTGACAATGAATTCTCGGTGAAGTTATTGCTTGCAGTAAACACTGCTCTCGTCGTCCACAGTTATCGTTGAGCATCTGAGGATTCAAAGAAATTCTGCAAAACGAGGCAACATGAAAAGCTTAAATATAATGAAGCAGGTATGCTTTCTGCAAATTTCCTTGACAAAGCCAATTTTTCAACCTACCTCTCTCGGTATTTGAAAATGTTTGAAGTTATCACAAGACGAATCAACAGATTGAGCAGGATAATTAAGCTCTTTGGTCAGAATACACTCTTTTTTATCGTTCTTTAGCTGTTCAACAGGTGTACGTACTGCAAACCTCCCGAAATCATCTCCAAGATCGTCTGAAAAATGAAATATCACATTCGTTAACTGTTAATGAGAGCGATAATGTTCAGGGACGTCTCAACTTGCAAACCAGAGGTTTTTGACAAGTTAATGCAACTTATGTTATTACTCCATGCTAGGCTATCTATTGTGACGCCTGGCTGTATTCCAACAAAAAACCTATGCATTTAAGTGATTTGCGACAGGATTTTGGCGCTACAGCTACACCCGTGCGCGTTGACCAATGATTCATTAATAAATTTGGAAAGCCCTTGTCAAAGGAAAGAATCGAAGATTTTTTGCAAGCAAATTTAAAATTTACTTGTCCAGAGAACAGCATAATGCATTGAATAAACAGTAAACGGTAAAATCAATGATGTTTGGTTATCAGCAAAGCAGTAAAATCAGAAAATATTTCTTATCAGAAGTTTTTAGGAGTAAATTCCTGTTATTGTTAGAAAAATATTGCCCCCTGGAAACTACTTTTTCTCTGATGAAGCCCTGTTTGCCGGGGCAAAATTCGTTTTATTTTATTTATTTTGAATCACATTGGATTCTCGTGGACGTTTTGCTTTGTTCCTGAATTTTATCTTCATATTTATACTCATTGCAAGATTCACAGAATCTGGCGGACAGCCTATCCTGCGGTTCTTACTTCTTACGCTTTATATTACTGCTATTAGACGCTTGTAATCAAATATTTACGATGGTTCCATAGAACCATCCTTATGGTTCCAAATGATTCCATATAATAAAGACAATATTACTGCTCAATAACTACCATAATACATTTCGGTATTATTTTCTTGATTATTTTCCAAAATCAGTATTCATCTTTGAGTAATATTTTCTACATATTTGAACTAATACTAAGTATGTATGACAAAAAAATAATAATTTATTTATTTAGGGTTGGCTTATTTTATAGCTGATACTTATTAACGCCAACCACATGAAAGTACATGATAATAATGAGATAAAATGTAGCTTACAAGAATACAAAGCTAACAAGAACTAAAGAAATCGCAAATCTGTGATATATTGCTTACATAATTTACAGTTGCAGTTAGGTTTTATTTCTTTTCTAGAAAATATGCAATGTCTGGGATTCTTTTATGTAAAAACATGTATTTTAAATAGAAAATTAATTAATTAATTACTTGCACGATTATAATCAAAAATTAAGAAATTAATTACACGATTAAAAGAAAACTGACAGTGGACTTCGGAACACTGAGGGACACTAAATATCTAACAGAAATACAGAACCAATAGTTGAAATAAAGTAAAGGATCTAAAAAGATAGGAAAATGTCCACGACAAGAGCAACATTTTAAGCGGAAGAAGGCAGGGTGATAAATTATCTTCTCGAAAAATCAATCAGCTTCTTGATCATTTGAAAAACGATTTATAGTCGTCACTTTTTTTCTGTAAAACATTCCCTGCTACGCCAGGGTGCATTCTATGTAGTTTACGCCGGAGATCTCCGGCGTGGACTTAGCTTTTTCCTCGGTGTAGCGGCGTGAAATTTGCTATTTGCGAGCCTTGGCGCATTGGCGTACGTGATAAATTTTCGCGATCGGCGTAGCAAAAACGGTACTTGTACAGAATACGTAGACAGCCTGATTATATTGATATGGACAGTAAAAGCAAAGCAAACTATAGATTAATCGAAAGCTTGTATGTTTTATACTTGGCGTAGCAACTAGAATAGGTTGAAATTTCTCTGGCGTGGTTCTAACATGGAATGCACCCTGGCTGCTACGAAATGATATTCTTCTGATATTTAGCTTGTGTGTTATTGTTACGGTCATTGTTTCTTGCATATGTCATTCAAGTCTGACTTCGCTATTTCAGACATAATCGTCAAAAGACCATAGAATGATACATTATGTCGAAGTGCCAACAATGTTGAGGCGTTTAAATCTCATATACAATTATCCTCAAAACTGTGAAGACAAGGAATTAGTTCTAAGTCAATCAACTGTTTTGCTTTTGCATGAAAAATGAACATTATGCGTAACATTCGAATAGCTAGTCTCTAAGACTTAATTCTAAGAATAAAGTCCAGAATTTTCATTCCATCGAGAAAACTTTTGCCCATTCCATTCAAATAATATTGATGTGGTTACACAGAAACAATGAATATATATTATGACCAGGAACCGCATAACTGTCACAAACTGTCATTCAGTTTATCAACATTTTTCTTAAGCTTTAAAATCATCAAGCTGATGCACCATAAAAATAAGGCTCTGCTTAATTCAGTATCAATTGTTCCTCAAATTTGTTTACATTTTTACTGTAAGTGCAGACTATATAATCATGTAAATAAGACAAGTTACTTTCTAAAATTAATGATAATCTGACGTTGCTTAGATAAGATACAAAAACAGATCGGCTCACACTTAATCAGAAACTATAGAAATTTGGCTTTTTACTGTCCGTCTCAAACAATGCCTAATAAAAATGTCTGCCAAGAGCAGCCTTTTTAATTATATTTCTCTTATCATTTTAGGTAATTAAGAAAAAATACAAGGGCGGCAAACAGCCAACAAGGCGATATAACATATGATATGCATTTTCCCCGTCTTCATGTTAAAACATTATAGGAAATAAGTCCAACACCTCCTCAGCTCCTTTCGCAATAACCTACCTGCCAGAAATTGGGCGAGATACCCCAGAAACACCGAATTAAAACATCATTCCTCGTTAGTCTATATCATGTAGGCCTGTCGTGGTTTGTTCAAACCAATATTAGCCAGCTTAAACTTGTCTGAGACCCCAGAACTGCCTTTGCAAAGTGGTTAATTGTTAATAATTTAATTTAGCCATGAGCAAAGATAACAAAGCTATTTCCTATGGATTTTTCTAAGAAAAAGAACCTTGCTACTTTGTTCCTTTGCAGTTTCGGGCGCAGGAAGCTATAGCCCATGTGTACCAGTCTTGTCTAAGTATCTATGGAGTCTCGACCTCTTAACAGTCACGCTGTATTAAACATTTAATATCGCTGGGTAATTGCGAAAATCAGTTAATTAGTCAAACGATAACAGCCTACTCACCCAAGGCATCCACGTACTCATCGTCACTCTCTGGCGTCTCGTAGCCTTCTTCCGAATCTTCCTCGATGCTTGTCATGCGAATTCCAAGAATAAGCTCTTCGGTTGATTGGTCACTTCTGGTTGCTTTTGGAGAGCCTACGCAAAGGCTGAGATCCACTTTCAGAGACCTTCTACGTTCATCAGAGCCTCTTCGTTCATGTCCATGCCCCTGGTCCTCATCAAAATTGCTTTTGCAAAGGTCTTTCTGTACTTCGGCCTCAAATTCCCGTATGTCATTGATTGTTAGAGAGCACCATTCGTCTTGCCACGACCAAGCCTGTCGATGGCCAACCAATACGGTCCTTCGGGCGCTGTCTTGAATGTACTGTTCAATTTTGTTCTAACGGAAGAAAAACAACTTGGTTCACAACCCATTTACCAATGAAAAACACCGTATTTACTCCAATATGGCGGAAATATGTATATTTGTTAGCAATATATATTAACTATTTCAAGACTTCAATGCCGTGTTTATCAGAGAGAGTCGTATATACTATGCTACTTGGTGGAGATATCTAACAGATATTCCTGTTAGTTTGGTAGGAAAATGTTAGAGAATTGTTTAAATCACTCACTTCTTAGAGCCTCTGGGACGTAGCTACAACTGTTGATGGAGTGGGGGGAGGGGGGAGGACCTGGGTGTATGGGGGTGGCAAAAAATAATGAAATCTGTCATCCTAGCACAAGCATACTATAAAGACATTTAAAGAAAGCTATAGTTATTAAGAAAGGAATGAGACACTGCTCCTAGAGATACTACTGCGAAGTATTGATGCAAGTTGCATCAGTAAAAAAAGAATAAATTACAGAAATGATTTTCTGAACAATAGATCAAAAGAATGCATACAAAAATGTGTTGAGAAATTCCATAAAGTTAAAATGATACAAGAACCAGAGCTTAAAATACAAAAAAAGCACGACTAGTTCAATGTTGTGATGTGGATTTTCTGTCTGATGATACAATTTGCAGCCCCTAATAGCTTCAAAACTCTGGAGCCTTCAATAGGACATCTTGGAGGAAGCAGATGCCTTTTTGTATCAGATCCGTTCTGGCAAAAACCATGTTTTCAAAATTAAACCATAAGTCTTTTGAATTTTTGATGAATTATCATCGCCCAACGCCCAAGACATGGAGAGGGATTTATTGAAAGCAAACATTTGTTTGACAGATGCGATGCCACTGAAACCTGGAAGACAGAAACTATTGAATTGAATACTCTGGTGGAAATAATCTTCATTTTTTCATTAGTTTTTTTGTCTCTGAATTACTGGACTTATCTAAAACCTCTGAATTACAGATGCACTGCTTTAAAGGATTCATGCAGACAGGAGAGGACTTGATAGCAGATTGCCTCTAGAGAAATGCAAATATGAGTACCAAAATCACTATGCCTCAGCATAAACTAGAAGCAGCCAGCAAACATCAAAATGTTTGCAACTGGATTACAGAAGCTATGCTAGTTTTCCACCTGGCACGCAGCCATATACCGCGCTGGCTGAGAAAATTGGCTGAGAACAAGCATCTGCAAAAAGTCATGTTGCACCACCAACATTACATTTGTGATTAAAGCCACAAGAGTACATGGAAACAAAGTACATTTGTAACCGAGCATGCTGTTAGCTTGGGCACTATTCTTTGCATAGATATAATTAATTGCCATTTGCTTGTGGGCCGTGATCGGTTTGCGAGCACAAATATTTAGATGTAATTGCCTATGGCCACTACAACTGTAAATATATCTTGTCATAGTTAAGATACCCAAAACTTGGTATGATGGGAGTCTCCCGTACTGGGGTGTAAATAGAAACAGCTTTCTGTGATCAAACAATTGAGCCAATTTATGTGTACATCGAGTTTGCTTGCACACAGAAGAATGCCAACGAGACCAGGCTACTGGGCAGGTTATTCACTGTGCGCCCTGTGCCTTCAAAGGAAAAGTAGGAAACAAAGTAGAATTTCAAAACTGCTACTAGCTTGTGAAAGCTCTGAAACGTTTACGCAATAAACATATTTATTTCAAAACTATCATGACCTAAGTGAGTTTATAAAATGAATTTAAAAAACATTAAATGGTGCTGAATTTGAACAAGTGCACATAAAAAGTATACCCCAAAAGGATTACTCAAGACTGTGGCAATCCAGAAATTCCAAAACTGACCAAGGTACAGATATTGCTGATCCGTATAACATAAAAGCATACAGGTCTCGTTTACAACTTCAGGGAAATACACTTACGGCCTCGGTTTAATTTGTCAGATACTAAAGCTCGGGACATTTTTTCGTCATTTTGCCGTCCTTCAATACAACCGAAGAAAAATTTTATATACAATATCTTGCCTGATGATCGCTTTAAGTGTAAAACTCGTAGTTACAGCTTAGAACTGGCCTGTTCTTTACACCAAAGCGTGTACAGTCCCGCCTAAATGGCATTGAGGATCATAGGACACACTGGCAGAACAGTAATTCTCATTCTATTCTATTTTAGACGATTTACATAAATGAATGTTGGAAATAACTACTGAATAAGAATACCTGGATGCCCCAGTATCTGAACTCGACCGTGATAAGCTTGTAAGCACACATGATCGGTCGCTTTGTATGATCAGCCACATAATCATTAAGCCAATCATCCTGAAGAGGGCCTCTCTTTGTCTTCTTGGAAATAAACAGTCGTGGATCTTCTTCCGGGTTATAGTAGTTAGAGGGATATGAATCTTTAACTGGATCGATCAAGTCTGTAATAAGATCAGATAGCTGTTAAAAACCAGTTGTTACAGAAAGGAGTCTTTGTAAAAAATGGCAGTGACAAAAGATATATCTCAGTGCATGTTTTGCAGTTAGAAAATATTCAAGATGATGCGCAAACAAGCAGAGAAAAAAGAAGAAGAAAGGTGAAAAGACGAGAAGTTGGAAAAGAAGAAAGAATCGAAGGGAAAAGCGAAGTACAGCAGCTGATGAAGAAACTGTGATGCTTTAAACATCACCAAAGATAGAAAAAAACAATGAATAATTGTCAGATGACGATAAAGAAGAAGGCGATGAAAGCGATGAAGACGATGAAGCCGATGAAAAAAACGACGATGAAAACGAAGCCAATCCAGACGAAAACAATCAATTTGACGACCACAAAGATGAAGAAGACAAAGATGATGATCACAATCAAGAGATCGAAGACGATGAAGACAAAGACAATGAAGATGAAGAAGACAAAGACGATGAAGACGAAGAGGAGGAAGACCATTAAGAAAAAGACGATGAAAACGAAGACTATGAAAACAAAGATAAAAAAGGACATAGGAAAGCAAGATTAAAAATAGTAATAACATAAAAAATACAACAGAGAAGACAAGGTGAAGAAAAATGAAACAATTAAGAAAATTCTCAAGATAAATCTAAATTGGTTAAAGAAGACGAACCTGAAAAAGAAAACATTTTAAAATACAGGATCAAATTAAGGGGAATCCGGTCGAAGACATATGTAGGATATTAGAACACATAAATACATACAAGTAGAAAACTATAAATTTTGATAAGATGTATATTGAACTAGGCAAATCAGAGCAGAGCCCACGGAAGGCAGAGAAGCAGATGGTTGTTTAGGCCTTGTTCAAACGTCGCATTTCTCATGTGCCGAACCTAATAGTGAAAGGGCGATGTGAGCGGTTGCTTGCCTAAGAAATGATTGTAAAATCAGCGGATCTTCTTGATTTCTGATACAGACAGATGTGATATATACAGCGTATCTGCCGACTTATTTCAAAACCGGTTCCTGGTGAGCAGCTAACCCGACGTTATTTTTTCTGCTAATAGTGGTGCGGCATCTTCTTTACATGTCTAAAACCCTTCTTGGTTTACTGAATGAATTATTTGTCGGTGGCAAACAAAGCAGCTAAGAGGTTCTACGTAAATCAGAAAAAACCGTAAATCACGACTGACAGTCTGAGTTTTTATGCCAGAAACATCTGAGTACAATATAAAGATTTAACTGGACGTCTCGCATAGTTATCGGATCATTGGCAATAGGAATAGAATAAATGGAATAGAACGATTTCACAGTAGTTCTAGCAATAAGATGAAGTTACCACTTATATAGAGTAGCTACTAGTTGTTAAGAAAAACTAACAATAGTCTAGAATAAAGTCCAGTTGTCTGATTGATACGTCGCTAAAGAACTCGTTGTTACAATTAATACCATCACGTTCTACAAGTCCATTTACCATTAGCTCGAATTGGAAGACCATTGTAAATAAATAACTAAAGAGGTTATCGTCCCCAAGAGCTGCTGAGGGGGAGGGCAAGGGGGCAGATGGCCCCAGAGACTCGAAGTATAGGTGGGCCTCACAAAGAAACAAATTCCGTTTACAGTATGCTTATTTTTACAAGTGAGCTACGATTACAATGCTTTCTAACTCATCTCTCTTAGTATTTTAACACAAAAATAAGTATCTGGGAAATTTCATGTATGCACTTTGTTATTATTTTTTCATCAACACTTTCTGATACTTTAAAAGTTATTTAGAGTATAAATTTTTAAGAAAGCAGATGCGTTTTATCTCTTTCTTCATATGATTCTGACAAAAGTACAAAACTTCAAAAGAAATAAAAATGCAGAGCACCACAAAGTCTCCTCAGTCCTGTGATTGTCCCTGAGCCTTTCAAATCACATTTATATTAAGAATACAAACATATTGTATCCTGTTTTCTGCTTTGAAGCATAGTTTAGCGTCGGGCAGAGCCAAAGAGAGATTACGGAACGATTTTGTAGGCCAGTACGATTTCTTAATCGAACAAAGTTGATCATTTCGTTTTTGAAGGCAGTGATATCGTACAGTACAATTATCTCGATTTGTCTGATAGAAATATTATCGCATAACATGGGTTAAAAATCCTGGTAGAGCAGCAGTGCATCTTCTACGACGGCAACACTTAGCTGATTGCTAGCTAAAGGTGGCGGCACTAGCTAAAGGTGGCGGCAATTTCGCATTAAGCATTTCTAAAATCTACTATTGTCCACTTAAAGAAAAAACTCTGTCGGCTCTTGACTGCTATCGAAAAAGTGAATCGTTTAATGAGGAATTACAGGGTCTTGAGACCCAAAATGCTGTGGTTTCCAAACCGAAATTGGCGAAATTACCATTGGATGATTTGATTCGTGTGTTTTGGCCTGTTAATAATTCATCAATGCGCTCTGTTATTCAAAAAACATCAAGCAGACAACTCTCTAAAGAGAAGTCCTTTCCCAGCCCATATCTTATCATCTAGATTTATCTTATCATTTATACTTTGCCAAATTTCAAATGTTATTGATTGTATTACTTATAGACCCTAGATGAATTTTACAGTAGATAGAAAAATTGGGTCCATAAACACACAAAACCTGCTTGCATAAGAAATTTTTCGTTTCTTCGATCTGCCTTTACCGATTTGCCCTTCTGTGAACAAAACGTAACGAATTCTGGACTTATAAAAATTAAAATCGTATACAAAATTCTATCTAAAGGCCATCACAGGGCGAAACGCATATTCGCTTAAAACTGTATAAAGCATATGATTTCTATTGGTATATTGTCTCAATACAATTGTATACACAAGCAGATTTTCCCCATAGCATCTTCTGTTGATCAACAATCTAGAAACTGAATAATCTGTGCAAAGATCATCATACGATTTATATATGTCCAGGTTCATCATACGATTTTATTCCAATTACCGATTCTGTAAAAACTAATCTTTGTTGTCGTATTAATAAAATTTTACCGGAAAAGCTTTGGCTAGACAATTGACATAATCAACGAATGGACAGGGTTGGCGGGATCTCAAGGAGCGTGTAATGGAACAGGCCAAGAGCTACAAACAAATTACAATCTGGAGGTATATTCATAATATACCAATGGTTTATAAAAAGCAGGTTTTTGGTAGATAATATCCTGTCTAGCCAGGAGAAAAGAAAGTTAGGCTGACCATCATATCTGGCAGTGATAGAAGGAAAAAGAAATAGAGAAACTCGAATTGATGAAAAACGATACCCTAGTGTGCCTTTTCGTAATGTTGATGAATTGCCATGGCAAAAGTTATCGGGGCAGGCACACGCACGTATAACCAAACAACATGGAGTAGCTTGAGTTATATATCGGCATTGCAATGCTTAAATTTTCCCAGGAGCAAATCATGAAAAACTCCTTTCGTGGAAAATTCTTATTATCTGAACATCCTTAGAGATCCTTTTGTTTTGGTAGAACTCTCGTGAGTTATTTTGAAAAGTGAATTGCTCCTCTACATTGTCAATTCATATCCTTATCATTTGTTTGATAATCAATTCTTTATGCAGACAACTTCCGATGCCTCGAACCTCCAAGAAACCAATGAAATGGTCTGAGATAGCGAATTTTCGAGTTGTCGGTGGAGGGAGGGGGGGGGGGCTATATGAAAGTATTTGGCAAGGGGAATAAGTATTTCGACTTAGCGAATTTTCGAGTTGTCGGTGGAGGGAGGGGAGGGGGTTATATGAAAGTATTTGGCAAGGGGAATAAGTATTTCGACTTAGCGAATTTTCGAGTTATCGGGGGTTCGAGTTATCGGGAGTTTACTGTATTTCCTTGTTTAAGATAGGGCAGTCTGCAATGAAGATGTCATTAAGACAATTGTTTCATGTTTCGTGCTTTGGATGGTTTATGCCATAAAACAAATAATACAAAGACTTGCCAACAGAAACTTTCGCTCTTTCATCTGCTGTGAGATTGAATACATTATCCTAAAAGAAAAAAAGATTAATCAAACAGTTTATTCCAGCTTACTCGTCTGTTCATCCTTCACAATTGACAAACGCTTTCTTCCTTGACAAAAATGTCAGAAAAAAGAGAACATTTATAATCCATTGTTCCTTCAAAGTTACCAATCAAGGTTACCAAGTCGTAAGGCTACTTGTGGTTAATTCGAATATGTAAAGACAGTTGTTATGAGCATTTGAAGATATCTTGACTGAATGGGGTTATCTTGATTGTTGCTTCTAAGGCAAAAATTTACTTTCAGAACGTTTCAGTAAGCATAAAGCTGAGTGTAGAGAAATGCGTGGGCTAAATCGATGTAGAAGTGAAGAAATCCAAAACGTCATAATCATGAATAAATAACTACTCCTCGCAGCTTTACTTCCAAAAACCGCGATTTTTATCTTGTTTCCAGTAAATAATAAATTATGAACTGTTAATTGTCGAAACCTGCAGGTACAAGAATCGTAAATTACGTAAATAAACGTAGATAATGGAGGAAGTCCTTTTGTCTTGACTTTATACACATGCTCGAATATTGGAAGGGTCTAAGAGACAGACGCATAAAGACTTGCAGTTTAAGAATAAGCAATACACCCAAAGTCTATCATAAAAGGATGCTTTCAAACACTTAGAAATATATGTAGATTTCGAAAGCACAGGTAGATGTTACAACAAAACAAACATTCTAATAACCATACCACAAAAAGTATAGGAAAGTGGAAGCATCTAAGATTCACAAAAGCTTTCTCTAATTGTTATCATAGAACAGGCCAATTCATGTTGACAATGTTGTCACAACCCGCTTTACATAAAAACCTTCAACATATATTTCAAGAAGATGGTGTCATACTACATTGAATCGTGCCTTAAATCAGACCTGCTGAACTGTACATTGAAGCATACAATAACCATATGGCTCAGCTCATGTCAAAGAAACTAATACTGAGCCTTGGTTGTTGGATGACAATTTGAAATTTGCAGTATCAACAAAAGTCATATGTTAACCAAAACTGATAGAAGTTATCACTGTGTGAGTTGCAGGGGATGATAGACAGGTGTCACTTTCAAAGGGAGCTGCTACTGAAATTAAGGGGGCACAAATGGTTTGTCAAGAAATAGAATTTGATCCTCACTTTGATGAAATATTCTACAAAAAACAATATAATCCCATATTTATGGCAGAGTCATCCCAAAAATTAAAAATCTTATTTGCATAAATCATTGGCTTGATATTAATTGATAACCTATATACCAAAATGATAGAAAACATTGGCAAAATGGCAAAAAGGCAAAAATTACATGAAATTCTACAAGCCTTTCATTAAGGATTTTCATTAGAACGTTGATTAGGTTCTGAGTTAAAACTTACAGGGTTTGAATTCAACTTTTCAAAAGAAACTTAAATGGACTTTCTTTTTGTAGCTGCAAATTTCAATGTCTCTCAAATATATCAGAAAAAGGCAAACGCTTGTGACATTTTGTTCTCAGAGGGAGGTTTGCAAAAATATCTTGTTTTTTGAATGTGGTACATGAGTGAAAACATTTCAGCTGAATGAAAAAGTCACATTAAACAGATCCACAAACATTAGACCCTGAGGATTCCAAGGCACACCGTAAAGACCAGACCCTAAGACCTAGGACCCTCAAGCACTAAAAAAGGACCTTAAACACCAGAAGGGTCTTCACCCCGATAAGACAGTATCTGAGCACAGTTAACTGTCATCATTGCACCATCATTGCACCTGGTTCTAAGGGTCTTAGGGTCTGGTTTTTAGGGTATGCGGAATTCAATTGCAGTTCTTGATTTGCTTTGAATGGAAACATTCAAGATTTGCAACTTTCATTACAAAAGATATTGCAAAGAAATGATTATATATAATTTCTTAATATTAGCTAAATTTTTAGATTTTGTTGGTATAATATAACCAATTTGGTTAATATCTTTCTCTCAATTTTAAAAATGTTCTTCAATCAAAAAATTTTCAGCTTTGTTCTAAGGAAAAACAACTTACATAAAACAAGATTTCATCCACAAATAATAAACAACAAGACACTAACTTAAATCCTGGAATACCTGACAGAATGTATGTATGACTTCAAGTAGCAAAACATTCGCACTGCTATCTACTAAAAAGATAACAGGACCTAATCTAGCATTCCTCTCGAGTGACAAATTTGATTTTGAAGCTTCATAAAATATAAACTTGTCTTTTCGACTTCTAATTGGCTTAAAAGCAATTACCATTACATTACACACCTAGCTAATTATTATTCGTACCTTTTTAAATTGATTTTTAAATTTAGTCCATATGTCTATCATGGCTGTATACAATAGACTTAACTTTGTTAAATTTGGTTTTACCATTGTATGTTTGAGAAAACATCAGACCTTTTAAGATTTACTAGATTAAATCTTTGAAGTTTATCATACGTAATTTGAACTCCTTCTGAAGCAAAATGTATAAAACAAACACCAACCACAAACAGTTACTCACCAAGAGACCTGGGTCAGAGTAATAGTAAGTTTCAACATCAAGATGAAATTTATCCATGAATGGACAGGTTGTGCGTGTCTTTGTGTATGGGTATGCATTCCAAGCTTCTTCTTCAACTCTTAAAGCTGTTTTTGGTAAAAAAGCCTTCATCCAGCCAGGAATATGACTACCAATATGATATATTTTCTTTGTGTATTGCCCATTTCCACCAGGGCCATCTTTATATGGGACATTTTCTAAAATCTCCACACGACTGCTACTTCCAGTGCTTTCGTTTTTACTCTTTTTCTAAAAGAATTCAAGCAAGCAAATATCAGTAACTAGGAACAACCACTATCAGACAGATCAATCAAACTTAGATGATCATTCAAACTTAGATAACATATATCTTCAAACACAATAACTAGACATACTTGAACATTCAATGTTTAAAACCTTGCTAAGAACCTGCAATAAGCAATGAATTTCTTTAATTGGGGGTATCTGAAGCTATATATATTAGAGTATGGAGTATGTGAAAGAAAATATTAGGCATATGAAGACTGGAAACTCCATTTCTTGCATGGACAAGTTCATTTAGAAAAAAGGAAAATGTTCATTTAGAATCTCACACATTCAAAATTTTCTGTGGTTGTGCTGAATGGCATTTGACTGCTAAATTGTTACTGCTGGTTGAGAATTTCATCCAACACCATTTGACCTTATCAAGAACTCAATACAATGAGCATGGAATTATTGATACAGATATTGTCATTCAGGGGTGTACCTTGACAATTTCGAGTGAGAGGGATGTAAATGAGTGAATTTACCGACCAAAATTCAAAATCCAAAAATCCATGAATGCCTTTGTTTCAGTGTGAATCAGTTTCATTTGTATGCGAATCAGTTTAATTTTAGTACATGGCAGTTATAGGCCACTGCACATATCACATCAGCCTACTTGTGAAATTCTCGGTTCCTTGGGCGTAGAGTCATCCTTCTTGTTGCTCATTACTTCTTTGATTTAGGTTGGACAGTTTTTGATACACACCAATATGCTATAAAAAGTCAAGATAGGCATCTACCGACAATCCATAACATTTACCGACCATCTGTAAAATTTACCAACCAACTTTCCCAAATAGTGGGGGGTGGGGGTGGGTGCACCACCCCTGACACCCCTTGGTAGGTACCCCCCTGTTGTCACTTGTTATTTACCCATAAATGTGGCATAGCTGTTATGGCATGATGGGTTATCAAGGAAACAGGCTTGTGCATCTGTTGTCAAACCTAAGAAGGCATTTTGCTTGACCAAAATGCAAAGCACACAGATGGGAAATTTGTGTGCATGGAAAATATATATATCGCAGGCAGACAACAAGGCTGGGGGTTTATAAATAATATGTTTAATATTATGCACCTATTTCCTCTGCCTGTAAATGAAGCATACTAATAAACGGTGGAAGAAATGCCTAAGACGGTGGAAGAAATGCCTAAGATACTACTTTTAATTTTCAGCTATCTTGTTGGAACTTCAACTTTTAAATCATTTCATTATATATCCTAACAGAAAGATCAACATTGAAAATTGCATTGATTAGACTTAAAAGATTCTCCTAACATACAAAATGGAAATCCAATATAGCTCAATATCCATTGCGCCATAAACTTGATAAAGCCAACTTAGCTCACAAGACATTAGAGATTAATCGATACGATAAAAAATATAAGGAGCTTCAAACAAGAAATCAAAGGTCATTTTGCAGGTAACTCAGCATAAACTCTCTCTAGCCATTGCCACTAGCAACCTGATTACAAACTTTTACTTTAACTTGATCATCTTATCATTTCAAGCACCTGCTTTTTAAGCACGATACAAAGGAGACATAATGCACACCACCATGGTTGAAAACGATCTACCGAAACAGATGTCGGACAAATATAAATCATTTTCTATGGCAGACTCCTTCCATATTCTGCCAAAACTTAACAGACTATGTATAAACAAATCTTCTTTAAAATTCTTTTACGCTTTCATCTCAAATAGCCTATCAAAGGATGCTTTGCATTTCATAATGCAAGATGAAACTGGCAGTCGGCAATGACCTTAAGGATCTTCATAAAAATATAAAAAATGAATCGCAGGAAAACTTGTATTTTTAAACTCACCATTATTGTATAAAGTTGCGCAATTCTGTATTCCTCAACTGTGAGTGGAAGGGGAATTCTGTATTCCTTTGTTAAAACCATTTTCTCTAAAGGCGCTTTACATTAGACACAAATCTTCCTGCTGGACATGTATGAAGGCTACCTACAGTAAATTCCTTTCAACAATAGCCGAATCATTTTCCTCCAGAAATTCTGACAGCTGTGTTGTTCCCGAAACTAGTGAAGCTCTCGTCCTTATATTCTCAGCACCATCGGCAATGGACACAGATAAGCATTTTATTGGATTTCTTCGCCTGACAATTGTCGTTGCTGCATTGTCACTAGGAAAGATCTGCCATCTTTAATTTAATCTCCAAACAACAACACAACGGGGCACGGGGGAATCGAACATCTGAAAATGCTGCTTCGCAGAAGTAGAATACTCTCCAGTAATTGCCCCCCCCCCCCACTAATTGATTTTTGAAAATTTTTCCGCCCACCATACTTTCACTCCAACCCCCAGTCACTAATTCTTAAAAAATAAATTGTGAACATAACAATTGTGAAAGATAGTGAACATAACAATTACAAAACATCTGTTAAGATTACTGTAGCAAATATGGATGCGTTGTATGGGCTTCATGCAAAAATTTAGGGTCATAGACATTTTGGCAAGCCAGCAATTCAATTTTTTGAAACTTGACAAGAACCACAGGCCTTGCGATTTCTTTTCGGAAATAAAGCGTCAAATCGAAGTCAGGGCTTCCAAGCAAAATCAACACCTGCAAATTAAAACAGGTTATTGTCATGTTTGGAATTTGCGACACTCAAATATACGGGAATTATTATATTCTTCGAAATGAAAAGGATTACAAGACAAAGGAAGACAATAACATTGTTTCATACATTCAGTGAGCTTCATAAATATATAATGGTTAAAACATAGAGTGCTTTTAAAATACAGAATAATAAAATAAATGTATGTTTTTCTTTTAATTATGATACTGAAATAATCTTAAGTGCTTGAATAATGGTAGATGAGAAAAAACGATGAAAAGACGGCAGTTAATTGCGATTGGAGGGAGGAGTTGAGATTCGAGCATAATTTCATGAATGGTTGGGATCTTTTGATTTGTTAATAATCTTACAAAAATGAAAGAGAACAGTAATCAGGCACCGAAGAAGCAAAAAACAGTCCAGCAAAACTGTTAGTAGGCCTCCCGAGCTGATCATGGCGGGTCTGTAACAGGCAAGCAGAAAACAGAAACAATTTGAAAATTAAGAAGGAGATATTTTTGGTCAGCCCCATTGGAAGAAAGTATGCGTTAATTTGTGTTTCTCTCAATTCCCAATCAAGTCATATGATAGAATGGAAAGTTTCACACAAAACCATGAGTACAAACTCGAATAAGGTTTTAAATCATAAGGGCAGATCCCTCTCTGTTTTTCAGGGGATAAAACATACATACCCTCTAAGCATGCACTAACTACACGTCTATGCTGCAATGGCTTTCCAAAAGCATTTCGCAAGAAAATTCTGTGAGCAAACTGTTTCTTCTTTTATTTACTCAAATCCATCACCAACTAAGCAAGTGGGTTCCCTGCATGCCTGTCAAAGGCAACAAGGACCAAAGAGTAGAAACTGACAGATAAATATCCCATAATGAAGGGCCTTATAGTTGCAAAGCAATGATATTCGGGGGACAAGTGATTTAATTCATTGCGTAAAAACATCTGCAAAAATAGATAATTTTTTGCTGCCAGAACAAGCTCTGTTCTAACATAGTCGTGGTTCGAAATATAAAATTGTATAGAACAAAACATGTCGAGAGTACAATCTACGACACTTAAATTGTTTCAAATTTTAACGTAATTAGATTTTTGTTTTCATAAAAAAGACAAAAACAATGTCGTTAGAAAAAGACTAAACTAAAAACAATTATATATTCATACTTTGCAAAAATATTATTTTCAAATCAAGTGTTAAAAACTGTGCGGTGCAAAAATAAAAAATATCGATATTCGATTGTCGTCCAGATTTCATTAATTGGTTTTTAGAATATCAGTCTACAAATTGAATCAAGTTTCTTGATGACAAGTATTGTATCCCCACGTGTGCTCACAACGATGCAATAGAAACGAAACCACCTAAGAACTCTAATCCTTTGGCCTGTCTTGCCTTTCGTTGGCTACTTTGGCGAGGCATGTTGCTGCAAGGGCAGTCCAGCCTGTTTGATGACTAAAAAAGCAAGAAAAGTCACAACATCACAGATAACAATTACAGAATAGCCACACAATTGAGTATGCCAAAAAACTGATAGTAGTCTATGCAATGAAAACTGTCAGCTTTCACAACCGTCTTTTTTCAATAAACCTACCAATGGAAGCAACGACAAACGCAATATAAAATTACCAAACACATACCTTGCACCACATCCCCTTCCGTTCTCTGCATCGAAAAACTCATAGAAAAGTACAAGATCGTTCCAGTGCTTGTCATCTTTATACCTTGCCTCATCCCCATGACAGGCCCTCTTTCCCATGTTGTCCTTTACGAAAAGCGACCCAAGGCGACGAGACAGTTCTACGGAGACGTCTTTCAATCTCATTTTGTTTCCAGACCCAGTTGGGCATTCCACAAGAAAAGAGTCACCGTAGAAATAATCATAACGTTCCAAAGCTTCAATTATCAACATGTTCACTGTAAGAAAACATCATTTATATTAAATAACAGGACCCTTGAAGACTCATTTATATCAAAGAGTAAGTCATAATGGTTTTTACATAGAAAGTTTAAGTTAACAGTTTCTCAAAGCACCCTAGAGTTCAAAAGCAGTCAACAAATCTTGATAAGCACGAGCCCCCTCCCCGAAATTTTTACAAGCCTAACTTACAACAAAACATAAAATAAATTTAATCTCTTTTTCTATTAGGGAGAAAAGGACCCTTACTTGGAAACCAGATGGGTCCTCTCCAATTACTGTTCCCACCAAACAAATAAGTGTTCGATTCAGCTGGAATGTACTCTACACTGCCGACCTGCCCGTACTCTGCACAGCTGAAATGATACGGATTCTTCTGGTGATACTTAGACAACGACCTGATTCCATACGGAGAGAGGAATTCTTCTTCATCCAGCATATACTTCAAGACTCTCTCGAGGCGATCACGTGATGGAACAGCCAGAAGATGATTGTACTCAGCGCCAGAACTCATATACGAAATCTAGATACATGTAAGTCGACATTAATTATAAAGAGGTAGAAAGGCAGCATTCTCTAAATAAGGGTGCATGGTAGCAAGATGCCTTTAAAGTAGTTCTAGAAAGAAAGATAAATTTATCAAAGAAAATGACCTCAAGTTCTCAAAACCATAGTGAGATCTTGTAAGAAAATTGCTTAAAAAGAAAGAAAAAAACATTCAAAAACATTTAAGAAAGATAAAAAGTCCAATCGTTTATTATTTTAGAAAAAAAATTTCCCTGGTACAATTTATTTACATTGATCGTTATTTAGATTCATCATATTGTACCGCACGCATTTTAGTATAAAAAGAAAGATGTTGCGCAACGTCAAAACAAAAATGTTTTCATACTTTCAGTTGGAAACATTAAGGCAAAAAGTATGGGGGAAGTCTATGACATGAAAGAAAGAAGGCACCAAGTGGCCCTCTTAAAAAGTTCTTTCTTCTAGATAAACCTAACAACACATCGATGCAATGAACGATATTGACAGGGTTTCTAATGCAAACAGGGTTTCAATAAGTATCTAAGAAAGCTTAAAGCATTTATATATATAAATATATATAGAAATGCAAATATATGTTTGCTTGTTTGCATCACGACAAAGCGGGGCCTAGATATTTGAAAAATGAAATTTGAAAATTCATTCAAACAAACATAGATGGCTAAATCACCTGGGATGCTAAATCTTGCCTGTTCTTCAAGAACCAGTTCAGTCTCTTTCTGAAACCTGGAAGTTTCTGAATAATTTCATCTTCCAAAACATGACAAGAGAACAAGGGAACAAGGCCGACCATTGATCGGATTTTTAGTGGAACCGAATGGCTGCCAAATCTTACATGATCATAGTAAAAGCCATCCTCTTCATTCCAGAGGCCGCAGCCAGAAAACTGGTTCATGGCATCGACTATTGCGATGAAGTGTTCGAAGAACTTCGATGCCATATCTTCATATGAAGGATCTTCTACTGCCAAATCGAGAGCAATACCGAGCATGATTATTGAAAAAAATGCCATCCATGCAGTTCCGTCAGCCTAAAATAATCAAAAGCAATTGGATGCATCAAATCGGCATAAGAATTTAAAGGTAGGAGCAAAATGACGGTACTATTTAGCATGCTATAGATTTTTTAGAAGAAAATACACTGCACAAAAATGACAATTTGGACAGTAAACATTGGACCGTATGCATTTTCATAGCAGGTATGATGACTCTGTAGTCAGCATACTTGTCCTCTGGTTGCAAGTCTTAGTCGAATCTCCAATGTAGAGTTGGGCATAACCCATCACTCTTGCGCACCCACCCCTATTAATTTTGTCATTAGTTAGAGTTGGTATGTAAATTTAAAAATGTATTATTGCTAGGAACCATAGACCACCATCAATAAACTAAACCAAGGTAGCACTGTCTTTTAAAACTGTCAAACTCGTAACAGTCATGACTAATTCGGAACAGAAATGAAGCAGCAATAAAGAAGGCTTAAAATAGGCATCTAGTTGACAAGTTTGTTTTGCAGATGTTTTGTATATGCAATTCTTGTTCTTTTGTAGTTACAGATTCAGAGGAATATTTATACTTCAATAAATTTGGACGAAACAGATGTTCATTGAAAGGAACAGAAAGAAACGCAAGAAGCCAATCTTACAATGAAGCGAAGAACTTCATAAAACAAGCCCGGAGTGTGCTTGTTACATGTTGCACTAAAAGGTGCTGAGGATACGATCTAAGATGGCAAGTTTTGTAGGTCCACTCCGAACGAAAATTGCTGACTTTTTCTACCCACTATAAATCAATGGCAATATTTACTGGAAAATTTATCCAAGAATACATGATCCAAAGTCTTTGCATTTTAGAGAAAAGATACTTTTGTCACTAAGAAGATGGTGGGTTGTATATTCTTTTTAAGTCCCCACAGTGCTAGCCTACGTCGTAAATGCAAGCCGCAATAAGATCAACATGACGAAACAACGGTCCAATGTCTGATTGGCTAAATTGCCAAACTGAAACAAAGAATCTGATTGGCTTTATAACCTTATATATAAAAATATACCACATATTTAATATCAATGCAACACAACTGCCTGGCTGCCATCTAAGCGACTTTTTGCTTTCTTGTACTTCAAGCTTTGATAATTTAACGGAAAATGATATGTCAACGTTATGTTTGAGTAATAGAAATCGTTCAAATAAAATTATCACAATAAAAACCTAAGAACCATTGTAAATGTTCTATGCTTTTGAAGTAACCTCAACTTCATGTCTATTTTGGTAAAACTTGCTATGCTTGGCTAGTGTCCCTATAATGTTCATACTTTAGCTTGAGTCATATGTCGGTCTTCGGTCCAAAAAAAAGAAAGCATGTAGTACTTAGGTGGATGCTTGGTAGGATTTGGAAACAAGACGATTTGCTGCATTGAAGGCCTTTTACAAATAACAGATTAAAAATCTTAATTTTGACTTAGTAATCGGTTGTGAAAACGTCAACTTGGTTAAACAACTGTGATTCTGGGATGAAAATTAAATTGTAATTGCTGCTGATAAGACAACAGCTAATCTTGCGATTAGAGTTCAGAAAAATGTTTATTGTTCCACAGGACAAGCTTTGAAGGCTTTCCTCAGAAAATAAAGGAAACATGAAAAAAAAGGCAAAGCAACAAAATTACGAAAACATAATCGTTTGCGTTTCCCAAGACAACGATAAATATTGGAGAAAATATATGGTTCTCAATAGAATCATTTTATACGTTTTAACTTACCTGTTCCAATTGCATGCCAGCTGGCAATGGACGAGATCGATCAAATACACCTAAAACACAAAAAGGCTTTGTCAGAAACAATCATGATCTACTGTGATTCTTCAGGCTGGCACAACAAAAAAATCATCGTATTACTTGAAAAAAGCTATTTTCATCACACATTTTTAAAACGAAGTTCCTTTGAGTATACAAAAGCAGTGTTTTATTGTTTTATTTTCCAATTTTTCTTCCTAATACCCTCAATTTTGCCACCCCCCTAAAAATGCTGAACTTCTACATTTTCAAAACCAAATTTTTTTAAAAGAGGAAAGGGGAGGGTTGATTACGTTCTTCGAAATTACGTTGTTCAGCATTTTTAGGATGAATTTTCCAAATTGTTTGGCGTGTTTACAAGTGGCCAAACTTTATGCTCAAATGGTGAGAGGAAGACGCTTTTACCTGTCAACTGAACCATGTTTTAGAATTTCAATTAAATAGTGAGAAAACAGTGAGAAAATATGTGTAAAAATTGATTGGCATTATCGACATGCAACGTGAGCTAATATTTCAAGATGCGAGGAGAATAAACTTTGTATAGAAAACTAGTAATTACGGTACTTACAAAAGCCTACAACAAAAATTCTCGATTTATAAGGAGAACTGTCGCAAATTTTATTGATGCTACTGTTATGAGGACATTAGAAAAAACAAAATAAGTAAACTGTCAAACATCTTCTTATATAAGCAGAGCTTAGTTTGCTTTCAAGCTTGTGTAGAAAAAATTTTGCGACACAACAAAATTTTGTCTTGGCTTTCATATAGTACTTTTATGTAGTAAATAGGGTATTAAGTCTAATTTTGCAACGTTTGTATAAAAGAAAAGCTTTTCTACAAAGATGGAATGATATACACTCTTTTTTTTATAAGAAAATTTTTACAAGAACACGAGCCTCAAAATTGGTAAAAAGTTAAGAACAAATTAAGAGCAAGCTAAGGCTGAGCTTCCGCAAAATGCAATTTGAAAAAGTTTTCTCTCAAAATCGAGGATTATTAGCCATGTGCTTTTTTGGTGAATATTCAAATTTGTCGACAAACGAAGGCTGCCTTCTTCACCTTTTGGCAAATAAAGCCTGAACACCTCCTTAGAGTGATAAGCTAGGAATCGCATTGCTTTCACCCTATTAAGTTAAGAACAAATTAAGAACAATCGAGGCTCAGATTTTCGAAAAAAGTAAGAACAGTCAGCCTGAACTTAAATCTACTGGTTCTTATAAATAAAAGAGTGTATATGACAAAATGTCATGCAGAATGCTCAGCAAACTGTGGTAATTCGGTTAGAGATTCATTTTAATATGGGAGAAC
This sequence comes from Rhopilema esculentum, assembly GCF_057945365.1. Lineage (NCBI taxonomy): Eukaryota > Metazoa > Cnidaria > Scyphozoa > Rhizostomeae > Rhizostomatidae > Rhopilema > Rhopilema esculentum. The sequence goes on from NC_142821.1 coordinate 7,714,556, forward strand.
GAAACATGAAAGCTACCTACTTATTGACAGTAAAGCTATACTCAGCTTATGGTTAAATAAAGGTGAGTGCAGGATTCAATGTAATTTCCTGAACTCAACAAGCTTATATGCATTTTTCATTCAGCCAAAGAGTTTTTCTCTAAATTTCTTTCATAAATAATTTGAAGCATTTTACACAGCTTTTCATATTTTCTCTCATAAATATTGACACAGCACCAGCTAAGCAAATGGTAACACTTTCACCAAGCTTTTGTCAGATCATTAAGGCTAATTGCAAGACAAAAACGTAGCAAACAGGCACCATGTAAAATGCTCTCCGAAATATTCAAAGAGGGGAAGAGTGATAATTTACACAGTCTATGAGATAAGCATAAGCCATGGCCTCTTCTTCATCTAGCTTTCTTGTCGTGTCATGTTTATCTAGCTGACTTTTTAACGACAATACGAGCAACGGTATGAACTAATGTAATACAGACCAATGTTATCTAGACCAAGAAAGCCGCCGCTGAAGATGTTCTTTCCATCAGGATCTTTCCTATTGACCCACCTGTAATTCGAGACATTAAGTGAAATTCTTTTACTGACATTCATTTGAAAGGAAAAGTGCGAAAGGTAATAGAACTACAACAGATGAGGCTTCTTTGAATTTGCTGGGTAGATGATAGACATTGACCCATGACAGATCACAAAGATCCAACTTCTTGTTGTTCATCTCCAATTTAAAAATAGAGGTCAATTAACAGTTAAATGACAGAAAGGGCAACGACTAAAAAAATGAATTAACAGCGCTAGAAATAACTCGTGGTTATTTATTTTACAGTTTCCCTATCCAAATCTGTACGTTTTTACAAGAAATGGCAAGCATCTCAATTTGTTTTATTAAATGCGAGTGCCCCTTTTAAAGCTCAAGTGTGTAAAAACAGGCTGCAATCAATAATGGGCCAAGGGAGGTTAAATAAATGTTGAGCTTGAATTACTTGAGTTATGATGAAGTAATCAGAGAGTTTGCTGACACACACCAGTGCTAAGGAGACTTCTCATGCACTGAAAATCGCCCAGTTTGCTTCTTTAGATTCTGAAGATATTAATTATCAGTCCTATTGCGAGTTTTATTGTTCACACAGATACTGATTACTGATGATTATGAATATCAAATGTTCGAATGCGGATGCTGGTTTTTTCTGACCGACTTATTGAAATCAGTAAAAGTGATGCTGCAAAAGAAACATATTGTCTGCCATGGCTTCCAGTATTTAAAAACTGCGCATGCGCTTGATGACGTCATAACGTTAATGTAAACATGAGGTCGGAAAATGAAGCTGTGCCCCCCCCCCCCTAAGAGTCACTACCCACGACGCCCCTGGTAAGTGAGTGAATATGGCGAATAAGCTTCGCTAGGGAAATACAGATTAACATTGTCAAATATCAAGCTAACGACTCTTCTATATAATATCTACAGGTATGGAAATCTGTGCTATAAACTCTTAACGATAAATCAAGCTGCAACTAGAATGTAAGTGTGCGCATAAAATATCACACGTGACAAAGAAAATACATCTCTAGTTTTCAAGGTGTACACTATACTCAGGTTTGAATCCGTTGGTGAATGTTTCATACGAGAGTCTGGCTTTTTTGAAAATGGGTGTATTGAAATTTTCAAATATCAGCCCCTATATTTAATATCAACTATTTCATAGATTTAAACAAAGCTTTTCTCCCTTACCATGAAGTACCAAAATATAAACTGCTGTCGCCAGCTTTTGCAGCGCTTACCATGTGAAATTCATAATGAGCTTCTGGAACACTCTAGCAAGGAACACATTATCCCTCTCTCCTTTTCTGCCCGTCATTTTGTACAAGATATGAGCAGCTACACCGTGAACCGGAGGATTTACGTCACTAAAATTGAATTCATAGGCCGGGATTTGTCCGTTTGGTGCCATGTACCATTCCCTTAGGAAGAGCATCAGCTGATCTTTGGCAAATTGAGGGTCTATCACTGAAAACGGGATCATGTGAAAAGCCAAATCCCACGCAGCGAACTGAAAGAAAAAAGAAACAAAATATTGGTGAAATAGTTAGTTTTTCCATCGAACTCGTGGTATACAATAATTAATGTCACAGCAACTCTAAACTTGCAAGCATGCGGAAATTATTGAAGACCATGATCATCGCGGATGAATTTGACAGAGGTGATATAGGCGTCACCGTGTCTCCAAAGGTGTGGCCTTAGAGTTTATTCTTCGGTGATGCGGAGATTTGGTAGTTTTGCCGACGAAAGTAGCAATTCGCCGGTAAACCCTTGTTCCATGGGGAGTGTTTTGTCCCCGCGGCCCCCTGTCGCGGTTGCCCGGCTGAAGAAACAACCTTTTCAAACGATTTCAAGCTCTGCAATGGACTTGCTACAAGTCTCTCTCTCTATTTAGTAATCTGAACAATAAAGAAAGAAAGACAGGAGAGTAAGAGGGAAAGAGGCTAGCGTTATGCGTTACATAACCCTTTACAAAATGCAAGCAAATTATATTAATTAAATTTTATCATATAGCCTGCCATCAGATAAAATACAGCCATGTGAGAGTTAGATAGTTCTTTTTTCTTCAAGATTTTAAACTCCAAACAAAACGTTGCTGGCTTTTTGCTACTGCCAGCATGAAAATGAGTATTCGTTGAAGTTAATCTATTTTGAAAATTTATCTTTAACATTGAATTCTCGTCGCCGTTTTGCTTTGTTCCTGAATTTTATCCTCGTATTATATTATACTCATTGCAAGATTCACAGAATCCGGCGGACAGCCTATACTGCGGTTCTTCCTTCTCACACATGACAATTAATGAACGGGTTTCGGGGAATATTAGAGATGCACATGAATTTTTCTGCTGGTTTGCACTGCTGGGGAATTATTAAGGTACGATTGTATAGAAGATTTGGAACATATCTTGCTGCTTTGCAATTCTTAAAGGACAGAGAATTTAAAACAGAGCCGCAGTTTCTCGTGAGTTTTAATGGCAGGTACATTTTATTATTGATGACCATCTATCCCCCCCTTCCCCCTCCCCTAGTCTGAAAAGGTCAAGCTAGGCCAGTGAACATTGTAACCTATTTATTGCTCGCGTTGCCCTCATATCTTTTTTGTTACATGTAATGTCCATTGATTAGTCATGCTATTTTGATCCCACTTGTATTGTTATGGTAATTTTGTATTTTTTTGAAAATAATAAGAAGCGTAAAGAAAAAAGGAAAAGTAGATAATAAACTATGCGTTAGAAAAATAAGATTAACTAGATTCGATAAAAAAATGTACGTGAAATTGAAAAGAAACATCATACTACAACTGGCTTAGTCTAAGGGTTGGTATCAAATGTACAAAATAACATGGATTAAAGAAGGTCGAAGGAACAATTCGTGCGATAGAAGCATCTTTTAGACTCGGATACTTCCTCTTTCTAAAATCAACTGGATGACTCGGGGCCTAAAAATACAAACTTGGTAACCACTGAATAATTTATATTTTATTCATTGAAATAATTTAAACACAATAAGGTTATTCTGTTTTCCTTCATAATAATTTCCTTCACCATAATTGTTATAAGGTATCTTTTAAGATATTCGCTTGTGTTTCAAAAGCAACACCAACGCTTCTTCGAAATTACGTCAGGCTGGGTGGGATGATTAATAGTTACCAACCTTTTGGTGGTATAGAATTTAAAAATGGCTTTTGAAACGTGTTGAGAAAATAAAACCGTTAGGATCATTATTAAACGCTCAGGCTACAGTGCCGGACAAAGATGATCGAGATTTTAGCAAAAACACTAAATTTTTTTCAAAAAGGTAAAAAAACCTGCCCCAGCCCTAGTCTCTACCGTTCAAATTTGAAGATAATTGAATTTGACTTCGATGCTGTGGCTACAAGCCCACATTGAATTAGGGAGATGGGAGTAAGGTAGTTTCTGTTCCAATTATTTTCTAGCATTTTCAAATTATAGAAGTTTGTTTCGACACTTATCATAACTTAACTTAACGTGGGTATTTACTTCTGTATAACACTTAACATAACAAAATTGGAGATGTAAACAGAAAAGTGTGACGCGTGCAACGATTCAAGCGAGAGAAATCTCTGGTTTGAACTTCCTTCCGCGAATATGACGTCTGCTAAAAGTTTACTGAAATTTTTAAGTCTAACAGGTTTCGCTGTGGTGTCAGTTTTCTAGTGGATTAACAATACTATCGCAGTTTCCAACACGGGAAAGCACTCTGGCATCCTAAAATTCTTTGTCAACTTTCCCTTCGTCAGTCACCATAACTGATTCTTCTCCCTTTCAAGATAATGTAAGTACTCTTATGGCATCCCCACAAGGATGTTCAATTCACTCCTCAAGCTTCAGAAATCCTAGTTATAAAGAAACAAACAATTTAGAAAACCAGTGAGACAGAATTTTTCGGCTTTTTTTGCCCATCTACGACACAAACGGCAATGAAATGCTTCCTGAAAAACGATTACAATGAACCGTCGGGTTATATATCTTTACATTGTTAGCTGGCATCAGCAGAATCGTTTGGCGATCGACAATAAAACAATCGGAGGTTAGTTGAAACAAAGGGGATATAGTATAGTTACGAGAAGGGTCGTGTTGCGCACATGCTCAAGTGAAGGCGGAAGTTTACGAAATAGCAACGTTGACAATATGGCAACCAGCGCTGGTGTTTAAAAGCAGACAAGTTGTTCGAAACCAAGGATTCCGCTATTGCGATGTGTCTCGTGTGTTTGCCACCAGCGACCGGTAAAGCGAACCGCAGTTATATTCATAAATTTTAAACTGTGAAGGAATCAATAACTGACGCCTTGTAGCGGCCTAGGCACTGCCTCGATCAATAGATATTGAGGAGTTTGATTTTCAGCACTGCATATAGAATCATGGCTCCAGAAGGTGAACCAGAGCCTAAAGGCGAGTTTTCAACGCCGGGACCCAAGCCAGAGACTTGGATTTTCAGCACTGCATATAAGATCTTGTCTCCAGAAGGTGAACCAGAACCTGAAGGCGAGTATTCAACTCCAGAACCCAAGCCAGAGAAAGCTCCTTGGGGAGAACCAGTGCCAGAATGGAATATAGCAAAGATGAAATGGGGTTTTGCCTGGGAGGGACACTGGATTGGCATGGCGGTGCTTTTTGGAATACTAACCGTAATAGCGGTATTGTGCTTGCGGAGAATTTTCGTCAAGAAAAGGAAGCGCCAAGTAATGGCAAAGTTTGCAATAACAGTTACTGCGATTATAGCAGTTTTCACAACTGCGAGGTTTTTGTACTTAATAATAAACCCATACGAATCGGATTATTGCATGTTTGGAAATGCGAAACACTGTCCACTGTTCGTAAACAGACTTTTATTCAGCATTGGATTGCCAAGCCTTTTGTCAGCGTATCTCCTACTGCATCTTGCCCTACGTGATGTGATGAAGTTCAAAAAAGTTGGAAAGTTTACAAAGCTGCAGAAATGGTGGTTTTTATGTGGGCTTGTCCTTTTGAATTATGTTTTTGCCATAACAGCAGACATGGTTGTTGCTTACAATACATCGACTGGGATATTCCTCGCCCTTTGTCAAGGGTACTTTATCGTATTTAGCGCTGTACTTGTTTTTGCGTTTGCGTATTCTGGCTTTCAAATGTATCGCACCGACAAGAAAAACAAGAAAGAAATGTTTCGCCTCAGCCGAAAAAACAACTCCAATGTCGATAGTCTATCGCGAAAAAGTGGTCGTAACTTTATTGCGAAAGTATTGCGGCTATCTTTTATAACTTCCCTGCTTGGTCTTGTTCTGATGGCGTTACAGATTTACGCACTGGCGTTCGTCTACGTAGAAGCATCTACTGGTAAAAAACCGGAACCATGGGCTTGGCTAACCTACCAGTACGCCTATCGCTTTGTAGAAGTTGCCTTTGCAGCTTGCATTCTGTACAACATCTCTTACATACCGAAGCGTAAATCAGCTCCTCAAGGCACTGTGAGTAACAAATCCACGAATGGTCATTATCGACTCAGTGAGCGAAACTGCGACAGTCTCAGCAAAGAGGTGAACACAGTTTAATTGGGGCTGTTTGAGGGGACATTCTAACAAGTTCCTCTTTGCGTCTTTAAATCCACTCGCCGGGTATGATTGCCCATTACCCCTGCAGAACCGAGCGGTGTACCACTCCTTCCAAACTACGTACGCTATTATTTAGAACAATATAATTTTTGGGTTCAAGAGGATCTTTCTCGAAAACAAAATGACTTTTACTAAAGGCGTATAAGATTTACGTGGAGAACCACACTGTCCACCAGAGCTATACTGATTTCAATTAACATAATCAAAGATAACTTCAAGATATCTAAGGAGAAACATTTGTCAAATCTTAAAACAGACTGCTGTATAATAATCCAGTTTATTTCTATTATTTCAAAGTCATCGGATGATTGAAAGTAAAAGAAAAGTGTAAGTGTGATTAAAAATAGTAAGAGTGTGAATGTAATCATATGAATAAAGTGTATCAATGTTAATACGGAGAGTGGTTTTGTTCATTATAAATATCAAATCTGAAAAATGTTGCATTTCTGATCACACGACCTTAAAATTAGCACAGAATTTCTCATAACAAAAATTTAATAACTCGCAATGCTGAAATTTTCTTAATTTTTATTATGATTGAGGCACGAAGCTTTTAAAATATTTCCTTAATTTTTGGGTATCAAGAATCGTAACAGTGCAGCAATCCAATCACATGCGAATTTGCTGTCAAGTGTCAAGTTTCCCAGTAACGCTGGGAAAATATTGTTTAGTTTGCGTGACCAGGGCCGTCGAGGGGTTGCGAAGGCCCTGGGGTAAAACCGAAAGACGAGGCCCCCTTAGAGCGGAGCGAGAAGAAAATTTTTGCAAACACGCCCGTCAGATAAGCTTTTAACAATTCAGAAATACTTTCGCTACATTCTTAAATAATTACTTGTATGAGGCACCCTAGATTTAGAGGCCATGGGGGAATACAGAAAGACTACAGTGCTATTTCCTTCTCTTAATCGCAAATAAAATGTGAAAAGTTCATTTTTCTTACAAAAGATGTAATACAAGAAAACTATGCCTTCAACAACCCTACAGTCACAAGAAAAACATGCTAGTTTAGTTAAAGTGTTGTTAATCACAGACATTTTCATGTAAAGGTGTAACAATTGTAACTGACTGTTGCCTTGGCGATTATAGAACGCGGTAAAAAATTCTAAGCAAGTTAATCAAAAGGCAAATTGCCTTGTATAAACCATTTTCCTAGAAATAGAAAACTAGGGGGATTGTAAACAGCAAATCTGCGTGCTCCTCTTCCATTTCGATAAAGTTATCAAATTAGGTTTTGCCGCCGGGGAAATTTCTCTTGCACCCTATAAAAAGGTTTGAGCCTATATTGCCCTCGAGTGCAAAATTTTTGCCCAATTTCGCGTTAGGTATGGGCATAAAAAAGCCTGATTTTGTCAGGGCAGCCCCTGATGGCTGCTTGATTCAACCCTTACATGACCACAGCCTGTGTTTTTTGGCGATTTTTACAGCACGTTTGATTCTTACGGTTCGCATCGTTGCTATTTCCGCAAATGTTTATTCTTTCTGCGATAGGAATGAATTCAAACAAGCTTTAAGCCAGTTTGCTTAAAACTTGTCAGGTCAATATTCACTAGGACTTGAATACTTTTTAGAAAAAACGGTTTCTTGCGCAATGAAAGAAGTAATACTTAGGAAAACAAGCACCTGTTTTTACTGCTTGTGCAGATCTTTACTCAAAAAAAAAACTAATTGAAAGCTAATTTAGAGCAGCAAAACACAGTAAAAGTCCGCATCTAATAAACAAACTTAAAGCAAACCAAGACTGACTTTTTCAAAGTTATGTATCAAAATATAAGAAACCGTTGAGCCAGGTTTTTTCCGAGTTTCTTATACGTTGTTCTAGAACAAAAGCTCGTGAAAGAAAATATGCGTAAGAGGCAGTTTTCAAAAAAATCATTATTATAAGAAACTGGTAAACTTTATTTCAAAATTTATTCTGTTTACAAGAATTTGTACAATTATGATACAAAAAATGAAGTTCCTGCTATGCAGATGTTCACAGTAATCAGAGAGATCTTTATGTTGTTGGCGTTATGTTTATGATGATGATGTAGGTCATGATATCACCGTAATTATGATTATGATTATGGTTTAGATTTCGTCTGAAACTTGTCTACCCTGTTTTAATTAACTGCAATCGCTTCAAAAGGAAAGTCATCCATGGTTGCCCTTTCTAAAGCATCTTTATAATCTTATTTCATTAATGTTTCGTTATTGCTTCCACAATGATAAGTTTAATTTTTGGTAAAAAAAGAGTTGCCACAGATGTTAAACAACACAGTTTTGAAGCAAGTGTTGCCTGGAGATGCTTCATACAAACCAATTGTACGCTTGCCAATGTTTATAACAAAAACTTAATCCTGGAACAAGAACATTCGCATCGCCAACTTTATTATAATTGCAAAGAATTACATGTACAAAAAAGCACAGCCTGCCAATAAATGGAGAGGGATTTCGAAAGATAATAACTTCTGCAACAAGATCTTTGGATATTTTCCATATGAACCATGATTCGTTTCTGATTAGGAAACGCATTGACAGATCATAGTATTTGAGAGCAAGAGGCAGATTAGACTTACTCCAGCGTCAGTCAAATGAGGCAGTAGCGAAACAGAGGCTCATGGAGTAAGTCTAGGGGCAGATACATATATTTGTACAATTTTTTGGTAACCAACAAGGTGCATTCCCGTTTTCAAAACAATAATGTTTTTATGTCAGCAAAGACAAATCAGAAGTGTTGCGTCACAGAATTTCCTAAAAGCAGATTCTATCTGTTATTCAACTGTACTACTACAATGCCATGCAAAGCCGGTATTAACTGGCTTCAGAAACAATAAATAATATGTAAAGACAGAAATCAAGGTTTTTAATTAAAAAGCAATAAGAACACTCCAGCCTCAAAATACCTAAAAAATTGAGAATACAAAGACTCAGCAAAGCTATTTGGCTTTTATGAAATCGATTGAATTCGAAAGCGACACATCTTCAAACCATGGTCTTTCCAAGGTATGCCACTAGCGAGGGAGTTTGAAAATATTAAACATTTTAGTCACAGACTCAATTCTGTTTTGAAGACGGGAGGGGGTAAAACACAAAAAAATGATTGTGATTTCATTTGAGAACGTATTCGTTTAAATTGGGCTTCAGATTATCTAGCCATTTCTGTATCATGTAGAAGTGTCCAAAATATATATAGTTATCTTTGAGCTGTTTCTCGGCTTATCTTTTTACCACTTCCAACTAGCGAGGCTGGATACAAATTCACCAAAACCTTGTTGACTTTCCATTGAATTCAATTAAACAAAAAGATGGCTTTCCTTCTGACACGAAAGAAAAGAAAATTTCAGACGAAAGGCTTTTGCATATTGTCTTCACCTGTTTTCTTTTTCCGAGCCATTTTTAAATTCGGCACCATCAATGAAACCAAATCATTTTTTTTGGTGCGAAAAATGATACACAGGAATATAAAAATATAACGAAATCCTTCCCTTCTAATATACTCAGCTTCTAGTTTTGATCTAATATCTATCGCATAAAACAAAAGGCATTTCACATTTCAAAATATGCACATGTTCAAATATCAACAGGCAGTGCCCAAGCTGAGCCTAGGAAATCAAAATGGAGAGAAATTTGAATGAGAAAGGGACTCTCCTTTCCTCTTTCAATTTTCCTACTGTTCAAGTTTATAGGCTTCGGTACACAGAATAAAATGACAGCTGAAATAGCATGGGAATTCAGAACACAATCTGGAGATTTACTTTTGCGTGCATGAAATTAAGCTATTGTGCTAACTTTCTTTGGGTTATTGAAAAGTGTATCCTTAAAATAATCATGTTTTTGCTAAAATTAAGTAAATCGAAGGTTTTTAAGGATGGTTTGTGATTGTAAAGACAGATAATTTGAAACATATTTGAAAGAATCGTCTCAGTTGTTTTTAGATACACATCTAAAATGACACAGCTGCTCCTAAAATAACGCACCTATATCTACTAAAAATGTAGGCTATTCGATTGATCACGCAAAAATTTTTATCAATTTAGTTATTTACTCTATATTGTCTAAAGGAAATCCGAGCATGGTAATAGAACAGTGTCGGAAATTCGAGATTCGAGATCAAAACATGTGCTACATTGCACAGAAATAAAAAACCAGCCCTCAGCACCCCTTGCTTCTTCTGCTATTTCGAGCCATGAATAAAAAACAAGAAGCCAGAGAAATGGCGCGTACCGTTATCTTACTCAGTCAGGAAGCTTTTTCTTAAACAGTTTTGCAAAATTAATTTTAAGTGCAAAACAAAAAGCTAAAAAATAAATTCTAGCATACCCATGGGTATTCCCATTTGTCTGGCATTGAAATGACGTCACGGCTGAAGAGATGCCTCCATTCGAGGTTTCGGTTACGCGAAGAAGGGGGCTTTGGCTGGTCAGGGTCTCCTTCCAGCCAGTCGTTGATGACGTAATGATAAAACTGCTTAGTCCAAAGAAGGCCTGCATATGCCTGTCTGCTTACTAAAAGTTCTTCTTTTGTCGCATTTTCTGTGGGTCAAATGAAGCAACAGTATATGAGCTTAACTAAATAGGGTACCAAGTATATTGTCTATTCTTTCATTGAACGGAATATCACATAACCGAACACAGAATTACCAGACAAATTCAGTGTTGATGATCTGATTTAGTGTCCGTGTTTTCTATCAATAGAACTACTGTGTAAAACCTTAATTTTTTTCCCGAAATTCAAGGGAGTCAAAAAACCAGTCGGGTTAAAGCATTTCTTGGACCTGGTAGAACACAAACAAGGTGACATGCACGCGAGATGACTATGCGTAGTTTTATATCTTTAAATATATAAAGTAGAATCCCGTTGTAACGTACTCGGTTATTACGTACTTTCAGATATAACGTACTGGTGTGCTTGGTCCCGGCAAAAGGTGTGCTTGGTTTTAATCAACTTTTACTTACCCTCGTTACAACGTACTTCGGATATAACGTACTTAATACGCTGGTCCCTTAAAGTACGTTATAACCGGATTATACTGATATGCCTGACAATGAAAAAGCTTCAAATAACAAATGAAAAGCCTAAGGCTAAGAGTTGTCGTTCAAGAGGGTAAAAAATGAATCACAAAGTAATGTCATCTAACATTTTACACAATTTACAGGCGGGACAATAAGTTCTTAGGGTAACCATCCCAGTCACCCTAAAATACCTGACATATCCATTAACCTTCTGTGTTTTTTTCAAAACAGCCACGATTCATTTAATTATCATCAAACCCAGAAAAACTACACCTAGATCAATTTTAATTATTTTCAAGAACATCACACAAAAACTCATAGGAATATCAGTCAGGTTCATGGAATAAGTTGATTTTCTTAGTCCACCATATTCTGGCTAAAAACGAAGGCTTATCGTAGACCATTATATCTTCCCTCTGCCCTGAGTTTTATGATAAGTTTTAAGTTCACACAAATGATAGTTACCTGGCAAGACATGAGAGTAGAAAGCATCAGCTTCTTTCTTCCTAGAATTGAAAACATCGTCAAAGTTTGCAAAAGGCTTGTCTAGCTGCTGACCATCTTTCATTAGCCTGCAGTGAATAGAATGGCTTTGACCAGCTTTCAATGTTATCTTGTAATACCCCGCGACCTTCGTTCCGCGTTCCTTGGGTTGTATGGCATCCATTTCATTGTTGATCAAGTAACGGTGAAAGGCATCTTTGACATACGTCGTATAGTTGTCTGTGTTGAACAAGAGCTACAAGATATAAGTGGTTGAAAGGGCTTTAAAAATTGGTCAAATGCAAATCACCTTGGAGTTGTAGGAATCGTATTCCCAGAGTTCTATACCCTGTTACCATTTTTAAAGTCCAGAAAACATAACGGTTCCACGGCTGTGAGCCGGAGAAAGGTTATTATCCAGCGATACAGTAGATTTGAGGAAGGCCATGTATAACTTCATGAGAGTATATAAAGTGAGAAGAATAAGCTGTTGTACTTGAACTTTTCTTTTTCCTGACAAAGGACTTTCTTTTTCTATACTTAACTTCCACTTCTAAGAAACCTTTACTCAAAGCACACAAGGAAAATTTTGAGGAAAGTAAATAGTGCAAAAAATCATCCGGAGGAAGGTTGAGACGTTTTCAGAACTCTGACAATTTTATAAAATAATTGATTAACGATACCATTTATACCGTAGAGTTAAATCAGCGTTCATAAAGTTCATAAAAGTTTATAAGCAAGAGTTAATAAAAATTTTTACCCCAATACAAACTAAAATACAGTCGCACCTAGAGTAACCAGAATTCGAAACTAGATTTTGAAAACTGTCAAGCTGTCAATTTTGACACTTCTTAATTCGTACCAGCATCAATAGTTGCAAACAATCTCCGAATTGCTTATTTCTAAAAGCAAGATTTTTTAAGGAGTCTCTAATGGTTGGAGTCCGTACATTTTTTGCTAAAGGTAACTTCTGTGACAGAATCGGTGACATTAAGGACAACGAAGATAACAGCAATGACAAATGTATCTCAATGCATTTAAAATGGGTCGATTCAATACTGCGAGAATTGTTTTATTTTATGCAAATGTTCTGCCCCAACTAAGGCAGTCAATAAACAATAATCAGATCACAATCGATATAAAGGTTGATATTCAGAGGAAGTTTTTCATATATCCTCGCCTCCGTTTCGGGGTCACTGAACGGAGGCTTCTGACTGTTATTTTCAGAGTTTGATATCAAGAACTTCTAAAACCATACTTTTAAAACATTAACTGTAAAAAACCATTACAAAAGTTGGTCTTAAAACTTTTCAGCAGTATATTTTTACAATAAGAAGCATGTTATTTAATAATGTAAAATGGGGATTAGCAGTGGCAAAGTCTTGAAAACAGTGTACATCAAATTCGTCAACTGTGTCTTTCACTTCATCATATCAAACTTTATTCGAAAAACTCTTAAAGAAATTCAGACAAAAATTCTTTTAGGGAGAAAATCTATTGAAAATTATTTGTCATATGTGAACGGTTTTCGTCCTACAACAGATCACTGTATGTATATAAAGCCATGTTGAATTGGAGGAAAAATGCTATAAGAGCGATCGGAGCCTTTTGTGAAAAAACAAACATAAACAAACCTTGGAATTGGTTTCATTCTCCGTGAACCAAAGTTCTGGAACTTTTCCTTGCTGGTCAACATCCCAGTAGCAGCGAAACTTGTCAAGAGTTTGATGGGTGCAAGAAACAGAATTTGGACCACTTCTCGCGATTCGTGGCTTTACAGTGCACCCCTCATGTTTGCATCCCCATATCCACGTGTTCCTGTACCAAAGCGTTGGTAACACATGTATGGTTGCTTCTTCTGGGCCTCTGTTTGCAACCGTGATTTTACACAATATGTCATTATCATCATTTTTGGCGTATTCTGCAAACACATCCCAATATTTGCTCTCATCGAACACCCCTGATAAATCAAAGAAAAGTTTCGGTTGAACTCGGCTAAACGTGTTATATTTTCAGCTTTATTTTAAATATAGCATACTCGTTTTTGTTTCAGTAACAGTATCAGATTAACTACTTACATATTTGTCATACAATTGATTAGTACAATAAAGAATACTCTAACTATATGAGTATAAGCGACAGCTTTTAATTTTGGCACTTTTTGCTGCAGTTTATAAACAAAGGGGCGGCTTATAAACATGGCAGCTTCAGGGCCCGCGCCACCGGGGGGCGGGGGACATGGCCCCCTCCCACTTTTTTGCGAAGCAAGTAGTTTTGAAGCTGCAGTAACAGGGGTAAGAAGCCTTGGCTCCCACTTTCAAATTCGTGGCGCGGGCCCTGTTCATCGAGATCCTCAAGAAATACTTATATATTGATGACCCATGCTGATTTAAAAATTTCAATACTATAGCCTCTTCTCGGAAAAGAGGTGGAGGCTGAGCATGGCGGCTGTGCTACTGTGCTACTGAAAGTGGTGGCCTATCACCCATCAAATCGTATTTGAAATTGTAGAAAAAGAAAAAGAAGGATGGCTTTGCAAAAGTCTTCTAAAATATGGCTACAAACATATGCTAATTTCAATGTGAAACATGGTATAGAAAGAGTTTTAGGCCTACGGCCATGGAGAAATTGCAAAGTAAATAGGGGTCAGAACAGTTCCAGTACTTTCAGAAAGATATTAGAGAACGAGAACTTCTTTACAAGGACAGAAGACTTTCATTTTAGAGTATTACCAGAAATTAAACGACTGGCGTTATTATCAAGGTCACCCAGCCGCGACAGTGCCTTTACCTTCACATCAAACCATTTAACATTGTTGGCGAAACTAGAACTTGTTGTGGCAGACAAGTGTAATAAATGTCTCAGGCGATCCATTTCTTACTCGGCACACCTGTACTCCAAAAAAGGTACATTGGTTTATCATAAAACATAGCCTTAGATGGTCGTGAAATTGTTTTTAAGATTTAGTTGATTGCAATATAAAAAATCAGAGATATGGGATAAGGGTTACCTCTCTCTAAAGTTGTTCTATATAGAAAAAGAGTTTATGTTATGCATTGTATTCTCAATATCAATACTAGCAGCAGAACACATTAGGCAGGGTATTCATTATTTTTTGAAGTAAAAAGCTCACATTTAAAAAAACATCTATAAGTTTACTTTAAAGTTTGTGCAGTCTTACTAAAGTGAGGGTGAAAGTAGACAGCAAAGGTTTGTTGAGTAAACAGCAGACTTTTGCTGGTTGCCAGCTTTAAATGAAATTCCTGGTTAGGTGAAATACTGTTTGAAATTCATTTTAAAAAGAAACATAATTGGTTTTTCAAGCTCAAAAAAGCAAAGGCAAGAAACTTTCACTTGCAATAGATGATGCAGAAGGGATTGTGGACCTGCATAATTTACAGCAAAGAATGGAAGAGGTCCTTGAAGAAATGAATCAAGACCTTGCAACAAAAGTGCCACTTAGAATTACAACAGGTAAAAAAGCAATGCAAGTCTCTGTTCAAACCAAAGTATACTGTATTGCCTAAAATATATGTAAGATAAAACTTTTTCACATTAGGCAAATGAAAAATATTTCTACCAATTTATTCAAAATAACAATTTTATATCCAAGTTTTTTAAAAAAAGTAAAAATCTATTGATATGAACAATATAATTCGCAATATGGTATATAAAGGCTTGTCTTTTTGCTTGCTTTATAATTAAGGACTCAGGCTGCACTGCTATTAATATAAATTTGTTATTTTATTCTTTTCAGGCTTCTTGGATAATATTATGATTGAAATTACCAAGGGAAAGAAATTACCTTTGTATCAAGTTGCACAAATCAAATCAACAAGTGATTTTTTTCACGTAGAAATCCAGGATACATTTCCTAATGTAAGTTTTATAAAAGAAATGCCAAATTTGCTTAGAATGTTGAAATACCAACCATTTCTTAGAGAGTTTTTTTGCTTTACAGTTGCTAACTGCCAGCAAGGTTTTTAAGCTACGTGTTATTTGAGTCCTTATTTACAAAGTTTGACAATGCTAGTTGTATTGAAGAAGATGCAAACAATCATTCAAATACGTTGACACAAGGCGTACCATTTTAGAAGTGCACCTTGTCAATTTGTTTTAAATTCATGTCCTTTTGCAGTCACTAAAATTTTAACTGAAAATATTCTTAGTTTACAACACAAGAATGAGAATGTGAGTCTCTATGTAGGTAGGGACCCCTCAATTACTAGCGAAGGGAATAAATTCTACTGAAGAGACATATTTGTGGGAAAATTTCAAAATATACCCTGCCGGTACTGATTGACATAAACCAACAAGAAAAAATAAATTTTTGACCTGTGGAAGAAATAAATAAGATACATTTTTGAAAGAATTTCAAGACATGCCAACATTGACAGCTCTTTCAGAATAAAAATTGCATGGCAATAGCTTAGACAGAAAATAACAAGGCATATGACAAACTCTCCAGTATGTTATAAAAGCATTTATACAACATTGGCAAACCTTAAAGTCTGGTTATAGGCAGATGCCTGATCACCTCAGAAATTTTTATATTTTATTAATCAAATATCATATTTATTTATTTTATATAGCACATTGGCACAAAGATAAAATTACAAGGCCTAAACTAACAGGATTTGGAAAGATATCTGTGTAAAAGGTTGCTAAGGATTGATTGGGGAAGACACTCCTAACAGTATTGTATTCTTCACCACAATGCTGTTTTTCTAAAGAATCTCCTTGAATAACGGAATCTAAAGACTGTTATTAGCCATGATGGCAACACAAAATTTTAATGAATTATAATAGCAATTTACAAAGCAATCAAAACAAGTCATTTTTTTCTTTATTATTTTTATCAGGCATCAAAAGTTATATCAAGTGCCATAATTGAAACAGGATTCAACATGCAACCAACTACCAAGGGCAATACAATTACAATACCAATACCATTGTAAGTGAAGAGGTATCTTCATTTTAATTTTAATGTAAATGAAATTAGCTTGTAATTACTTAGAATGCATTGAACACTGAAACTAAGTCATATATGAAGGTCATAGTGAATAGCTGTGAAAAGCATAAAATTGATGCTGAAAAACATATGTGTTGAGAAATATGATGCTGAATTATCATGAAATCTCTTCAGAAATAGAAAATGTGTAGGAAGGTTGTTTTTATGCTTCTTCTGGGAGTCTGAGCCAAGTTTGAAGATGGGGAAGCAGGAGCAAATTACAAGTTCTTGTCATAGGTTTTGAACATATTATTTTTTTTCAAAAGCTGAGTGGTGAAAACCTCTAACCTTGATGTATATTGAGCCAAAGGATAGCATGGCATATGAAAGATTTTTTAGTATGTAGCAGACAATTTTTTTTCGAGCCAGATAAATTTTGCATCAGCTTGTTGTTCTAATTTTTGGATAATTTGAGGCTCAGAAGTACAATAAATTTTTACTAACTAAGTTTTTGATGGTGTTTTTAGTAGCATGGCTGACTAGCTAACAAAATCAGCTGTGCTTTGTTCATGTGAGGAGATATTTTCAAGAACATTATTTTTCCATTTGAACCAGCCATGTTTTTACGATGCTCTTATTTTTTTGCAAATTCTTATCAAGTGTGCTATTTTAGAAAAAGAGTCTATATTAATCAGGTTCACACATGACCAGCGGAACTCCATTGAAAAAGTGGCAAAAGTTATAGCAAACAGTGCTAAAGATGGACTAAGAAAAGTCAGACAGAAAGGAATGGTTCAAATCCGTAATAACAAAGAAGGACAATCCAAAGACTTTATACGGCGAATTGAAAATCAGGTACTAAGCATTAACCATCAGGCCTGGCTGTTTGAGGTGAGCGATAGCTCACGCTCGCCTCCATGCTCCCCTCGCAACCTGAGGTGAGCTATGAATTGCTCTCCTAAACAGAACACGAAGGGAAAATTGCTCCCCTAAAATTTCCATTTATTTGCCCTTTTCCTATTCAGAGAGCCCTGAAAACGTACAAGGGTTAATTAGTTTATTTTTGTAACCGCGATATCTCCCGTCATTGCATTTTTTGCAATTAACTTTTTGCTTGTTGGGCAGTTTTTGTCATGATAGGCATAAACTTCGATCTATTTGGAAAAGGATAGTTAACTGAATAGTATATTTGTAGCGATTAGAACCTTTCAATCTTAAGAAAACAGGAATATTTTTGGAAGGAAAGTCAAAGAAATTGGTAGGAATTGTAGATTTGGGATATATAAGACAGGAGGTCCCTTCCAGCAATAGAAACAAAACTATCCCTCAAAGAGAACAAGGTACTCTGTCTTGCTGATCAAAAACAACAACCAAAATATGGAATTCCATTATCCAGCAGCATTTACTGAAAAACCCAGATTGGGTGAAAAACTATAACAGCGACATGTTTCACATTATTAGCATTATTAGCCATTTTAATTGCTCAAACCACAGATCAAACAATGCCATTTTAAAAGAACAGGCATTTGATATTGCTGGGAAATGGCTGCATAACATAAAAGAAACCCAAGTAATATTTAATATCTTGACTTCTACCTTTCTTGTTCTGGCAGAGTTTATTTCAAAAGTAATCGTTTTTTCAAAGGCCCTTATATGTAGTTTTTTGTTGTGCCACATTGTTTTGGTTGTCATCAACATTTGCTGTATATTGATGTTTGTGTTGTTTTATAGGTGCAGCAGCTGACAGATCATTACACAGAAAAAGCTGAGATGGTTCTTGAGCAAAAACTTAAAGAAGCTAATAAGAAAAAATGAAGATTTAGCAAAAATATGTATATATTCCAATAATGTAAGAGTATTTTTGTGTTAAACTTTTGTGGCCCCTTGAAAAAGTGCAAATGAAATCAGAAATGTAAGACCAATTGCATTGTCTTCGCGCCTCTTATGAAAATAAGTAAAACAATGGAATGGACTGAGAGTTTTCCTCCTCGAATCCATAACTAAAATAAACCAAACATATCAATGTGTCAACATTTTGTAGAATATTTCTTTGCTTACCTGTATCTGCAAGTTCAAATTCTGGCCCATCTAATCCCTTTTCATTATTTCCACTCTCCAAATGGCTGTATGGATATTCATTTTGAGGATACTTGTAGAGAGCTTTCATGTAAGAGTGGGTTGGTGTGGAGTCAATGTAGTAGTAGTTTTCTTTCACATCTTCACCATGATTACCTAAAAAAAGCTTCACATGTCATTGTTTGACTAGCATTTTATTTGGGAGCTTCCAATATTATACTCCCACAATTCTTTATTAGAACCATTAATAAAATTGTCTCAAAGTCAAACCCTCTGTATTATGTTTAAAATATCATCAAGTAGAAAGTCTAGCATCATAAAATAATCAAAATCATCATTAATGTTTACAGGTTTTAAAATCCATAAAATTATTGTTATTGTCATCTGTCTCATTCACAACATTTACAATCATGATGATTACAGGGATGTGCCCTATATTTGCATTAAGAGAATGCAGGGTACAACCCTTACATTTGGAAGTAAAAAAGGTTTTATCAGATAATTTTCTATCGCGGCTGGAGAATTTCAAAGTTTTTACTAAATTTCCAATAAAAGTGTTATTATTGAAATTAGGGGAACAGGTGCTCCCAGTATCAGAATGTTTAGTCTACAAATAACAATTTGCATTCAGAAGAAATTAATGGGGCAGCCAATGTTACCATGTTTAAGACCTCAGACCAAGCCAATAATAATTCGAAAATGGTGTGTCTTCTACACAGTGAAATATGGTAGTTCCTTTTTTTATTATTTTGAACCCACCCTTTATTCTCATAGCAGATGTGCTGCTTTTATGCCACTAAGTTGGTCTTGCATTTAATTTTAAGACAAAGCCATACCTTGGGGGCCAGTGAGACCAAATAGCCTTTCTTTTAGAATAGCATCCTTGCCATTCCATAAAGCCAAAGCAAAACAAAGTCTACATTCTCTGTCAGTTATTCCAAGTAGACCATCTTCACCCCATCTGTAGGCTCTGGACCTTGCTTGATCATGACTAAAGTATTCCCAACTGAAAATTAATATGAAAACCAGAGATGGAAAAAAGCTTGATGCTTTTAAATGATAAATTTTCTTGTAGTGAACAAAATGAACTGAACCAGTTTCTGTCTTGTAAAGTCGATATGTAAGAAATAATGTCATAGCATGGGGCCACTTTCTTTCTGAAAACCTATGAGAGATTTTGTAATTTTTAACAACATTTGAGGCAGTTCAAGGAGATCTCAATATCAAGTTCTTTAGCTGTTTTAATGGCCATGGATAAACTGAAACACAAAACTCCCTGTATACATTTGCCTTTTTAAACAGCAAAATATACAAATATTATTGAACAAAATATTCCTCACAGGCTACAGCTAAAATCTGCATAAAATAACCTGAATTTCTTTAAGGTAGAAATGACTTGATATAAACTTATTCATAGTGGTCCTTCTATAGCAGGTGCTTAATTGGAAGAAAAGTTTGAAGGTTCTGCAAGACTTGCAGCTATAAATCTGCAGTTTTTCTTAAAGGGTTTTGACTTTTAAGTACATGGCACCATAGGATTACCATTTGTTGCTGGTTCTAACTTTATAACTTGGATATAGCATTGATTTCTCCAAGAAACAAACCTATCAATTTAATACATAGTCGAAAAATTCTTTCTACGGTGGACCTACACAAAACGTGACTAAAAATCTTATGCAAATGCATCCAGACCAAGCACCTCTTCTTCTGACAAATCAAACAGGCTACCGAAACATTTGAACATGCTTGCTGCATGTCTGATAAAGAAAACTTTCCTTTATTTGGACCACTAATAAAATGTTATATTAGCCGTTGTTTGGTTGATAGTAAAAAGGACAGAGAGTTATGACAGTGGCAGACACCTGGGAGGGCAAGCGGGTGGGCAACCCTCTCAATATTTTGGAGGACAATGGTATTTAGTTCTAATACAATGGAAAAATGTGACATCTTCTTATGAAAATAATAGGCTTGCCCCCCCCCCCCCTAATATTTGACCAAGTGTCTGCCCCTGAGCCTTGATAACAGGAGAGCATACCTAAATAAGGTATAGTCAATCCGGGTAAAAAATACGCATGTGTCTCTGCGGGGGAAAAATTACGCACCACCTTTTCAGCCACGCCCAATCACTTATACCGTTTTGCTTGTGGTTCCCGTATAGCCTAGAGAAGGCCTGTCAATTTGACCTGCTTTTCCCTTTTGTAAGGATTCTTGATTTAGAATAAAGCAGAATTGAATGTTTACCTTGTAAATTGGCCCAATATAATGTTTTGTCGGAAATCATCGAACTTTCTTATTGTCGCGTCAGTAACTGTCAAGCCCACAAAGTCAAGTGTTCTCAGTTGTTCTAAGGGATTAACCTTTTGACCTATGATAATTACATTTGCTTGCTATCTTTTGTTTTGTCTACATGGCATGCATATTTTTTGGACACACAATTTTTGAGCACATGGGGAAAAATTACGCACTCCTGATTTTGATTGATGTTGGTATGGGACCTATTGAGATATGTAAATATGAGTCACAGAGGCACAAATTATCATGAGATATTACATAAGCTTATATTAATGGGAATTTACAATGTATTTTTGGCACTTGAGTCATAGCCTCGTTTTCATATGCCAAAGTTTTTAATAGCAGACATCCTCATGCTTTTTAACTTTAAAATCACTTAGAAGCTGTTCAAAACTATTGCTTAACATTGTTGCATGGAAAATCAAGTATTATATGAATGTTCTTCATAAATAAGCCTCTAGGATTCATTTTTTTATGTGTGCGTATTTTTTCCCCACCTATCAGCATTTTTTACCCCATTTGATGGGGGAAAAATTTCGCATTAATTTTCTTTAATTATAAGAAGGTTAATTGGATTAGCAAAACAATAAAGGTTTGGTTAACAAGGTATTACCATTCAAGATCGAAAAATAAAATAATATTGACAAGATATCTTTTGAATATTTTTCTAGAGCAAACTTTGTGTAAAATGCGTATTTTTTCCCCCAACTGACTATACCTCATAGTTATTTTGAAAATAGGTTCTGTCAACTATCAGCTGTAAACAAGAGTTTTAGAAATCCCATGAAACTACAGTGATCACACCACAGGGAAGCAGCTTCTTGCAGAGGACACATATTTGCCATAATTGATGTCTTTAATGCTCAAGTTCTGCTCTTTATTGCTTGACTCTTACTACTTTGCTTGTGAAATTATGTAAGAATATGAATTCACCATGTGTCTTCAAGGGAATTTCTTCGCATATGATAAAAAGTTGAAGTAAGACAAGTCAATGATAGTGCTAAAGACAACTTCACCTGTAGGGGCAACCCATTCTTTTTGTAATGTTAGGTTCAAAGCTCCATCCCTAAAATCTCAAAACTTTTAGAGATGCCACAGAATAAGTTATAAATCAAAGCTGTCTTTATTTTTTGCTTCTTTAGAATTATACTGTTTCAATGTATCTATCCATATATAACAAACTGAACGTTTAAAGATAACTTCCTCTACTAAACAGTTTAATATTAGACCAAATAAAGTAGAAAATTGATTATGAGGATATAGTCTTTCATCACAGCATGCTACATTTATAAACATCATCCTGCTGTCCGCAATAATGCAATGTAACACAAGCTTGCAAGTGATACTGATAACTAACAATGACTCAGCAGTTTCGAAGCAAGGTCCAAGTTGAAAACAATAATGAAATGAAATAACAAATTACAATGAAATAAAAAATTTTAATTCAAAACATGCAATAAATATAATACCAGCTTCCATCAGGTGAATAATCTTCTCTCACTGTACCCCATTGCCTCTCTGATAGATAAGGACCCCATCTTTTCCAATTCTTCTCTCGCTTGTCATCTTGTCGCAAACGCTGAACTTCTTCTGTGTCAAACTCATAAAGAACTTGCCACTTTGCACTGTTTGACTTATGAATCTCTTTGCCGTTTGCATCGGTTGGTTGTTGCTTCCCAGACATATTGAAGTGCTGAGAACTAAAAACCGCCCTTGTTTACAAGCGGATCGATGCCTAGGCCACAACAGGAGGGTGCAACAACGGCAACAACAATAAACATTTTTGTCTGCCACCGCAAGTTCAAAATATTTACATGAGTTTTGTGCTCGCAGCGTCCTCAACTGGGAAACAGAATCTATTCTGTGACCTGGATCGATTTCGGAAAAACCATTAATTCCAACGCAATAAATCACTTTTTACCTCGGCATGTTACCTCATCTATTTCAACATCTATAATTAGTGAAAACTCAAAGTGAAAACCTCAACGTAATCTTCTCGAAGCGACTAGAGGAGGGGGGCTAGGTGGGTTAGGATTATTTAGGCCTTGACCCTGTCTTGGCTATTGATAGCCCTGTATGTTTTTTATAACAACTAGAAGTATCAAGGATAATACAAGATCCAACCGTAAGACGGGAAGCTTTAAATGGGTTGCGCAATTAATACAAAGGTGAAAACGATATTAAGGAATAGTTTGGGTTTACGCAGAAAAATCAGCAAATTCCTCTAGAAAGAAATTTGGCAGCAAAACAAGACAATGAAATTAGAATAAGTCATGAAATATTTCAGATGATGATCCGTGTAGACAAACGTCAAAAGTACCTTCTGGAATAAATGTTGATCAGCAACTAAATACACAAAATATTATGGCTGGGATAAAACTTTTTCTAAACTCAGCATTACAACCTACAAGAATACAGCCTACAGAAATACATTCGAGCAAACTTGTTAAAAATTCAGATATTTGTCAACGTCCAACTATGATGCTCACACTTCGCCTTGATTATCGCCCACATTATATTCAACCCAATCATGGGCGATGGGTGCTGACAACATCGTATCTGTGATAGCAAAGGCATCACACAAGTCCAACGCATGTGGTGCAATGGAGCGACAAAGTTCTGCCGACTTAGCGTTGACTTCCCCTGCACTTCTCTTTGACAGTCCACCATGAAGCAAGAACCAACCAAGATCTTTTTCCAGAATGTTCAACAAGTACAAATGATAGAGATCTGTTAGTATTGGCTTCAGAGACTCGTCGGCTGTTTTGAGAGTTTCCGCAAATCTCTCGCTTACAAGACACTCAACATACGATTTTGCACAAGCCTGCACAAGATCACTTTCTTCCAGCATCCATGACTTGTACAGCCCACTAGGGCCTGCCTCCATCATCTTTCCGCCTAGAGTCATGAAAAGCAGTTGCTCTCTGTTTTCCAACAGATAGTGCAAATACGACAGGTCAGAAACATTCTCTGTAGGAGACTCTAGACTTTTTGGTCTGAATGCAGTAAGGCGTTCTTTGGCTACCTTTTGCATGAGAACAGAGTTGTCACCTTCAGCTGTCATTGCTGCGTGTGCAAGTCCTATGAAAGTACCGAATCTATTGCAGGATAGGTAACCCTGCCCACCACATCTTTCTCTTGTTGTTGATGCGACTTCTTCACAGTGCCAAGATGCCATTGGCTTAATTGCACAGCACATTGTGACGATTTCAGGGTGCTCAGAGCCATCCTTGTTTTGAAAAGCCCATCTGTCCTTCACGTAATCCAAAGCTAGATTGATTGCATATGTTCTAGCCAGTAATGGCATGAGGGCACGTTGTTGAAGCTGATAAGCTAAAATGGGAGTATCCGACTTCCCTTTGGGTCCTACAGTTAATCTTGTGGCAGAATATCTTAATGCAATAGTCAGTGCAGCTTTACTAGCTCCCATAGACATGCTTGCAATGCAAATTCGCCCTGAAAGTAATTGATCCGCAACAGTCAAAAACCGCTTCCTGTTCCCATCTATCTTGCTTGTGAATTTTCCATCTTCAGAAACATCAGAGTACAGATTAAGAAGATTTTCACGAGGCACTCGAACGTTGTCAAAGAATAACTTAGCATTGTCAACACCATTGCCTGACATTTTGTAACCCATGTCCTCAATTCGCACACCTGGCATTGGCTTCAGATTATCATCTCTTATGCGGACAAGGACCCCATGAATACCATGACATTTATCATCAGTGTAAAGCTGAGAAAAGACAACGGCCCATTTGGCATGGACAGCCCCGTTTGTGATCCAGTACTTCTGTGCAACTGTCGTAGGTGTGTTCACGATGAACTCTTTCGTAGCTGGATCATATATGGCAGTGGTCTCCATTTCAACGGCATTATTCCCATAGCCAAGTTCAGTCAGGCCAAAACAACCAACATCATCAAGAGAATCAATTCCTTTGAGAAGAAGTTCATGATGACGCTCAGTTCCAAGTTTTAAGATTGTACCGCCAAAAAGGTTGAATTGCACTGTCATCTTAGTTGTCATCGCAGGATCGATAATCGCAGCCAGCTCATGAGCGGCAAATATCCGTAGAGGATTATTGACGAAATCAAGCACTGATATAAATCCTGCATCACAAATTCTCTTCAGACGCTGCATTGCTAAATCACGCTCGTCTGCCAAAGCTATGTTGTAAATTGGCACCATGACTGGGTCACTAACAAACTCGCGAAATTGATTCCTCATTTCGTGGTTATCATGATCAAGTAAGGCAATCATTTTTTCCTTATCAAAACTGCTCTTTTTCCAGGCATCACGAAGGTTACCTGGGTTTGTTGAGGTTGCAGTGGATTGCAAAACTGCAGATGAACAAGCAATACTGCGATGATGCAATTTCAAAATGCCGCTGTAACCATTGGCTGCCAGAGGTCTCTTCAGCGCAGCAATCCCATGTCTCAGGAGGTTCATTGTTATAATTCTGAAAGAAATTTTGAAAATACAATATAGATATAAATCCATAAAGGCGACAAAATCTTCACGTTTTAAGCAACTGATCTCAAAATAAAGACACTAGTTGGTGATACATTGATCATCAAATCGAGAGCGTTCATTAAAATTATAATACAACAAAATGTTTCATTTTTTTTTCATTTTATAATATTTATACAGGTTAAAGGTTCATACATATGTTTTTCAACCTGACCTGTTTAAAAGATTAAAATAAGAGCTAATAACTATGTTATAATACTAGTAACAAAAGAAATTTACCAATCAAATCTAATTTACAATATTTAATAATACTAAGGCTATAAAAAGTGAACGTAAAGATGAAATAAAAGTTGTCCCCGACTATAGTTGTTTTTTGAAGGATTTCAGGGAGGGGGCCAATTTGGTAGCCCTTTCTAGACTGTTCCACAGTTTTGGACCGCGATAAGAAAAAGCCTTTTGGCCATTTATCGTTTTTAGCAGCGGTATCTCAAGATCAGTTTACAAGGAATGGATCTTTCAAAATCAAATTCGAATGAAACTCTTTGCAATTAACCATCACACAAATACACATTGCCAAACCTACAATCTCGACAGGCAGTGTTCGATTTATACGAGTCTTTCAAAATATCCTGGATTTGTCGCCGTTACCCCTTATCGTCTGTTTTATAGCCGCAGCTTGCATACCAATTGTAAATATAGTCCCTAGTACGCATTTAATTGACTGTACAGCACGGGGGTAGGCCAAGATTAGTTTTCTTATCTCCCCAACGAATATTGATGATAATGGCTTGAATAACAGCCAAATAAAATAGAATCAATTTTAGGAGAATTTTATGAAATGAAGTACTTATTTTCCCGTTTTTTCTTACTACTTGCAGAAAGTTCGAAGTTAGAAAGGTTGTTTCCCCAGAGGACAGACAAAACCATAGAATTACGAAACGTTAGAATAAAAGAATTTCGAATTATAGAGAACGTTTGCAAGGGTGTGTTAGGAGACTTTAAGGGACCTAAGAATTTCGTTTGAACTGGTTAAAGTTCGAGTCACAAGAGTTAGAATTAAACAGAGTTGATGTGACAGTATCTCTGCTATTGGAATATCTATGCGCTAATTTTCCGACATGTTAGAGCACTGACAAAATTCAGTCCTAAGCCATTTGTCTCATCAACCACTTTGTCACCTGTTTCGCTACTTTTTATAGATTTTACGACGGACATTGCTCTCAGGAGATTAGGGATGTGATCCAAGCTACCCTGAGACATGATAGCAATGTAGCTGTTGGAATTTAGATGCACCCTACCCAACAAGTTTTTAAGGGTTGTGACAAAATGTTAGCTTTCAATTTAACGATATGAAATCAGAAGAAACTGTAAAACTTTTGGAAGTAATTCTAGGTTACAAATTGAGGATTGATACAGAAATACCAAAACTTTGTAAAAAGCTGCCATGCCACAGCAAACAATCTGAGGAAATTAAAATCATATATTTGATTTGTGCAGGAACAGGTACTATAAGTATAAAGCTTTGTTTAAACAAACTACAATCATTGCCCCGTAGTTTTATATTGTTCTTCCCTTTAGGAACAAACATTAGGAAAATGAAAAGTAACACCAGTATTTACTACGCCTTCATAACAATAATCATTAATTAAATTTTATTTATCTTCTTCATCTTATGGTTAAAAATTGAATTGTAAAAATTATATCAATTTCAAGGTACCTGAAAGGTGTGACATCGAAACACCCTCCCCCAAAATGCCAAAACACCTTCCCCAAAAAGTGAAGTGACAAGAAGAGTTTCACATTAGCAGAATACTAAAAAACGTGCTAAAAATAGCCGTTACAATATGCCCATTCATCTAAATGAAAATAAAAGAAGTCATTGGACTAGCTGAGATTGATCAGCCAAAACTTATCAAGGTAGCTCACTGACATAATGTTATGAACCAATTTTTTATAAACACTTTTATCATTAGACATTAAAATGTTGCATATTGAATTTATCTAGTTATCAGAGATAAAATGATCTTGTGGTATACCTAGAATAAGGAGTTTTTTCAGTTCTGCTGATGAGTATAGGGCCCGGGGTGCGGTCCCATACTGAACCTGACGGGATCTGGCGATGAACAGGGTATCCTTCTCTGATTAAAATTATGGGACAGGGTATTTCAAATTGCATTAAAATTCTGGGACAAGGTATAACAATCTTTTTTACTTTTTTTGCATTATTGTGCCACATTTTTTGTATAATTTTGATGGGACATGGTATGCTTTTGGCAACTTTTTAATGGGACCAGGCCAGGGTGCAAAAAGGTTTGCCACATACCCTTGTAACTTTCCTAGTCAAGTGCCCTTACCCCCCCCCCCCCAGGTATGGGGTCCATAGTATAGTATATCTAGCTTCAATCCACTGGAGTCTGAATGTTGGGTACCAAGGGTTTTTGAGTGTATTCTTTCTAAATACAAAATTTGATTTGATATACACGGCTAGTAAAATCTACTCAAAAAATCTTCTAATCTTGAATCCAAAATGCCTATTATCTGACTAATAAGACAATTAAATGTGTTTCTGAATCATCTAAAAACCCCTTTAGATCAAGAGTATTTCCTATAATGCTTTCTTGTTTCTAGCTGGTGCAGTCGTGGACAAACTTTTGTTTTCCTGCCAAGCTATTTCAAAGTAAAACTCCTCATTCAATTGTTTTACCAATTTTTATAGCCTGTTACTTTTCCAAGAACCAATGAGCTTTTACCTTTTCCACAAAATATCCTTTGGATCAGTGTTTTCAAGTCATTCATTGATGAAAATTATTTTTGGTAGCAATCACATTGTAAAATGTTTGCTTTGCAATTACAAAATATTGTCAGAAATTACATCAGAGATATGACTAACAGGGGCAGCATGCCAAAATTCTTTTAATTCTTTTAATGAGATATAAACTCAAGGATTGCTAGGAGTAGTAGAATATTAGCCTGCTGAAATGGAGACATGAGAAGGCTCTCACTCAAGACTGTTGAGCTATTTAAAGTGCCTATGCAGCCAAATTTACCATTCCAATATTTTAAAAGAAATCCATAGAATCCTTCACTCTTCTTCTAATACAAAAAACAGAATTCCGATAAGTTAAACAGTTTATTTTTTATTGAGTGTCAAAGTACGCAATTTTTGCATTTGCATTGCGAAATTTTATTTCCCACTGTGACGTCACAGTGATGAATCGAGGAGAAACCATTTAGTCAGGCCTGTTGAATCGCTTATTAGGTTGAATTGTGCAAATTGTGATACTAGCATGAAACTTTGCAATAATGTGCAGTTTGATACGCTAAAAGAGATAGGATAGGGACCCGAACTGAAATTTGCCCCTTCAGCTATTTTTAGCTGGGGTACTTTGCCCCAAGACTCTAGCAGCGATATTACGATATCTCTGCTGTAAGTAAGTACAATGACATGAAACTTTGTAACAAGTGACAGTCTGATATGCTTAAAATGAAAGGATAAAGACCCCAACTTGAATTTGCCCCTTTGTTCTATTTTTAGACTGGGGTACTTTGCCCTAGACCTTTATTGACGGTATTATCGTATCTCAGTCTCACTTAATTAGGATAGCATGAAACTTTGCAATGAGGGGCAGTTTGATACGCTTAAAAAGACAGGATATTGACCCTGACTGAAAATTGCCCCCTTGTTTTATTTTTAGACTGGGGTACTTTGTCCTAGACCTTTATTGACGGTATTATCGTATCTCAGTCTCACTTAATTAGGATAGCATGAAACTTTGCAATAAGGGGCAGTTTGATACGCTTAAAAAGACAGGATATTGACCCTGACTGAAAATTGCCCCCTTGTTTTATTTTTAGACTGGGGTACTTTGTCCTAGACCTTTATTGACGGTATTATCGTATCTCAGTCTCACTTAATTAGGATAGCATGAAACTTTGCAATGAGGGGCAGTTTGATACGCTTAAAAAGACAGGATATTGACCCTGACTGAAAATTGCCCCCTTGTTTTATTTTTAGACTGGGGTACTTTGTCCTAGACCTTTATTGACGGTATTATCGTATCTCAGTCTCACTTAATTAGGATAGCATGAAACTTTGCAATAAGGGGCAGTTTGATACGCTTAAAAAGATAGGGTATGGACCCGGACTGAAAATTGCTCTCCTTGTTCTATTTTTAGAGCGCAAGATATGAATAGGAATTATATCACATCTTTCTCAGCGTATCAAACTGCCTTTATATTGAGAGTTACCGTCCAATGGTAGAATTTGGGGTCTGAATCAGAGTACCCCAGTCTAAAAATAGAACTTAGGGGCAAAATATGATTTGGTTCGATATCCAGTCTTTTTCTGCATGTCAAACTGCCTTTATATGTCGAGAATTCCAAGTTTCTATGACCTTGCGCTCTTTGTTTGTGGCCAGGGGTCTGGACCAATGTACCCCAGTCTAAAAATAGAATTTAGGGGCATCAAATGAATTGGGTTTATTTTACATCTTTTTCGCTTGCAAACTGCCTTCATATTGTGAATTTCAACTTTCTATGAACTAGGATTCTCTGTTTATGGCCAATTGTACAATTAGGGGTCTTGACCGGAGTATCCCAGTCTAAAAATAGATTTTATGGGCAAGATATGATTTGGGTCGGTATCACATCTTTTTCAGCGTATTAAACTTGGTATTTTCTGAAATGTTGGTGCTTGAATCACAATTTGCACAATTCTTCTGCTTACCTCCCTCACTAAAACCTATTCTGTACAACCGCAGATTCCTGATTGCTGTCAACACTCATCACTGTGACGTCACAAACTGGCCTATGTTTTCGCAAGACCTACCTGATTTCAAAATCTGATAAAAAACATTTGTTTACTGGTCAAATGATGACAAGTTTAGTGTCAAACGTATTGGGAAAGATGGAGAAATTTAATTATGGAAAAAAACATGCTACAAAATTTCGCTGCATAGACACTTTAATGGGGGTGAAGCTTATATGTTTGGGGGTGGGCAAAAAGACCTTTTCAATTTGAGGGATTTGAATAACTTCTTGGAACAAACATATTCAGAACAGAAGAAGGAATTTTTGGGCAGCTCTGTTGATTTTCAGAGGCTAATATCTTATATATCTTAACATAATAAATAATATCTTACAGATAGAGTACAGTTTGTTTCAATTAATGGTAGTAATGATGATCAAACGTGGTGTGTTCCAGGGATCAGCCCTCATGTTATACAAAAAATTATAATCACACATTTGAAGATGGAGGATTAGAACACTATAATTGTAGAGCAGAAAGCAAATATAGCTTGAATACTGCTCTCTGAGTAACTGACCCCATCAAAAAATTGTTGCAAAAAAGTGGCAGCAAACAAAAGGGCAAAATAAAATTTCTTGAAGTTTAGAGAACCAATTTTTTTTCTTTGAAAAAAAATTAGGTATTAAAATAAGGTAATAGATACCATCCCCAGGTCACCCCTATGTGAATTACAAGATCCTAATTGATCCTTTATGATATTATTTTGAATAGCAGTAAATTTTAGCTGCCCTATTCTAATCCTAGGAAAATATGATCCACTTTGTGTGATTTACAACTTTAACAGACAGAAACCTAATTATTGGTGAATACAAACATCCTTATCTATTATATCATCTAACATATCTCAATTTCAATCCAAGATGTAATTTCAATCTTCTTAAATTATTCTTTCAAAATTTGCAGTTGGGCAGTTTCATATCTGCAGAATATGATAAAGCATCAAACACTTTAGGACACTTGCTTTGTGATAGCTTTGTGAGTTATTGCACTTTTTAAATAAAATACTGTTTTATTGTCTAATACCTTTAGTTAATTGAAATAATTCTTAGTGGGACATGTTGAATCTTAATGAAATCTGGCAGGCTATTATTTATTAATTTTTTAACAACATGAAGAGTCAAATGTATTATTTGAGAATTGCTGAGCAGAGGGACAAAGCTACAACCATATCAGTACCAGCCAGCAGCAAAAACAGTCTTTCACTCCTGACTTCAAATCTATTAATATATATAAAACAGCTATTTTAAAAAAGGGAATTTAGACTTTAGTTTAGACTGCAGAAAATATAAGTTTATTGAGAATCTTTTAAGCTTGTTTTTCAAAGCTAAAAACTTTATCAATAATTTTGACGTTCTGACTGCGAGTCAGTTGAACAAGGTCGTGGGAAGTGCAACAACAGAAAGATGAATTTAGGTGGTAATGTGGAGTGGAGTTCACTAAAAAAGTGAGTGAGCAAGACACGCATCTAGAGCCTACCTAAACTGTGTAGGGAAGCAAGATAGATGACATTGCACCATCCGCCGTTATTCTATTTCACGAAATTTGAAGGCGTTTGGAGCCCATTTATTTATTGTTATGCAAGCTGTAGTAAGGAACTCGACCAATTTCTGCCACTTCGAACTTTGGACCCTACGAAATTTTACCCTTTCCTAGACTGCAAAAAGAAATGTCAAGCATTAAAATAAATCAAACCCACCTCTGGTACTCTTCTTGGAGTGAACTAAATGAATAAGATGGTGTTGTTTTGAGGCAAGAATACAATGCACTCTGCTTGTTTAGTCTGCTTTCCTCCGCGCCAGGATGGTTGCAGTGACGAGAAGATGGAGAAAGTCCAGTAAATTGAATTGAATTAATGACGTAGAATTTGTTGACCCATGATTTTCTTTGAATTTTATACCCAAGGGACAGCACACTAAGCACAAGGGCTTTGTACAATTATTGATTTAATAATCAGGATACACAGGGGGGTCAATGACCCCGGGGGCCCATGACTTTAGGGGCCCATAGATAAAAACTTAACTAAAAAATTAATAATTAACAGCTCAGCCTCTCGATTATCAAAACCTGTCAATAATAGCAAAAATAAAGTAGAAGCAGCAACAGTATTATAGCCCCATTATGTTTGTCAAACAGAGCTTGTAGCTTTATGTATGTCTTTGCATTTGTACAATGGTCAATGATGGAGCTATGGTCAAGTTTTTCGGAAATTTCAGTTTCTATGGACAATTTCAACGATATTTCAGCTGATGCAACCTTAGCAGGCAAATTCAGAAACAACCTTAATGCAATGAAAACATTGGGAAGTAAGCGTTGCAAATTCAAATGCTTAAGCTTGTTCAACAGCCGCAATGACTCATCAGTGATGTTAGGAGATATGTCATCCTTTTATGCTGCGCAGAATTTTGCATTTTTTTGGCTAGGTCATCTTCCTTCAACCTTGTGTAAAATCAAAGAATACTGAATCCCTCCCATATCTTGCCAATTGACGTGAATCAACTAATCATCTTTGCTGTAACACTATCCATAATAACAATGCCGCCATTATCTTGAATTTTACCAAAGGCCTTTTCCTGGTTTTCACTTCAAGATAAAGATAAACTCGACTGATTTCTCTTGGTGCTCAATTTTTTGGGACATCTAGCCCCTCGTCTAAACAAGCTTCTTCCAAGATTGAATCAACTAGTTTTATATTGACATTGAAAGGTTGCATTCTAATTGCTAGAGGTCAAGTTTTTCAAATTATTTGAATAGTAAAAATCTATCTGGTGCAGCATGTCCGTTTTGATCAAATTTAGTATTTAAAGGTTTGTCACTTCCTAAGATTTTTTTAAATGTAAAGAATTGCATATTTTATAGTTAAGAAACATGCATGCATTGTGACAATAGTATACCCGTCATATTTAAACTATATTGAAAAGACTAGAGAAGTAATAGACTCCATCGCAATTTCAGCATACAATAGCCGCAATTTTAGCAACCATCATCTCAAAAAGTTTCCCCGGACCCCTTAAAAGGGTCCCTTCCGGTGTGCCTTGCTTTTATCTTTTGTTTTGACCTGGGGCCCAGAAATCCTTTACGCGGCCCTGACGTACAATGAATAAATGAATAGAATCACCTTTCTGGAAAACTATTTTCTGTAAAAGGATTTGGGCTTACTTGAAAGGGAGGCCTAACTAAACAGGGAATTCACATAATAATAAACAATGTTTTACTTACCAAGGCCGTCGGAAGCGGGGAGGCGACGGAGGGGTCCTGGGGGAGTTCTCAAAACATCATCCACATCGATGTTTCTGTACTTTGGGTGGCGTGCAGCGTTTGGTGTTTCAAAAACGAAAATATAATTTCTACAGAAACAACGGTTTCTGACTTGTACACTTGAACAGAAACATCTGACGAAGTCACTCTTATATATTTATTATTACCTAACACAACACCAGACAGTTATATTTTCTTCCGAGAGCTATGAATCTAAAATATATTCCAAACGAGCTCTTGACGCATCTTTTATTATATGGAGACAAAGATTTCCCGAATGATCTTAAAAAAATATTCTTGAATTGACTCTAAGATTCATCCATGAAACTGGTTGACTTCATTAGGACCGCACCATAGTTTGTTATACCTCGCATAACCACCAAGTACGTCATCGTAAAGCATCTTTTTTGTAAAGTTCCGTCCAGTAGATGTAAATTAAATTCTTTTGTAGTATTCTAATGTTCTTCTGTGTATTTTTATGAAATGTAATGGGTGGGTCGGGGAGGGGTGCTGCATGCTTGGGAAGTCGTGGTGGGGGCCACACACTCGATAATAATTCCTCAAGTGAGGCCTGGGTCATAATTTTTATGGCATTGTTTAATCCGCATCCAATTATGTGTTGGTGGCTCTCAGGTGCGGCTTCGAGGGCGGGTGGTGCATCTTTCCGGATTCACCTGGTAGTTTTATTCTTTCTATGTTAATTTGCCACGGGGTTGTCATGGTCGGTCTATTGCTCCCCGTGGTATCAACGTCCTTGTAATGCTTGTTGAGTAATTAGTAGGTAGCGTAATAGGTAACTTGTCTTGTAAATTTTTAGCAGAATATAAAGAGATTAAGTAGAAATTAATCTAAAAAATTCTAATGTTGCAGCTTAATTTCTATACGGTGCTACAGTCAAAGATTGTGACAAAGCAAGAATTCCTTTTTCTACAGAGAAAGTTTGTGATAGATAATTATTTCTTAGCATTGGTACCTTAAAATATTTGACATTGTGAAGAGATCAATAAATGAAATACTGATTGGTCTTTTGCGAAACAACTGTATCCCACCTTACTTGCTTTAGACATCTTCATCATCTTCTTCTTCTTTTTCCTTTTCGACATTTTCAGTCATCTTTGAAGTACCGTCCTTGCCTTCGCAGTCATTTGCCCCTCTAGGCCAGGTAATGTCAGTGTATCTGACTGCCTCCTTTGTCTTTAGCTCCAAATCAAAGGAGGGATCCGTCACTGCATACAAATCTGGAACAACTGGCTGCCTAAATGACCCATCCTCTGGTTCAAAATCTATCCACTCGACGTTCTTAATCAGAATCCTGTGAGTTACTTTTTCACCTTCACTGATTTCAAAGTTCCATTTTCCGCTATCCTGCTTACGAAACATTAACTTTCTTCCGTTTCTCGTTGCCCAGCTTCGAAGATCTCCAGAGAGAACCAAAGAATTTTGGTTGAACTGTCGCCCTCCTTTCATGTTGATGTGGTACATTAAAGTGGATGATGGACTTTGTGCTTCTGGTATTCGTAACTCAAGCACTTGTGGTATGCTAAAGGAACCCTGGAAATCTTTGTTAAACCTGTACGCTTCTCTATCGTTTAGTTTCTGCATTTCCCTTTTAACATCAACGATAAACCTCTTCTCGCGACAAATATCCACAATGACTCTTGTTTTTCCATTAGGCATCTCTTCAACCAGTTGTTCAAATGGTAGACCATTGATATCAACTTCGAAATCTTTACCAGGACATTCTCTGCTTTCCCTTCCATCCTCAGCTTTCAGTTTCAAGATCCAGTGGTTGCGAAAGGACTCTCCTACTTTTAATAGAACCAGAGACCTCTTCCCTTTCTTCAAACATTTGTTGATGAAATCTTGCCTTAAAATCAGAACATCATTGTTGTTCTTTCTTATATTGAAAGTCATGAAATACCTGCCTCTCTCAAACTCAGGTGGATTAAGGTAAATTCTGTACGGCTCACATGCGGATGAACGCAGATTTCGATCAAAATGATAATCAACGCCTTTTGATGGATTTTTAAGATAATCTGTTTCTCCATCTGCTTCAAAAATACTGGGATACTTGTTCAGTGGCTGCTCCATCCCATCTGCCTCGGTTCTTACGATAGGGTACCCTTCTAATCTTCTATTGAAGAAAACGGTGCCTCTAATTTGCCATCTCTTGCCTTGCTGTCGACCGTATATATATAGCGTTCTTGTTGATTCTGAGTACACCAGAAGTGAGTTCTCAACTTTTCTTGCAAATGTGTGGCCTTCTTCAATTGTTATCTTCCCGGGAATCTTACACTGATCATCAATGGTTATGGCGAAAGGTCCCCAGCTTGTTGTTTTAATGATATATTCATTTCGACCTTTTGTCTGTCTTACAACTGAATCATGATCCATTGAAAGTTCAACAATATCGTCAAAGGGTGAGCCAACAAACATCTTAACCCCATTTACTTCTCCCAAGAGAACTCCCTTTGCTCCACCTTTAGATTTTACCCGATATTGAAGGGTGCCTCCTAAAAGATTGAAATTAACACCTTTGATTCCATAATCATTTTTGGTCGACATACCCTCAAAAGAGAGGACATTCATTTCGTTTCTTCTTAGTCTTGCCGCTTTATCGGCTGCCATCGAGATGTTCACCTTAAATCCATATCGTGGCCCGTACTTCTCGTAACCAGGCTTGCCAACCATTCCGTTGATAACAACGACGTCATTTCCACCCCCAGTTCTGATTTCTACATTATGCTGAAACGCAATATCGTACATATCCTCGACAACTACGCAGTCATTGAACTGCTCTGTTTCTTTGTCATACGTAACTATATCCAAACCTTTGAGTACCAAACCAGGCTTTCCAGCAACAAGGCTTGTCCCAGCAATGACCGTCACCCCATTGAAGTCTTCAGTTATCTTCTTTCCATAAAAGTCGAATCCAAGGTCGACTAATCCTTTAGGATTCCAAAAGAGATTTCCTGGGTACCTCCCTTTATTGAACTTTTTGTTTTTACCAACCACCAAATAGCCGTCTACTTCTCTGGGAGTAGTTTCTCTGCGAAACGTAACTGGGCGATAATTGTCATCTGACCTTCCTCTAACGAATTCCAACGCAAGTCCTTGATTCATTTCATATATCCACAAGAATGTAAAATTCGATTGGCTTGGAACCATTTCTTTCAATTTCTCTTTATCGACATCTAGTAACTTTTTGGAATTTGTTGTCAGATCCCTGATGAGTTGGATGTCTTGCTCGATCTGTTTGTATGGGTTCAAGGATGCAATTACTTCAACAAGTACAGAAGCAATACCCAAAATGGCGCCAACAATTGCTCCAACTGGCCCTGCCACAGCTGCGATCGTTGTTCCAGCTGTTGCCAAAGCTGCAACTGCAAAACCTGCTAAACCAACCATACCTGACACCATTCCAAGAGCGTTCGATGCGATTTCAACTGCGTCGTTTTCCTTTATGGCCTCAACGAGCTGCCACGCACTCACAGCTACATTTGCTGCATCAAATAGCGGTCCGGCAAACACATCTGCCCATTTGGCTGCCTTTGCCCAGAGCTTCACTCCTTTCAAATCAGTGACAAGATCTGCATAAATCTGCGTGCTTTTGAATTTCGACATACCACTTGTTACATCTGTTTGAAATGCTGCTCCGATCCTCCCTTTTGCATCAAAAAGTTTTCCTTTCAACGCATCAGATGAAGACCCTGCTATTTTTGACTCCAAGAC
This sequence comes from Rhopilema esculentum, assembly GCF_057945365.1. Lineage (NCBI taxonomy): Eukaryota > Metazoa > Cnidaria > Scyphozoa > Rhizostomeae > Rhizostomatidae > Rhopilema > Rhopilema esculentum. The sequence goes on from NC_142821.1 coordinate 7,751,754, forward strand.
GTTTGTCTTCATTATGTCCCTGAGATTGTCAAAGGCTTGTAGGGTGTTTCTAAAGTCGTTTCTGTACTTTAGAATGATCTTGTTAACAAGTTTATCAGCAATGGGCAGTGCTATTCCTTGACCAAAATCCCAGACAGCCAAAGTTGCTATTGCAAGGTTGAAGGTTTCCATAGCTTCTTCAACTTCTCCTCGTTTCATCTGCGAGAAGGCAACTAATGTATTTGATTGCCAATATGAATCTATGCCAGTAGCGCCATAGCCAGTGGCAGCAGCAATACTTTCCAGCTCATCAAGTTTGCCAACGGCGCGACCAAAGTTATGGCCTACTCTGGAAAGAGATTTTGAAATGCCTCCGAGACTGAGTGCCTCCGAGCTGCATTGCAAGTAGATCAACGCGAATACCAATTCGGCAAGAAGCCTCATCATGAAATGAAAGCTGCTTCTGAAATTAAAGGAAGTTTTGGAAAGGATTAAGAAAACAAACACGAGTCAGCTAGCGGAAATATCTTTATAAGAAAATTATATTGTGAAATGCTCAAAATTTGATAGTGTGACCCTAAAAACATTAAAACATATGTTAACATATGTTAGCTTTCTGAACTGATAAACGTTACATCAAAATACAAGCATAATGAAATGCGTATCGTCCTACACCGGTGTTGATTAAATCACTGTATACACAAAACAATGTTATCGCAAAGTTAATATTTAGAAAAGAGGGAATGCTACAGTTCCTGACAAGCACTTTTGATGGGCCTTACATAACATACTTGAAAGGCAACAGCTGGAAGCAAACTTTAAGCAATATTAAGAAAATCGGTCCTAATGCTGCCTGCTAAATCTGTTTTGAAGTCTATAAAAATTGCCAACGATGCTGTTTATCTAAGCCTGTTGTAGAGATACATGCTAAAACGCAATCTGAAGAGCTACAGAAAACTGTGGAAACAATCATTTGCTGTCAAACAAGACATAATATAGAGAACAAAATCTACAGGATCCGCACCTAACATGAATTTAAGGTACATAGTTGAATCTGTGTCAACAAAATTTCGTCAAGGCACAAACATTCTAGAATTTTGCCCATTGGCTCAGAAAATTAATCACAGCTGTAAGACAAAAATTAATAACGCAACACAAATCCAGATGGTGTTGTCAAGTTCTATCCAAGATTTGAATAGAAAATTTTGACATGAATAGAAAATTTTTAAAGGCGATTCTTCTCGAGGGTCCAAAAGATTGTTGCAACTCAAGAGAGAAGAGTATGTTTTCTAACGGCGTTATCGGATTGTTTTCAGATATGACATTTATTCGCGTTTTGGCGTTATCGGTTTCAAATATAACATTAACTGTTCAAAAGTGGAGTGTTCAAGTGCAAAAAAGAAAGTTTGCAAAACGATGATTTTTCTTTTTGTGTGAACTTTGCAACATTACACGACACAGATAAATTCAATCAGACAACATAGTTAGTGTTTTGCATATATGTAAATATAAAAAAGTCTTTGAGAATATTAAAAATTTAAAATATCTAAAATATTTGAGAGGCATTGTAGCGGAAAAATTAAACTACGACAGTAAAATGGCAAAAGATTTGATAGATTGTTTTTGTGTTCAGGTTCCAATTAGTTTTTTTTAATTCTCATTGCGTGCACATTAGGAAGGAATAGAGTAGCACGCGATATGTGCTAGGCCACGATTTAAACACATACAGAAACAAAACACACACGTGAAAAGAACGTGCATAGGTCATAGGCCGATTTCAATATGCCTTGTAAGGAAGGTAGCAGAAATACATTTAGGAGTAATAGATCCTCTAGCAGAAATCGTGGTTCAGTTACTGAAGGAGCTCCAGAAGAAAAATCGTAGTTGAAATGGTGTAGGCCTGTAGCTATTTCCTGGCGTAGGCCAGTGGCATTGCAGGGCCGCCGGAGCCAGGGGGGCCACGGGAGCACAAGCCCCCCCCCTGTTTGCAAAAAGTATAAAAAGTGGCCCTTTTTGATAAATAAATTGCGTTTTTTCAATGCCAGATATTCTTCCTTAAGAAACTAAGTAAAATAACACAACTCTGGGCGTTGTTGGAGGACCATTCACTGAATTTCCTTGAATTTTTACTTGGTCTTGACGCAAAATACTCAAGCTCCTGTGATTGAATGATATCAACTGTGAAGGAGACTGCCATTTTTGCGAGAAAATTTCCTTAGTAGTATGCCTTCAGCAACAAACTCATTAGTGAAAGTTCTGGGTCAAGTCCCCGGCGGGCACAGGCAGTTGGTGCAATGTAAGACTGCAACATATTGCTTACTTCACAACATTGTGTTAGATGTTTTTATGAAGACATGAAAAAGTGTCCCTGCAATGAGTACATGCTAGCAGTGAAGGGTTTTCAAACAAAGACTTAAATTTTTTTATCTAGGATTAGAACAACATATAAGACTAGCTGCTAAATTTATTGTACTTCTGCCCTTTTGCCATTATATATCCTAATCACTTGGATGTTTTTGTGTTATTTGTATTTGAATAGTTTTTGCTTTGCCAAATTTGATTTTTTCCGAAATTCGTTGCACTTATGACATGGCTGGATGCAGAAGACTTTTAGAAGGAGATGATATCCACCAAAAACCCTTCCTGGGCCTGCTACAGCTTTTTTAATATGTGTCTCAATTCGCGGTGACCCTCCTTTGTTTAAGAGGAGAGACATTCTATAGTAACATTGACTCACCTTTAGAGACGTTTGGCTTCGAGTTTCTTCTATGAGGTACTGGTACTATTTCCACTGGCTAATGTTTATTTTAGCCAAAGCATTCTGTGTACTAAGATCACCAGTCACCTGTAGAGTTAAAAACAACCAGTTCCTTAGTACACATGTTTGTTTTGTTCCATGTCATTGCCAGACCTTGCTTTGGTTCATTTCATCATATTCAATCGAGCATATCGCTCAGCGTGATTACCGATGTCATATTTCCGTCTAAATGCATATGTGATATTTTTGTAAAAGAACAGCTACCATAACACAACCATACTTTTTACTATCAAGTATCTTCCAATCCACTTCTCAGTCCTTATATCTATCCATTCTATCCATTCGTCAATCTATCTACCTATCAATCCATTCACCCATCCATCCATCCATCCATCCATCCATCCATCCATCCATCCATCCATCCATCCATCCATCCATCCATCCATCCATCCATCCATCCATCCATCCATCCATCCATCCATCCATCCATCCATCCATCCATCCATCCATCCATCCATCCATCCAATCCAATCCAATCCAATCAAATCCAATCCAATCCAATCCAATCAAATCCATCCATCCATCCATCTATCCATCCATCCATCCATCCTTTGAGTCAAAATGTTTTTGGGAGATACCTCCTAAGCAAAACTAAAGGTATCTCTAAAATTCATCACTTCAGCAAACTACTCCAATGGCCTGCATTCAATCAAACCACCAATCCACCATTCTTTAGTCTGTTGATAAATTATGTGGAACGTGAAGTACAGAGAATATGGGTCTTGTGAACAAAACTTCAAACGTACTTATTTGAGCTACGTTAAACAAGATCCTTGTTCTAACATTATAAAAGGGTTGAGATGCATGGCCATTTTGTATCACATGCAGTTATCAGCATGTAATCAAATTTAGCTGAAAAATTATTTTGCACGCGAACAAGATTGAGCTTATGACAGAAACAGATTAATAATTGATTATGCAGCTACGGCTGTACTTGACTGGGTTAAAATATTGTGACATCTTCCGTTTTTTATGAGTTGTTTAGTGAAATCTTCAGTTTGTCGGCAAAAATTGTAAGCAACATTGAACATTGAATATGGAACAGTTCTCTTGTAAAAGTGGCTTTGAAAAAAGCAAACATTTTAGAACACACTTAGCTTTTCGTCTGACAGTCTTCAGAGTATAAAGCGTCAGAACATAGAGCAAAACACTACGATTGGAAATATATAAACCCAGTTGTGGATCGAAATAGGCCAATCAGAAATGCGAGCACGTGACTGTTGAGGTTGCCCAATCAGTGTCGCTTGCCTATTGAAAATGTTACCAATGGAGTCCTAAGGTGAAAACGAACTCCATCTCTCTACAAAATAGCGGATTTTCGTGCTTATGTAGATAGATTCCAAAATTGCTAGATGGAACGACGATCGGGCTTCGCCAATAATCCGAAACATGTCGCCATTATAGTTTTTAGCACAATCTGTGTATTCCAGTAAATGCTGTCTATGTATGAATATGTATCGATACAGTAAAAACTGAACTTAAATCTAATCTTCTAGCCAACTGACAATAAAAGTCATTTCCATGGGTAAAATCATTATTTCTATTGGTAAACAACATTGCCTGATGGCAGATGAAATATGAACAAAACTGTGTTAATTAATTTCTGACGTAATTAATACTTATCGCGTTACTTGATTACTTAACTACTGTATAAGTAAGTTGCTCCTTTTCTTGATCCTCCATTCTTTTTCAAAAATTAGAAAATTTCAAGTAAGCAAATTTCTACTTAGTATGTTTTGAAATGGTAACATTGGCATTAAAAACTCAAGTTATGTAACAGCAATTATTTCTTCGCTATTTTCATATCAAAATGTCCAGCTTACTGTAAGGAACACGTTGCTTGAAATTTACTATTACATGAAACCCCGCGCTCTGAGTCTATGCATAGAATTTTTCCGTCAGCAGAATCTGTGAACAATATCTCAAGGATATTCACCACTATCTGTAAGATTAGAAAGTCACTCCAACTAGTGATGTTAAGGGGTTTCTGGACTTTCTACCAGCTCTCGCTTTTTACCCTTAACAATGTCTCGATCCGATACAAACAGAGGACACAAGGCCCGCACCATGGCCCCCTACTTTTTTTGCTCCCTATAGACATTAAATACCCCTTTTAGGTATTAAATAGGTAACCCCCCTTTTTGGCCCCCTACTTTAGAATCGGTGGTGCGGGCCCTGGAAGACGTATCATAATACCTACAATTTCTGAAGGAACTACATCAAAATCGAACAATTTCAGACTGAAAAGTTTCGGCAATACAACATTGGAAAAAAACCAAGCGAGAGTGCTTGCTTCGCCCAACAAATGCAAAGTGTTTCTGTATACAGGGTCCGCGCCACGAATAGGGGGGGCAAGGCTAGAAAGAGTAGGGGGCCAAGGCTTCTTATCCCTTTTACTGCAGCTCTAAAACTACTATCTTCGCAAAAAAGTGGGGGGCCATGGCCACACCAGCCCCCCTTGCGGCGCGGGCCATTATATAATGGGCTGCTCTGTTTGTCGAGTAAATGCCGAAAAAGTATCATTTCAAACAACTCTTGTACAGCTCCGAGGCTATTAGTCGAAAATTATTTTTTGATTTTAATTTAATTTAATTCTAACTCGAGCACTCAAACAAGCAGAAATTTCCTTGAGTGTTGCTAAGAGCGACGTAATTTTCTGAGAATATGGAAGAAGCTCTCATTTCAAAACATATTGAATAAAGTTTTTACGAGATTTTTTTCGAAAGATTTGTAGCATATAAAGGACCACATGAACTTGATGATGCTATCGAAAAAATAAAAGAAAATGCGCTACGTGAGGAGCGATCAAAGGAATTGTTTCAAGAACGTTCGAATGCAGTCAGCATTGAGAAGCATGCAGACAGTAGATCCAAGACATTGAAAATCAACATTCCTCGTAAGATCCAAGACTGGCGAAGCGCGATTTTCTTACAATCTAAATACACCCGAAAGGAGATCACAGTTGATGATATTTTTGTTTTATTCACTAAGTATTAAGTTGAAACTTTAGACTTCTTCAATTAAACATTTCAATCAATTGCAAATATTTTGTTTGAAACATGTTTGAAAACTAGGGGGATGTAAACCCCTTGGATTTGGCTTGTCTACATTTTTCAGCATAATATCAGCATTTGCAGTTTTACAATATGTTCTTTCATTTTAGAATCAATCTTCAGCACGATGAGGATTCTTGTCGAATGGATAATCGCACTGATCTACTTGCAATACAGCTCAGAAGCAATCAGTCTTGGTGGCATTTCAAAATCTCTTTCCAGAGTAGGCAAAAATTTCGGGCGTGCAGTTGGTAAGCTTAATGAGCTGGAAAGTATTGCTGCTGCCACAGGCTATGGTGCAACTGGCCTGGACATATATTGGCAATCAAATACATTAGTTGCCTTCTCGCAGATGAGCACCTGAGTTTGAGAGAGGCAGGTATTTCATGACTTTCAGCATGAGGAAGAACACTGTTGATCTTCTGATAATGAAGCAAGATTTCGTCAACAAATGTTTGAAGAGAGGGAAAAGGTCTCTTGTTCTGTTCAAGGTAGGAGAGCCATTTCGTAATCACTGGATCTTTAAACTGAAAGCGGAGGATGGAGAGGGTAGCACTGAATTTCCAGGTAAGATTTCGAAGTCGATATCAATGGTTTGCCATTTGAACAACTGTTTGAAAATAGACGGTATGGAGGGACCAGAGTGGTTGTGGGTATTCGCCGTGATCATAGATATGTAATCAATGTCAAGAGAGAGATGCAGAGATTAGATTACAGAGAAGCATACAGGTTCAATAGAGATTTCCCAGGTACTGCTGGTGTATCAGAGTCTCTTGTGTTACGAATTCCAGAAAATCAAGATCCAAACTCAGCTAGAGAGTACATTATTGACATGAGAGGGGGAACAAAAGAAGAACACAATACTTTGGTCTTCTCTGAAGATCTTAGGAACTGGGCAAAAAGTAATAGGAGAAAGCCTATGTTTAAAAAGGTAGACAGTGGCTTATGACGTCTTGAAATATCATACGGTTGGAAAGTAACTCACATCATATTTACATCAGAAACGTGGAATGGATAGATTTTGAGCCATTTGATAAGTCTTTCAGACAGCCAGTTATTCTTGATTTGGATGCTGAGACAGCTAGGTTATTTGATTTGGAGGTCAGAACAAACCGGGCACTCCAGCACAATGAAGGAGGCTGGCCAGATGGAAGCAATGACTGCCAACGCATGGCAGGTAGAAAAAGAAGAGAGAACAAGAACACTTTGGAAGAATATCTTGCAAATAATGAAGGTTAACCACCCGGAAGTTATTTAATGATGTTGATTGTTTGCTATGCTAGCTCATGCAATGCTGCTTAATCTATTTGCTTAAATACATGAATTATATTTGCATTGATATCTTTGTTTTTTGTGTTCTGCTGGGAATGAAAAAGTTTTTGTTAATTTTTATAAGTTATCGAACATGGAACAAAAAACGTCGATTTGTAGATGCTAATATTGCCAAAACATTTTAACAAATAGAAACATCATCTAAGAAATCAAATCTTCAAATTACAAAATGAATCGGGCACTTAGCAAGAAGGTGAATTCCGTTGCTCAAATGATACACTCAGGTACCTACATATGTAGGGGCTGGGAAAATTGATGGTGAACGGTGATCTGCTGGGACCTAAGGTGTGAAAACGGGGGGTGAAACAGTTATCACTGAGATGTATTGTCTCTGCGGAGGAGAAAAAAGAATATTCCCTTTTAGGTACAACACAAATTACATTATTTGCTTGACAACAGTAAGTAAGATCACATTTTATTACATTAAGTTCGAAACGATCCCTTTTACCCTCGACTTTATAAGGAAATCTTGGCTCTCTGTTTTAATACATCGCATTAATGCTGCTATAAGTATTTCAGCACTTCAGTGTTAAGTTCACGCTAAAACTACACCATTTCTAATGCTGGCTGTCGTGCTAATAAAAGTGTATTTTGTGAATATTTCAATGTAACATAACCTTGTCTGAGATTAGTTGACGAATGACTCTAAACTCATTAGACAGTCAACGTCAATTGACGTTTGTCTTATAATGTCGTAGAAGATTGGCAACGCAGAAACAACAACATTGCAATATCAAAATCAAAATGGACATTGAAACATGCAGAACAAGCTAAAAGCACCAATTGTTTGCTAAGGTTGGTCGACTTTACCAATGCATCAACTATGTACAAGCCACTTCATCCTTCACAGATATTGAAATCAGAAAATGTGGTCAGCAACATCGTTAAAGTTCTGAGTATTTGGATTCTTTCGATGAGAGTTTTAGATAAGATGAAGCTTTGAAACCTTGATCTGAATAATGATCATCTAGAAAAAGTCTCTCACGTGAGTACCCCGGAAGCGGAGGTTGCATCAAGAATATCATGGTATTTAATGGATAGAAATTATGACGCGACTTGGTTCTCGGAAATGATAACCAAACCAGATTCTTGATCAACCTCAAACTCAAGATCAATGATTAAGCTTAAATGAAATACATACGCAAAGGATTCTAGATATATCCTGCTTCGAAATGGGCAAAGAAAACTATCTGTTTCAAAATCCTTATGGCAAAAATAATGCGTTTCTAAGTGTATCCAAGACTAGCTTGTGATCCATCATGGCGGCAATAAATTTGTCACATGATAGGTGGGAATAATCTATAAGGCGAAACTGATGAATCCGGTCAGAATAATCCGATTAATATCGTGTCATACACGTCAAGGATTTTTTGACTGCATTAACGAATCACTGGCCGTCTAGGGTCAGGGAACGCTATCCTGAGAATATGAAATCCAGCAAAACATAGTATCTGTCCGGATTCTTCATGTCCACCGTCCAATAAGATGTGTTACATAAATTTTTTGTTAGTAATGCGGAAAAGTGCTTCAATGCGACGGGAAAGTTACAAAACATGTTTTGCTTTGCAAAGATTGCACTTAAAACGTTTGAATATTTTTACAGAATAGCCGTTGCAAATAAAGAACACTGCTAAAGGATAAGTTAATCTTTAGAAAACTATCCAGATTCTATAAAAAGAGACTTAAGTTACCAAATGTAAAATGGAACTTTTGTCCAAAACTTACAACAAAGACAAAAAGCAGAAGATTTTTCTGATGAGCCTTGTCCAGTTGCATCCCTCTAAACTCTACAAGGTATAGGCGACTTGTACACTCTATTTGAATGATTGATGTGATTAAGCAAATCTTGACTAGTTATGTCAAGCTAAGTGAAAGGGGTAGACTAACGAGATCCTTATGTAAGAGTAGATGTTTTGTACCCCTGTGGCAATGGTGCGCACAAAAAAAATCAATGATGTTCTTCATAATGTCAAAATACTTAATCAGCTACATCACAGTTTCATTGAACACTTTACACTTCATATTTTGGTTGCTTGGATCAAAGTGTTCTTCAACATCTATTGACGGCCTATTCTTGTGGAAACACATCCACTTTGTAAGTGGAAAGACGCAACGCATCTTATGTTGATGACACAGTAATACCATCGCCAAGTCCGTAGGCCACATGTATAAATAGGGGTGCGGCTGTGACCTGGTGAAGCAAATACTTCAGGGGTGTTAAGATTAGAGAGAAAGAGTACCTAAAGTACAAATGAGCGCTGGTGACAATGCGTCAATTAAAAGTAAGCTTCAAAATGAAGTCAGGTTGGAATCTTTGATTTGAGTTGAATTTCAAATAAATAACCTTTAAGATGAAAAATTTCAGTTCAATTCAATTCAACTTTTTCTCTCTATTCAACCTTGAAATATAGCAAAAGCTAAATTTGTATTATATGCGAAACAAAAAGCAAATTTATCGACCCTGGACCGCTTAAATTAAGATTCACATATAAGATAAAATTTAACAAAGACTTCATGCAAGCTAAAGGCAGCGCAACAAGCGTATGGGTACAAGACAAATATAAACGATTGCAATTATACAGCATATAAAATTCATTAAATGATACAAAATCCAGGTTATAGTTATACAGCATAATAAAATTGATCGTAGCAGGTTAACATGATAAGACAATGTTTCATAACCCACACCATGTTAAAATCGCTGTTGTTATGCAATTTTGATATCAGAGATATGTTATTGTAACTCTCGATCGTGGTCTCTTTCAGTATATCTGTGAAAGGAGCATAGGCAACCCTACGAGCAACAAAAAGATAGCAGAAAGCAATTCATCTTAATCTACAATTATTCCTATTAGTTTTCAGATTGTTTTCTGCTGTTGAGCAACAAGCGAAAATGGCAATGCAAAAACTGAAGCAGTGTTTCTAGGGAATGTAATTAAGTCAGGCAGGTTACGGTTAAGACATCTGATCAATATTTGATACTATGTTTGAAAATATGGTTTCAAGGAGCAAAGAGAGGGTGACGACATAGAGGTTATTCAGTGTGACAAGGTTGGTTTCATTTGCTGTTATCTTATTGCATGCATTTGCAAAAAAAGCAGGGGTCAAATCGAATATTGCACAGCACCAAAGATGCGATTTTCATCTGGTATGTTGCTTTTGCTCGTCACATTGGTATGTTTTTCTTGGAAATGGTTCATTGTTGCCGAAATATTCACTACCGGGACACATTTTAGAGAAATTACCACAGAAAGCAGCAGATCAAGCACTTCAGCCAGCAAAGATGAAGATTTTACACTACAAGAAGAAATGTTGAGATGCAGCAGAGATAATGAATGCAAAATACTCGGCAGTAGGAAAGGCACTGAAAAATTATCTGCAGTCGGCAAAGGAGGCAATTTATCAGAGTACGATGAAGTTTTCGAAAAGAAAGAAACAGGTTGGACAAATGTAATAATAATGGCTCTATGTGACAAAAATAATGGAATATTTCTTCTCATCTATCACTTTTCTGAAAGTGACACAAAGATTCATCATGATAGTTATACTAGACTACTTGTGAAAAGATTCCCATCACAAAGAAAGTTAATTATTTATTGTCGAATCTTGAATATAAAAATAATTGTATGCGAGTATGCGAAGTTTCAAATTCATTCAATGCAACTTGGCAAAAGAAAGCAACATTAAACCAATTGTAACTTTTATAACAAAATATTCGCCACCAAAAGCATTTAGAACTCACAACTAATAATGCTTTTTCCTTAATTTTAAGCATTTGCAGGACTAAAATTCTTTTGAACCTATAATCCATAAATCTGTAGTGCATCTAAACTTGCCAAAAAAGTATTTCTTCCATAGAAAATCTTGTAGCAAACATTTCCCTGACTAGAGCGCAACTGTGAATTTAGATTTATTATTTGATTGTATGATGGTCAAATGACAAAAGAATCCAATGACAAAAGAATCCAATGAAACATTTGTAATTTGAGGGCTGAAGGTTACAGTGCCTGGCCTACCTAAAACTGTGGGCAACGTGACTTGCTAGAAGCGACTTTCATTGTGAATTCAAATGTTAAGAAAACTTTTGCCGGAGAATGAAATCTAATCTCTTTGCTATCTTCCCTTTTGATCAGGTTTTAAAAGCTGCAACGAACTGAAGAAATGGGGAATCAACTCGAGTATGAAGGTGGATTTGTCGCTGAAGAATGGATCTTCCTTCTTGGGTTACTGTAACATGATCAGCGACAACGGAGGTTGGCTGGTGTTCCAGAGACGAGTGGATGCAACTGATTTTTATCGAAATTGGACGGATTACGTTAACGGATTCGGGGATGTTGATGGGAGCTTTTGGATTGGCTTGAAATATCTACACTGGATGACTCAGAGTGCAGATAACATGGTTCTCCGCGTCGAAGTGAGAAATATTAACGGAATCAGTGGATTTGCAAAGTATTCTAATTTCAAAATTGGCAGCGAGGATGAGAAATACAAGATAACATTCGGTGCATATGAAGGTAACATTGGTGATTCTTTTAGAAGAAGCTATGGGGCAGCATTCTCCACGCCAGATCGAGATAATGATGCTTGGAGTGATAGACAGTGCTGTGTGGAATATCGCGGCCCTTGGTGGTCAAACGCATGCTTTAATGCGAACCTAAATAATGATCATCAAGACAAAGTCCCTTATGTGAGTACCCCTGAGGCCGAGGGTGCGTCACGAATGTCATGGCTATCGATGGATGGCAAGTTTGGTACAATCAGGTTCTCAGAAATGATGATCAGACCATATCCTTGATCAACCTGAAACTCGAGATTAATAAATTAGCTTACATTAAGCCCTCCTCTAGACATTGCATGCTTACAAAAACAATCAAGACTTAACATGATTCATCCTTTCCCGGTACATAGTGGTAAAGTATGCCTTATAGCAAAAGCTGAGTGATGTCGTTATTAGAAAGTGCTGATCAAGTTTGACCACTGTTTCTTTCTTTATATTGCTCTGACTTCAGCAGAAAAATAGTATACCGTTTTAAAGCTATGTACTTGTTTGTTAGTGTATGTATTGTGAATGCTCCTGCATGGCTATAAAACTGGCATTTTGATTTCATAACTATCTAAATGTCAAAATTCCTATCCTCAATGCATGAAAGTGATGTGCCTCCGTGCGATTGTTAGGTTTCCTGATTGTCAAAATGCTATCAAACTTAACCATTTAGCCTTAAGTTTCCATAATATTAATACCTCAATTGCATTGCTACAAGCGTATTTCTTTATTCTTATGGTGACAGGTCTTTGGATCGTTCTAGAGTAGTTTGGAACGTGAATAAGCATTGTCAGAATTTCGGAACTGTATAATGAGAATTTTATCTTATACTAAGAACCATTAAATTGAAGCTCAGGCTGGCTTTTTGACTTTAAGTAAAACTATTAAAAGTAGCAAAACTTTGTGACTGTGTTGTTCTTGTTGTTGTAGTTGTTCTTCAGGTCGTTCGACCCCTGGTGTTGTTATGAACCTGACGTCTCCATTCAGCTCTATTTTTAGTGTCTTTGTTGAGCTGATAAACATTTCTTGTTTTGATCGTCTTAATGTTGTCAAACCACTTTGTTGCAGGTCTTCCTCTTCCTCTTTTCCCTTCAATTTTTCCTTGCATTATCAGTTTTTCTAAACTGTTGTCTGCTCTATTTATGTGGCCATAATAGGTTAACTGCCTCTTTCTGATGGTGTTGAATGATGATCTTTCTGTTTTTATTTGGCCTGGTACCCATTCATTCGTTCTTCTAGATGTCCACGGCACCCTTAGGAGTCTTCTCCATACCCAAAGTTCAAAGGCTTCAATCTTTTTCATTTCTGCTTTTCTTATTACCCATGTCTCACTTCCATATGTAACAACAGGAAATACTAATGCTTCGATTATTCTTATCTTGGTATTTAGTGTGATGTTTTGGTCTTTCATTATCGTTGTCAAATTGGTCATAGCCTTCCTACCCAGCAGTAGCCTCCTTCTAATTTATTTTGTGTGATCAGAGGTTCTGGTTAATGTACAGCCAAGAACATTGAATTCCTGTACTACCTCGATGGATTCCCCATCTACTTCAAAGTTGGTAATTTCTGCCGTCTATGGTATGGAGAATTAAATAGGTATGGAGATAGAATACAGCCTTGTCTCACTCCTTTGCTGATTTCAAACCAATCTGTTGGCCCATACATTGTTCGTACATGCGCTTCTTGTTTATGGTAAAGATTCTCATTCAAGATTATTAAATGTTCTGGATTTTCCATCTTTCTCATCACAAACCACATAGTGTTATGGTCTACACAGTCAAATGCTTTGCCGTAAACAAAAATATATTTCTTTCTTTACTTCGCGTACCTTTTCCATTACCCATCTGATGTTTGCGATTTGGTCTCTAGTTCCCCTTCCTTTAATAAATCCAGCTTGCTCAATTGATATTTCTCTGTCAATATAGGGTGTTAGTCTTTTCTGGATTATCTTCAGAAGTATTTTGCTCATGTGAACAATTAAGGATATTGTTCGATTGTTTGAACATTCTCTAATATCGCCTTTCTTTGGCAGCGACAAGAAGACAGATCTTTCCAATCTACTGGCCATTCAGTGGTTTTCCAGATTAGCTGACACAGCTTGCATATGATGTTGAGTGTTTCTTTGCCAGTATTTTTTACCAGTTCAATGGGGATGTTGTCAATACCTGGAGCTTTATTACACGCAAGTTCTTTAATGGCATGTTCTATTTCTGCTAGAGTTGGTTCCGGTTCTTCTGTAAATTCTTCTTCTGTGAAATCATTGAATATGTCTGCATCCCTGCTGTACAAGCATTGTGTGTATTGTTTCCATCTCTCCTGTATCTCTTTCCCCTCTGTGAGAACTTTACCATTTTGGTCTTTCACTGTTGCCATGCGAGGTGTAAACTTTCCTGTGATCTGTTTAATAGCGCGGAATACATTTCTTGATTTTCCTTTTGCTTGATTTTCTTCCATATTCCTACAAATATCATTCAAGTATATTTCTTTATGCTTCCTTGCCTGATTTTGAAATACTCTGTTCAAGTTATTAAATGTGTAGAAATCTTTTTGTTTTTTAGCGTTTCGTCGTTCTTCAGCAATCTCTATAGCTTTCTGTGATAACCAATGTGATTTTCTTTTTCTCTCTTTCTTAGGAATGTTTTTTCCCGCAGTGTCAACGATGATATCTTTTGTTGTCTGCCATAATTGCTCAACACTAGTGTCCTGTGATTCTAGACATGAGAAACGATTCGATAGCTCGATTGTAAAGTTTGGCGGTATCTTTGTTAAATCATATCTAGCTTGCGCATGTTGCTGTCTTCTCTTTTTTAGCTTTACTTTGATAGTGGCGTGAAGCAGCTCATGATCTGTTCCACAGTCAGCTCCAGGAAGAGTTTTGACTGCCTGTATCGCACTTTTCCATCTCTTCCTGCCCAAGACATAGTCAATCTGATTCCTATATTTACCATCTGGTGATGTCCATGTATATAGTCTGCGTTTGTGTTGGAAAAACATAGTGTTGGCTATGAACAATTCGTTATCAATGCAGAATTCTATTAATCGCTCTCCTGCAGCATTTTGCTCCCCTAGTCCAAATCTTCCAGTGACTCCTTTTTCTTCAATATTTCCCACTTTTGCATTCCAGTCTCCAATTAAAAACAACATATCTTTCTTTGGTATATTATCTAGCACTTCCTGTAGCTCTGTGTAAAACTGTTCTATTACATCATCATCGGCATATGTGGTTGGTGCATATATTTGTATTATACTGGTGTTGAAAGGGTGTCCTTGAAGTCTTAATGCAATTATTCTGTCATTAACCATCTTATATCCTAGCACTGATTTGCTTATCTTTTTATTGACAATAATGGCAACTCCATTTCTCTTGTATTGTTGGTGTCCTGAGTAGTACACTGTGTGATCACCATATCTAAAATCCCCACACCCTGTCCATTTCATTTCACTTATTCCGAGTATGTCTAAGTTTATTCTGTCCATTTCATTTGTTACAACTTCCAACTTTCCTTGATTCATCGTTCTAACATTCCAGGTCGCAATTGTGTGGTTTTTGTTGTTGCGGAACTGCTTTGGTTTTTCATCCTCTGCAGTGTCAGTTATCATACGCCCTAATCAGGGCATTTTTTAAGGAAATTTGACTAGTGGGCCAAATCCTCAAGAGGGCCCACTTTTTCGCGACCAGAGCCCTTGACCCCTTGACTCAAAAAAATGAAAATGAGTATAAAAAGAATAAAGCTACGAAAATGAGTATAACAAGAATAACAATTCAATAAAACTTTAATAATATGTTTAACATTTAAAAGTTTCTATAAAGTTTCTAATGTCCAGAAAATGCCCCGTCACAGACAACCAGAGTCACTCGAAAAGAACTTTTTAATGAATTCCCTCTCTCTATAGATCTCTGAATTTGGCTCTCTGTTAAGGCCGGTTTACACGATCATATTCAGGTCACATTTGCATCAAATATTTAATGTGATCACAGAATGTGATCGTGTAAACGACCTTACAAGTTGCTTGAAGTTGTACGAAGCAGCAAGAATTGATCCTTTTTAATTGCCTGTTAATTCGATGTCACAGATTTTTCATTTGACTAGCGATCAAATGGAAATGTCTGTGATGCAATTTTTTCAAAGGCACCGATTAGTCTTTGCTGTCCTGGGTAGATCGGGAACTGTTTGGCGCGCATTTTATCAGTGATCTGCCTTCATTCAATTTTTACGTTTCATTTGTTGTCAATGGAAGTCGAGAGCGAGGAAGATAAGAGAGCTGTAGCTCGGTAAATTTTGTTTCATTCGGTAAAAATCATTTGTTGGTAGTCAATGGAAAAAAAATAGCGCTAAGATTTTACTTTATTTATTTTTATCAGTATTTATCTTCTTATAAGTAGCGTAGCGGGGGGGGGGGGATATTCTCAAATGTATTTTGAACTGATCTCAAGGGTATCGTCGCGAAAATTGACGGGCACCCTAAAATTCAAATTCAAATAACAATGGCTGATTTTGCCACAGGTCAATAACCAACTCGACAATTTTGTCTTTCCATTCGAATTTCTTAACTTTCCTTCTGCTTTGGTACGGTTTGCCTGCAGCTGATTTAATGGCCTGAAATGAGAATGCAGGCTCTTCGTAGTCTTCTGATTGCGTATCAGGAATTGATTCCACGTCAATGTTGCCCATCTTTCTAGAAACGTAGGTCACTTTCCTCAAATACGTCGATACAAATGAACACGAAACAGTTCCCGATCTACCCAGGACAGCAAAGACTTGTCGGCGCCTTTGAAAAAATTGCATCACAGACATTTCCATTTGATCGCTAGTCAAATGAAAAATCTGTGACATCGAATTAACAGGCAATTAAAAAGGATTAATTCTTGCTGCTTCGTGCAACTTCAAGCAACTTGTAAGGTCGTTTAAACGATCACATTCTGTGATAACATAAAATATGTGATGCAAATGTGACCTGAATATGATCGTGTAAACCGGCCTTTACGTCTGTCTTTGCTCTTGAGAAATTCGAAAACTGCAGGTCTTGGGTCAAAATATGCAGTCCCTGTGCCATTGAGAGAGACATGCATGTAGCTGTTAATTGATTCTGGCTTTAGTGATGCTCTGCTGGATATTTTGATATAATTATAATGGGAGACAGCTCTCTCTGTTGCCATGCTATGTGGTGTCAAGGTGAGGAAGGAAGCAAGGAATTTTCTGAGCAAACCAATGCTGGCCTCTGTCATTTTTCTCAGCTTCAATGCATAGAGTGTGCCAGAATCTTCTATCTGGCTATAGACTTGAACTTTGCTTAGGTTTGTCCATGACATGCAGACATCAGAGACAAACTCTTCAACCTTGTCCTCTCCAAATATCTGGCTCACAAGATCTCTGCTGGCATTTATCATCTGCGCTGGTGAACTTGCATCCAATATCTTTTTTAAATTGTTGATTGTTTCATCTTGCTCAATGTTCATGCGCTGGTCTAGAAAGTTTATTGCTGATTGAACAATTTCCACTCTGATTGGACCATCTTCTCTGCGTAGTGATGTGACAAACCTATGAGCCTGGCTGGTTTTTCTGATATTTCTTTCTCCACTGCTTTCTTTACTTGAGTTTAAGTTCTTCAAGTATTTCTCTTCCTGCCCACCAGGCACTGGCATCTCCTTCATGACGTTCAGGTTGACAATAGCTGCATCCCTGGCTGTTAATACATCCAGTAGGATGAGGTCAGATTTTTGAAAAATTTTCTGTAAGTTCTTTAAAATTTTGCACAGATCATGCATAACAGTGGTCAACCACACTTGCTGTGTGCCATTGCCCCATTTCATAAGAAATCCTTTTGCAGATGAGCTTTCTTTTCTGTCCGAATTTATGGTTCCATCTGTCATTTTTGTCCAAAGCCTTCTTGCTGCTTCCAGGTTATTCAAAATTGCTTTCAGCAAATTCAAAGTGTGCTCTGCAAACCTGACCTCAAAATGCTTTGGAAAAGCAAGAGCCTGATCATTTTCTTTGTGCAGCAACTTTGTGCGACGTGGGGATGAGTGGAAGAATGTCGAAAGAGCAAGAACATCAGCCATCCAGAGATGGAGTTCAGGGACCTCAGATTGAACAGATTCAAGGGCCAAATGTGAACGATGACAAACACACCACGCTGTCAAGATATCCCTGCCAATATGTTGTTTGAGCAATGTCCATAATCCTGCGTTTTTGCCTGTGTTTGCTTTTTCTCCATCAGTGGTGACTCCAACAAGCTTCTCTGTCTCCACACCAACACTTTTCAAGCACGAAATAAATGAATCAAGAAGTCCTTCAGCTCCTCCTAAATCAATGCTGGCGATGCCAAGAAAAACGGTCTTCACACTCACTTCATTCGTTGGGACTAACCTTGCTGTTATAAATTTAGAATCAACCTGCTGCTTGTCAGCACTTCCATCAATTTGAACAGAAAAGCACAGATAATCTTTTAATACATCAGCAGTTTTTTTCATCTCTTGCTTAGCAACTATGTCTCTCATTGCTGCATAGGTTACTGGATCCCTATAATGGTATACAGAGCTTGGTTGACTAAAAGGAACAAAATCTGTGTGTCATCCTTCTGTCTCAAAATTATGGAGTAAAGCATTGCTATGTTCAGTTGCCAAAGACCTTGATGGCCAACTTCTTGCACTGAGTGTTTCCGTTCTACAATCATTGTAAACATCAACAGCCATTCGTAAAAGAAACTCTAATGTTTGTATTTTGCATTGTTTCATAACTTTGACCCAAGGATGACTGTCTGACGAGAGATTCCACGCTTCTTCAAGTTTCTTCAATCTTAATGCTTCATTGTGAGCAGAGGAAAGCAAATGATCAACAAGTAAACACAGTCTGTCTTTCCCATCAACCCGGACTCCACTGGCAACTGGTATTCGTCCATTAGTGGCATACCTTTTCACTTCAGGTTCATACTTGCTGCAAAGTAAGCAAGTGACAACGGGACGTCGTCGTTTTTTTTGTCCTTTCTGTTCTTCCCTACTTAATTCCAGGCAAGATTCAGCTAAAAGCAGCCAATTCAAGTCTAATTTTTTGCCTTTGTACCAACGATCATCTGTGGAATCGATTTTTGACGAGGCACTGTCTGGTTTCGAAGTTTCGGCGTCAGCAAGGCCAAGGCCATGGCCTATGTCTGCATGAGTATCATCACTATCGACATCGTCAATGACATAATTTTCCTGAGTATTAAGAAAATATTCGTTGACGTTTTTATCATCTTTCATTGAATCGATGAAACAGTCAGAAGCTGTACTCACCTCAGCAACGGGTACTGCAGTTGATGAGTTTTGATCGCTTGTTGATTCGCCATCAATAGGACTGGCAGTCTTAGGCCGACTGCTGGTGTTTGATTTGGTAAATCCAAACGAGGAGAGTAGCGATGTTTGGCCACTTGCAGTGGCAGCCTCTTTCAATTCCTTCTTCTTTTTTTCCAAACGTTTCTCGTGACCACTCTTTGTTGCTTTTCTTTTCATTTCTAACATGGATTTCTAGCTGACAAACTTTTGATCTTTCTATTTCGATTTTAGAACACAGTCTAAAATGACCATGACAACACCAAAGATAAACTAGCAACCATAGCAACATAGAGCCTCGACAGAAAACCCAGAAAGAGGATAGATATGCAAAGGGCCTT
This sequence comes from Rhopilema esculentum, assembly GCF_057945365.1. Taxonomy (NCBI): domain Eukaryota; kingdom Metazoa; phylum Cnidaria; class Scyphozoa; order Rhizostomeae; family Rhizostomatidae; genus Rhopilema; species Rhopilema esculentum. The sequence goes on from NC_142821.1 coordinate 7,771,129, forward strand.
TCCTTCTGTGCTCAACAAGTGGCACAATGTGAAAGACTAATTTTTTACTTTTTACATTTTGAAAAAAACATTTGTGAAAAGGGCCCAAACTAGTGGGCCGAAAGCCCTAAATTTTGCTTTTTTACTGGGCCGGAAGAGGGGCCCACTGGGCCAGTGGCCCAGTAGTTACAATGTTAAAAAATGCCCTGGCCCTAATGGGTTTAGTACAACAGCTTCATTATTGCTAGAATTACTCAATCCAGAGCTGCACCCTTCCTCAGTAGCAAGTTGAGTGCCATCCGACCTGAGGGGCACATCTTCAGGCAACTATAGCTATTTTACTTGAGACTGGCATTTTCATAACATTTTCTTGGCAGGATACTGTAGTAGTTTGCCGTTGCTTTCTACAGATTGCAGTTCTCAACTAACTAGAGTTTGATTGCCGCCATTCATCTGGTTGTACCATATTTTTGCCAGCAGTCATAGTGCACGATACTTCATCATTTATTTAGCAAGACCAAATCTCTGCTAAAGCATCTCCACCCTGCTCTGTCGGTGGCGCACGGATGTAGTTTAAGTTCATACCCCAGGAACGATATTTGACCCATATCTGGGACCCTTGCAGGTGCTACCACCCCGGGACAGGGTGGACCTGAGAGTAGTGGTAATTAAGAGGTAACTCCATTATCCCCAAAACTCTGGATCTCCCGAACCATAGCCTTACCGACGGATGTAGTTTAAAGTCATTTCCCAGGACAAAGAGTTGTTCTTAGTTGTTCTTGAATCACAAAGAGCGTCAATGCACACCTAGATTGAACAAGACTTGGATTTTGCGCGGCAAAGAACCCGTCAAGATCTCAGATCAGAACTTTTGTCCAAAACTTAGAACAAATACAAAAAGCAGTAGATTTTTCTAATGAGCCTTGTCCAGTTGCATCCATCTAAACTCTACAAGGTATGGGCGACTTTTACAGTCTATTTGAATGATTGATGTGATTAAGCAAATCTTGACTAGTTATGTCAAGCTAAATGAAAGGGGTAGACTAACGAGATCCTTATGTAAGAGTAGATGTTTTGTACCCCTGTGGCAATGGTGCACACAAAAAACATCAATGATGTTCTTCATAATGTCAAAATACTTAATCAGCTACATCACAGTTTCACTGAACACTTTACACTTCATATCTTGGTTGCTTGGATCAAAGTGTTCTTCAACATCTATTGACAGCCTATTCTTGTGGAAACACATCCACTTTGTAAGTGGAAAGACGCAACGCATCTTATGTTGATGACACAGTAATACCATCGCCAAGTCCGTAGGCCACATGTATAAATAGGGGTGCGGCTGTGACCTGGTGAAGCAAATACTTCAGGGGTGTTAAGATTAGAGAGAAAGAGTACCTAAAGTACAAATGAGCGCTGGTGACAATGCGTCAATTAAAAGTAAGCTTCAAAATGAAGTCAGGTTGGAATCTTTGATTTGAGTTGAATTTCAAATAAATAACCTTTAAGATGAAAAATTTCAGTTCAATTCAATTCAACTTTTTTTCCCTATGGAACCTTGAAATATAACAAAAGCTAAATTTGTATTATATGCGAAACAAAAAGCAAATTTATCGACCCTGGACCGCTTAAATTAAGATTCACATATAAGATAAAATTTAACAAAGACTACATGCAAGCTTAAGGCAGCGCAACAAGCATATGGGTACAAGACAAATATAAACGATTGCAATTATACAGCATATAGAATTCATTAAATGATACGAAATCCAGGTTATAGTTATACAGCATAATAAACTTGATCGTAGCAGGTTAACATGACAAGACAATGTTTCATAACCCACACCATGTTAAAATCGCTGTTGTTATGCAATTTTGATATCATATGTTATTGTAACTCTCGATCGTGGTCTCTTTCAGTATATCTGTGAAAGGAGCATAGGCAACCCTACGAGCAACAAAAAGATAGCAGAAAGCAATTCATCTTAATCTACAATTATTCCTATTAGTTTTCAGATTGTTTTCTGCTGTTGAGCAACAAGCGAAAATGGCAATGCAAAAACTGAAACAGTGTTTCTAGGGAATGTAATTAAGTCAGGCAGGTTACGGTTAAGACATCTGATTAATATTTGATACTATGTTTGAAAATATGGTTTCAAGGAGCAAAGAGAGGGTGACGACATAGAGGTTATTCAGTGTGACAAGGTTGGTTTCATTTGCTGTTATCTTATTGCATGCATTTGCAAAAAAAGCAGGGGTCAAATCGAATATTGCACAGCACCAAAGATGCGATTTTCATCTGGTATGTTGCTTTTGCTCGTCACATTGGTATGTTTTTCTTGGAAATGGTTCATTGTTGCCGAAATATTCACTACCGGGACACATTTTAGAGAAATTACCACAGAAAGCAGCAGATCAAGCACTTCAGCCAGCAAAGATGAAGATTTTACACTACAAGAAGACATGTTGAGATGCAGCAGAGATAATGAATGCAAAATACTCGGCAGTAGGAAAGGCACTGAAAAATTATCTGCAGTCGGCAAAGGAGGCAATTTATCAGAGTACGATGAAGTTTTCGAAAAGAAAGAAACAGGTTGGACAAATGTAATAATAATGGCTCTATGTGACAAAAATAATGGAATATTTCTTCTCATCTATCACTTTTCTGAAAGTGACACAAAGATTCATCATGATAGTTATACTAGACTACTTGTGAAAAGATTCTCATCACAAAGAAAGTTAATTATTTATTGTCGAGTCTTGAATATAAAAATAATTGTATGCGAGTATGCGAAGTTTCAAATTCATTCAATGCAACTTGGCAAAAGAAAGCAACATTAAACCAATTGTAACTTTTATAACAAAATATTCGCCACCAAAAGCATTTAGAACTCACAACTAATAATGCTTTTTCCTTAATTTTAAGCATTTACAGGACTAAAATTCTTTTGAACCTCTAATCCATAAATCTGTAGTGCATCTAATCTTGCCAAAAAAGTATTTCTTCCATAGAAAATCTTGTAGCAAACATTTCCCTGACTAGAGCGCAACTGTGAATTTAGATTTATTATTTGATTGTATGATGGTCAAATGAGAAAAGAATCCAATGACAAAAGAATCCAATGAAACATTTTTGTAATTTGAGGGCTGAAGGTTACAGTGCCTGGCCTACCTAAAACTGTGGACAACGTGACTTGCTAGAAGCGACTTTCATTGTGAATTCAAATGTTAAGAAAACTTTTGCCGGAGAATGAAATCTAATCTCTTTGCTATCTTCCCTCTTGATCAGCTTTTAAAAGCTGCAACGAACTGAAGAAATGGGGAATCAACTCGAGTATGAAGGTGGATTTGTCGCTGAAGAATGGATCTTCCTTCTTGGGTTACTGTAACATGATCAGCGACAACGGAGGTTGGCTGGTGTTCCAGAGACGAGTGGATGCAACTGATTTTTATCGAAATTGGACGGATTACGTTAACGGATTCGGGGATGTTGATGGGAGCTTTTGGATTGGCTTGAAATATCTACACTGGATGACTCAGAGTGCAGATAACATGGTTCTCCGCGTCGAAGTGAGAAATATTAACGGAATCAGTGGATTTGCAAAGTATTCTAATTTCAAAATTGGCAGCGAGGATGAGAAATACAAGATAACATTCGGTAAATATGAAGGTAACATTGGTGATTCTTTGAGAAGAAGCTATGGAGCAGCATTCTCCACGCCAGATCGAGATAATGATGCTTGGAGTGATAGACAGTGCTGTGTGGAATATCGCGGCCCTTGGTGGTCAAACGCATGCTTTAATGCGAACCTGAACAGCGATCATCAAGACAAAGTCCCTTATGTGAGTACCCCTGATGTCGAGGGTGCGTCACGAATGTCATGGAAATCGATGGATGACAAATTTGGCACAATCAGGTTCTCAGAAATGATGATCAGACCATATCCTTGATCAACCTGAAACTCGAGATTAATAAATTAGCTTACATTAAGCCCTCCTCTAGACATTGCATGCTTACAAAAACAATCAAGACTCAACATGATTCATCCTTTCCCGGTACATAGTGGTAAAGTATGCCTTATAGCAAAAGCTGAGTGATGTCGTTATTAGAAAGTGCTGATCAAGTTTGACCACTGTTTCTTTCTTTACATTGCTCTGACTTTAGCAGGAAAATAGTATACCGTTTTAAAGCTATGTACTTGTTTGTTAGTGTATGTATTGTGAATGCTCCTGCATGGCTATAAAACTGGCATTTTGATTTCAAAACTATCTAAATGTCAAAATTTTTATCGTCTATGCATGAAAGTGATGTGCCTCCGTGCGATTGTTGGGTTTCCTGATTATCAAAATGCTATCAAACTTAACCATTTAGCCTTAAGTTTCCATAATATTAATACCTCAATTGCATTGCTACAAGCGTATTTCTTTATGCTTATGGTGACAGGTCTTTGGATCGTTCTAGAGAAGTTACTTCTTTAGATGGCGTGAATAAGCATTGTCGGCATTTCTGAACTGTCTAATGAGAATTTTATCTTATATTAAGAACCATTAAATTGAAGCTCAGGCTGGCTTTTTCACTTTAAGTAAAACCATTAAAAGCAGCAAAACTTTGTGACTTTGTGAGCGTCAATGCACACCTAGATTGAACAAGACTTGGATTTTGCGCGGCAAAGAACCCGTCAAGATCTCAGATCAGACCAAGAGGTTTTGAGAAGTTGAATTTTATAAATCGTAATGGCACACCATGACAAACTCTTGCAAACAGTTGGCAGTGAAAGCAAGTCGGATGAGATAGCAATTCAAAGCAAATTGCAAGACCAAAATCCTGACCTTAGGAAATCATCAGGCAGCTACTGTTAAAGGGGAAGAGTATCCGAAGTTCATCTTCCAAAACACCCTATCTAAACAGCGGATTCCCTTGTCTTGGATCTCTGAGAGTCTGAAGTTCATCGCTCAACGAATGTTGAGTCAAATTGTTGAGAGCGTTTTAACACCCCGATGCAACATCGCTAAACATCACTAAACATCACTGTACAAATGTTGAGCGATGTTCAATGAAGTAGCGTTTTAACAGGGCTTTAGACAATTTGACTGTCACACAAAATGCTTGACTTGAGGTTGTTCTCGATCTTTTTTAAAGAAGATATATCCAGAAATGAAGATCATACTTTCTTAGACAGAAACCTAGCAAAAATTTGCTAAAACTTGCTTAGCCAGTAAACGATGCTTTACTGTACAAGAGCATACAAGCGAGGCACATCAAAACATTTGCATATCAAATTTGGGAAATTTAAAACGCTTTAACGAAATTTTAGTTTGAAAAAAGTATACGTAATTTGATTGACGGATAAAAACATTTTTTTGTTCAATTTCAAAACATTAAAAGAAACTGTACAAGGGAATTCTGTAGAAGGAAAGAACTCTAGGTGACACGTGTTTTGTTCATCATTAGAATTGTATTCTTATGCTTTGCTTCAAGAGTAAAGCTTTTGCCTATGTCCGATATCTCATCAACGCCGTTAATCATTAACCACACTCAAACTCAGGCCAAATCCGCGTAATAGCGAAAGTATAATGGACTCACTCAAAGTTGAGCATCAAAATTGCATAAAATGTATCGCTGAACAAACAGTTCTTTATGTAAAAGCGGGTTTTCCCAAAATGCCTTTTTCGTATTTGAGAATTCACAAGAACGCTTCGTTTCCTAGCAGTTCAATTGTTTGGTAAAGACAAATTTGCAAATTGATATTTGTTGTTTTTTATCGATCAACACTTGACGAAAAATTCGAAAAATATCAAAACAGGCGCTGAAAAGTCAACAGTATAAAATAGGAATGGTTCTAAGGTTTGCGTTAAAAACCAGAAAACAGTTTGTGTGTCAAATTTTAACATAACTCGAGATTGCAGCAGCATAGAAACGATAGAGCTATACTCTTGAAGCAAAGCAAAAGAAATGAATCTAATGTTAAACAAAACACGTGTTCCCTAGAGTCCTAGGCTATATTCCAAATGCTATGAAATTCAATCAACTTATCGTTTCAAAGATAAATGATTAAACATGATTCAATGAATGCCATTAAAAATTTTGCATTTCTATTAACAAGAAAGGTATACACTGGAGCAGGTTTCGTATATAATGCCAATGCCTGTGGTTGAGTTCAAGGACGTGGTTTATACCGCAGTGTGTGCTATGGGTGGTGGATTGAATGTGCGTTTTCCACACGGCTTCTGTCATGAATGATGTATCTCTCCAGACTGCATAAAAACAGTGGTGGAACTTGAGCTTTTAAACTTGGAGGGGGTGGGGGGGGGGGAGTTGAAGGCAATCGAAATTTACCAACGAAGACATACATGAAGAGTCATTTGAATGCTATCTCAACTACCGATTCTGTAGACCCTCAGCCCCTCTAGCTACGTCCCTTCATACAAAGCTAATTTTCTGGTTTGAATGAAGCTCGGTACCACAGTTGGTTTGATGCTCACTGCTTACCTATGCATTTGTTTAGCTGACTGAAGAAGGCATTTTCTCTTCATTAATTCTCTCTTTTGAGCTAAAGTTCTAGTTTTACTGGCTAAGCAAATTTTAGCCAATTTCTGCTCGGATTCTGCCTAAGAAAGTATGATCTTGCTTTTTTAGATATCTTCTTTTTAAAAGATAGAGGAGAAAGTCTAGGTCAAATTCGCCCACAATGCGCTCACTTGGACACATTATCAGCGCATTATGAATCAAAGTATGCTTTAATTTTTACCATTTCCAGCAATTTTTTCATGATTTTACTCGATTAATTAACATTGCGCATGCGTTGAAAACGAGAAACTGCCAAAAAGACAAGTCAAAATGGCTGCATTCAGAAAATATCTGTCCTCTCAGATGGTACAAACAGAAACCATGCCTGATTAAAGTTGTAACGATGCTGAAGAGAAGTTTCGCGATTTAGGCCAAGATTTGATAGCCTGTGTCCCAGACCTCTACTTTCAAGTTAGGGGTCTGGGACACAACATAAGCTTTAAAAGAACAAGGTTCTACAACGCTGAAGGAAAAAAGAAAAAGCCCTGAGAATTTGCCCCAGGAAGCCCTTTATCAAGACAAGCTTTTAATTACAGGCTGCATTATTAACCATACTTATAATTGATAAAGCTTTTGAGTTTTACAAAGCGGAAGACGATGAGGAGGGAGCATCAAGACAAGATTTGCAAGAAAGTGAAAAGGAAGAGGGCGCAAAGCAACATGGCCAGACCAGAACAGATTGTCGAAGAAGATGTTGACGTAATATGCAACAACGAAAGCTACCGAAGAGAGCTTATTTTTGTAACGTGTGCATGTGTGCATGTGATGTCATGTTCGAAGGCACATCTGTAGAATCATGAGTTTTCTAATGGTGTCATTAGGCAATGCTAGTTAATGACGTATTGCTTGTGCTCGTCATGTGATGACATGTCACGTTTATCAATAAATTGGAAAACCGTGATTGTTCGAAGATTAGAGAATCGGAATATGCACTAGAGACACGTCTGTTTCTGTTGTCCGTTCTGCCCGGTCATAACATTTTCACAAACAGTAAAGCCTCTAAAAATTTGGAAATTTATCAGAGGATCACTTCTGCTGTTAGAAACGAGCTGAAGAACGGCAGGAGAGTTTTTAATGTACGGCAGAACAAACGCGAACGAAATAAACTTTTCTTTTGAAATTGTTTGTATAGATTAGTCGACTTGAAAATGATGACATCAAAACTATTCACAGGAAGCAAGTACTTGCCCATGTAAATCTGTACTTCATCGACAATCGCCATTATCACTATTGAATAAAAGATTTTAAAGTTATGGCATTTTTTGGCATATTCAGGACCACATTTAGTGCATTTATTTGTACACTGCATCCATCCACAGCACAGCATAAAAAAAGGTAAAAACTGACACTCCTGATCAAAAATGTTTGTTGTTTCCATTAATGAATGTTTTTTTTTTGGCATCTTATTTCCCACAGACTTTTTCCATAGATGAGCCATGATAGCCTGGCAAGCCTGTACTGCCAAACAGCCAATCTCACGCTTCGGCAATTCCGCAACCGTCTCTTTTCTCAATGCCGGTGCTATCCGATCAAGCCTCCGTCACACGAAAAGTGAGTTTGAAACATTTGTCCTCGTACGTGTTTCAAACCATGCTCCACCAACCTTGAACTCTTAGCAGAAGTTTCCATGATCTATTGTTCACTGAATTTTTTATTTTCCTGCTTTGCAAACAGGCCAAGAACACAAGCTGAAGTAAATGTGTCACAGTGCGCCTCAATGCACTTAGTGCTTCCAAAACCAGCCTTTGTCACGCTTTCTTGCGTCAAGTACAATTGATTGAGCAAGAATAATATTATCTTCGTCGAGGTGGGGGCCATTTTACAACAGAAACAAAACTTGCTTTTGCTTTCAGCCGAAATTATTCACAATTCAGTTAGCTTTGCTGTCCAAAACCAAACAACAATTTGAAGCACCCTACGGGCAGCATCTAATTGAATTTTGATCGCATCTAATCAAATTAAATTCGCCACGCCCATAACGCGCTGTCTAAACTACGCGCGCTGCAAATTATCTTTTAAAACTCTCCTCTCAATTTAGCCCCCTCCCCACCAGGCACCGCACAGCCATTGAGTTAGCAGCGGCTATAGCCCCCCCCCCAATATTTTTGCCATAATAGGCTAGAAAATGTTTTGGAAGATTTACTCTAACGCAACTTTGGATAGTTAACTCCTATGCAGGAGCAGGTCTTCTTGACTTGAAACCGTTTCTACGTTCAAATTATCCGCAGAAGAAACGACTGGCTCGTTCTTGCAGGACAAAAATAGCCCATCAGCAGCACCTTCAAGCTACCCCCTTCACCTTCTTCAAAAATTGACGCCCTCGAGCTTGATTATTTGCTATGACACATGTTCACAAACTCAGCCGTCTCTTGTTAGGATGCAATCTAAATTTTCCATGAAATTTTTACCAACACAACCACTTTACCTCACTTCCTGTCAAACTCGACCCAATCCCCTGTGACAGAATTTGAAGCAAAAAAATCGACTTTGAAGCAGCTGTAATTACGAGTGTATTTATTTTTCGAAAATATTATGGTTATTTTCGTGATCAGCATACTAGATCAAGTCTAGGGAGCAACTAAAAATTTCATGTCATATGCACTTAAGGCATATTTTACCATTATGTACCGATAATGGATTACTATGTTACTAAGGTGAAATTCTCATTTGACCGTTCCAAAATGGCGACAATGCTTATTTACGCCTTTTAAAGGAGTTGCTAACTTCTCTAGAACGATCCAAAGACCTGTTACCATAAGCATAAATAAAAGTGCTTGTAGCAATGCAATTGAGCTTTAATTTAATCTAAGTCGCTTATCTTGAGTTAAAGGTTGATCAAGGATATGGTCTGATCATCATTTCTGAGAACCTGATTGTGCCAAATTTGTCATCCATCGATCTCCATGACATTCGTGACGCACCCTCGGCCCCAGGGGTACTCACATAAGGAACTTTGTCTTGATGATCGTTGTTCAGGTTCGCAGTAAAGCAATTGGTTGACCACCAAGGGCCGCGAAATGTCTCAGTACAGTGCCGATCACTATGAGCATCATTATCTCGATCTGGCGTGGAGAATGCTGCTCCATAGCTACTTCTCAAAGAATCACCAATGTTACCTTCATATGCACCGAATGTTATCTTGTATTTCTCATCCTCGCTGCCAATTTTGAAATTAGAATACTTTGCAAATCCACTGATTCCGTTAATATTTCTCACTTCGACGCGGAGAACCATGTTATCTGCACTCTGAGTCATCCAGTGTAGATATTTCAAGCCAATCCAAAAGCTCCCATCAACATCCCCAAAACCGTTAACGTAATCCGTCCAATTTCGATAAAAATCAGTTGCATCCACTCGTCTCTGGAACACCAGCCAACCTCCGTTGTCGCTGATCATGTTACAGTAACCCAAGAAGGAAGATCCATTCTTCAGCGACAAATCCACCTTCATACTCGAGTTGATTCCCCATTTCTTCAGTTCGTTGCAGCTTTTAAAACCTGATCAAGACGGAAGATAGCAAAGAGATTAGATTTCATTCTCCGGCAAAAGTTTTCTTAACATTTGAATTCACAATGAAAGTCGCTTCTAGCAAGTCACGTTGCCCACAGTTTCAGGTATGCCAGGCACTGTAACCTTCAGCCCTCAAATTACAAATGTTTCATTGGATTCTTTTGTCATTGGATTCTTTTCTCATTTGACCATCATACAATCAAATAATAAATCTAAATTCACAGTTGCGCTCTAGTCAGGGAAATGTTTGCTACAAGATTTTCTATGGAAGAAATACTTTTTTGGCAAGATTAGATGCACTACAGATTTATGGATTATAGGTTCAAAAGAATTTTAGTCCTGTAAATGCTTAAAATTAAGGAAAAAGCATTATTAGTTGTGAGTTCTAAATGCTTTTGGTGGCGAATATTCTGATATCAAAAGATAAAATTCGTTTTTTGCTTCTTTTATTTGCCAAATTGCATGGAATAAAATTGGAAATTCGCATACTTGCATACAATTATTATAGTATTCAAGATTAGATAATTATTGATCAACGTTCTTTGTGATGGGAATAATTTCACAAGTAAGTTTAAAGAGTCATTGCTAACAATGAGCCTTTGGGAGGGTGGCATATTATCCAGGCGACAATCCAAACAATGGCAGTAAACTTCTACGGATTAACCATAATCGATTTCAGACTGTCTGAAAATGCATTATGGGATGCTTGCGTAGCGCGATGGTTCATTGTTAGCAATGAGTCTTTAATAAGGTTATCATGAGGTAACTCTGTATCAGTTTCACAAAAGTTTTAACTAAGAAGGATTATCCCATTTTTTTACATGGAGCTTTTTTCATTTAAATTCTACCTGCTTCTTTCTTTTCGAAAATTTCATCGTACTCTGATAAATTGCCTCCTTTGCCGATTGCAGATAATTTTTCAGTGCCTGTCCTACTGCCGAGTATTTTGCATTCATTATCTCTGCTGCATCGCAACATTTCTTCTTGTAGTGTAAAATCTTCATCTTTGCTGGCTGAAGTGCTTGATCTGCTGCTTTCTGTGGTAATTTCCCTAAAATGTGTCCCGGTAGTGAATATTTCGGCAGCAATGAACCATTTCCAAGAAAAACATACCAATGTGACGAGCAAAAGCAACATACCAGATGAAAATCGCATCTTTGGTGCTGTGCAATATTTGATTTGACCCCTGCTTTTTTTGCAAATGCATGCAATAAGATAACAGCAAATGAAACCAACCTTGTCAGACTGAATAACCTCTATGTCGTCACCCTCTCTTTGCTCCTTGAAACCATATTTTCAAACATAGTATCTAAGTGATCAAATATTAATCAGATGTCTTAACCGTAACCTGCCTGACTGTAACCTGCCTGAATTACATTCCCTAGAAACACTGTTTCAGTTTTTGCATTGCCATTTTCGCTTGTTGCTCAACAGCAGAAAACAATTTGAAAACTAATAGAAATAATTGTAGATTAAAATGGATTGCTTTCTGCTATCTCTTACCGAGTTGCCTTTGCCCTTTTCATTGTGATATTGAAAGAAACCATGATCGACAGTCACAATTACATATCCCTCATATCTACAATAAAACTAATTCTTTGCCTGTTTTATAAAATATATTTAAGACTACTTTTGAAAATTGCATAGCAACAACGGTTTTAACATCGTGTGATTTATGAAACATTGTCTTGTCATGTTAACCTGCTACGATCAAGTTTATTATGCTGTATAACTATAACCTGAATTTTGTATCATTTAATGAATTTTATATGCTGTATAATTGCAATCGTTTATATTTGTCTTCAATTGCATTGCCGTAAGCGATGTGCAATTTTTGACTGATATTGGCATACTGTTGGTTGATACCCCCACAGGCCCGTAGACACTGAGGTGCAGGGGGGGGGGCAATGCCCCCAATAATTGGTGAAAATTATTGTTTAGCTGATCCAGTTTAGCTGAGTAACCAAAAGAAGCATTCGCTCTGAGTCTCGGCTACGGTTTCAATAAAAAGTGCATATGGCATTTGATCACTTCTACCTTTGCAGGTTCTGTGATGCTCTCAAGACTTTGAAGGTGGTATCCTAATTTGATAGCTATGCATGTGTTTAATCATCCATTATCGAACTGTAGGGATAATGTACGTCTCCTTGCGTCTGCTGAATGTTATTTTTTGCTAATAAAATGTTTTCGCTGTTACATTCTATAGCTTAGTAGAAGTCGTTTTAACCTTGTGTAACTGTTATTTGCATTGCTGCGTGCAAGGTTGTCTTTCTTCATGGCAACAGTTTTTTGATCGTTTTCTAAAAGATGTTTCTTCAGTAGGCGTGGATAGTTCAACAATTTGTATACCTTATATTTATCTTTGTTATCATTGCAAAGATAGACTTTTAACGATATAGAAAACACATTTCGCACTGGAAAGATCGTAGCAGAATCTTTCTTCTTATAATCTATGAAACATTGGAAGATTTCCACAGCATAGCGGCTGTCAATGCAGCATGCTGCACAGACAGAGTAAGCTGAGAAATTGTTTCAAGAAATGAGTGAGTCCTTTAGACCTTTGTCAAGATGTCAGTGTTTTAATATATTTTGCTCCAATAGAGCGAATATACAGAAAAAGCCACAGACAAAAATAATAACTGCAGAAATGAATTAATCGCGTGATCCATTAATCAGTTACCAAGATATGCAGTCAGTTTCACGTAGATGATCTTTTATTGGGCACAGAATCGGCAATAACAGCGGATTAACTCTTCAATTGAAGTCAAACATTAATTGATTGTATTCAGCAGCCTTCTTCAGTTAGCTAACGAATTCATAGGTAAACAATAGGTATCAAAATAATTGTAATGGTTTGCTCTGTTTAAAGCAAAAATAGTCATTCTGTTAGCAGTCGTGTAAAACATTGCGTTCCAAAACCGATGCAGTTTAGAAAAGCTCAAATGTACAATCTTGGTTGGCAGAAGAACAAAAATCCAGGAATGGCGATGTTAAGTTGCAAAATACCATTGAAAATATCCCCCGCAATCAATGATATAGATAATGCTCTTAAGAGGAGCATTAAGCGGATGTTCTAGTTCTTTGTTGCAGTCAGACAACACTGTACATGATCTGCGCCATATAGCAACATCTCATTTTGGTAAGTATGTTTCACATTTAGGCTTTATTGTTCTGAAAATAGCAAAATGAAGTTCAATCCAAGGCCATATTGAAGGTTATTTATGAGAAAATCTGTTCGTAAGTTTAACCAAAGCTAGATATGCAAAAATAGAGCATTACACAATAGTTTGCTTCAGTTACAACTATGTAAAATTTGAAGCGAATCAACGCCGAACAGTTTTTGATGTAGATATCAAGCCTTACTCATAACCATTTTATTAAAATTTGCCGCAAAAACGCTGTAGCAATTTTCAATCCTTAATTTATACGATGTAAAAACGTTCTATATGAATATATAACTTAACATAACCTAGGAGTTTGTTTTGATAGCATTATCAGTAGCCTTTCGACAATTTTTGTATATACTTTCCAACGAGATAGCTGTCAATAGTTGTTTGATAATCGAAATTAAGCCTGGAACTTTGAGTTGCATTTTATTATCGCCCAGTTCAACAAGCCAAAACTCTTAAGACAACATAAAACTAGTTTTTTTTAATTTCCAGTGTAGTTGAATTTCAGTTGAGATTTGAGAATGCAGGCTTAACCCACGCTTTTCTTTACTTATTTCATGATTATTAAAAATAATTCTTAATTTTATTCATCTTACATCAACTTTAAAGCAGTTATAAAAAGCTATGTGAAATGCACATTTTTCAGATGTTTTCAAAGTATTTAAGAATGGAGCACGTCTCTTAGCTTAAAGTCGAAAACTTGAGCTGTGAAAGTCCTATTGAACTAAATCTAAGCTGCAAAATCTAAGTTATCAGAAAACCACTGAATTCTGGCCTTTCTTGCTTTTCTTTCTAGGCTTTTATTTACAAATCAAAGTTTTTTTATTTATCTTGTTCTCAAAGTAAATTAAAATCCTGCAGAGCAACTCTTCTATGTCATTCTTTTTATAAAAATGTCTTGTAGTTTCAAAATGATTGGTCTAAAATTTCTATTGCATTTATGCAGGTGGAAAACGTTTTTAGAACATTTTGAAGGACTACCAACTGTTAAATATTAGTAAATATGGCAGCTTCTACAACACAGTTTGTAAAATCATGCTACAGGCTCAAATAGTTTAATTGTCAAAATTACAATACAAAGTCATGGTTTTAAATAAAAAGATAAGCAGATGTTCCTGCCAAATGTTCAAAAATCTACGGAAAGCACTCGTTGGCAAGGAAACATATTGTTTGAAGAGTTCTTTTTCCAAGCAAATATTTGGAGCAGAATTCTGCCATATTTTTACATTTTTAAATGATTTTGTCTGCAGCCATCTTACAGAGTCTTACTTAGCAAAGCGGCAGGAATCTAGAAGGTGGCTGGGAGGGAGCAATCATCCATGGTATAAGACGTGATGCTATTCTCATTAACTTTATATTGTAGTTTTCTCTTGATCTGCACATGGTACTTTCCAAATAGCAAGTGCTCTGCGGGTAGCAAACAAAACAATGTTTCTGAGGTATTTGATTTGATCAGGCAAGCTGCAGCTACTTGACATTTGCGTTGCTATTACATCAATCAGAGTTTATGTTGGAAATTGTCTGATTGATTTAGAAAACCAAAAAAGCTATCGACTACGAATAGAAACCAGGATAGACATAAGCTGAGTTTATATGCGTTAACTCTTTTAGGCACAACTGCAAAGAGAACTGAAAAGTGGAAATCAAGCATAGTACAGCACTCAAACAAAGATGCATTTGCCTGTTAATCCGTTGCCTTTGCACATAGCCATGATCTGCATTTGTTGGAAATGGTTCCATGCTGCCCAAATAGTGACAACTGGCACGTATTTTAAAGACATTTCAACAAAAAGCAACGGATCTAGCAGTTCACTCAGCAAAGAGACTGATTTTACAATACAAGAAGAAATGTTTCGATGCAGCAGAGATAATGAATGCAAGAATCTCGGCAGGAAGATAGGCACTGAAAAATTATCTGATGTTGACGAGGTTGTGAGTCTTTCACAGTACGATCAAATACTGGAAAAGGAAGAAACAGGTATGCCTAATATGATAATGAGTCTTTATATCAACGTAATCGCGACGGTACATTGTAGTTTCCTTCCTCTGGATGTTTTGAAGGCTTGATTCTTATACTGTGTATTAGTCTACATGTAAGCAGTAGGGACCCTAAGCTGAGAACACGGTGAGCAGCAACAAGGGACACGATGACTCACGTTCCTTTCAGTGTTCATTTAAATGTTTTCCTGATAGCTATAAATACTAACCTACTTGCCTTATTTCCTCTTGATCAGGTTTTCAAAGCTGCGGTGAACTGAAGAAATGGGGAATCAACTCGAGTATGAAGGTGGATTTGTCGCTGAAGAATGGATCTTCCTTCTTGGGTTACTGTAACATGATCAGCGACAACGGAGGTTGGCTGGTGTTCCAGAGACGAGTGGATGCAACTGATTTTTATCGAAATTGGACGGATTACGTTAACGGATTCGGGGATGTTGATGGGAGCTTTTGGATTGGCTTGAAATATCTACACTGGATGACTCAGAGTGCAGATAACATGGTTCTCCGCGTCGAAGTGAGAAATATTAACGGAATCAGTGGATTTGCAAAGTATTCTGATTTCAAAATTGGCAGCGAGGATGAGAAATACAAGATAACATTCGGTGCATATGAAGGTAACATTGGTGATTCTTTGAGAAGAAGCTATGGGGCAGCATTCTCCACGCCAGATCAGGATAATGATAACTGGAGTGATCGGCACTGTGCTGAGAGATTTCGCGGCCCTTGGTGGTCAAACGAGTGCTTTAATGCGAACCTAAATAATGATCATCAAGACAAAGTCCCTTATGTGAGTACCCCTGAGGCCGAAGGTGCATCACGAATGTCATGGCTATCGATGGATGGCAAGTTTGGTACCATCAAATATTCTGAAATGATGATCAAGCGAAGGTCTTGATAATTTTGAAATTCAAGATCGACGATTTAAGTCAACACGGACAGTTCAACTATTTGGATTCGAAAATATTTTGCATTTTCTATTTCTACGTCTTACACAACACAAGACAATATGGTAGTACTTTAGCAAGTTGGATGATCCTGAAGAAAATTTCTATCCATTAATTAAAAAGGAAGCATTTTTCATAAGGATTTATAAGGCGCATATAAAGCTTCAAATTGAAAGGCTTTCGCAATTATCTTACTGTCCCTCTTGCTTTTACAAGAACCAGATTCAAGCTTCAAAAAGGGATACTTCAATGGTGAGATAAGGGTAGATATTTTCATACACATTCTCATTACCTTATAGTATGCATGGACCAAATAGCCATGCATTTGTTTTTCTCTTTAACTATTGACACAACGTGGACCAGTCAGGAGCAGGAAAAGAGAGGAATGTTGCCCGAAGGCCGTTTGGTTCAACTCTTGCCTGGAGTTTGGACCTTCTTATGTTGTACGCAATCTCGTGTACCATGCTACTAGAATTTGAAACCTTTTTAATATTTGGCTTTTGCCTGCCTTTTCGCCTAGCCTTGATGTTTCGTATACAATCAATTGAAAATACCGAGGCCTCCATAAGAGACCCTTCATAAATTTCGTCGCGTAGCGAATTCCTGCTGTCTATTCAAAATGCATATGCGAACTGTAATTAATATTTCATAATCCATCTGCATGCCATAATACAGAAACCGCTAATAGCTAAAATCGACTGAACTTTATTCAGATGAGAAATATAAACAGATGCTTAGAAATATTTGACCGATGTTATTTTATTGCTAAAATGGCCTGACGGGGTTGTATACGAAATATCATTGACGTGTCATAAGACAGCAGGGGAACAAACTAATTGCATTGCCCTAAACAGATTAATTTATATCACACCTGTTAATATTCAAGCAAATTCAAAATTCAAGTGAATTTACTTACCAAAAGTCTTACTTGCGTCCTGTGCCTCGCCATGTTACGTGTAATAGGATTTTTATCAGCTCCTTGATCTGCTTAGTGATCACAATCCCCCAATGGCCTTTGCTGCGAAATTTTGGTCTCCAAGGACACAGTGGTATTCACGTCGCTTTGAAAACACGGTTCGATTTTCAAGCGCGAGTTCCTGAAAACAAAACTCTTTTTTCTTTTGCTTACGGTGAACAGAATCACCAAATAGTTTCCAGAGTGGAGCAGGAGTCAATCGAGATCTCTCGATTACATTTAGCGGGGAATCACTATCAGGTATATTAGAAAATAAACCAGCCGAAGTTCAAACCTTAAGAACACGCGCGGAAATATTAAGCTATTGCCAGAAGACGCTTTTCATACGGCGTAGGAAAACAAGGACAGAAAGGTCTGGAACATTTTATCGAATTTAAGGCTCCAATCGGACTGTACCGATTTGTCCCGATACACAAACTCACAATGTTCACAATCCTGATAAAACAACTTATTTCCAACTCTCTTCTTCGACGATTTTTACCCACCCGGTTCTTACCCCAAACGAGGCTAAACAAAAATGTTCAACAAATTAACTTGTATAGAACCGTTTTATTCCAATCACGCAAAAATATTCGGGCAATTTCCATACTAACCCCCCCCCCCCCTAACCCTCAAAACGTTTTGCATCAGCTAAGCCCATGAGCTAAGTTCATTTATCTTTATGGTATCATGCAGAGAAATTATCTTAAAGTATAATATTAGTCGTTAACAGCCACTTTTGATTAGTAGATAATTCTAATTGAATGGTGTTGTGATATCACTAATGCGGGAGTTGTTGCATTTGAAACAAGAATATTGAACTCTTTTCAACTAAATATATACAGTAATTATATAATCTATGTACATAAAACAGTGAATCAGAAATTAAGGTCGTGATACGCATCAACGGTCTACGATTGAGATACAGCGTTCTTCTTGCTCTTTACCTCAAGTGTTGGGTGTAACAGATTTGATTTTCATGCAAAGGAATTCATTTCTGGAAAAATTATGTAAGCTATGAAATTGATCAATTTAGGAGAACAACCTTAACTATATGAATGATATTCCCATCTAGCAAGGAGCTTCGTGGGTCAAGGGCTAAGCTCTGAGAATGAAATGGACGTAAAGTCTCACAACTGATAAACAAGTCTCAGAAATCTAGGGTAGAGCTTTTATAGAGCAATATGTGGAGAGTGACATCTCAACAAAAATTTTGAGGGTCTACCTATCATCCAATAAAATAAATTCTGTTAGGAAACCTATCCAGGTTTCTATATTAAGAATCTCCTTTTCAATCCGGTGCCCTTGCAATGAGAAATCGCCAGAGATTTGCTCAAATGTTGAAACATGCGTTAGATGTCAATGTATGTAGCACTAATCGTTCTACCATGAATCCATACAACTGGGTTTCCTTTTCTCAGCACTCATACATTTCTAGGACAGTTCAAATCCTGCACCAGAAGTAATGGCATATCGAAGTTTTTCACGCAATATGGCCTTTTTGCGATAGTTTGGTAGTTTCAGTAGGTTGAAGCAGGTTGACGCTGTCGGCAGCCTTCCTGAGGCATCTTGACCACGCCGTCGAATGCCGAGGAATCCTCGCACAACGCTGCCCAAGGAATCCCCAGAGTCCTAAGATACAAAAAATGTTTTAGCAACTAAGACACGTGCTGCTAAACGAGGCCAAACGTTTGTTTATCATTTGTTAAAAAATTAAGCAGATGACCTACTGAAAATCTGCATGAATCACCTAGCCAAAGTACCGCTTGAATTAGAAACGAAGAAAAAAAAGTAGGTAAACTAAGGAATAGTTTTCTCAAACTTTATCCATGTCCAAAAGTTTCAATTTGTTTCTAACAATTAACCAAGCTAAATTTCTCTTAAAAAAAGCTCACACGGCCAAGAAGAACACTTACAAATATAAATAAGAAAATTATGGCAAACATAAAAACAAATCGTTTGACTACTAAAACGAGATCATATCACTATCACGAAAAACAGGTATTATCTACCTAGAACAACTCCTTTTTCTATCATTTATACAAAAATAATGCAATTCCTATCTCTCTTATAGTTCTAAGACGATACGAGAAAAATCTCTGAGTAAAACCCTGTTGGCCATACAGATGTTACCTAAATTTCTACCCAAGCTACCCACCTCGTCATCTGCACATTCAACATATCTTATTGAAAACGGTGGCTCTAGATGTTTGAAGCCAAGTAGTGGTGGATTTGAGCAGCTCGTCACAAACTGTTGAAGATAAATAATGGCTTAATAGTACTATGAGATAACAATCTGACCCGACTTGGTCAGACTACAGCGGTGCTAAATCGACTAAATGGAGCTTGTAGGACCCCGCTTTTGCGGAGACTTCAAGAAAATCTAGGTAACTCGGGCTAGATGGGGCTTGTCAAATACTAAAGACCGGGACCACAGACTCATCCATCAGCCCTTATCGTTAAGCATACAACGATCAGTTAATTCCTTGACGTAATAAATCCATTTTCTGCACAGGTGGCTTTAGCTTCGTTCTCCACCTATCATTCCTATTAAAAAATGCGAGGACCGGGGCTTTTCTCTTATGACACGACCAGACTAACAGTATTTTCTCCAATTCGTCCTGTTTGCCCCATCTCTTCTAGCAATGATTCACTTCTGAGACCCAAAATCTTTCGCTTCAATTTAGCTTTAAAACTGACAGCGACAAAGTATTTCCTATTTTCTACATTATCACTAGAATAAAGACTTTGTTAAAGAGTGGAAGAGAAGATAATGTTCAGTTTAGAAAATATCGTGTAAGGTGTAAGGAATTAGGTACTTGAATTTTAGCTCAGATAATATAACTAAGATACATATAAACCTTAAGAATGAAGCATTCAGTTGATACACTGTGATTTTTACTCCCCTCAGTTATCAACTTGCTAATCTTTAAACTTTTGAAAGTTTGTGAAACTGTTGGAATGCCTAATTCAATGACACTTTGAAACTTTCTCATGCAAACTAGATTTTCTAAATACCTTGAGAAATTGTTTCTTTTCGACTTCGGAGAAATCATTTTGCAGCACATCCCAGAGCCATAGGATAACAGGATGTCCAGGGTGATATCCACCATAATACAAGGTACAGCCCCTTAAAGAAAGGTTTTATGTTAATAATTTAAGCATGAAGAAAGATTACTTCTACACAAAAACATGAAATAAAAGGAGGAAATAAAAAGGAGGAAAACGTCTACGACATCTGGGTTTAATGAGCGTTTTGAGAATGTTTTAAAAAACATTTGTCGCAGAAGATGACCAATAACAGTTTATTTCCCAAACACTGTATTAGTTCCAAAACATATTCATTATTGGCTGACCTAAAGTCTAAGGTTGTAGATACTTCACTTTACAAGCAAAAATAATTCGGAGATTATACAGTTAGAGTGTTGTAGGGAGGAGTACCTAGTCTAAACAAGTCTTGATAAAAGACTAGAAAGTTCATTAAAATATGCATCCTTCATTCTAGTAATAAATTACTGAATGAAATAGCTAAAACTTGCGTCAATCGTACATCAAAAGCTAGGAACCTGCATCTTATGTAAGAACAAAGCTACGTATTACAAGGCTTTTGACGTTAAGTCTTCGCACGGTCCAGCATAACATTTAAGTAAATGGAAAATACTAGAAAACAGAGCAGATTCGTCATATGGCATTCCTAATCGGGTCTAGAAAGATCAATTAATCATGATGACTAAATAGCAATACTTTCCTTTAATAGAATTAATAAAAATTTGGCATTATACACGATCTTAACTCAATGTATTGACATAATAAAGAGGTATATATCTCATAAGAGAAAAATATAATAGAGAGCTTTTAATTGCAAAATAGATTGCATTGATTTTTTATTGAGAGGAGAGGATTTTGAATGAGTAGAAACAGGCTGTATGAAAGCAACGCAAGCCGCATCTGCATTATTTATAAAACAAGTGATTACCACAAGATAAATCGAATGCACTTAAATGACATTTTTAATAAAGCTTGGAGTTTTCTTATCATGCTGACCTGTTTGAGAAATGTATACTGAAAGACACTTGATAAGTTCGCTTTGTTTTTAAATGTTACTGCTACATATATTGTTGTGTTTGGTTGACTGATAAATGATCTGTCCACGCCTTTTATTTAAGCATTGGGTAAACATTGGAAAGTCACAAGAAAGAAAAACAGATGCTCTAATGAAAAGGGTTCAAGTGAAAACAAAATTAAAAAGTAGCTCTCTTTTCAGCCAGCAAAGGCCAATGCTCTGGCATTGGAAGGCAAAATCAGATATGATTTGCTAAAAACTTGTTTTCTGGTTAAGAATAAAAATAACTTTCTTTCAAGTCTTGAATTTGGGATAAATAACTCAATGGCCTTAAAAAAAGCAAACATTTTGCATCATACTTAAGCTTTTGGTCTGACACTCTTCATAGTATAAAAGGTCAGAGCACAGATTGAAAACTTTACGCTAGGTAATATATATAATCGAAATAACCCAGTCAGAAAGGTCAGCACATGACTGTTAAGGTTGCCCAATCAGTGCCGCTTGCTTATTTAGTATTTACCCAAAGGCACTTCAATAGTATTAACTTAATCTATGATTACCCATAGCCACTTCCCTAGAAATACTAAAACAGACCTTGGGGAAAGAGATAGGAGATTACAGCCCATTCAATGATGTTCTTCTGTGCTCCGTTTCGTGCATGATCAATGATGCCAGTTTTGAAATACTCCCAAAAGCTACCAAAGAGAGACTCGACTACTTAAAAGAGGCTCGGTACGGGCTACTAAAAAGAGGCTCGACAGGGCAACAGACTTACTTTAAATCGACAAAGTCAATGACACCAGTATCTCCAGATATCAGCCTTTGGAATTCAGGGGGCGAAAATATGCTAAGCCATTCCAAATTAACAATGGATCTGAAGCCACGTGAGAATGCAGCCGTCAGGTCCTTGATGTGAGTGTACATCCTGAACTTCGCCATCAAATGAATATAGAGCAGCCTGTAAAATTGAATTATAAGGAGGTCATTCGTAGTCATGTGCCTCAGAAAACACAAGTTTTCACACAAGTACCAACCATCAACAAACAAAAAGTTAATAAGTAACTATATGGTATGATAAAAATAACAAACTGCCACAAAACGCTTACAGTTAGCTGCCCACCTTATCGATGTACATATACAGAAACATTTCTCAGCACCTTGCTTTATAGAGCATGTGCTTTTTAGCAGTATTAATTTCATTCTATCCAGTACCACCTTTTAAAGCAATAACTATATTGTAACTTCAACTTGCAAAGAGATTGCAGTTGGTTAGTCTGTTGCAGATTGCGCGATGTCCGATAAACAGTGTATTCAACATGAAGGTTTCAAATAGCTCCTTTGAGAATCACTCTTAATGCAATCAGTTGGCAACCGATAGCCATATATCTTTAACTATAATCCTATGAACATGGTCTCATAATGAATCCTGGACTCAAAATATTTAGAAAGAGTATAGGAAAAGCCATGGAGCTAGGTTGCAAATGGTACCACGGCCAATCAAATAAAACATTATAACTACCAAATAATCAAAAAGCACGGAAAGCTTAAAATGACGAATTTTTTGTCCTAGTGTGCTTAAAAAAGTCAAATTGATAGGCCTAATGGCGAGGGGAAATAGGCCTGCCAGGACTATGTTCATGTAATGATGCTATATAATCTAGACAAAAGTCGTCTCTGGAGTCTAAAGGTTTGTCTCATTAAATTTAAACATACATTGCTGGGTCCATTTTAAGAGAAACAAGGTTAGAAGATTGTAGGAAAAACCAAACGAGTATTTTATTTTCTTGCAAGCAGGCACATACACCATAATACCATTCATTTAAAAAGTGCTGCTATGGGTGTGTTGCAGATGGAATTGATATGCTATCTATGCAGCATCAAATCAAATTAAAGAGGGAAACGAGCAAACAAAGATTTTCATTAAAATGAAGAAGAAACTGATTTAGCTTCGCAAAAAACCATTGATAAGCCTGGATTAAACGATACAGATGAGAACAAATCGCTTCGAGCTTTGATATGTTCCTCCTTCAAAATTTTTGCACTTCGTATCAATAAGATTCATTCGAATGCACTCGATTTTAGAAACAAGAATAAAGGTAATCTTTATTTGTAAATTCTAAATTCAATAACCATGCCAAGCGGTATGGGCATACTAGGTACTAAAGGCATTGAAGATACTGCTGTTGTATGCGTTATACTAAACAATAAATCACATGTTGCAAGAAAATTCAAAGAAAACAGGTTAACATGAAAAAGTGCTGCAGCTGCCCTAGCTGGAAAAGTTCCCACGCAATCCTACGATAACCTCTTGCGATAGCTTAAAATTAGAATTTAGAAAAATTGTCAGCAAATATCGGTAATGATTTTAAAAAGATAACACTTAAAAGATTTTTGAGAGAATTGATGCCGAAAGCGATGCCATCCGAGGGTTATCAAATACCCCCTCTCAATTCAGTTGTTAGCAGAACCTCTTTTTCCAGGATATAACTGTGTGAAAAATGAAAGCGTAGAGAAACAAATTTACAACCTTTTCACTTTGAACTTCTGATAAAATAACCAAATTTTTTCGAAATAAAGATAATTCATTGATTTTAGTCTAAATTTAAAAAATTTCAATTTTCTAAAACCAAAAATATTTTTTTTACATACATATATTCTTCTAAATGTACAATATACCAACAAACAATAACATTACCAGACATTTGCACAAGGAGCATGAAAATACATTGCAACCTTGCTGCTATCAGCTAGATTTAACAGACGCTTGAATCAATACAAGAACAGACTAACAAAAATAAAATAAAGCTATAACCAAATTTATAGTGGCCCTTTCTATGCAATTGATTTTGTAAACATTGATCCCGTTAAAACTGCGATTTTATACTCTGGAAATATTGTATCTTAAAGATAAGTCCCTCTTATAACGGAATTCACATGTTTAAACACTACCACATCTGTGTGGATTTTCGGCCACAAACGACTCTACATATTGACAAACAAGTCTTGAATAATACTGAATGCTTTTTTGAACATAATGAAGAATCACTGATGCAAGTATCACTCTTATGCCTGAATACGAAAGACGCATCACTCACTTGTTAATATTTGTCACGTTGATTACTCTACCACCTGGTTTCAGATCATGGGTGACGACCTAGATAATAGAAATCAATAAATCATTGAAATGCATACAATTCCCTTTTGAGAATCTTTGCTTAAGGCTACTTCTACGACTCATGTTTTAAAATCTATGTAGCTACAAGCGCATGCCTTTTGGATTCTATTTCAAAACAAAAGAATCCAAAAACGATTTGTACAGATCTGGAAGACTTCAAACTGCCAGCGAGACAAATTCCTTTATTAGATCTTAAAGAGAAGTGTTTCCCATAAATCCAAACAATTTAATAGCCTGCTTGAGGTCCTTTCTGCCTTCAACTTTGAAGCCAATCATTTTCTACATACTTTTTGTTAATTTACTTATTTAGACTTCTACAACCATTCCCAAATCAGGGCATTAAACAGTGGAAACATTAAAAGAAAAAGCTTCCCTTTTAGCAATGACGTAAGGCATAGAAGACGGTGACAAAAGTTGGGGATGCCCGCCATTTTCGCATTAGGGTCATCGCCTGCTTACGACGAGATTGATTATTCTTCCGCAAGGGTAGAAATGTGCCCCATTCATTTTCATAAAATGAGATCCCTCTATCACGAAGTTACTTCAATCATCTATCAAAATAAAATATTGATCTAGCTATGCTGATAAAAAAAATTTTTGCAGAGCAAATGATCAAATTACCTTGCCTAAAACATCTTCATCGAATGAAAAAGTAAGCTCAAGATCTGAAACATCTCCGTCGTAGTTCTAAAAGCAAAATAATTTTCATTTTATTTAAATGTATCTATTATTCATAAATATCGAAAGATAAGTAGCAAAAACATCAGTCAGATTAAGTTTGCAAGACAGAAATGGAAGATTTCAAGCGAATAAAAGATTAAATAACAACAGAAATTGAATAGTAATTAGATAATCAGCTACAAAAAAATATAAATGTTCTTGTTTTGATTCAAACCGAGTGACTATTTTAGTGCAACAAAGCGTGAAAATAGATTTGAAACCTATGCTTGTTCAGAGAAGACCCAATCATGGGAGCATTTGAGAAAACAGAGGTAGGCCGGGACTGTTGAGCCAGATAATAACATAATCCTTCTTGGGTAAAAGGCCGGGTTTAAATGGCAAGCTTTGACTACTGTGTACTTTAAACAACTTCCCTGGGTCCAAAAATCTCTGAGGTGTAAAAACGGGTAAGAAAATGAAGAGGAAATGGATTGGGATGATGAACAATACCATGTGCTATCTTCCCCATTCCTCGCTATTTTAAAGTCTTCTTAGCTTTTGCATTTACGGATCCCCTCAAAGGCTGAATATGACGTGGTAATTCAAAAAGAAAAAACCTTTTAAACATTAACCTTGATAAAACATAAGCTTTTGTACATCTCTTGATCCAAGGAAGGTAATTCATCAATCGAGCTATACAGCGCCCCGTGCTGCCGATGCAGTAGTTGACTCAGGAAGAATGGAGCAAACGGCACGTCGACCAGAATACCCTACAATGCATCAAGTAATTTATATTCTCGTTGAGGAAAACTGTGGATAAAACACCCAGAAAAAGTATACGACCCTTCAGCTGAAGAAAATCACTTTAGCCAATACTAGTTAATAGTGAAATTGAATTAATACGATTAGTATCTTATCACACTAGCAAGGACATACAATTTGACAGCAAGATCAAATAGCGAGGTGAAATATGGGTAATTATCAATGGTTTTTTTTAAGGTACAATTTCTATGGGAATAATTCAACTACATATAACAAGAAGCTCTAATATTGTGAAATAATTCCTGGAATAGGTCTTGAAAAATATCAAGCACGGATGGGTGGATGACAGTCATCAGGTTTTAGGATGAACCCGGTCAAATGCATTTAAACAGATGAGAAAACATTTGAAAACCACCTCATAAACAGCTTTTCCGAGCATTTTCCCAATAAATTCAAACAGGTGAAGGTGATCTTCATGAATAAATGATGTAGGAGATGGATACAGTTTTTGCTCTTCTGTCATCTAGATAATATATGAAGCAAATTAAAAATACACAACAATGCTTTGATTCATCAGTGATGCAACAAAGGTTAATGAGCATCGCAATAAAATATAGCAGGCAAAAACACTTTGTCTCCGAAATCAAGTATCGTAAATTCAAGTTGCTTGTGTGGGCCCCCCTCCCTTGTGTGCGCCCCCCCAAATAGGCCCTAACGATGGAAATAACTTTTTAATAAGCCCCGAACCCTAACGTGCCAATTTTTGCATTTCAGTGAGCTCCTAACAACAGAAAGATATAACATTTGAGTCAATGATTGACAGCAACGAGGCATTGAAGAAAAAACGGTAGAAAACAAGGAAAAATCAATATCTTAGACTTAAATATCTTTCCGCACTTTGATTTATTCTCTGGTTTGATATCTTAAAAAGAGTAATGAGGTAAAATTGCAAATGAAATGAACTTGAAAATCATGAAAAATCTACGAAACGGACTACATGTATGACAATTTGTAGATGATTTTTATAATATCCCCGCTACAAAAAGCCCCCTCTAATTAGCCCCTCCTAAAAAGTGCCTGAATCGATAAGCTCCTAGAGGGCTAATTCGCGGATTTACGGTAGAGAGATCCTTGTTTCTTCAAAATGATGGAACTACGTCGCAAAAGGTCCTCAGGCATACCTTGAATAGATTAAGTTGTGGGTCGAACGCTTTCGCGATCGTGTCCTCCAAATATTCTTTGAAAACACCATCCTGATCAATACCAGCTTCGTCTAGCCCCTACAGAAAGAAGAAATTGAATTGAATATCAGATTTCTAGCATTTGCAAGTGTGAAAATTCGAACAATATTTTAGGCTGCCTAAAGAAAGTTGCGCACACTTTTAAGCTAACTGTGGAGTCATAGAGATTTAAAGAAGAATGGGTAAATTTCAACTAAAGAAGCTCATAACTGATATTTTATAGGCTTTGTATCTGACTCTTACGAAACATACTGCTTTTATATTTTATATCAAGTCTACTTTGACAAATCGGCTTTAACCGTTTGCTTAACAAAGCGTAAAAACGAACATAAATCTGACAATGCAGGAAACGCATTATTTCAACAAACTTTCTGTGAGTCAGTTAACAAAAGAAGAACTGAATCCTTCTTATTTTTCTCTCAGTAACATACACTGATCTGTCACAATCAATACTACGTATTGTGACATACATCGTTGATTCTTACGACACGATACTCACCTGCTCATTTACAAATTTGACTCGAACTATTCCTTTGAGACTCTGCCCATCTAACTTACTCAGCTGCTCATAACCATCCTGAATTGAAAGCAAATAATTTTTGAACTTAAAGATTTTTCTATTAATCAAGCAAAATGCTTTGCAGTGAGAGCACCATCAATTAATACCAAATAAAAGTTTACTTCCTCAAAGATATGAATGATTAAAAAAATGCATTAGAAGACAGAAAAGCGGAAACTCCACTACTGCGTTACATATTTAAAGCCCTTTACACGAGACGAATTAGCACCAACTTTAATTGCATGTAAATACATAAAGATTAAAAAGTAAAGAAAAGAAACAATGCGACAATGTACCTCTAGCAGTCTGTTTCTTGAGATCGTAAGAAGAGCAGTTGGCCTTGATAAATCTTTGTAAATTCCTAGAGATTCTTTATCTGATTCAATCCACTTGCGAAATATTTGCACTCTCTAAACAGACGAAATGTCTTTGAAAATAGCACACACAAAGAATATGAGATAATATTCATCAGAAACATCCCTTAGCGAAATGAAATGTTTTTCTCTGCAGTGGCTAGAAAAAAGCAATTTTCATAGCATTTCTCACATTATTTGATGCTAGTAAAGAAAATAGTCTTATCAAATTAACGGTGATCCTTTGATTAAGTTGCAGAAACAACAGCAAAAAATGAGTACTTTGAACATCAAAGAACTCAACACATGAAATAAACCAAATATTGGCATTTTTTTCACACTGATTGATTTCCACACTTAATATAACATCAGACAGTATAAGACGTTGGTGAAAATTATGGGGTCGAGGAAATTATGGGGATCAGTTTGAGACGTTGATGGAAATTATTGGATTGAGGGGGGGGGGCTGCTTCTTCCCTTAATTCGATATGAGCCGGAAGTTTATCTAAAAAACCTGTCATATGACCGAGGTAATAAAAAAGTAAAAGCCACTCAAACAAGAGACACAAATGCTTTTCTTTAAGACACAAATGCTTTGAGTAATTGGATAACTGAAAAAGCTCTTCCAAAGGAATAAAAAGTCATTGGATAACAAAATCCTTACCACATTGTGCGGTATTACATGAGGTATCTTCTTCAAAACAACCATCGCTCGCTTTTTTTCCGCATCAAGGTCGGCCAAAAAGTGACGCGTTTTTATCTCCCTACAAGATGCAAAAATATATCATGACAAAATAATCATGTTGCTTTCAGCCTTCATCTTCAAAATAAAAACTTTAATTACAGAAACTTCAACGAATCCTTCAAGTCAGAACCTGCATTAATTGAAAAAATATATCAAGGTGATTAAAAGTGAGTTTTTCAAAATGTTTTCACTATGAAGCTTCAATTTAGGCCGGTACTGATTTTTCCTTATTGAGAATAGTGGATACTTTTATGGGGGCAAATGAAGAACGAAGATTCATCTGATAATGGGCCTTATCTAATTTGAAACTTAACCAAACAATGGGCCATCCGCCGTCGTTGTCTGAAAGTATGCGCAATAAGGGCCGGATTAAGAATTTAGGGGCTCTTGGCACAGAATGTAATGGGGGTCCCCATCATGATATCCGTACCTCAAATCAAACACTGGTAAACAATATTTTGTAAAATAACATAAAAAACGAGAGAAAAATGTTAAAATAACGAGAAATGCGTGATTTTAATTAAGGGGTAAATTGTTTGTCAGGTAAAATGAAACACAGGAGGCACTGGAAATATGTATGGTTTACTCTTCAAACTTGGTTTTCAGAACAAGAATTTTGAGGAATTTGCTGTAAGATTGGATTCCATGTAATAGTACAAGCTTATGTTTACTCCAATGATATTTTTCAGAATATATTTAATATGTTATGTGTCTCATTTATCTCACATTTCCTTTAGTAAACTGATTTGAATTACCCTGCGTGGTGTCACAACAAGTGAATAATTTTTCAATGTCTAAAGAAATTGCCAAGCTATAGGGTATCTGCAGCAGCAAGTTACCTAGGATCCTAGTTATGCTCTTAAAATAAGTTAATATTTAAAGATCAAAAATTGTTATCCATTAGACATAACCCTGTCAAACTACTTTTCTTGATTTTGGAGATAAAATCAATTTTCACTCTCCTTAAAGCGGAAAAGTTCATTGTCTTTGAAAGTATTGCAGCAGCATGGCCCTCTAGAATAAATTCCAATAAGACTTCAGCAATAACCTTATTCTTGAAAAGTAATGTTTGCATACTTTTTTTTTCTCTTTCCCATTCGTTTTCCCTTCTTAACACCTACTAGCTGGTTCGCTGCTAACGTTTCTTTAAGAATACTCCAGCAATAACGCTTTTTTAAGAATACTCCCGCGACATGTGCAAGCTGAAGAATAAACATTCAGTTTTGGAATAAACTGTGCGCAATAAATAGTTGTTCAAGTCATTTCACATGCTCTTGCTAGAACAACGTGAGAGGGGGGGGGTAGTGAGAGGGGGGGGTATCTTTTTGAAGACTCTCAGTTGTTTGTCTACCCAGTAGATGAAAAACCTCTGTCCCACTAGTTACAATACGGGGTATGAGTGAAAGTGCTCAAAAGGTTTACAAAATTGCCAAGGAACATATAATATAATATTCTTGACATAACCTACTTGATGATCCAATGGCCAGGTGGCATGAAAGCCCTTCTACAGTCACGGTCATACAACAGCAACAACAACGTAAGAGCAGAATTCATAAATGCAGAGTCTTTTAAGGCAGCCTTCGAAGCGGAAGCTTTTTCGTTTTTGGTCTTAACCTCTGTAGCAAAAACATAAGTTTAACTATGTTTCGAGTGTCTTACAACTCATAGTTGTTTGCGAGAAAGACATACATTTAATGTTGCTTTCAATTTGAATAAAATAAAAGAAGTGTAACACAGCTGTTGAGGATTTCAGGATTATATAAACAAGAGTAGTAAAAAAATCAGTCATCTAGTATTATATCTGATCATATGATATCATATCAAATTCGTGAAAATTTGCAGAATTAAGGGTAGTTTATTGAATACTTTGTATATCATGCGCATACACCAGTATCGATGCGACACATTTAGAACTCTGCATTATACTGTTAGGAATTTTATTGTATCAAGAGATTCTATAATGCTGGATACAAAAAAAAACCCGTTCCGTCAATTACCACCTTAATGTCTAAATGATAAAAATGGCATGGTGAAACATTGAAAGATACATAAAAGAAACATCTAGATCTAATCGAAATGAGACACACAAACTTTAGTGAAAAACATTTGAGCTGTACATCAACGTTGACTACCAATTCGGATTAATTTTACTTGGTAACAATATGGCAAGGGCAGCTACCTCTGAAAGGACTTTAACTGCTGCTTATTCAAAAACTACCCTCTGGTTTGCTCAAGCCCCTCTTGGTTTTGCACAATAGCTTAACTAGTACAGAAACACGCCTAGATAGATAAAAACAAATCAAAGGGCGGGATAAAAACTTACCGTCCGATTCCCTTGTCCATATCATTTTAAACACCAGAGAATTCAGAAATGAAGACATTCTTATGGATTCTTCGATTGTAAAAGGTTTCTGCTGTTCGTAAAACTCCCCGTCGTCAACAATCGGCAGCAGCTGAGAGCAGCAATCACAAAATAAAGTTAGCAGCGCATCCAGGGAATCTGGTAATGAATCTGATCCACCAGTGACGTAACTCAGGATAGCTTTGAGTCCACCATCGGGGCCAAGAGAGTACAAAAATTTCCAAAGTCGCACCATTATTTGTTCACTTAGGCTTAGTGCTGAAAAACACAAACAAATACATCAAAATGATCAAAAAAACATCATTGGACTAGTTAATATACTTTTTTGCAACTTTTTTTATCACTGTATGCTATCTTCTAGCGAAATTTTTTATGTGCTTTGTGATTTTGCTTTCAATTCATTCAGTTGTCATTTCCTCTGCTATAAATTCATCTAAGTCTAGATTTGCAGTTCGAATTTTCGATGAATTGTACAGAAATTTGGACACTTTTTTAGATTTTCAACCCTTTCCATCTAGTTTTGGCTTACTACTGTTTACGGAAAGCTTTTAAAAAGTTGTATTCCACGGCACCGTGACAAAAGCGTTTACTTTGAGATTTTATTTATCCTCGACAAAGTTTCAAACATACAATTAATTTATCTTGAAAGAGCTGAATCTTAAACTGAATAGAACAACGAACCTGAAAATATTTCCATTCTTAGTTGTGTAAGGGTAGCAGCAAGGACTTGGTACATCTCACAGATTTGACATACATCTAAAACAATGGGATCCTTAAGGTCTCTATAGCCAGACTTTTGCATTGACTTGACGGATCTCCCGAAAGCTCGTCTGAACAGTCCTTTAAACAAACAAACAAACAAATAACAAGATGCGCACAATTTTTGCAATTATTATGCCTGAAATGATTACAAAATAACTCCAAACCCGAAGACTTCTTGATCTAAGAAAATTTAAGGACAAAGACAGCAGCAACTTATTACCATGACGTCACAAGAAATCCCCATACACCGCGCTGGTACCTAGATCCCCACGAGTCATCTTTGTTTTGCAAGGTGTGAATCGGAAACTCACTATAGAATGAATACTCCTTATACAGTATATCATAGTACAGAGTTAAGATACAAAACATTTGCAGGAGTCTACTAAAAGAAAAACTCACGGTCTTACCACAGGGTCGAGACTGTCCTAATCAATGATACAGATTTGCAGGGAAGCAACGGCTGAAAAAGCAAAAAGAGATGCTGTTCGTTACCTTTTTCAGACGACTTTTTTTGGTTTATCGATTGTATTGGGTAGGGTGTGGAAGGTTCAACAGCAACATTTGGTAGGCTTGCGAAGAGTATGTCAACCATCTGGCGCTTCCATAGCAGTCGCAGCTGCGAATTTACATGAACCATGGTATCTGAGATCCAACTAAAAGGAAAAGTAGGGTTGTACGCTACTTGGTGATACTACGGTAGAAATGAAGTTATCAACATTCTCAGCCCATGTTTGTTGTTTACTTTCAGTGAATATTTTAAGCTCTGACACGTCTAATGCGAGAATCTATAGGAAAATGATAGTTGCTTGCAGATAAAACTTTCCTAAAAAGTCAAGTAGAAAGCCGGCCTGTAAAAAACTAGCTGGTGTTTTGGTCGGTAGCTTGTGGTACATAAAGTCGATACTGCTAATTAGCCTGAAAATACATCTTTAAACTTCAGCCTTGAAGTAAACTACATGGCTTGCTCCAACAGGTGCCTGTGACTAATTCGGAAGTCTCTTCCTCTTGGTACCAAAGATTGGCTTTAAAATTGACAATTCGGGAATGTCAATATATAAGGTCTTGCGATTCCAGCAATGACTTTATTAAGCTTTGATATCTATAAGTCAAAATTTCATTTTAGTCTGATTTCAAAAGTAAACAGAGTAAAACTTTTTATTTGGAACTGGTGTGATAAGGCCATTGTCATCATTTGAAAGACCGTTATCGTTGTGTTGATAACGGGCTATGCTCGAAACGTCGTTATTCTTTTAATCAATTTTTTATTCCTGGTACAATTTATTTACATTATATTGTAACATCTAACAATCTAATTTATTTGTTGATTATGACAATAACAAACCTGGTATCATCTGCTTGCATAAACCAGCCAAGAACTGGATGCCATTTTGTAAGATTTGACTGTTTTTTAACGACGTACGTCTGACAGTGCTTCAATATACCCAGAATTACCTCCTGCATATACATAACAAGACTTTGAAGGCAACGTATTACAAAGGAAAAATATCATCAGTGAGGTGGTTTATAAAAACTAAGCAATTATTTAATGTGCTTCTATCACGTTCAAAATTAGAAAGGAACAAAGTGACACTTGACACATCTGCAACGATTTCATACATTCCTCATTTATCGCCATTAATTTTCACCTTATTATTTTACCTACAGAAATTTCTTCACATCACTATCTCATCACAATACTACATTCCTTCATCAATCGGACACAGCTATCTACACCTCTATTCGTAAACTATTCACACTCGGCCCAGCCTTTTCTTTCCTATGCTACCTTCTTTGTTTTACATAATTAGCTACCACATATTCATATATTTTACCAATAGATTTTTAGTTAATTAGTTTTTCATTTCGCTAGAGTGAAAAATCACAAAAACACAAGCGAGTCGCTTCCATAGTGTCGATGGCCTAAGGCAGTGTAGTCAAAGAATCACGAATAAAGATACAATAATAGAATAACATAATACAATTCTTTTATTAATAGTTCTGTGTTTCATGTACAGCCACAGCAAGAGCTTATATCAGATGCTTCCAGCTGAAGCAAACTGTTGATATGGTTACTCGAAAAATAACAAGTTTAAGTTTATTTGAGTAGAAGTTTAATAAATGACTTTAATAGAAACAGGCGAGAGAAGCATACCACAAGAAGATTCCTGAAATCCATGACCCTCTTCTCTGCTGTTTTGACTTCCAGATGCGCAAGGTTTATTATGTTCCCTGAAGATAATTTAATCATCTCTTGAATGTCTCATCAAATATAATAACTCATCAAGATCAGTGGCTCGAATATAGATATTATTAAAGATACATAATGGGTATAAAAGTGGTGGCTTAAGCCAGGGGCCTGGGCTGGGCAAGCTAAGAATAGATGACCAATGAGGTTTGCTGATGAGATCTTGCACGTGACTCTTGTTACATCTTTGTTCTGTTCTTCTGATTAAAACAAAACAAATAGTTTTCGCAGGCCAATAGATAATCGCTGGATGTGATATGCCTTATTTAAGTTTGATTAACTCCGCTAAGATGTCGTAAAAACACAAAACAACAGGAGTATCAATATTTTAAAATTTAAAACTGCATTTGAGTAATTGCAACAGAACGATTAAAAATAGGGCTTTTATAGATAACTTGTGTTTATATCTGTCGTGTGTCTTCAAAGACCTTAGATCAGCGAATAAACAAGTGACGGTAAACTTACCCAGCAAACAAAGGGCTCTGTTCCCCTCCAGTGAATTGAAGACAATTCTCATATCCTGGTTGACTGACAATGCTTCGATACTCTTGTAGAATATGCCGTTATCAAGAAACATTTTGAGACCCTCCAGGAATGAAATAAGAAGCATACAGATTAAAAAACTGTCAGCCAAACAAACGATTTCCTAAATCACAACTTGATTGCTTTTTGATAATGGAGATAATTGATTTTTGCAAACACCTTGAAGCTCAATTCTAATAAAATGCGTTGTTTGAACATACTCTCTAGTATGTCAAAAGCTTCGGTGTCCATAAAACTTCGGACAATAGATCTTCTTTACCTTCTTATAAATCCACATAAGCGCTGTTAGCAATTGGTAGTCCGGAGGGATAGAAAGGGAATCGTATCGCTTTTTGCAATAGATTTTGGCAAAAAACATAGATCGAAAGCAGGATTGATAAAACTGAGGTAGAAAAACTGGCTGTTTTTAAGGAACAGTTTTGAGATCGATTTTAGGAGGTTATAGTATTCGCTGACTTGCCATGGTCAAAAGTGCTGACAGTAACATACACCAGGTAAATAAAAGAACTGAACATATAGGCAAGATTTGTTTTCAATTTTGTTAGAATCTAATTGTTATAGGCCAAACAAACAAGAAGAACATTGCTACCAGTTGATACTGATTATTTTGGAAACTCCGAGTTAAAAAACTAACCCAGTATCTAAAGAAAATTTACAAAAATATGTAAATACTACAGTTATATCTAGTGTTGTATTGATGGCCAGAATAACATGCATTCTCTTGAGCTTTTATAAATTCAAAACTTATTTCATGAAAAAAATAGAGTATTGGCAAAAACTGAGCTTTGTACACAACACAATTCTTTTACTCCGTATTTCTTGTAAATCCATTTAATACACCTTAGCTTTTACGTATTGTGTTGTAACAAACATAATATAGCTAGCCACCTTCCCTCCATCACTTTTTGGAATTAAGGGCTGCATCTAGTGGTGAAATGGAGTTTAGTGCACCCTTGTTCGATAACTAAGGGCTTCCGATCAAATTGGGCCTCCAAAAACTTTTACTCAAGTTCTTCACTCAAGTTCGATTTGTAATCAAAAACTTTGAAAGTTCTTTGACTGAAGCATGCAACTCAGAAAAAAATATCATTTTTGAGAAAAATATCATTTTAGTTAACGAGAAAAAAAATATCATTTTTGTCATCTTGATATTCTGTTTAACAAGCTACGCACCAATGAATGGGACCTTCCGTAGATACAGGCCTCATGTCACTTTTATTCCTATGAGCTCTATGTGTTCCCGACTGGGTACATCACATTCATCGGTGTACTTTTTCAAGCATTCCATACTTGCAAACAAATATGTTCTCCGGAGTCGAAAAAATCTTCCAAAAATATTGATATAATACTAACGATTGAATGCTTACCTCCTCAGATATACTCTGTAAATGCAGCACTATAGCAGGGATGCTCAGAATATGCAGAACAAACGCGATCAACGGACCTTTAGAAAATGCAGATACCTCCAGTGGTCTAGAGGTGAACAGTGAAGATTCATTCAAAACAAACATATGCGTAGTGCAATTTACATCAAATAAAAGAATTTTTATCAAGACTTGCACAAGAAAGAACGAAAAGATCGGTATTCATTGAAGCTGTTTTGTAAAAATGAAAGCTCATTTAAATATATAAATATATAAATTGGGTTTTCTTCAACTTGTGCTTTGGGAGAAACACTGTGAACATGTTTCAAAGTCAAGTAAATTTCCTTCCTTTACACCAGCAACACGAAACACTCAGAAGGACCACCTGAGTGATTAGCGAAACGCGAGTCTCTTGAACGATGATATATAAGTGGATGAGAACGATGATATTTCAATGGACGATCAACGAGTGAACCGAAACTAATGGCCGAACACGCGGGCACTTTAAGAAGGTGAAACAGCTCATACGTTTTTATCCTAAATAAAACGAATACCAGCAACACTTTTATTGAAGAATAGATTCAAACCTGAAACTCATAGAAGTAGCAGCAGTGAGCAATGTCTGGTTCAAAGCGATATTGGTCCTAGCTAAACCATTACACAAGAAATCCTAAAAATAAGAGAGAAAAAGATTTCAAAGATTTCAAAGAGTCAAAGATTTCAGTGTATCATATAGATATAATTACCAGAGTCTGATTGGACTAACCGGCAATTTCGTAATAAATACGAAGGAGCAGCATATTAATTCAATCTCCTATGATAAAAATTTTTAACAATCTGTTGGTTGCACATATGCAGGTCACATCAAAGAAGGAACACATGTCGTTAGAAAGCGAAAACGTGATTTCCAGAAGACAACCTTCCTTCACCTTGTTGCAGCTCATATTTTGATAACAATAGACAACTAGCCTCAAGCCTAAATTTGCTCGATATTCTTTAAACAGCAAAAATTCATAGAAAGTAAAGTAGGGTTCACACCAATCAAGAACTCGCCTAACTATAGTAAGGTGTCTGCTGATGCATAATAGAAACGAATGAATTATGTACATCTTGGGGAAGTGGGTCGACGGTCGATTGATATTTGGTCGATCTTATTGACAATGGATCTCTTTAACAATAACACAATCCTGGATACCTGTAATGATGAGTACAACCCTTTAGAGACAAGATCGTTTAAAACATTTGCACACAGCTGCTGCATAGCAACTTTGATATTTTCACCTAAAACGGAACAAAGAGAACACCTACGTGAATTTTGCAAACACAGTTAAGGCTAAGCATCTGCTCAATGACTGAAGAAGTTTCTAAATGGCAAATTCATCAAGAAGATTCGCATATTTTCATCAAGCAAAGAGGTGATGAAACTTTGCTGCAAGAAAAGCAAACAGGTTTAAATTAATTCCGTATAAAAAGTTTTCGGTGTAAAATATTATTTTCTTGATAGATAACATTCTGCTTCTGGTAAAAATAGCATGCTAACAGCTCAGCAGTAGAGCTCTGTTCTTTGAAATTTAAAGGGCCTCTCCAGCCAAAATTTGCAATTGCATTTTATTGGCTAATCTAAAGGAGTTGAACCTGCTGATCACGAATTCGTTATTTGTTTTTCGATATTTTTTACAGTTTGTGAGATATAAGCTCTTGCATTTCGATAATTGAATTGGATTAACCGACAAAAATTTTTCGGTTTGGTGACACTGTGACGCAATTTTGACGTCATAGTGTATTTCGTTAGTCTCGCCTCAAACCGAATCGTACGTCGGCGATTCCCAAATTGAACACTGCAATTGTTGGTACTCTCAGTTCTGTTCCACTGGCTTTTAGTTTGAGCATATCAGATATCAATTCTGAAGCCTTTAGTTGTTCATCGTTTCTGGAAAACAACTGAAGTGTCAATTTCGATTAATTATACGCGAGGGAAGAGCTGGAACAGGAAGCCGTAGCGTTGTAGGCCTACACAGGTGATCAAAACAAAGTCGTGACACAGCATGGACACATTCCGACCCGCAAACTTAGAATAATTGTAAACATTTAATATTTTTCGATCCTAACAAGCACCTGCTGTAGATTTAGATGCAGTTATCAACGCGTGACCATGACTCCTTCACGATTCGGTGGAAGATATACGAAATTCATGACGAACGAGAGCCGCACACTGTGACGTCAGAATGTCACAAAACTGATTCGGCTTTTGTCGTTTTTTTCTCGGAAAGGTGCAACTTTAAAGCCTTATAACTTCTAAACTAATTGAAACTTTGCAAAAACAACAACTTTGCCATAATACACGCACCAGATGCTAACTTTTTAGTCAATAAAAATTTTTTTTTTTGGCTGGAGAGGCCCTTTAACAATATGCAGTTATTGCTAATACCTCCTTTCATTTGCAGAATTTTCCACCCCTTGCAATCTGTAAAGACTACGATCTGTAAGGAAAGAAAAATTTTAATAAAACTTTAATTAAAACTTTAATAGAAAATCACTTTATTAAAGTTAAGTGAACTCATCACACGTTCCTATAAATACTCATTTTGAAGAAAATTAGACTGGCTTTCGATTTTAAAAGTATGTTTAGGCTACTTACGTGAATAGGCTACTTATTTCTTTCAACTTTTTGAGACATTTGAATAGCTTCTACTTTGATCTTCAGTAGTGAAATATAACTCATTAAATGAAAAAGAACTAATATGCTGCTTGATATAATAAAAAAGGAAGTGATAAACTTTAGAGAACATACAAATTCTTGTCAGGAATATTTTTATCTGCAGTCCACAAACAGACATACATCAAATGTATTATGATGTAATATTTGAACAATCACATACCATTGACAAATAAACAGTTGCTGCTTTTGCATCTTGGTGCATGTTGGGCTGAAAATAATTTATAATTCAAATTAGGCTGAAATCTTTATGAATGATTGAACATAAAGATATCAATAACACCAAAAAACAAAATAATGTCTAATTTAATCAAATCGAACATAATTAAATGTTTGAGTATGATATTTGCAAAAAAATTTAAAGAGAAAAAAAATTAAAACTCAAAGATCAAATGAATACAACAAATAATGGAAATACCTTTAACTTTCTCAATTGTTTACAGCAGATATTCAAAATTTGCTTTATCTGCTGCATCCATTGAACAGTATGTTCTTTTGATAGCATTACAGACATGTACCAATACTAGAAATGGTAAAAACTTACTTTTTACTATAAATTCACTAAAATAAGTTTTTCAGCTTGCTTTTTATTGTAAAGTGGCTGCACACTCAAATATTCAATTACTGGTGATGACAAGGAATGAACACATTTCAGTCACTTTCTTCTAATCTAGACCTGTTTATCCTTTAATATAACTTTGCCATTATAGGTCCATATCAGCTCATACTGTCTCTGCTGATAAGTAACACAAATATTTAGACAATGTTCAAAGTAAAAAGAGCCCACAATACTTTAGCAGCAAAAGTTTCAAGAAAATAATGTGATATTTATTTCATTTGCTTGACAAGGAAACTTACTTTTGCATCTTTCTCAGTTTCCAGATTTAAAAGAATAACTTTACATAATAACTGGAACCTTTTGATTGATTGTTTATCCCCACCTTTACAGATAAACAACAGCTCATTTGCCACTTTGAATATTGACAAAGCTGAAAAGAAATGAATAAGAAAATGATTACAAAGCATGACTGTAAATTACCACATCAGTTTTCAATTACATTTAAATCAACTAGCCATTCAATCATAAATGGGTTGATTTGGTAAAAAAAATTTTCTCAGAGTAACTGTTGGTTTTGGTGTCAATGCTATCAAAATTAATTCCAAAAATTTTAATAGCAAGACAATTGATCCCTAAGAAAAAGGAATTCTGTTGCAGCCACCAGCATAAAAATTCTTTTTATTTTACCAATGAAGCAATATGATAACATTTAAGAGCTTTTGCCATAAGAATTTTCAACACAGCTATTTATCTGTGTCTCCAAAATGTTTGAGAGCTCATTAGTTTATTTTTCTTAAAAGCCTTAGTTCCTACCTGGTATTTTCCTTTTTACTTCATCTTTCTTGTTTGGATCAACTACAAGGGCATCAAAGTTGCTCCTAAGAAATAAGAGTTCTTGATGTTCCTTCCACTCTCTATCCAGAAGCAGCAATTTTAAATAGGTAACAAGCCCCAAATAACCAAACATTAAATTATTTCAATTCTACATGGATTTTGATTTAAAATATCTATAAGCAGAGCAACATTTTACTTGCAAATTATACATTAAAGGAATAACAAGAGCTTAAAAACTGATTACTTTGTACTATTGTGTATCTTTATCCTGCACAGTTTAGCTATGGATAGCTGCAAATAACTCTAAGTTTTGAGGTGCTAGCTGCCAGTGGCATGAAAATATACAGCAAGCATAAAAGTAGCAGCATCTTCTAAGATTGCAGCAAAGAGATTTGAGGGTGCAGATTGGGATATGCAAGTTTCCAAATTTAACACCACAGTTTAAGTTCTAGAGCATAACCCCTTAAGGGTATGTTTCAAAAGTGTCAAATAAATGAAAGGAAAAGCACCATTCTCATACAGATAAGCAGTTTTAAATTTATCATGCTAACCATATTGTTCTCCTTAGTCTTCTGAAGCAGATAAACTGCCTGATGATTGCCTAAAATCAAGAATCTTATTTTTAAATTTTGAACTTTGAACCAACAGAATGGATTATTCTCAAATTTCATTTTACATATTCATGTTAAACTCTAGAATTTACATTTTCATTAAATGCAAATATACCAAATAGATCATCATGTAAATTTATGATAGGAGACAAAATTTGTCAATCATAGGCTATTTCAGGAAAGTGAAAAGGAAACAAGGAAAAATTTTACAGAAAAAACTTTGTTCAAATGGCTACAGGATAAAACTCTGGGTTCAGACTTTGGGTAAAAAAAGTATTGGACAAACAATTATGAAATACATACAGGCCTTTCTGTTTGACACCAGCGATCACTCACAATCGCATCAGCACTCGCACAAACCCATCCATGTGAGCGTTTGATCGCTCACACAAAATGGTAAATTGTTAGGAATAAATATCTCATCAATTAACACAATTCTAGTTATATTTGGTGACCCAAGCAAGTGACATAGACAATACAAAGCCGGGATACCAAAACACAGGAAATATAAGTAAGCTGACCAAACCACATCTCAACAAAAATGCATTTGAAAATCAATTCCACAGCAAATGTTTAGGAATATTTTAGGTACTAGTATTTGAAGTACAATAGCACTTATGACATTTTCTGGACAGCCAGACTGTAAAGTATTTTATTCTGCACGGGGAATGCCAGAACATTAATTTTGAAATTTGCAGATATCAAGCGTTTCCCGCAAAATTGTGTGCAGAATTTGAAGCAAAGGATTTCAAAGAGACCTTGTATTCTTTGTTTCTTCTTGTCATCAGAAGTCAGAAGTTTTAATGATGAAATATTCGTGGGAAACACGACCAGATAAACAAATATTGTGTGTGAAATGTATGGCAGATTCTTAACAACATTTTGTGATCATCCAGCAATAATGTCTATATGACCTTTATGATATACATAAAGTTTATAAATGAAGCACATTTGTATTTGGTATTTATTTTTTCTTGGAGTTCATTAAAGGTCATCATAACAGTTTATTTTCAATTGATGTTACTGCAAACAGTCAGAGCGATCGCTCCGGCAAGAGAAATCTCGTTAGCGATGGGCAACTTGTGTAGGCTATTTCTTACGAAAAGGCCTGTACATAGCAGAATAACATTCCTTTACTCTACTTTTATGTAGCACATTAGCTTCAGACAAATACTTAGATGGAATTTATTCACCTAAATTTTAAATGAGACCAAAATTATTAAGGAAGAAATTCTTTGCTTTTAAGAATTTTGAGAATTCACATAGAAAAACTACTTTATGAGGTCAGAAATCAAATAAATGTCCAAGGTGCCCAACTCTCAGAGGCATGCCAACACTTCTTGATGGGGCGTGGGCAGGAACCACAGGAAGGGCACCTTGGGGTGTCAAAGTTTACTGCTTAATCAAATCAGGAATCATTGTTTAGCCAGCGACGAAGCCTTGTGTACAGGTGAAGGCCCTGTCAAGGGAAAAAGGTTGAAGGTCTGGCAGCATAGGTCCCAGGAAAATTTTGCATTATCATGCCCTAAAGTCTTTGAAAAAAGTTGGCCACTCCTATAAAAATACCTTGGAATAAAGATTACAGTCAAACTATTGAAAATTATTTCTTGAAACCCAATATTAACCATCAAGGGAGGCTGGATCCAATGGACATTTGGAACTCCTCTTAACATACTGTGATCTTGAGAGCAGAAGATTCTTTTAAATTTACTTCTGCCAAGAAACAACTAGGCTTCAAAAATGCTTCAAAACTTTCTTTGAAATTACAGACTGCACCAGGGCTTCCATAAGGATCTTACAAGTAAATCAAAACAAATACTAATGACTCTATTCTTATAAGCCAGAGACTTTCGTACTGGGTTATAAGAATAAAGTGCATTCTAGTACTGCTTACCAAATTCAAGCTAAATCTTCAGGATATTTTTAGGGATTTCAACAAGTGGGAATTCAAAAGAGCCCACCTAGACAAGCAAAAGGACCCTTTTATGTTAAAAGCGTTGAATATGAATACAGTGCTCCTGTGCTGCATGAAATTTCTTGATTCAAGATTCGTCTTGAATAGAATGTCTTGAATTTATTCTTGAATTAAGAAATGACAAACAATAACTTTTTGGTCAGATTGATTTGCAAACCAATTTCAATTCCCATCAACATGGAAAATATTTGACTTTCCTCTTGCATCTAGGAATCAAGAGACACTTGAAACCTAGATTATATTAGCATTTGAATATAGAATATAAATTAATATTGCTCAGAAACCAATTTCTTTAAAAAAGCACTTTGCTGCCCCCACTCCCTCCTTGGCTCTGGTGCCCCTGACAATTGTACTATTTTTTCATTAGTTCAAGGTATTTGCACTTTTTAACACGAATTTTGAATTTTACAGACAGCAAAATTTCCAAACCACCTTTTCCTATTGGAGATTGTCCTTTTCTTTTTTCCTGTACTTACCATATTGATAGAAAGTAGATAATCTTTGTGTGCTGAAAGCATCTCTTTGAGTTGCTTCCATACAAACTGAGAAAATAAACTGCATTTATTTTTATTTTTCTGAAATTTGTTTTGTAAGTAATGCTGCCTGGGGATTACGCCAAATTCCCAGCTAGTGCAAATTCCCATACAGACCACAAGTCAAGTCTCCACGGTCAAGGAGTCGGTAGGATTGAATATTAAGCAAACTGTATGACTTAACCTCTTATAATATTTAGTTAGGACTACCACTGATCCTGATGTGCAAAAAATCCACGAAAAAATTTTGTCACCCGACATCACTTTGAAAAGTTGTTACAAATTCTTTATTGTTAATGTATGTAAGATTTATGCTCATAGCAGCACCTGTATGGAGATTATGGCACTTTCCGTGATCTAGAATGTGAAAGGAGGTAAATTGTATGAGTGCATTTAATATTCTCGTTCAAATTTTGATGCTTGACTGGCACAATTCAGAGAGGCATGCCAGTCCTACCTGAATCTTGATAGCTCCTTGCTCGCGTTTTTTCTCCTCGGCGCGTGATTGTCTGGCATTTTGTGTCTTTCCAAGAAAATCTTGTTTCTTGTTGACATCTTTGACATTCGAAAACATTTCCTTCCTCTGAGGAATTACAGGAATTGTTGTTGTAAAGGTTAACAACATCCATCCCTTTCAGATATGCCTCCCCTTGAAAACGAGGTGGATTTTTAGGCGAGACAGGAGGTGGGAGCACTGATCTCTAAGAGATCGGTGGGTGCGAGGTGCCGATGATAAGATCCACGGCTGGGGGAGTGTACAGTCACAGAATAGAAAAAGATATAGTGATGTTGTTATAAAGCACACACTATTTCTCGGGTATTTCTCGGGTATTTCTCTGAGAAAGAGGTCTTGTTTTGTGGCTAGTTTCTTCTTTTATTTTATTTAGGACAGACATCATCCACTTTTTCTTGTGCTATTGCGGATGGTTTACCACCTGTCTTCATATTTGTTCAATTATTCTTTTATCTATTGTATTTATTCCTATGGGCCTAGAAACTTCGCTTGTAAAATCTGTTAGTTTTTGTTCTTTTGTCTTGTAAGCATTAATGTAGAGCCAAAAAATGTAGAGGGGCTATAGAGCTTTCTCTATTTTGTATACAAAGTGAATATTTCAATTGTTTTCGTTTGCATGGCTCCTCAATAACAATTTCTCTAGCTTTCCATTTTTAGGGTTAATCATCTTCCAATGTCTACCTATTACTTGAGTAGAGAAATCTTAAAAGTAAGGAGTTTAAGTAGTAAAATTTTGCCAGCATTTATTCATTTTTCAGTGATTGAGGACCCACATGAATGCAAACATCAAAAAGTAATATCGGTTAATCAAATATTTGATCCTAGCAGAAATTAGCAATGATACTTTAGAATTACCAAGAAAAAAGAGGAGGGAGAGCAGCCTCTCTCCAAAAAGCAGAGGGGGCTGAGTCTTCTACAGTCCCGCCTGTAAAACTCTATTTTACGCTCCAGTGAAAGTTATTCTGAAGAAGCGTATAGCGAAATGTTAACCAAATTAATTTAAAATGATTATCTATTTAACATATATAGAAATATAGATATATCAGTGGCCCTCCAGTTATTACCTGATTCTGAGGCAGGCACGCAGCTGCAGAGGGCACGGGGGACTGTGCCACCCAAATGAAAGTGCTAACAACCATTTGCCCCCTCTGGCTACATACACTTTTCCAAATGATATTTTGAAAAGTTGGCATAATTATAATTCCACGAGATTATT
The DNA here is from genome assembly GCF_057945365.1 of Rhopilema esculentum. Taxonomy (NCBI): domain Eukaryota; kingdom Metazoa; phylum Cnidaria; class Scyphozoa; order Rhizostomeae; family Rhizostomatidae; genus Rhopilema; species Rhopilema esculentum. Next base: position 7,816,051 of record NC_142821.1, read on the forward strand.
GCTTTGGCAAGAGGGGACACATCATTTCTGAAAAGTAAGAAACCTTGAACTTGTTTAGTTTCAAAATATTCAATGCCTTGAAATTTTCAAGTGTGGTGTGACGTGTGCAGCTGTTGTGTCAAAGAATAGAGAGTGGTGGCATGTAGAGCCGCTGCAATTATTTTCTCCCTTCTGAGGTTGAACAATTGCCGCCAAAATTCCGTTATTGGAGTGAGCACACATCCATACGGATCCGATCCCGTATAAACGCAACTATTTTCAGATCTGATCCCGTGTGAACAGGGCCTAAAAGTGGTCCTCCTTGGGAAAAGGTTGGACAGCCCTGTGGTAAAAGCGAAGAAGTCGCTAGATGTCTAGCCTACGCCGTAGACGCCCCCTTCCAAACTTTCTTCATTTGGAAGGGGGGGGGGGGGGTTCTACGCAATGATATTGTGAGGCAAATTTGTTTACTTCCGCCATTTTGAATAGTGGCAAAAAGGAACTTGCTCCATACCGAGCCCTTATAAATTTGGTAAAAGTAAGGATTGATTTCGTTCACTTCTCTTTCGAATATCGATGTGATATTTGGTGAGTGGCCTTATATTGCACTTAAATTTATGAATTGATGTTAATATTGGAAAAATAAGCCGTCGTTCGTAAATTCCAGGCATTTACAGTCGCGGTGCTTGCTGTGGTGTTCTCGTCTCGTCGAAATTCCAGAAAATAATGATTGATCTGTTTTAAAACGGATCCAGCAACAATCTTTAGCCACTCAATGCATAAATTTCTTAACGCATTTGTACAAAGATGTGATTTAGTTACTTTTTCTTTGTTTGTTTACAGTAACGGCTATGAAATATCTAGGCCAAACTCTAGAAAAAGAGAAAATAGGTCATAATTCAATGCTTGGAAATTAATAACAGAATCTAAAGATGGTAACCAATTTTTGATTTTATATAATCATTGATATCTTTAAACTATTTCAAAACCGCAAGCAGGGTGGCTAGAAAACTCAAGGGCCCGGTTTAGGGCGTCGCGGGTAAAATTGAGCCACACCCACTAAAAATGTGGCTTAGAATACGATTGATTCAATAAAAATTGATAATAAAGCAATACGCTAAACAGCAGCAGTATATCGACTTTAATTCGTAAATTCGGACCCAATTGGATCCATACCTTTCCTCTCGTGTAAACAGGCTTTAAAATCCCATGTAGAGTTAAGAGTCAAGATCAAAACTTATTGTAAAACGACACTGTTTTACAATTGCCCTAGTTAGTCCAGTACAAAGGAAACAACAGTTTATTCCAACAAGAAGCAGAACATATGAATAATCGGCGATATAAACCACAAGCAATAGTTAAGCAATTTAATACAACAAGCAATATTCGTCGGCGGCAATAATGTTCGGCGGGTACACTGTACTGAATTTGACGGTTAACTGCAACTTCATAAAACGGAACGGCTTCGACACGACTCTACTTCTCGGCTTTACACTACGACTCTATATAACGACTTTCCTTGACGGCTTTAACTAACAACTGACTCAACATAAAACAGCATGGCAATATAATGGAAAACACATGACAAACACAAATTACCCAGAAACAATAGGGTACTGACAACAAGTAATGGCAACTAATGGGAAGTGGAATGGTAATCGATTACAGACAAACAAGAGTGCATTAACAAATTCACAAACTACGTCACTGACATACAACAGGAAAATCTATTGTTTAACATTATTTAAATTCTCAGAGTTTCAACTCTTTTCGAAGAAGTGCAAATGAATCAGCAAATTGGCCAATGACTTGCTCGTAATCAAGTGGAAAGTTTTCTCTTCTTTTGAAATTATCAGTAGCGCTGAATAATCTTTCAAAGGAAACTTGGGTGCAGCTAAGCGTCATCAAGCATTTATACGCGTTGTAGGGGGAAGGGTATGCTGCTAGGTGCATGTTGTATTCACTAATTTTTTTATAGAAATTAGTACGCGGGCCGAGCCGAGTCAGCCCGGGCCGAGCCGAGTCAGCCCCGGCCAAGCCGAGTATGCCCAGGCCGATGTTATGTTGTTAAAAAGGGCCTAATCATGTGCTCACATGTAACACGTTTTACTCCCTCGCCTCGTGCTCTACAACTAACTCTAAGTACCGTTACGTCATAATATGTTAATTTATTCAAAACATTACAGCCGAGTCAGCCCAGATCAACTTTGGCTAGGTAACTTTGTGTTCGCACTACAGAAAATATTACTTGGGTTCACTCTACCCCCTACCGAAGCTGAAACAAGGTTCGATAGTATAGTGTAGACAAGACATTTGACATTCATAACAGGGTCATACATAAATGATATCACCTATAATTTAAAGATTTTTAGGCCCCCTGCCTCCCTGTGTCACCACCTCCCTGAACCCCTCTATTATATTGCCAATGACGTCACTTCTCACATCCCCCCCCCCCCCCAGCCCTTCGCTATACATTCATTTGAAAAGGAGAGCAAAGTAAAAACGTAAAATTTCTTTTTTACCAAAAAAATTTGCAGATCTAATGTTGCGAAAGTTATACTTTTCATAAGTTGCGAACATTAAAACAACTCTGAAAGGTACCTTCTTGAGCCTGCCTCGTTTGGGATTTCTCCAGGCTCCGAATTCACAGGAAAATCCTTTATTTATGCTTCTTTTTATGCAAATTTTCGTCCATAATTTTCATTCATATTTTATCTAAGTAATCAAGAAAATCAACAAAACTGAATTCTCTACGTCATTCGTTGCTTTAATGTTTAGTCTATAGAAACTAATAACTCTTACAAATCTGAATGCGTTTCAAAGATATGATGAATATTTTAGGCAGCTACTGCGATCGGAAAAAAATAACTCACAGCGCTGACTTACAGCTAAAATCTAACTGTACCCAAGAGAGGAAAAGATTGAATGGTGTAACCTGTTGTTTAGAATGCATTGAGCATATTCTTTCTATGAAAAATTGAACTGATAGAATGACTGATAATACATTTAGAAAACTACAATATGAGTACAAAGAAGAAATAATGTTCAAAATACCTCGGAAAAGTGGAACAAAATTCACTTTAACTCTTCGCCTGACGCTTAATAATGAAAGCAAGGGAAGTTATTTCCAATCGAAAGCCATGTTTACACTACAAAAAGCTACCCGGGTTTAACCTGTGTTGAGTTCACCCAGGGTAAACTCTCTTCAATTTGTATTCTAAACGGAAAGTGGGTCTAAACTTGTTTTCCAAACGCAATTGTGAGTCAGCCCGGATTGAGTCAACTGTCAACTCTGATTCTTTCTTGAATAATTTTGAAAGGTTTTCTGCCGAACGTTATGTTTCTTTTCACTTACATTTTTTACCTACCCTTCCTTTCTCTTCCTGCTTTCTCCAATCGTTTCTACTGATTTCCTTCTCATTTCTTCAGCTTCTTCCATTTCTGCTGTTTGTTTTTCTTTAACTTGCTGGGATGCTGCTTGCTGATCAGCAATTGCTGCATCAAAAAGCTCCCTTATCTTGCAAGGAGAACATGTTTTTCTGTGTGCTCAGGGTTAATTCCACTTGCACTTTCTCGTCTTCTATTTTTTGACTTTTTGTTGGCGAAAATATTCTGGAAGCAATCTCTCACTGCTTTGTAGGATACACCAAATTTTGGCCTTTCTACCTGCGAAAAATTATCCAGTTTTTTTCCACCCATCGAATCTCGGCCTACCATTCCCACGATACAAGGATATCAAGATACAAATTCTCTTTTTGGTAGTATAGTTTCTAGCTTGTCACAGAGATATAAGAGAACTTCAGAGCAAAGAACATTCTTCTGGGATTGCTGAATAAACTCTAGTTTAAAGATTTATCAACAGATTTATTGCATCTAAAGAAGTGCATTTGTTTGCTATTTAAATTCATCCCATTTTTCAGATTGTCGAATGGTGAGAATGGCCAACCTAGGGATATTGATGTCAAGATGATAGAGCGTTTCGTGGTATTGATGTACCAAAGAACGTCTTCACTCAGCGACGTAAACGAGTGTCGCCGACATTTGTTCACCAAGAAGGGTTGCCCAAGTGAAAGTTTGCCACCAACAAGTGATGCACTTCTCCAACATACAAGACGGGCTATTTTTCAAGCTGGGTAAGTATTGAAAAACTATTCACGTTGAAGTTTGCAGAGGCATGTATTGGTAACATTGTGCGACCTGCCTTCCTTGAAGGCGAAAAAAGCTTTGGATAGTAGACCAATTCTTAAAGGTTCTTGAAGCTCCTTTTTGCTTTCACTTCATCAAACATTTCTTTGATTCTGTTCCTTAACAAAACTTACTTCATGCAATCTCAATAGTCATTGTGAAAACCAACTTTCATTGTTCGACCCAAACACCAAATTCAGACTCGATATGCTTCCAAATATTCTGGAAGGGAATGGCACTAAGATTTTGCTCTTTCCTTACAGGTTTGTCTGGTGTCAATCAACGGTGAAAGCGCAGCATCTACCTTACAATTGTAGAATGGGGTTGGAATGAAAATGTGTCACCTTTATGGATGGTTGTCCCGTAAGCCTCAAAAGCATGCCAGGAGCTTATCAAATGTGGCTGTAGGTAGAAATGTTCGACACGATGTAAATGCAGATAGTTTGGTTTGGAATGCACGGAATTGTGCATGTGCAATGGGCAGTGCCTCGAAGAATTAGACATTTAAACTTTCAATTTGAACTAATTTTCCTTTGACAATGAAATTTTCGCGCTTGATGAACAATTAATCGCTAGTAGAGGTCTGGGTCAAAGTACCTCTTTCTAAAAATAGATTGCGGGCCTAATATGAAAGTTGAGAAATTGCTTTCATCGCTATGAGGATCTTAATCTCTGTAATATCAGTAATTTTAGTTTTTCGCTTCCGGGTACTACAGAAAAATAATCAGCACCTTTCCTGGAGGTCTGGGACCAAGAACCCCACCTAAAAATAGAATATGGGGGCAATTCATTTTGAGATAACAATATTATTGCATTTTCATGCCTGATTATACACTTATACAACTCTGTACGCTTTTGATATGATAATCTTGAAACCACACGCAGGATGAATTTGTTCATGTCTTTTACCGAGCTGTAAAGACCTGTTTCTAGTCTCATAACTGCTTTCATCGATAACGTCGAAGGATGAGTCAAGGTCGAAACTTTGGTCTGCCACACTTCCTGACTCACTAGGCCCTTGTGCACTACTTGTAAGCAACCAAACTTACTATAGCAACCAAAAATACTCGTTGCTAAGGTGTAAATTTTTAAGTGGTCTCACAACAAATCGAAAATTCTCAAAAGTAAAGCTTCAAATGCCAGATTTTCAACCTCAGGGGCATAGAATATGCATCACAGAACGCAAAAAAACAATTTTTGAATTTTGTCTATATTTTCAGTTATTCAGCATTTTACCCTGAACTGCCTCCTTAAAAACCAAATTATCTCCCCCCCCCTTCCCCCATTCAATGTTGAATGCATGATTTTCAAGGAGAAATAATAGAACTACCAATCCAACATTGCTTCAGGAGGAAAGGGGGGGTTTCGATTTTACAGGGGCAAGGTAAAGACGAAAATTACAAAAATCGCATTTTGTCTCAACATTTTTGTCCGGGAATGTAGCTTTAATCAAATTCAATCCAGACAAATTAAAATTTCAGGCACATCCTATTTTTTGGGCAACTTTGCGCCCCCGCACCTGAGGTGTTGGGATGTTGGTGCACCCAAGATCTTGTCAAAAACGGCCATATTCTGCAAACCGGGAATTGCAGAAGTCTTTGTTTTTCATAAAATAAAACAATAACTTGACAATATTTTCAACAACAATTGCTTATCGGTTGGAGGTGTTAATTTGCTTTAACCGTACAAACATGCGAGAAATGAAAGCTCTAAGAGGGCTGAGAGCACAGTGACAAAAATCTTTAGCATTCACTTTCTAGATATTTTGTCGTATTTCCACAAATTCCTGTCAACTTCTTAGAAAATCCTTCCAAATTCCTTCTAATTTGTAAATCCTTCTTTTATCCTACCAATTGACCAAAATTCCCGAAAAAGGATAAATCCTTCCAAGTGGAAGCACTGTTCGTCTCACTCGGCAGTACGCAGCATGACCCGAGCGCAAACGTCCCCGTCGTAGCTGTGTCGGCGATCGGAAACTCTCACGGCGTCGCTAGATGTCTAACTCTATAGAGTACCGAAGTGATGAGGTCACAAAAATCTATTTTTAGAATTTTTCACTTTTGATCCCATAACCTCAAAGAGCATCATGAAATACCTCTAAAAATGCATAATCAGTAGAATGGGCTACAAATTGGAGGAGAAATGGCCACATGAGCACAGGCTTCGTCTTGGTTCATAACTTTGAACCAGGCCAGAATAACAGTAATCCGTTAGCAAACTTGAAATCTTTCATTGGCAATATCTCGCCAAATTTTGAATATATTTAACTGATTTTGCACATTGAGAAAGTTTTTATTCCGTTCTTTCAGATTATGTGGTCAAAATTAAGAAATTCTAAAAATTTATTTTTGATGACGTCACACTTCGGTACTATTGTCATTCAGTGAGGCAAAATCACTGATGCAGTAAAAGGGCAAAAAGACGATTCCGCATGAGGGCTCAGTATGGGAATCTCCGAAGCTGGCAAACGAAACCCAAAACTTTAGAAAATCTATTTAATTTAGGAAGGTAACTTGTTTTTGTCAGCTTACTACGGTGGCCCACAGGTGCCACGGCAAAACTTACTTTCTCACGGCAAAACTTTCTTTTTCACGGCAAAACTTTCTCTCTCACGGCAAAACTTTCTTTCTCACGGCAAAACTTACTTTCTCACGGCAAAACTTACTTTCTCACGGCAAAACTTTCTTTCTCACGGCAAAACTTTCTTTCTCACGGCAAAACTTTCTTTACGTGTTGTTGTGTACGTGATACTTAGATCTAATCAATGCTTTAGACGTTTTAAACTTCGCACAATTTGCGAATACCTACATCTTCTCTTGATAATTCTTGCAGAAAGACAGCCCAGAAATGTTCTAAAATTTATCTAGGTTGGGCTAGGCTAGGCCTATATGCCTATCTCAACGAAACAGTACCGCATGCAAGGTCTTTGATTCCTTTGTTTTGAAAGCAGTGAAAAATATCAATTCGTTGAAAATTGGCGTGCACATAAAATTCGTGCAAAAAAATCACGTACGTGCACTTGGCACGCTCGATTGTGGCTTGTAAAAAACCTATAAATTGGGTATTGTGTTTAATATCATATCATATCGTATTACTCACAGGGTGGGTTGATGGCTAGGTACTTAATGAAATAATAAGCATGGGCATAATATAAGGGGAGAAAAAAATCGAAGTGGTTGCCCAACAAACAACATCCATTGTTTATGAAAATTTTGCCTGACTGAATCATGGTAGATTTCTGCCTGATTATCGCTTTTTTGGAAACTTTTCAGTGTTGAGGAACTACAGTTGCCGCTACAGCCCCCTTATCTCCCCAGACCCTTGTCTACTACGCCTATGTTAGAAAAGCAAAAGGAACAAAGCAATACGACGACGAGAATCCAATGTCACGAGATAAAATTTTCAAAATAAATTTAATTTAAGTAATAAATTAAATTCAAAGAAAGTTTTGCCGTGAAAAGTAAAGTTTTGCCGTGAGAAATAAAGTTTTGCCGTGAGAAATAAAGTTTTGCCGTGAAAAAAGAAAGTTTTGCCGTGAGAAAGTAAGTTTTGCCGTGAGAAAGTAAGTTTTGCCGTAAGAAAGTAAGTTTTGCCGTGAGAGAGAAAGTTTTGCCGTGGCACCTGTGGGCCACCGTAGCTTACCGTATGCATTTAGAACGTTTTAAGCCATAATTTTCGTTTGTACACAGGTTTTGAGATATTTAAAATATTTTTTACCGTGGCGTTGATAAGGGCACACTGGTTTAGAGAACATCTATATTTCTAGGAAGATTGTTTTTGGGCTTATTTACAAAAATGTCGCGCTTATTAAAACATCTTGTGTTAATTTTTTATTGTAACATAAAGGAACGGTGGTAAAAGAGGTCATCTTCAATCCTGATTCAGCCACGCCCCCTTCCTACAACACCCTGATGTCCGTAAATAAGTCTGATTTGCTGATGAATGTTAGAGGGAAGGTCTTGTCATGGAAAAAACTTGATATGGATAGTTATCATAAAATTTTTCACTCCTTCCGTCTGAAATTTTTACCAGAAGTCATATGCAGGGGGTTGCCGAAGTAGGGGACAACGTGTTCGTTTAACAAGTTGTCATAATGATATAAGAGTACTTGCTTACATCTACCCTTTTACTTATAAAATACAAAATAAACCCAATTTTGAAATTATGTTTGGTTTTTTGCAAATAAACCCGAAGACAGTCTTCCTGAAAAGGTAAGCATTACCTAGGCCAGAGTGGGCCGTGCGAGCGCCGCAGCAATAAATATTTTAAAATTCTTGAAACCCTATTTAACAACACAATTTATGGCTTAAAACTTTTTGAATCAATACGGCAAGGCAAAGTATAGTTTTCTTCGTCTAACTTGCAATTTTCCGTACTGAGCCCTTACGCGGAATCGTCTTTTTGCCCTTTTACAGTTTGAGCTATTTTGCCTCACCAGCTCAATGGGCAATTATGCCCAGTTAGACAACTAGCGCCTTCGGCGCTTCTATATCATTGTGCGCGTAGAAAACAGTGATCAGAATGAGGCTAGTATTTCCTCGCAGTTTTGTTTTCCAAGAATCAACTTTGGTAGCAAAAATGTGTCGTGGATGTGGAGTTTGTGCTCAAGTTTGTTGCGTATTAATGCCAGGTATACTGGGAATATCATTGACATTTCTCATAGGATGCTTTGCTCCAGGTGCAGACATTAAAATAGCAATGATGTCCTATCTGATTGTATGCAACATCCTAACGTTGTTTGCCTTCTGTGGAGACAAAGAGTCGGCAATTGAAGGTGCATGGAGAGCTGCGGAAAAGGCATTATATTTAATGGTGTTTCTTGGTGGACCCATAGGAGGATGGATTGGGATGATAATATGCTGCCACAAGACAAGCAAAGGCCCGTTCATCATTGTAATGGTGGTTCTGACCATTTTTAACTTGATTTGGGTATTTGTGTGGCTGTTTGTCACTGCTGAAGATAGTCTCGGCAACTGCTACGCGTACCAGAACAAACTCAAGAACGCTTATAACTCGAGCAGTGTATTGTAATCAGAGCCTCTTTTAAGCAAAACCAACTACTGGGGAAAATCTTAGTTTGGGGCCCAAGCCAGTACACAGAAAAAATAGCGCCATTGTTATAATAACTTTGAATAAAATGTATATGACATAACAGAAATTTTAACATGCAAAACCATTTTAAGTGTTCAAATTGAGGTCCACACTTTTGAAAAAGTTACTAATAGCAATTATAAACAACCATTGTCTTTTTGAAAAAACTTTTTAATAAAACTTCTAGTCTGATATATTTCTTGGTCAGGCTGTCTGTCACGCCTCTCTTTTTGCTTCAAAAATTCAGCAACTGCATTTCTTGGATCATAAAAGGCTGTTCCTTTACCATTTAAGGAGATGTGCATAATGCTGTTTATTGACTGTTGGCTAAGTGAAGCTCTGTTTGAGGTCTTGATATTGTTGTAATGAGAGACTGTTCTTTCAGTCCCCATGCTATGTGGGGTTAAGGTTAAAAACGATGCTAGAAATGTTTTCAAAAGACCACAGCTTGCTTGCACCATTTTTCTTAATTTCAATGCGTAAAATGTGCCATTGTCTTCAATAGCAGGATCTTCAATGGCAACTATCTTCCTCCATGACATACATGTGTCAGAGACAAAATCTTCAATCTTTTCTGGGCCAAATAGTTGACTGGCTAAATCTCTGCTTGCTGTGATGAGCTCTGTAGATGATTTGGCATCTAAAATTTTCATCAAATTTTTTAAAGTTCCATCATTTTCAAGGTTCATTCTCTCATCTAAAAAATTTATTGCTGATTGGACAATCTCTGTTCTCACTGCCATGTCATTCCTGTGTGTTGTTGTCACATATTTGTTCATTATGTTTCTTTTCTGTCTTGAATTAGTTGGAGAAGAAACTTCTTCAAAGTTTCCACGACATTTCTCCTCTCTCCCACCTGGTATTGGTATTTCATTCATTACTTTGAGATTCTCAACTGCAGCATCTCTTGCAGTTATAATATCCAACAAAATTAGGTGTGACTTTTGAAAAATTTTCTGGAGATTCTTAAATATTTTGCACAAATCAAACATCAAAGCTGTTAACCAAAACTGTTGACCATCATGTTTCCATTTATCTAAAAAGCCTTGAGCCATTCTTTTTTCAATTTTTTCAGCGTGAATTTCACCAGAACACATCTTTGTCCACACTTGCTTTGCTGCTTCAAGATTATTTAGCACTGCCTTCAGCACATTCAAAGTGTGCTCAGCAAATCGCACTTCAAAGTGCTTAGGAAATGTCAGACATTTGGGATCTTCTTTGTGAAGGTACTTTACTCTGCGAGGTGATTGTCTGAAAAATTTGGAAACAGCAAGTACATTGGTCATCCACAATGACAATTCAGGAACTTCAGACTGTACAGACTCCAAAGCCAAATCAGAGCGATGGCATATGCACCATGCAGTGAGCAATTCTTTTCCAGTGTAATCCTTTAGAAGTTTCCAGAGTCCACCATTCTTACCAGTGTTGGCATTTTCACCGTCTGTAGTTATTCCAACAAGTTTCTCTGTATCAACTCCCACACTCTTTAAACAAGTGGTAAGTGCATCAAGCAAACCATCTGCACCCCCAAGGTCACTACTTGAAATACCCAGAAATACAGTTTTCACAGAAACTTCATTTTGTGGGAGAAATCTTGCAGTGATGAATTTGGAATCCACTTGTTGTTTGTCTGAACTGCCATCAATTTGTACTGAATAGCAGACACTTTCTTTTAACAAATCTGCTACTTTTTTCATTTCATGTTCACTGATAATTTTTCTCATTTCAGCATATGTCATAGGGTCTCTGTAATGGTAGGCAGAGCCTGGTTGATTGTAAGGAACAAAATCAGCATCCCATCCATTATCTCTAAATATGTGCAACAAATTGTTGCTATGATCACCAGACAAAGATCTTGATGCCCAGCTCCATGCACTGACAGTTTCTACTCTGCAGTCATTGTATACATCAACTGCAAGTTTTAGAAGCAATTGTAAGGTCTCAGCTTTACATTTCTTCACTATTCGTACCCAGGGATGGGCATCTGACATATCCTTCCAAGCATCATCAAGCTTTTTGAGTCGTAATGCCTCTTCATGGGCAGCAGAACATAAATGGTCAACTATCAAACGAAGCCTGTCCTTACCATCAACACGAATTCCTTGAGCCACAGGTATTCGACCATTGACGGTGAACCTTTTAACATGCATTTCAAGCTGGTTACAAACAAGGCATTTCATGATAGGCCTTTGCCTTTTGTCTTTTCTTTCATATCTAGCTTCAAGACAGCTCTCAGACATAATAAGCCAGTTTAAGTCTAATTTCTTTCCTTTGTACCAGTGAGTTCCAAATTCATCTTGTTGTTTTGCATTTTCAGTTGTAACATTTGTAGTGTCACTCTTTGCCACTTTGCTGGGGGGTGGCGAGGATTCATCATGTAGTAGGCCTTCCTCTAGTACTTCTGCTGTATTTTCAACCTCAACAGTGTCGCTATCCTTCTTTCCAAACATTGAGAAAATCGACTTCTGACCCACAGCTGAGGCACATTCCTTCAAAGCTCTTTTCTTGCTTTCGAGTCGCTTTTGGTGTCCACTCTTCTCTTTTTTCTTCATTTTGAAATTACGAGATTAGATATAGGTCATTTGAGATAGGTAGATCGAAAATAAAAATATTAAAAGCACGTGCTTGAGTGGCATGTGTACCAGGCTCGCAGATTGAATTGAATTGACCAATTCCTGGTAATCGAGATCAAAATGGCGAAACTGAGGCTCTTTAGGGCAGTCAAAGCTTCGAGAGAAGAGACGGGAGAAACTTGTCCCAGTCGCAGACCCTTGCACAAAGTTGAAAGAACAATGGAAATGAAAACAACAAAACAAATCATGGTACATAATGTGAAAAGGGGCCCCTAACTACTGGGGCAAAATTAGATTTTTTTGCTTCACTACTGGGCCAGATGAAGGGCCTACTGGGGCAGAAACCCCACTAGTTGCAATGTTAAAAGAGGCCCTGATTGTAATACTTGACACACACAGCAACTTTTTTTGCATAATTTGTTAATTGCAAGCTTGTAAACTTTGCATTAGCTGTTGTTGGCAAATAACGTTTGGAATTCTTGTACTCTTCTGCCTACCACCGAATTGAAAAGAGTCATCCGTACCAAGAACCGAATTCTACAAAGATTCTACAAAAAACGACATACTTGGGCAAAGAAACCCAAAAACACCTGCAAAGGAAGAGTTTAGAATAAGCATGCGTGTTGGGGTGTTAGAATTTAGGAAATTCAATGCAATCTGCTTGATATCAAATGTTCACTGAATAAGAACTACTTTACGATAAATCTATAGAATATTAAGTAAGAAATCTCTTCTAGCAGAAATTAATCTGCTGTGAAACTTTAGAAAGGATTTTAGAATATAATAATTTATGATACATCGAAAGAACAAAATTCTTTTCACGACAATCGATTGCAATAACACTCTTTTTTCAAAAGAATGCAATAAATTTTGTCCTGTTTCGATAAGAAATTTTCGTAATGAACCTTAATATATTCTTAAATTTCTAAGAATCTGATATGGTTTCAGGGGAACTTAGTTAGAAGTTATTTCGATTTCGAAGGTTTTCAAAGGAAATAACCGCACTATTATGGAAGCCTTGCTTTCCTATAAAAAACAAAATATTCAGTCATGGAACTTCTTATGATGAACATAGAAACACAGGCAACTGCTGAAAAATGAGAAAGAATTGTGTGAACTGAGAAAGGGCAATGTTCTTATAAATTACAATATTCTTGAAAATTGGATGATTCTGAGACGGAATATTCTTATAAACAATATTCTTATAAAAAAAGAGTATTTGCTTATTATCAGGATGTTTTCTTAGAAAATAAACTGTTCTCGGAATTCTGCCAGAGCCAGGTAACAAGTCGGCTTTTTAACTCAGGCCATTCGTTTTGATAAACGAAAACACCAACTAATCGAATATTGGTCATAGCAAACTATCAGGTGAAACATGACAAAAAATGGACAAACGTAATCACTAGT